>NW_026692020.1:0-688618 GCF_021218885.2 Marmota monax | reverse complement strand
AGGTATCAGAAATGGTTTAAGGAAAGTGGATCAGAACAAAGATGCTAAACGGCCAAAGTATATGCTCTGGCTTTCCTTATTACTGTGTTTGAGGATCAGAAATGGTAAAATAGCACATGCAGAACCCAAATACAGATGTTGCTCAGCTTATAATAGAGTTACAGCCAAAAAACCCATTGTAAATGGAAAATATTTAAAAAAATCTAAAATGCATCTAATACACCTAACCCACAGAACATCATAGCTTAGCTATACAGTACACTCTGAAGTATTGGTTTTTCCTTTCATGATTGTTTGGGGACTGTATATAAAGGAAAGCTTTTGTGCTTAAATACTTTATAGCATGCCAAATATTATTTCTTTAGTCCATGCTTAAACTCTTCTGGAAGACAGTATGTTTCATCTTTGTGAAACTCCAGACTAGAAAGACATCCTTTTTTTTAATTGATTAAAAAATGACAGTGGAATGCATTACAATTCTTATTACACATATACAGCACAATTTTCATATATCTGATTGTATATAAGGTATGTTAACACCAATTCGTGTCTTCATACATGAACTTTGGATAATGATGGAAAGACATCCCTTTTATTAAACGAAAATCTACCTTCTGATAGGTCATTGTAGGAAGACCAGTCTTCTGTCTCCTGGAAAATTTGGGAGTCCCCGGTTCTTTCCACGACCTCAGGAGCCCATGACACAGCTTCCATTAGAAAGCAGTGATGGTGATAGAAATCTGTCAGATGATTTTCAGACATTAAATACATTTGTTACTCTATTTATTCAAATACTTCAGAGTACCACCAGGTAGTATGATGGAATGCTGGGTTTGAGACTCCAAATCACAAAGTTTGGATTTTAAGTAACTATTTAGGCTCATTTATCATGTGATATGCTTATTTTCTTGGACTCATTTTAGAACTGAATATTTCCAAGCAGGGGATGATTGCAAATATTTGTCCCAATGTGGCAATATGTTCCCCATATATCTCATCCAAAAGAGAGCACTGAGTCTTATGTGATAAATACCCATATTTGGACTTGGTTAACATAATGCAGTTTGGGGATTTTGTGATTTACACATAGAGATGAGTGCAGCATAGTCAAGAGGCCTGCCATCTCTATGGTCTAACACTTTTTTTTTACTTCAAACTTAGTTCTATTCTATGAAGACACAAACAGTAAGATGAATCCTGTTACTACAAGGTAGACATTTGGAATTGTGTAGACAGTCATCATGCAGCTATAAGCACTTTCTTCCTTGAGTAGATGGCTCCAAAGCATTGAAAGAGTCCTTAGGTAGCAAGCTTTACAAGACACTCGCTACTGTGGACTACCTTTCCAGAATCCATGCCCTAATCCCCAATGTGTATTATGTGGAGAAGGGCTATTTAAAAAAAATAATTACATTTAGGTAGATTCCTGAATATGGAGCTCTTACAGTGAGATCGGTGCCCTTATAATAAGGTAAAGTGACCAGAACAAGCTATCTGTGTGCAAGCATTTAGGAAAGGCCATTTGAATACACAGCAAGAAAGAACTCTCATTAAAATCCCAAGTATGTTAACACCATTATCTTCTGCTTTCAGCCTCCAGAATTCCATGAAATAAATCTTTGTTATTTAAGTCACCTACTGTACAATATGTATTATATAGTAGCTTGAGCTGACCAAGACACCAATTTGTCCCTTTCTTCTGAATGTACCATTGTTCTTATTTTCCTGAAATACACTGCAGAAGTGGAATATATATTATAGGTCTAGATAAATTGCATTTTATCTCATCAAATCAGGGCATACATCACCCTATATTTTTGAGATTATGATTTTGCTTATATGACTTCTACTCATATTGCTCTCTACCAAAATAATCCTCCTTTCTTGCCTTAGGACTCTCATTTTCAAGACTACCTTTCCAGAACTCTAATTAATAATCCACTGGTGAATAGTTACTCAATTCTGACTACATATTGAGTCTAATAGAAGATACCAAGAAAATAGGGTGCTGTCTCACCTGAGGGTGCTTGCCTAATTTAGCCTAAAACATAAGGCAAAAGTAAACAATTATACCCCAAGCAGTTGTTTCCAAACCCAGGGAAGCTAAGGCAGCTCACAGAGGGGCAGGATCTAAATGTGCTCAGATGATCAAGGATAATTCTAAGAAGAGCATAATACTTGGCAGTATTAACTGCTAGCTAAAGAGAATCAAGAATTCACTGCACAAATATTTATTTTTACACCTATTACATGGCAGGAATGAAAAGGAAAATTATTTTAATTAGGTCTTGGAAAATGTTGTGATGTAAGCTACTTTCCAAAAGCATTGAGGATTCCCCAAGTGTTCACATGCTTTGCTAAATCAGCCTTCTAGAAAGCAGACAAAAATGCCAAAATCAGTTAACCCTTCCTTTTTAGTTGTCCACAGAGAAGAAAATAGATATTTGAGAACTGTGCATCCACATCTGTCCCCAATTATGGTTGATTTTCACTTTGCTAAGATGCAGTTAGTGTAGATACCCTTGTTAGCTTTTGTAATGGAGTCACTGGCATCAGGCCTGAAAGAAAATGCAAGACTACTGGTCACTCACAGGATGGTGATTACACAGGGCTCACCATGAAAGAGCCCACCCATTCTAGGAATCTGTGCATGGTCTTGCCTCATTGCCACCCTCAGAGGCCAGAAACACAAGTCCAAATACACCAAAAGCCCACTGGGGATGTGTTAGAATGCAACAGATCTGTGACTTCAGAAAATAGTTGGTGCTGAGAATGGAAAATTGTTTATTTTGCATTTAATCCTATGTGCATGCTTGGCATTTAGAAGATATCAATAGAATAGACTGACTTCTTCTAGCATGATGTTGAGATAATTCTCATCTACAAGCAGATTTATTGAGAATGTGTTCTGTAACTGATCGGCAATGCCTGTCTTTAGCACAGAAGGAATAAGTTGTCCTAAAAGGAGTGCTGCATGTTTAAAATCTAGGTCAATGCCCTCCACACACAAATGGAAAAACTGGGGCCAGAGGAGCAAGGCCTCACCCAAGGTCTCATAGCTGGAAGTACCTGTCACCAACTTGAAGATCCATAGATCTTTTTCTTGCTACATATATTTTAATTTAATGTCAACCTTTGCTTAAGCCTATTATAAATATACTTAGACTCTAAATTAGGAGATCCAGTTTGAATTTTGTTCTGCCTTTGCTAAATGAGAAAATGCTAGAACTACAATAATAAATCCTCAACCCTAGAAAAGATGGTGCAGATGGCCACATCAAATGCATTTCTTTTATAAATGAGAAAACTGGTCCAGAGAGATTTCAAGGAAGTAGTAAAAATTCTAGAATTAGAATATGTCTCCAAAGTTCCATTCCCTGGTATTTTCTCAGAGCCTCTTCCCTAATTTGTAAAATCAAGTATTAAATAAGCATTTGTTAAGTACCAATGTGATGGACATTGTGCTGGAGTCAGGGGTGACATAAAGCCAGTAGTTTAGTGGAGGAACTGATCATGCAAACAAACAATTTTCTTAGTTTTATGAAAGCCAGAAAAGGTTTGCATGAAGTGCCACATAGTGACAGTAGAAGGGCCACTCATTCCTTGAGTCTTCATGGCCTTTGCAGATGAGGTGTTTTAGTGGGTCTTAAAATATGAATAGAAGCTTCACAGAAATACAGAGCAAGTCAAGGCATTCCCTATAAATAGTTCGACATGAATACAAGCACAGAAGTATGAAAGGCACGAGGTGATGTAGCAACTGCAAGTCCTTTGGAAACTAAAGAGAAGTGGACAAGGACATGAGCAAAAATCATCTTGTGCAATGCACTAAAGGTTCAGATTTACCTTGGAAGGAAGGGAAGAGTTACGACCATATAGGAAGGAGAGTAGCAGGACCAGCTCACAGCTTTGCAAAGATCATGATGAGAATGTGAATTGAAGAATCAAATATGTAGGAGTCCAGCTTGGAAACAAATGCCAAGGGTTGGTTTGAAAGAAAATGGGTCTGGGTTAAGCTGGTATCCCCTGTAGGAGAGCATGAGGAGGTGAGGAAGAAGACATGGCCAAGGTAGAATCAGCGACTTTTGATTTACAATAGAGATAAGGGTTGAGAGAAGAAACACCAAGAAATAAAAAATAAAACATTGTTTACTCTAGAGGTAGAAATTAACTGGATGGGAGGGATATAAGGTGAAAAAATGGTGGAATGAGATGGACATCATTACTGTATATACATGTATGATGGTATGACTTTGAATTGTGCACAACCAGAGAAATGAAAAGTTTTGCTCCATTTCTGTACAATGAGTCAAAATGTACTCTGCTGTCATATATAACTAATTAAAACAAATTAAAAAAGTAGAAACTATTATTTTTTGTAAAAGAAACTATTCAGATAAGAAAAAGATGTAAAGCTCCTTATATGAGCAAATTATACTATTTTGGTTTATCCTTGGTTCAAGGAATTGGGTTAAACACATTATGGATGACATTGAACCATGGAAAATAGCAAAGCAGAGCATATGATTTTAAATATATCCATTCCCCTCCCCAATCAGTCATCAATAGCCTTATGTATTAGGCATTGCAAAGTGGGAAGGACATGGGATGAATGGACCTCACTCCCTGTGAAATCAGCAAAAGTTTATTACTTGTGTTTCCTTAAACTCATCCAACTCTGGGAAGAGGCAACCCTCTGAGGATTTCTTTTTAAAGAATGGAAGGGTCCTTTAAAGAGACCTACCCTAGGAGGCAGACGATGTTTAAATGTGTGAATATGATTTTGCTCAATTGCCAAATTGAGCATTTTGGTAATTAGCAAAACATCTGTAACAGGATTAGTGTGTCAGAAACAGCTGCTGCTTCCTTGATAGGAGAATGGAGTGGGGAATTTGGACATGGACTTCACTTTAGCCCAGCTGTTTCCCATTTGAAGAAAGGATAAAGGGTAGACACTGAGTCAGTGGGAAAGCAATCAAGACAAAAGTAAAAAAGAACATGATTTCAAATCACACTGGCCATCAGTTGATTCAAGTGCATACCGTTGGCATGTGGTGAGTGAAGCATCCCTGCTCTCCAAAGTCCTCAAGCTAGGCTTTTTTACCAAAAGAATGTCCCAGTAAAAATATTTATATGAAACATAGCACAAAGGCAGTATTAAGAGCACCACTGACCTCTTAGAGTATGACTATATCTCTCCACAGCAACAAGAGCTTGGAAAACCTCCTTCTCCCCATGAGTGATGCAAGGCTCTTGGTTACACTGGCTGATGTGAGCACTTCCTCCTGGCTATGCGCCTTCACAGGCAAGGAGGAGCTTGATGGAAGTATCAGTGGATTAGCGGACTCCTCCATGAAAGCTACAGTTCTTGCTAGGAAAGGCTGGGCAAGTTCCTGCAAGATTCAAGCTGTCACCCTGGAAAAGGAGCCTAGCTGAATTCCATCATTCATTCAAGCAATCAATCCACATGTTTACTGAGCACACACTACACACAAGGTGGTAGGCTAAATGCAAGGATCACGTGAAAGGAGAGCCCTTAAAGTTCTCACAATCCAAGGATGGTAAAATACATGACAATAATTGCTCAAGTAATTATGTAAATTGCAGGTGTCACACAATTGAGAAAGGCAACTGACCAATGAATTCAGTCATTTCACTGTTTTTACAGACTCACCTGATAATGGTATTTATCCTTAAGACAGGCCAATCATTTATGGCATTCAGTATTCAGTAAAGATGAACTGTGGAGTGCCCATTCCTTTACCTTAGACCTTCTAGCACTGGTCCCACTGCAACTGTTTTCTGCATTTCCTTCTTGGAATACCTAAGTGCTTCTGGCTCATTAGTTCCCACTCTGCACCCTTTTGTTCTATTGATCAGAATTCTATTTCTCCATCATCAGTACTCAATGAGACACCCTTCCAAGAGAAAATCAGGTGAGTGGGACTTCATTTAATGAGGTCAGAGCTGAACTCAAGAGTAGGCCTTTAGGGACGGGGCTGAGCAAATCCTTTAGCCAAATTATAAGGAAGGCAAGTCTTGTCTTTGATGGTTGTGAACCTCCTCAGTTGGGCACGTTTTCTTACACTTCACTCCTTGGCTTAGTTCACTATCTTCCTCATCTCTACCTTTCAAAATCATACCTGTTCTTTGACTTAGTTGCCACCTTCCCTGCTTTCCCCTGATAGTAAGCTCCTTTAAATGTCTTTATTACTTTATACTTCTCTTGGGTCATCAGAGCCTGTCTTATTTTGCTGATATTTTATTCTACTTTCAACTGAAATGGAATCACGTCTATTCATCTCTCTATTCTATGCAACCAGCAGTACAGACCTTTGTATGTAGAAGGTGCTTAATTACAATACTCTAAAATAGATTATCAAGTGGGATGGGGTTATTTATGAATCTTGACACTATCTTTTACAAGCAAACAATTCACCTGTCTCTGAGTCTCCATTTATTCATCTCACCCAAAAACTAGAGTAACAACAGTTGTTTTTATAGAACTGTGAAGACAAAAAATACTATACATATGGAAACACTAAACTGGAATCCAGTTTATGGGGGGGTACTCATTAAAAACTCACTATCTTTCCTTCTATCAATGTGTTTTTAGTAAATTAAAATAGAATGAATTTTAAAATGGTAATACTGAAAGGTATTGACCAGACACATTTTCCCACATTCTGCTTTGGTTGTTATCATATAGTTCTATTGTTTAGAGCAAGTGTCTGAATCTGTTACACAGCTGATGGGCCAAATCTGGCCCAACACTTCTGTATTGGACTGTATTCTCTAGGGAACACAATCAGCAGGATGGATATATATATATATATATATATATATATATATAGAGAGAGAGAGAGAGAGAGAGAGAGAGAGAGAGAGACAAAGGAATTATTAGATTGGCTTAGACAACCAGAAGCTGAATAGTCCACAATGATTGTCTACAGGCTGGAGGAACCACTAGTTGTGCAGTCCAAGATGATGAAACCTCAGAACAAGGGGGATCCATAATGCTACCCATCAAAGGCTTCTGGAAATGCCCTGGAGAATGACTGGCAGAGTCCACTTTGGAAGAGTGAAAGAGGGAGTGTCTGATGTCCTCAGGAAATAGCAGCATCAATCAGCATCAATCAAGAACCCCTTCAAGAAGAATAGAGCTTGCATTGGCTAATGCTTCCTTGCTCTTCCAACTTTTATTCCATCCAAGCCTCCCACCTATTGGGCCGTGCTGCCACACTTAGGGAGGATCCCTACTTCAGTTTGCTATTCCACATACCCATCATTCCTAGACATACTCCCACTGACACACCTTAAAGCTTTTTAATCTTAGGCATATCTTAATACAATCAAGTTGACAATTCAAATTAACCATTACAGCTTTTTTCGGTAAAGTTTTATTAGAAAATACACCATGCCCCTTCATTTACACATTTACAAAGGTTTCTTTCGAATCACACTTGCAGAGTTTACTAGTGGCAACAGAGATTATATGGCCATGACCAGTAAAGTCTAACATACTTAAACCTTTACAGAAAATATTTTCTTCCTACTCCATGATTTCCAGGTACATTAGAACTCTTTTCTCATAAAACCACTATGAATCTTCAAGCACATCCCCTCCAACAGATAACATACCAGGCCACTTTCACTGTTCCATATTTTCATAGATAAAACACTAGATGAGTGAGAATTGAAGGAAGAGTCTACGGCAGTGGCAAAGGTAGAAGGGAAGGTCTAACCTAAAGTGTCTGGTTAAGAAAGTAGAAAAAGTAAGTTTTATTTTGTGAGTGAAAAGTTGATAATCAGCCACAGAAGCAATGGCTGGTGAACTTGAGGAAGAGGAATCTGATCATGGTAATAATAATACTAGTTACCTATCTTCCCCAGAGTTCCCCAAAGGATAGACTAGTCAAAAGCATAGGTATCAACTCCCAGAAGATGGAAGTGACAGAAAAGGGGATAGAAGAACAATTTTATTAGAATCCCTGTAACAAAGAGTACTGAGTGCTTAAACTCATGGGGCATCTTCAGAGACTAGCCTGAAACTATTGTTCTCTAAAACTGTCAGGGAGCAAAAAGAAAGGCTCCTATTACTGATAGTGTTCTGCACAGGACATGAGCTCCTCCTCATCCCAGAATTATTTCTCTCCAACTAGAGGAAGTCAGAACCACAGGTGCAGGAGCAATATCTATAGACAAACTCTGGTGAAAGGAGTGGGCTGGCTGGTGCTCATAAGTCTCATCTTCAGCCTGTCTTGCTGGCCTGAACAAATTAACCAAGGGACAAGTGTGGGAACCTCAAGGTCTGGAGAGTCCCAGGAGTATGACAGCAACATTGGGACAGGAAGCAAAAAAAGAAGAGAGAAAAGGCACTACCAGATTGTGACTGCCAGTGACACAAGGGACCAGGAAAATTATCACAATGCACTTGGTTGTCCAAAAAAGAGAGAACCCAATAGACATGGCCCCCACCATGGAGGGCTGCCATGTGGGTCAAAAGAGAGTAAACTTTTCCTGTGTAGCCTGTAGAATAGTTCACACCAGGCAATCATACTAGAAAGCAGGCAATCACATAGACCAGAAACTCACAGAATATGGGGAGGCAGTTTAATTGGATCTGACATACCATGGTTTATTGAGCACCTACTATATACACTATGAATCTTCTCACCATGAGGTTAAAACAATAATCTCTACTTCATATATAAGTAAACCCAGACCCAGAATGACTAAGTAACTTGACCAGATATCTTCACAAATTTGGGGCATTTGGAAAAAAAAAGATTTAATCCATCCTAGGTGGTCCTCAGGAACTGAACTTAAATCAATAGGAAGAACTTACTGAAAATCAGAGAGAGTACGAACTTTCTATAAGTCTGAGTTAGTTCCTCCATGATGCTGTGAACTATCATACAAGAGAGTGAGGTGCCCATAAATCACATACTGAGAACACAGTGTGTATTGTGGGAGGAAAGAGGCACTCTTTGGTCTGGTCAAAGTTGAATTACATGAAGGAAAAAAATCTTCTAGGGTTTCTCTCAATGAAGAAAAATTTGATACCAACATGTTTATACTATTTCTGTTGTGGTTTTAATGTCAATGCCAAAGAAAAGTAAAGGTTATGTTGCTTTAAAGTAACATAACCAGTATTTGTATCTTAATACATTCCAAGCACTTGAGAAAGAGCTTTATACATATCACATGATCTTCCTTAAAACTATGAGTTAATTATTATCATTATCCCTAATTTACAGAAGGCAATGGAGACTGTCAGACATAAAGCACAGAAATTCCCCACTCCCCAAGTCCCCAGCTAGTAAACGTTGGTAGTGGACTTCTGGGTGCTAAAGCCAATTCCCCTGCCTAGTTTGCTTGGCTGCCTCCATTATTTTATATTTGCTTGTCATAAACTTGAAACTTTGTGAGACTGAGCTCCTGGGGCAGAATAGCCACATGTAAAGAGACTAGATGGGGTGACTGGGATTGTGGCTCAGTGGAAGAGCTCATTTAGCACATGTGAGGCATTAGGTTTGATCCTAAGCACCACATAAAATAAATAAATAAAATAAAGGTATTATGTCTAAGTACAACTAAAAGAAATATTTTTAAAAAGATGCTACATGGGTCCTTCTGGAAGACAAAACTATACTTTAAACAGTATTAACATTTTTTTCTGTCCAAATACACCCAAAACCCTTTCCTTATGAATCTCTTATTTTTCCATTGCACTTAAACACCTCCCAGACTGTTTGCTGACATTTAAAATGTTTGGAAAAGCATTTTTGCAGGTTTCTCCCAATGAAAAGTCAAGCAAACCATTAGAAGACAGATCTGTGCCCACCCCCTCCCTGGGAAGAAAATGATACTGGGGAGAAGGAAGCAATTGAAATAGAAGAAAAAATAGTTCTGGGAGCAAGCTTTAGCACAAGAAGGGGCTAATGACTGGTAATAATTTTAGGTGACTCAGGCAGAGTTAAGTCTGCAGGAAATAAAAATAAAAAAGAAAGGGACTTCAGCTTCTGAGGGGTCTGGCACGAAGAAGCTGCAGACAAGGTAGCCCCAAACTGCATCTCTGGAGGATCACAACTGCAGAGAGCCACGGGGTGATGGTGAAAAGCTACCACCACAATTGCTTCCAACCTCTGCTGGAGACAGCAAACATTTGTTAGTGGTCTGCAAGGACTCACAGCAAAAAACTTTAAATGCTTAAACCTTATTTTGATTTTGAAAGGACACATCTTGCTACAATTTACTTGAGTTTTTTTTTTTTTCCACCAAAACTAAAATGTTTTACATGAGTTATAATCTAACACTCTCCTCGGTTTGGGGTCAAGAGTGTAAGTTCTGGAGTCAGAGTGATGGGGTTTTAATATTGGCTACAATGCTACTTCAGAGGTGGGAGCTTTGGATAAGTAATTTTCCCTCCCTGTGCATCAGTGTTCTCTCAGGAAGCAGGGCTCTTAGACAGTTATACACAGGTTCAATGAAATAATGTATGCCAAGTGTTTTAGTTTCCAGCACTTGGTAATCCTGAAACAAAAATTAGCAAATACAATTATTTTAATCCCTTTCTTGTAAATAAAAGAGAAGGTTATTTTTCTAAGTGAAAATCCAAGAATAGACCACTTATCAAACTGCTGAGAACCAGTGTTTAAAATGTAGCTATGCTAGTAAGTTGCAGAAAAGGTTAGTTAACCACTACATCTTCGACTGCCCCTTCCAACTAGTCATTTTAAGACACTCCATCGTCTCCTATTGTTTCAGATTCTATTCTAAGTCCAACAAACCTGCCCTGTCTAGGGGGATACATCTGCATATTTTCTCCATCCTTCACTCAATTTGCACCCTTACTCTGCCTTACACAATGGAGCACCCTTCCTCAGTTTGTAACTTTGCCCCCCCAATTTTTTTTCAGAAGGTTCTCATTCTCAAGACCCTGACTAGCTAATAGGACTGTCAGAGGATTAAATGAGATGATAGATAAAGTTCTGAGACTAGCTTCTGGCACATAGTAAGACCATTACACAGAAATGCCTAAATAGTATGTTAATATTCCTCTCCTCCTCTTGACAAAATAAATTCCCTATTTCTCTATGTCCTCATGGACCTTCTACTCTGTTACATCTTTAGGGTATTCTGTTCATGCAGGATATATCCATTTTAAACCTCTCCAATTCTTGAGCCACAAAGGAATGAGTGACTAATGGTGAGCACCTGGAATCAGGCCAGTACCACCTCATCCTGAAGGCAAGTTCAATATCCCATCATATACCCCTATCATAGCTCTTTATACACTGAATGTCTTTTTATAAGTTATATCTCATCTCTCCCATCAGATTGTGTGCTCCTTGAGGGCAAACACTAATCTTTTTTTCCCCCATAACCTTGCCTGGCATAGAGTAGGTATAAAACATGCATTTACATTTTTAGATAGAAGAGCCACTTGGGTCTTAGTTGAAATGACAGAGCAAAGACAGCTACATTCCTGGGCACTGGAACTATATCCCTAAGTCCCTTTTGGAGACATCATGCATGTGTGCATAAATAAGGCTACTGAGCCTACTTTATTTGAAAAATCTGAACTCAAGAGATGCCATACACCCTACTTAGAAACTGCTTTGCCTTGAACTTGGTAACATTCTAGCTTTCTTAACTGGAACCACTGAACAGAAAATCCAAATGATCCATAAAGGAAGAAGGCTGCAGTCTCCAGCTCATCCTCAATTAGACCGCTTATGTGATGGTCCACTTGTGACCTCACTGGCAGCCCCTCATGACTGGTTGCCTAGAATATCAAGCAGTGCCCTAATGTTTGTATAGGACATTGTCTATACTTTTGTTTCTGGCATTAAATATTTTGCTTTTTGATTTTTAGTAGAAACCAGACATCGTGTCATGGATGTGTCATTGAAAGCAATGCCAGACTTCTGTTCTCCCTGGGAAGAATTCAATGGCTAGTGAAAAGACATGGACTAGTTCACCCTGGAATTCAACTCCAGCACGCACAGGCCAGGAAATCACCAGATAGAAGGACCCAATATGTAAAATCAACTTTACTCAGAAAGCATGGGGCAGCTTCTGAATAAAACTTCTAGGAAGCATCAGTTTTCCAGCACTGTTGCATTCTTTGGACAAACAGATATTTGCCGAATATGTGCCAATGGCTGTGTTGTGTTAGAATCACAGAAGAGAAATATGGGTTCATACACATACACATATAGATGGTGTGTTCAAGGGACAAATTCAGGAGTGGTTCAATCTTCCAGAACTGATCAAATAATAATAGAGTCATGAGGCATGAATTTGGGGATAACACAAATACCATAGCATATAGTCTGGCATGGTACCCATTTAGAGAACCTCTAATTACAAATGTCAAAAATATAGCAAAACAAACTCTCTCTTGACTTGTTAGGATAATGTGTTAAGCATGGGGTAGAATTAGTGGGAATAAACTGGGGACATTATTATAAGAACCATTTTATGAAAACATCTTGAAGTATAAGCCGAAATCAGGGCACATTTTGACTCATTTCATGGTATATAGTCCATAGGTCAAATAAAATTGCTGAGATACAAACAAATGATTTATATCTTAGGATATTATCTTTAGATCCTAAAGACTATAGTTCTGGGGAAGATAGAGGTAAACCACAACAAGAGATCTGGTAAACCACAACAGTGATATGGATAGGTCAA
Source organism: Marmota monax (assembly GCF_021218885.2). Classification (NCBI taxonomy): domain Eukaryota; kingdom Metazoa; phylum Chordata; class Mammalia; order Rodentia; family Sciuridae; genus Marmota; species Marmota monax. The sequence continues at coordinate 675,913 of NW_026692020.1, read as the reverse complement.
AGAGAATCTAATGGGTAATATTTGAGACTTGGGCTTTATCCAGTGACTTAGAAGGAGACACTAGCAGAATTAAAGTGATGAATTAATGGATTGGAGAGGGCAAAGCTGGTGATTAGGAAGCACTTAAACCAATAATTTGGAGAGAAATGACAAGGAACTGAAGAAGGAAAATTGCATTAGGGATGGAATTCAAGAGATACTAAGCTGGTAGATTTGACAAGACCATATTGGATGTGAGAGAAGTAGAAAACAGAGAAGTTAAGGAGAACCTCAAGTTCTACCAATCATGCCTTTGAATTAGCTTCCAATTCCAGAAAGCTCTTGGTAAGTTGAAAAGTAAACTATTGTGTTTCATGAGATGAGTGATAAATTGTAGAAGAAGAGAAGATGTGGCAAATTTAAAGTTGCCATAAATCCACTTCACTGAATGTATTTAACCTAGCAACAGGTTAAGCTTAAAGCCATTTCAAGGGTAGTTTAACTAGAATAAAATATTTTGAATAATATTTTCACTGCATAAAGAGAACAATCATTTCATTATCTCTGTAGTAAGATCGGTGCTTGTTCTGTTTATATCAAGGAAAGAAACTCCTGCAATATAAATCCATTCTTAATTATACTTTATGTTTTTACCTTGGGGACAACAGATTGTATTAAATTAATTCCTGATTTTCAACATTCTCATCTAGTGAGTCCAGGTGTGATCTACTTATTTATTTACATGGTTAAGTAGATGCTTTAAATAGTCTACAATCCCAAAGCTAAAAATTGATATAACCTACATCTATAAATTATTCCCACCCCAAGCCATTCCTTGCCTCCCTCAAATAAGATAACTATCATCTTGAATTTTGTATTCATAATTTCATTGTGTGTTTTTGACACTGAAATTATATTGTACATATACATTTCTTATTAAACATTTTTTGTTCCATCTCCAGTTAGGATGTAGAAAGTTTTAAGTTGTTTTCATGCTAAGGATGAGGAAAATTCTAGATTATCTACAAAATTCTGAATTGTTCATAACCCCTGAAAAAGCCAAAGATGCAAGCTGATCAAACTAGCTGAATTCCAAAGAGTAGATGGTGAATCTCAGAAGTGATCCAGATTTCACATTTGACAGATCCTAAGAGAAAGACAGAGCAATAATAAAAGTGGACAAAAGGAAACAACTACAACTTTTAAAAGCTTAACAGTCAAGTGAGGACTAGCATAACAATCTAGAATATTTGGGAGCCCCAGAAACAAGGGTGTATAATCCATGGACCCCAATTAGTAGGTAGTGAGAAACATGAAGATAGGGTGAGAGATTGTAGAGGACCGCCTTCAGGGATACAGGCATGCGGAAGGTGATGCGGGAGCACAGGAAGGAAGATGTACTCTCTTTCTTGGAACTTTTTCTTCCATGAAGTAGTTGCCTTAGTAAGAAAAGACTCCTAGCCTCAAAGTAAAATTTGCTGCTTTGAAACTATTGATTTAGTTAAAGTTCATTGAGAAGAAGAAGATAATACTTCTTCAGAGGTCAAAGATCTGTTGTTTCTAACGAAAGGCCAAAATAATCTTCTGTTCTTGGAGAGACCTCTGCACTGACACAAAGCAGAGGTCAGCTGTAACTGAAAACCATTAGGACAATTTATTTGTAAATATTTATTGATATATTTACAATATATATATATATATATATATATATATATATATATATATATATATATATATATATATCTTTATATATAGAAATGTATAATTGCAAAATATTTTAGACATGACAAGTAACATTGTTTGATGTTCAAATGTAAAAAGGAACTACATTTCTGGAATAATCACCTATGGTCATAATGAATTCTTTTTCTCACTAAAATTTATTTGCTGATGTTTATTTAAAGATTTTTGCATCAGTGTTCAGGAGAAATGTTGGCACGTAGACTTCTTTTCACACAGTGTCTTTGTCTAACTTTTGCATAAATAGGCTGGCATCACAGAAGAAATTGGATGGTAGTTTCTCCTCTTCCATTATCTGTATGAATGTGTATAGAGTTGATGCAATTTCTTCCTTAAATGTTTGGGAAACCTGGCCACCTGCCCCTGAAATTCTCTTTGTGGGGAGCCATTTACACTTATTTTAGAAATAGAAATAAATGCCTTTAGGTTATTTACTTATTCTTAAAGGAGTTTAGGCAGTTGGTTAGATAAAATAGATGAATTTCTCTTTCAAGAAATTCATCTATTTTATCTAAGCTATAAATTTTATTGACAATATTTTCTTAATGTTCTTTATAGGACCTATAAAGAGTATCCTTCTTTCATTCTTAACTCAAAGTAATATCTTTTCTTTTGTCCCTTGATCAGCCCACTGATCAATTAACTTATTAATCTTTAAAAACATTACTATTGCATTTTATTGATTTTTTTCTCTGCAGCATTTCTGGTTCTTTCTTTACTTGATACAAACCATTGCCTGGCATTTTTTTAGTACTTGAATGGATGCTTCAAATTTCTTCTAGGATACATGGCTGCTGTATTTTTTTAACTTTTTATTTTTTTAACTTATGTCTACTATATTTTTTCCTAATATCAATATCCTCAAGTGTTGTTTATTTAGTTTCCAGCAGTTTAATTATGATGTACCTAGGTGTGTGTGTGTGTGTATGCACGCATGTGGGCACACATGTCCTAAAGATAATATAATGGATGGAGAGAAATAAATGCTTTCCCCCTGAGGATCAGAAGAAGGCTGATTGACTATCCTATTCTCATCACTTCAATTAAATTTGGACAAGCGGTCACAGCCAGTGCAAAAACAGGGCAGTGAGCATCAGATGATATAGGAAGATAAGTAATTCTTTATTTGCAGATGAGATGATCAGATACATAGAAAATCACCTTCAGATGACCAGAAAATTAAATGCTATAGCTCTAAGTGAGTTTACCTAGGTGACTAGGTTGCTAGAACACCAATTATAAAATTCAATTCTATGTCGACAGACTAACAACAAAAAATTGAAATTTTTGTTTTCAGCCACAAAAGAAACATGGGAATGTTTGGAGACAGATTTAACAAAATATCATATTTATATATTAAAAACAGGAAGAATTCATACTTGAAATGCAATTTTACGTTGAGCAACGTGGACAGAGATATCATTATAGAGGTAGAAAGGACAGGAGAATAACAGGTTTGGGAAGTACAAACAATAATTCAGATATAGGCACTGTACAGTCAACATCAAAATAAACTATGGCCTTTTGGGACCATCTAGACAATCTATTTTTGTATGACTTGGGAGCTAAGAATGATTTTTTTCATTCATATATGGTTAATAATAATAATAATAAATTATTTAAAGTTGCATAAATGCATATTCATATTTAATTCAAAATTCATATAAATTCATATTGTGTCTGTAAGTAAAGTTTACTAGAACACAATAGCAGTTATCATTTACATACTGTCTGTAGCTGATTTTACACTATAGTGACAAGCTGGAGCAAATGTGACAGAAACATCTATGTACCACTAATCTGCTCACACTACTACTTGGGAACTATAAATCCCAGGAATATAGTTACTATTCATCTTGTCATGCAGTGACATTTTATTAAATTTTAATTACCAGTGTGTATGAATCATATCAATAATAGCAAAGAGAACAATGGACTTTAAGTGTCATGTTGCTAAGGCACAGTGGAGGGTAAATAATTTTGTTGCAAAATTAGGTAGCAATACCAGTTGTGTGTGGTTTCACAAGACAAGGGCCAGATTGGAAGGTACCTGGATTGAGGGTAGCAGGTTGCTCAGTTCCTGCCATCCCTTTTCCCACACAGAACTCAGTGATTTATTGTTCCCCCAACCCTCAGGGGTTTGGCATTTGACACACCCCCAAGCATGCAGACTAAAAACATGCAGAGTAAATATACATCTGGAATAAAACACATTCTACCCAAACCTGAAAGGTGAGAGGGTCTAGACCCACTGCTGCCCCAGCATTTGCTGTGCCCCTGGGTGTTCAGACTAAAAATCTCTGAAGATAATGTATGGTTGGGGCAGCCAAAATTCTGCCTTTACCAATTGAGTGAAAAATACCTGGAGCAGCCTGAATTCTGCTCCAATAATTTGGGAGAGTTGCAACAATAACCCACTACCCACTCCCCATTCCTGGCAGATTCTAACCTTAAACCTAGAGAGACTAGATCAGGATAGCCTGTGATCACCCACCCTTGCTGGAATTTCCAAGCATCATGGCTAGAAGGGACAGGTTTTAACTCATTTCGTTGTTGTTGATTCCATCTTTAACTTTTCTTCTCTTTTTATTGTCACTTTTAATGTTATTTCTTTTTTAATATTTTAATTTGATTTTTCTTCTCATTTTTCTTTTTTATTTAATTACTATTTTTTTTTCCTCTTCATTCTCCTTTATTATCAATTTTTATTTTTGCTTATTGTTATTTTTCTTTCCCTTTTTTTTGTTTTCCTTCTGACTGGGGATCAAGCCCAGGGACCTACACACACTTGGGCAGGTGCTCTGTTTCTAGATTACACTCTAAGATCAGCTGATTAGAATTAAGTCCAAGTTCAGAAACAGCTCAATCCCACTCAAATCCTGGTGGACACCTGTACTTAAAGAAAAGAGGGGGACATAAACTTGCAGCAGTTGACCTGTAAAAAGCAGGCATAACTAGTTGGAGGCAAAAGTTCAGCCCCTGAGCAAATAACCCCCAGAATAGCTGCACAGAGAAAAAAACACAATTGTTGCTAACACAACATCTATATGTGTCTTTGACATCTATTATATCCATACCCAATCTGATTATATAGAGTGCTGAGACTGAAGGTGACAATACCAGTCCCTCCCCATGAAGCACCTAAATGTGCGCCAGTCTCTAAACAGCGGTCAAGAGACTTTCAACATGACTGGAACAACTGGTACTATAAGGGCTTTCCAGTATCAGAGCTACTATTAATAGCACCTGTGGAAATACCCAGCTTTCGTTTGGAGCCATAACTCCCATGATTAAAAAAAAAAGAAAAACCACATAAGGTGCATCCACACTCTGCTGCATGTACTCTAGCTGCCTTCAATTGTCCCCACCCTTACAGAACTTGCAGAGATATTGGGTCTTCATGATTCCAAAATGTTACACTGTGCCCAAACCTATAAATCATAACCAAAGAAGCTATATCAAGATTACACTCTAGAGTCCAGTTGGAATTAACTCAACAAACCATAACTTCCAGTCACCTTGGCAGAAGAAAACCACAGACTGAAAAGGACATCACATAAAAGTGGGAGAGATATTCATCCATCAATACAGAAGCACAAGAAATATAAAAAAAAATGAAACAAGTTAATGTTACCTCCTGGAGTTACTAACTCCAGAGTAACATATCAAAAAATACAAATAAAAAGTTGGATGAATTAGCAAAGACAATGTAAAGTGTTAATCAGCAATTCAGTAATGATACAAAGATTTGAAAAAGAACCAAATAAAAGCCTTAAAAATGAAAAGCTCAATAAGAGAGGGAAAAAAATCAGTTGAAAGCCTCAACAGTAGACTAGATATAGCAGAAGAAGGAATAGCAGACTTAGAAGTCAATTCTGCCATAATATTACAGGCATACAAAAAGAAAAACATAAAAAAAGGAGGAAGAGAACATACCAGATCTCTGGAACACCACGAAAGATCGAACTTCCTCATCATTGACGTACTAGAAGGAGAAGAGCTACATGCCTAGGGCATAAAATACCCACTCAATGAAATAATAACAGAAATTTTCCAAAATCTTGGGGACAACATGGATATCCAGATATAGAAAGACTTAGAACCCTAAATGGATATGACTAGCAAAAAATATTTCTTTAACATAGTACAGTTAAATTGCCAAAAGTACAGAACAACAAAGAATATTAAAATATGCAAGGGGGACAAGTCAAGTCTTAGGCAAACCCATTAGAATAACAGATTTCTGACAAGAAACTCTAAAGACGAAGAGGGTATGAGATGATGTGTTCCAAGTTCTGAAAAAAAATTACTGTCAACCAAGACTACTATACATAGGAAGGTCATTTTTTTCAGAATCAATAGAGAAATGAAAACCTTCCAAGATCATCATAAAATAAGGGAATTCATGACCAATAGACCAACATGACAAAAGATTCTTAAGGGAATTTTACATCCAGAAAAAGAAGAATGATAAACTCTATCATTAGAATCTGTGAAATAATAAATCCTGTTAGAAGTATAGACCCACTAATGAGAAATGATAAAGAGTCAAACATTACCAATATAGTAAAGCACCAGTCAAGAATGAATAAAAGATGAAAAATAGACATAGAATATCTAGAATCCCAGAAGAAAATTAACAAAATGACAGATAAAAGCATATGCCTTCCAATAATATCTGAATGTAAATGGTCTAAATTCTCCAGTTAAAAGACATAAATGTGATAAATGCAATAAAAAACAAGAAACAACAATGATGTGGGTCAAAACCCAACAAGAACTCATCTCATCTATAAATACATACTCAGGCCAAAAGGAGAAAGATTTTACACACACACACACACACACACACACACACACACACACACTCATTCCAAGCAAATGAAATCAGAAGACCATCAGGAGTATCTATAGTTATATCTCCCAAATTGGATTTCAAGACAAAATCAATTAGAAGAAACAAAGTTGACTATATATTGATGCAGTGAGCAATATGTCAAAAAACTATGAAAATCATGAATATATATGCACAGATCATCATAGCACCCTATTTTATAAAACCAACAGTACTAGACATAAAGGGAAAGATAAGTCTCAATACAGTAATAGTGAGTGAGTTCAGTATCTCACTTTTAACAGCAGACAGATCATCCAGACAAAAAATTCAGCAAAAACACATCAGAATTCAACTATACTATAGATATAATGTACTTAATAGAATTATACAGAATGTTCCATAAAAACAATGGCAGAATTCACATTCTTTATATCAGCACAAGGATTTTTTTTCATAATCGACCACATATTAGGCCACAAAAAAAGACCTAACAGTTTTTCTAAACTGAAATATTTATTGCATCTTAATGGATCATAATGGATCCAATCAATAGCAAGAGAAACTGAAGAAGTTATATAAACATATGAAGATGGAACAGCATGTTTTTGAGCAAACTGTGACTCATTGAAAAAATCTGGGGTAAATGTTAAAATTTCTAGAATAAACAAAAGTGAAAACACAGCATAGAACGAGTGCATACATTCAAAGAAAGAGAGAAAATGAGAGCTTTCAAATAAACAATGTAATGAATGATGCATCTCAAGGTCTTTAGAAAAGTAGACTGAATCAAACCCCAAATCAATACAAGTAAAAAATTAAAAAAGATCAGAGCAGAAATGAATAGAATTTAGACTAATAGAAGAATACAAGTATCAATGCAACTATCTTCAAAAAGATTAAAAAGCGATAAATCTTAATCTAAGCTAGCCAAAAGACAGAAAAGAATCAAATATATAACATTAGAGATAAAAAGCACCATTACAACATATACCATTGAAATTAAAAGGAATATATTGAAAAATTTTTTGCTAATAAATTGGAAAATCTAGAAGAAATGTACAAATTTCAGGACATATATGACTTACTAAAATTGAACTCAGAGGCTATAAAAATCCTAAATAGATCAATAACAAGTAATGAAGTTGAGGCAATAACCAAAAGTCACACAACAAGGTAAAGCCCAAGATCTGATAGATTCACTCCTGAATTTTATCAGACTTTTAAAGAATTAAAACCAATGCTCCTCAGACTTCTATAAAAAAGAAAGGGAAGGGAGTCTTCCAAACTCATTCTATAAGTCTGGCATTACCCTACTCCCCAAACTGATAAAACACACACACACACACATACACACACACACACACACACTCACAGTATACCAATATCTCTATGAATATATAAAAAAACCTAACCAAAATACTTGTAAGTCAAATTCAACAGCAATTAAAACTAATCATATACCATGTCCAAATTGATTTTATTCTAGGGATACTAGTGTGGTTTCACATTTGCAAATTAATAAACAATGCAGCACATAAACAAAGTCAAGGATAAAATCACATGGTCTTCTTAATACTTTCAGAAACAAACCTTTGATAAAATTCAACACCTCTTCATGATAAAAGATCTGAAAAAACTGAGCATAGTAGTATCATACCTGAACACAATAAAGGCTACATATGACAAACTCATAGCCAATTCATAATGAATGAGGAAAACTGAAAGCATTTCCTCTAAGATCAGAAACAAGACAAGGGTGTTCACTCGCATTACTCTTATTCAATAAAATACTAGGAATTCTAGCCAGAACAATCAGAAAAAATAAAGAAAGAAGAGGCATACAAATAAGAAAAAAAAGAGGTCAAATTATCCCTGTTTGCAGTTGGTATGATTCTATGCATAGAAAATCCTAAATCCTACCAAAAACTTTTGGAACTGATAAAAAATTCAATAAATAAAGTAATATGATACAAAATAAATATAAAAATATGTTGCTTTCTTATACACCAATAATGAACTTGCTGAGAAAGAAATCAGAAAGCAACTCCTTTCCAAATAACAACAAACAAAAATATAAGATAACCTAGGAATAAACCTAAGGATGTAAAATACCACTACAATGAATATTATAAAATACTGAAAAAAATATAAGACATTAGAAAGTATAAAGTCTTCCTACTTTTATGGACTAGGATAATTGATAATTAAAATTACCATATTACCAAAGGCAATCTATATATTCAAGGTAACCCCCATCAAAATAACAAAGACATTTTTTACAGAACTAGACAAAACAATCCTAAAATTTATATAGAAGCACAAAAGATCCCAGATAGCTAAAGCAATTCTGGGCTTTAAGAACAATACTAGAGGCATCACAATACCTAATTTTAAAACACACTACAGAGTCATAGTAACTAATACAGCATGATATTGGCATACTCATCTGCAGACCAATGGAACAGAATGGAAGACCCAGAATTAAATCCACACATCTTCAGCAAATGGAGGATAAACGAAGATGCCAAAAACATATATTGGATAAAGGGCAGACTTTGAAAATGGTGCTGGAAAACTGGATATTCTTATGTAGAAGATTGAAACTAGACACCTTGTCTCACTCATTTCAAAAATAAGTTCACACTGGATCAAAAACCTTAATGTATTCTCAGTGTCTTTGGAGTCTGAGGCAGAAAGATCACAAGTTTGAGGCCAGCCTCAGCAACTTAGCAAGGCCCTAAGCAACTTAGCAAGACCCTGTCTCAAAATAAAAAAAATAAAAAATAATATAAATGGTCAACAAATATATGAAAAAATGCTCAAATCTCTAGCAACTAGAGAAATGAACATTAAACTACACTGAGATTTCATCTCACTTCAGTCAGAATGGCAATTACCAAAATACAAGTAACAATAAATGTTGGCAAAGATGTGAGGAATAAGGTACACTCATACACTGCTGATGGGACTGCAAATTAGTGCAACACTATGGAAAGCAGTATGGACAATTTCTCAGAAAGCTTGGAATGGAATCAATTTTTGACCAAGTTATCTCTCTCCTTGGTTTAGACCCAAAGGATTTAAATCAGCCATACTATAATGATGCAGCCACATCAATGTTTGTAGCAGTTTTATTCACAATACCTAAATTATGGAACCAACCTAGGTGCCCTTCAACAGATAAATGGATAAAGAAAATGTGGTATGACCCCTCAGATAGAAATACATGTTGAGTTACATCTCAACAAAATACCATACAAATAAAACATTAAAATGAAAAAAAATGTGGTACTTATACTCAATGGGATATTACTTCAGTTATTATTCATTCAGAAGGATGGAATTATGGTATTTGCCAGTAAATTGATGGAGCTGGAGACTATCATGCTAAGTAAAATAATCCAATCCCCCAAACCCAAGGACAAACGTTCTCTCTGATATGTGGATGATAACTCACAATAGATTGTTGGGGGGGCAGGAGGGGAGGTTCCAGATTGGACAGGGAAGAAAGGGGTTTCAGGATGGTGGGACAAGAATGGGAAAGAGAGTAGAATGAATCAGACATAACTTTTCTATGTTCATATATGAATATATGACCAGTGTAACCACATCATGTACATACACAAAAATGGGAAATTATACTCCATGTATATATGATATGACAAAATACATTCTACTGTCATGCATAACCAAAAAGAATAAATACAAATAATTTTAAAAATTAAAAAATAAAAAGAACTGGTAATATAGCTCAGTGGTTAAGCATTCCTGGATTCAATTCCTGGTACAAAACAACAACAACAACAAAAACAACAACTTAATGTAAGACCTGAAACTTTAAAAATACTAGAAGCTAGAAGAAAACATAGTGGAAATAGTGGAAAGACTTCAAGATACTGGCCCCAGGAAAAAATTTACTGAATAGGAATCAAATAATTCAAGAATCAAAAGCAAGAACTGACAAAAAGAATTACATCAAGTTTAAAAGCTTTCAGATAGCAAACAATCAGCAGAATGAAGAAACTACCTACAAAAATGGGAGAAAGTCTTTGCCAGCTATTCATCTGGCAGAGAATCAAGGTCTGGAATATACAAAGAACTCAAAACTTTCACCACAAAATCAAATAATCTATTTAATAAATGGTCAAATGATCTGATTAAAGATTTCTCAAAGTCTGTTTCCCAAAAGAGAAAGTATAAGTGGTCAATACATGAAAAAAAATGTTCAATACATTTAGCCATTAGGAAAATGCAAATCAAAACTGCATTGAGATCCCATCTCACCCCAGTTAAAATGGCTAGTATCCAAAAAACAAAAATATAGCAAATGTTGGCAAGGTTGTAAAGAAAAAGGAACACTCAGACGCTGTTGTTGGTAATGTAAATCCATATAGCCACTATGGAAAACAGTATGGAAAAGCTACTCCCCCCTGGCAAAAAAGCTAAACTAAAAATAGAACTACTATATGATCCACATACCAATCCTGGTTATGTATTTGAAGGAAATTAAGTCAGCATACAAAGACATATGTGTATGTCCATGTTTATTGGTGCACTATCAGTATTAGCTAAAATATGAAATCAGCATGGATGCTCATCAAGAGATTAGAGGATAAAGAAAATATAGTATGACATGTACAATGGAGCATTATCCAGCTGTAAAGAGGAATAAAATTCTGCCACTCTGGAGCTGGAAGACATCATATTAAGAAACATAAGCCATATCTATTTTTTTCTTGTGTTATTATTATAAATACTAATGCAAATTGATTGTACAAATTGACGAGTTGCACTGTCATTTCCAAACACCATACAAGCTTTGATCCTGCTCACCCTCATTAAGACTAAAATCTAAAAAAGGAGGTAAATCAGGAAATGTTGATGTCACAAAAGTCAAGCAAACTCTCAAAATGAAACAAGGGACTATATTGAATGGCCAACAGCCTCAGCTACTAGCTGGAAACTAAGGCAAGACACAATTTCCTTGACCTGAATTTATCATGCCTAACATTGATATCTTAATGAGATAATTTCTACTTCAAAAGATTCATTATTAAGATGCAATAATGTAAATAAAAAGGCTGTGATTACTATACAAGTTACAGTAGTTGTTAGTACAGAGGTTCTTCTAACCTGGGCCAAACCTTCTTATAGAGTTAGAATTGTCCCATAACATACCTCCATCATTGCCTCCAATTTACCACATCAGGTTTTAGCAAACTGGTTTGGATGTGGGTAACCTCAGTCTAATTGGAATGCAATGAGTCCCACTCTGAAGTGTTTCAGAAACAAGACCTACTCAATGATACGAATCTCTCTTTCAGTACAGTAGGAGTAATGTATTAAATCCTTATGATCTTTCTGGAATAAACAGTCAAATCAAGCAGGCAGCTCATGAGCCACCACAAAGCTATAGACAGAGTAAAGAATGATTTGAAATTCTGGTAAACAGTGCCCTGAACTTCAGGAAATCATAAAAGCAGCTGAATGCAAGCTGGGTCTGAAGCCCTCTGGCTTTTAGGCATAATCAACAGTGAAGGTAAAAATACACAAATATAAATGTGTCTCTACTTAACTCTGGACCTTTCACCTCATACATTTTTATTAAAAGACATTTGCAAAAGTACAAAGGTTGGTTGTATTATCCTTTTTTCATAATGATGTATTAGAATTGTTCTATCGAAAACATATTTTGGCTCAGGAATTCTCACTTGCAAAATGTGCACCATTTTAAGACCCAATAAAAAGGGGGGAGGGAATAATATTTCAGAGTAAATATTCTTGAACAGATGGAACCCTGTATTCTCAACATGTTGGAAAGGAGGAGAAAGTACTTATTTCAGTATTTTCTATGGAGCAGAAAAGTAATGGAACTGAGAAAATGACACACTGGAGAACTAGAAAAATGCATATACTTTGGACAGAAACAAACCTGGGTACAAATCCAGCTTTTCACTCTTTGGCTCTGTATCCTTTTAGTGAATTTGCAATCTCACTAAGACTCAGTTTCATTTCCAGTAATTTGAAGGTAATAGTATTTACCTTTCATAATTGGTATGTGGACCAAATAGGCTTAATCAGATAAAGCATACTGAACCATGATTGGAGTTTGGGACTGAATCAAGTGGATGATGACGTTGTTGGTGACATAACAAGAAGACATGAGAGGAAATGCAGTTTAAAAAAAAGGAAATTGATGCCAATGCTTAAAAATTGTTGAGCAATAATTGCGCTCAAGGAATAATTTAAGAAAATCAAAAGTGTTTATGAGTCAGTATTTTCTCTAAATTGTAATAAGTCTATTTAATTTCATATTGAAACATTCTTTTTATCAAAATTCAGATTAATAATTCTGAAAATAAGAAAATTTCTCTATGAAACATTTAGGACAAATATAATTTAAACATAAAGAATGTAACCAGCATTACTGAAAGCTTACCATGTGATAAAATGCAATGTTTAATGTTTTAAATACATTTTCTTTTGGGTTAACTCCTATAAGTTATATGAATTAATGGCTTTTAATGTAACATTTCCATGTAGACATAGATTGTATCCACTCTCCCTTATTCTATCCTCTTGCACATTTGTTTTCTTATTAATCCTCTCAAGAATCTTTCTGTAACTACTTCTCCATTAGTATCTCTACAATGTGGAATCAGGGACCCTAAGCAGGTTTTAAAAACAAATCTATTGGATTCCTGAGACTGTGAAATTTCTGCCTCTGTTTTACTGAAAAGCAGATTATCAATGAGATATTAAGCTCCATACTTTTACCAAAATAATATTACTAAAAGGGCAAATGTGAAATGGAAGCATATGGAAACTGCTTTCTAATCCCAATCCCTCCTTAAATAAAGTTTAGCATTCACAAAGGGTAGTTGTATGCATTATTTATCTCATCTTTAAAGCACATGTTTGGCATTATTGTAATTTCCAGTTTGTCTCTAATGTTTAGAATGGTGCCTGGCACATAGAAGTTGTTCAATAAATCTTACCTATGTGATGAACACATAGATTAATAAGTGAATTCCTTTGTAGCAAATTGCCTAGAGTCTTTGTTAAGAGAGATGTAAGGCTAAGGTAGAATATATGGTGTGATAGAGTTATGATCTATGCCACAACCGTGATACAGCCTATGTCATATTATTGTCATACTTAGGTGTAAATCCTGGTGGATAAACTAATGTAGCTTTAAATCACCTGGCTTAATCCTATAGACAGGTGTTTTAGTTAGCTTTTTTTGTTGCTGCAATCCAAAGACCTGACAAGAATGATTAGAGGAGTAAAAGTTTATTTGAGGGCTCACAATTTCATAGGTCTCAGTGGATAGAAGGCTGACTCCATTCCTTGGGGACTGAGGTGAGACAATACATCATGATGAAAAAGTGTGGTGGACAAAAGCAGATCAGGAAGGAGAGAGAAATCTCTGCTCAGCAAGGGCAAAATATAAACCCCAAGGCACACCCTTAAAGCCCAGCTCCTCCAGCCACACCCTACATGCCTACAGTCACCACTCAGTTAATCCCTATCAGGAAATTAATGCACTGATTGAGGTAAGGATCTCATAACCCAATCATTTCACCACTAAATCTTCTTGCATTGTCTCACACATGAGCTTGTGGGTAATACCTCACATCTAATTGATAACAATAAGATATAAGAGAAATTGCAGTTAAAAAGAAAGAAAAAAAGATAAAGAAGATAGATATTGGTGTAAATAGATTGGCTTCCAAAAGTTCAATCTTAAAAAATTTAAGAAGTAAGAAATTGAAATTTGCAAGGACTGGCACACAAGTCTGAGAAGCAAATTTCCACAACTTCAACATGGCAATAACCTTCTTAGGATCTACATTCAAATGCCTCAACTGGGGAAGTTAGAAGACTGAGGGCAGGTTCACAAAGAATATAGGAAAAAAAGTCTCAGAGGAGTTCTTAACAGTGCTAGTCAAGCACAGTTTAGAGAATACTGTGCCATGGTGGAGGGTCTGGCCTCTCTGGTTTTCCTGTGCAGTAAACCCCTGTGTGGAAATAAATACCTCCACTCAGTTTAGCCTAGTCAGGTTAAATATTCATAATATTTATAGCTAATTCATCTTGCATCTACAGTGTGCTAACTCTAGTGCCTGAGTATAAATACACTAATAACTTGATACTTTTCTAGACAGCCTTAGATAAGGACAAATTGTGGTAGAAGTCATGGTATCTCTATATCATTCAGCATGGGTCAAATTAGATTATGGTAAAAACAATCCCAAAATCTCAGTAGCTTACAGATCAAAAGTTTGTTTTCCATGCTGTGTCCAAATGGTTTGGCAGCAGGCTTCTGCTTACTGCAGTAGCACAAAGAAGCAAGACAAGGACGGCCCAATCTTCACACATGCTTCCTCAGAAGAAGAGATGACCTTCAGATGAAAGTTTCCAGGGCCAAAGAGTTCTTTGGGAATTCTGATCAAAATCAAAGTCTTGAAGTTAACATACTGTAGAAGAAGAATAAGGAGAAAGAGAAGGAGAAGGAGAAGGAGAAGGAGAAGGAAGAAGAAGAAGGAAGAAAGAAGAAGAAGAAGAAGAAGAAGAAGAAGAAGAAGAAGAAGAAGAGGAGGAGGAGGAGAAGAAAAGAAGAAAAAGAAGAAGAAGAAGAAGAAGAAGAAGAAGAAGAAGAGGAGGAGGAGGAGGAGGAGGAGGTGAAAAGAAGAAAAAGAAGAAGGAGGAGGAGGAGGAGGAGGGAAGGAAGGAAGGAAGGAAGAAATGCGTGAGTGTGTGTGTGTGTGTGAAGAAGAAGAAATGCGTGAGTGTGTGTGTGTGTGTGTTCTGAGTGATTTGGTGTCTATTAAATTAAGAAATTAATCCTATTTTCCATAATGAGACAAAGTTTTATTTTTATAATATATCACATTTTATTACAAAAAATTCCTTGGAGTTATACAAAAAGATTTAGCTAAAATAAAACAATAAAAAATTTAATTCTATGTAACAATTTCTTGCTATATATTGAAAAATTCTACCATAATGGTTGCTCATAAGGGTTCAAGACATGGTCAGTCTTTCATTTAGGATTTGCTTTTTCTAAACAATTAATATTCTAAATCCTGGGGGATTTACTATGAGGTGCTCTATTATCATTCACAGTTATAGCATTTCATGACTTCAACATTCAAAGGGGAATATTCCTAGTTTGGATGCATGTTCTTGACTCATTCATCCATTGCCAGAGGACTACTGGGCAGAACAGGTTAAACTAAAAGAAAAAGTTAGCTGGCATGTCCAAAGAATACATAACATCAGGACACAAAGCTCAGCTCAGCCTGACATTTTCCAATTATGGTATAAATTTCTCTTGTCTGCATTTCTAGAGGGGTTCAAACAGACATGAATGACTACTTGCTAGAGTTGTGAGTATATCCCTGTATTGCACAGGCAGTTAGATTAGAAACTATCTAGCCATACGATTCTTCTATTCACAACTTTATAGAATAAATTGAGAAAAATCAAGTTGATTAGCATGAAATATAAGAGCAAAATATTTCACTCTTTCTTATACAGGAAAACAGGTGATTCTAGGCTAAGCTTCATGACATATCTCCCAATGCAATCGGGTTTGTACATATACCAACATAGACCTTATATACCAGATTCCCAGAAAAAAGCAAAGAAATGATTAAAGGAGTCCATCATATCTCTGTAAATTGTCATTTATTTGCAGTTATATCTTAGGCTCTATTGATGGCTGACTTGGCTATAAGAAAATAAATGAGTGTTATAAAATGCGATTTTTCAATACAAAGATTTGTATTTATTAGTAGTTGATGCTTTTCATCCTTGAGATTAGGGCACATCTTTGAAAGAAAAACGTACCTCTTCATCATACCTTCAAAGTTGCACTATAAATATAAAGGTCCAGTTTACAATATATACAGTAATTAGCAATTAGACAAAAGTTAGAGATTTAAACATATACCTACTTCCTTCGCGTCAGGCATGGTCAGTAATCTCTTTTTTAAAAATAATTTTATTTAAAATTATAGATCACAAAAAAAAAACTAATTAAAGTAGAAATAATGGCCACTGTGTCACAGCTGTTGTTACAGGGAAAGAAAAACAAAGTGAATTATCCTAATGTTTTAATACATTTTACATTGTCCTACTAAAAATTATGAATTTAAATTTTTTCACATCTTCATACGTGTATTTTGTGTAATGAAGACCGTCTCCTTCCACTATCCTTGCTATTCCCCTCAGTAATCTCTTAGGACTTTCCCTAGGGAGCTTTTGGTAACACTGCTGCAAGATTCAGGCACATACAGTTAACACTTCATCTAACCATTGACTGATGTATTTTTCCCAGTGAATTTCCTTCCAGGACTGTGTGCCCCACCTGAATGATGGTCTTCAGATAAGGAGATGCTTCTGAGGGTCACACCCAGGGAGAGCCCTTTGAGAAAAGTCATTCATTATCTGAATTTGCTTTGTTTGTGTTAATCTTCTTCCCCTTCAGTGACCCATTGAAGGCATGCACATACACCCACACATAGTACTTTTCAGACTGTCAGCTGGCTAGCAAATAACAGAAGAAAGAAAGTCTAAAACAAAGAATATGCCAGAAGGTAATTTCGATTCACATGGGATGGCAAGTGAATATGTGTGATATTTTTTGGTCCCTTGTAATCTATTTTTAAAGTGA
Source organism: Marmota monax (assembly GCF_021218885.2). Classification (NCBI taxonomy): domain Eukaryota; kingdom Metazoa; phylum Chordata; class Mammalia; order Rodentia; family Sciuridae; genus Marmota; species Marmota monax. The sequence goes on along the minus strand of NW_026692020.1, from coordinate 658,676 downwards.
TAAAAAAGGAGAAATGCAAATAAAAATAAAATTAGTTAATTTTTGGCTTGAACACTCCCAAAAGCTCAGATCCTGGCATAAATAATAGGTTTGCAATAAAATTTAACTAGTCAGTGTTTCCTAGTACTCTATTCTACTGGTCTTCCATCTATTTATTCATATTTTGTTTTATTAGAGCTTTATAGATATACCTAAAGGTGAAATTCACTGTGGTGTATTCATATATGTGCATAAGATAGTTTGGTCAATTGCGTTCCACCATGCTTCTCTTCCTCTTTTCCTGTTCCTTCTCCCTTTCTCTCAATCCTCACTACTTTTTTTAATGTCTTCAGTTTCACTGTAATATGCAAGTCAATATATTCTGATAATACTTTGGTTTTGTTTATTTGAAATGGCACTTCTTTCAACCAATAGGTGTTTTTGCTCAAATTAAAATACGTGGGAACCACTCCTTTGTTCAAAATTCAAGGCCAGGATTCCAACATATTAGAATAGAGCCAAGTACACAAGCATTAGCCTACATCTCTCCAAGCATCTAAAATCCAGACATATCCAAAGAGCATAATGTTGGGTTTCATATGGATGTCATATTTGAGCATTCACTTTTTGTTTTTCCTGTCACTTGTTATATAGCTCAGTATTCATGAGTGTTAACCACAATGTATTCACCATTCCAAAATGAATCCCTTCCTTCTCTTCAGGCAGCTTTGGAATGCAGCCATTCTGAGCCAAAGAGAGCTCAGGAAATGAAAAATAATATATATATATATATATATATATATATATATATATATATTTCTCTAATTGGTGATCTAAAAAAAATCATTCTACAAGTGGTAAACAAATTGTTTAATGAAAAATCACTTCTAGTTATTTTTAAACTTGTTTATATTATTTTTGACAGGAATATTTTTTTTTCTTTTATTGAGATCATTTTGTCCTTTTCCATATGGCTCCTGGTTTTGAACTAGAGCCATTATCAATAAACCATTTGGGAGAGAAAAGAGAAAGATAACTTATCCTGGGTAGAAAACCTCATGCTATCCTATTCAAACATATACATGTACACGAGCAACAGAGTCTCAGTGAAGAGATTTACTATTCATTACACTCAGTAGAGTCTGTAAGAAAAGATGGAAATTACTTTTATTTTGTGTTCTTGCTTTATTAAGCATCTTTAACTCAACTAATTTCTGTACTGCCACACTGTATTATGTTACAAATTATTTCATTATTCTTAAATTGTAAATTGCTGTCAATTTGTACCAGACACTGGCATATTTGGGGAGGGGAGGGATTTCTCTCTACCTTTTAAATTGTTAGGAATCATTTACTTGGTTACTTGACAGACCTCCCTGGTAGCACATGTTCTATTTTTAAACATATTTAAAATCCAATTTTTTTTCATACCTTATAAAAATATTTTCTAAAGATATTCTCCCATGATTAAAGTGAATTTTTAAAAAAATGTTGTAAAGTTTATCAAAACCTGCCTTCTTCATTTTTCATTCTTGAAAATGGGAATTTTTACCATTTTGCCTTAATAAACAGCCCAAAGGACCTGGAAATGATACAGGAAAAAAAATTAAAATTCAGTTGTCCTGGATTACACAGACTGACTATAATTCCTGGATTTTATTTAGGATTTCTGGCTCTCTCTCCAGCTAGCCTCACATATCTTCATATATCACAGAACAACACACTGTACACAGAAATTGAGTCTCCCCTCACCTTGCCCTCCAACCCAACCCTCACTGTTATCAAGGAAATGAACATCTAGAAACTTAACCTCAAAGTCCAAAATAAAGGAACACGCTGATTCTATTTTGATTATTGAACGAATCTTTCAGAGGTTCTTTAATCCAAAGGTCATGTTTATTGGCTACAGAGCCAAGTGGTTTAGGACACTAATGCAAATGAGTTCGCAGTACACAGACCCAGGACTGGAATGCCAGGTAGGATTTCTGTGTGAAGAATGTAAAGTTCCAGCTGGAGGAGGCCACTTGTTTTAGAATGCAACCCAAGATTTTCTCCCCTCTGTGCTGTTCCCTTTCTTTCTTTCTTCTTCTTAAAATGTATACTTTGTAGAAAATGCTGACCAAAGTCAAGAAGCTTGTCACTGTTTCCCTGATCCTCAGCACCACCTAGTCAGCATGCTACATTTATCATTCTACCATCTTTGGCTTTGCATACTTGCTTTTGTTGTTTTCTTCATTAACCATTTTTCATACAGTGTTGTGTCATAATCATTTTCCACTGTATGAAAATATTTCCAGTTTATGGATGTACCATGTATTTAATCCTTCCCCCGCCTTCTTCTATTTGGGGCATCTTGTTTCTTCATAGATTTCTATTCTCAGAAACATCTTTGCTCATATCTTTCTATGCAATTTTGATTATTTCCCTATTGTATATTCTAGTAGCAGTCCTATTGGGTCAAAAATACGAAAAGTTTTCAATTTCCTGGTACAAATAACCATATTGTTTGCAAAAAGATTTATATCTTTATATTTGCAAATACTTTAATACCCCCATCTTCGATATATGAGAATGCTTGCTTCTTTTTTTGCCAGAATGGCATTATAAAACATATTTCTTCATATTAAGATATTGGGATAAATGTCATCACATCATTATTATTATTATCATTCTCGATTTTTACTACATGTAAGGTTGCATACCTCATATGTTAAGAAGGCATATCATTTTCTCTACTGAAAACTGCTTTTTCATGGCTTTTCCTCATTTAACTTTTGAGGTTCTAATGCATTTCCTATTGATCGCTGCAAGCACAATATTCAGTTAGCAGATTAACTGTTTCTTATCAAAATGTATTGCACATGTTTTTCCAGTTCCTTTAGCTATGACTGATTATTTTTATGGACAATTTTATGTAATGAATGCTATCATTCTTTTGTAGCTTTCTTCATTATTTTTCTTGTTGTTCATTCTTTGCACCATTGCATGCTAAAAGTAAGAAAGGCTGTGACTCACTACCACCAAAATCTGCAGGGACAGTTTATCAGTAAGTAAGTATGTTTCTTCTGTTTAAATAATCCTTAGCTGTATCATATATAAGCATTGCTGTAGATTATTTTTTAAAAAATATTTATTTATTTGTTTTTTAGTTTTCAGTGGACACAACATCTTTGTTTGTATGTGGTGCTGAGGATCGAACCCGGGCCGCATGCATGCCAGGCAAGCACGCTACCACTTGAGCCACATCCCCAGCCCTGCTGTAGATTCTTGACTACAATCATGAATTGTGTCTCAAGTTTATACCTACGGTTCTCTCAAATTTATGGATGAAAGCACTTCCTCTGTATTAAACTAGTAGCTCCTCTTGATTTTATATATATATATATCTATATCTATATATATATAGATATATATAGATATATATAGATATATAGATATATATTTAGGTGTTGACGGACCTTTATTTTATTTTATATGTGATGCTGAGGTTTGAACCCAGTGCCTCACACATGCTAGGCAAGTGCTTTACCACTAAGCCACAACCCCTGGTCCCTCCACTTGTTTTTTAATCATTTGCTTAATATTTCTATCAACAAATATTGCTGAGTTACCTATTCTGAACCTGATCAACTTGAATTAGTATATGCTAAATTAAGAGCCAATACTTAAATATAATTTTTGAGTGTATTGTGAAATTTAAACATCTGAGTGAGGTCACTCTTCCACCTCCATGTCTTTGATATTTGGGTCATCAGCAATTAAAGCCAAGAATGGAGTAGGTAAAAGAAGTGAAATTCAGGTGTTGATTAGAAACACACACACACACACACACACACACACACAGGGTGCATTGTGGTGCAGTGGTAGAGTGCTCGTCTAGCACATGCGAGGCCCTGGGTTCGATCCTCAGCACCACATAAAAATAAATAAGTAAAATAAACGTATTGTGTCCAGCTACAACTAAAAAAATAAATTTAAAAAAAAAGAAACACACTCATACACAAAAATAAGCTGCAAAAATATTAAGAAGAGGAAATTGAGTTCACTCTGGAACTAGGATCTGGAAATAAACTTTCCGAAATGTAAGCAGATTCCTGTTCCCAAAGGCAACAATGACAAGCCCATTTTGACTCCTCTCCAGAACAGCCCCTATCATTCTCTTCCAGCTGCATTTCTTTAGGATTAAAAAGTGTGTTTGGATATAGATTAAAAACATAATCAAGGATTTGTTCACTGCAAGTCAATTTTTAAATCTCCAAGATCTTGGGAGAAGGGCAGCCAAGAACCAAGAAACACAGAGTGTAAGATGTTCCTATTTTCTGGCAAAGAAAATAAGGAGAGGTGCTCTTACTAAGGCTGCCACATCCCCCACTCACTGCCCCAAATGATTTATGGGGTCATTTGTTTGGCAATTTTATGGAGTCCTTTATAAGTTATGTTAAGATAAAAAACAAGAGGGCCCTGAGTAAGGGAAAAAACTGACTCAGCTCCATTGTTCTTAGTAACTCCAATCAGTGGCTCTTTACCTAAAAATCCCATGACACTTCTCCTGTTCCTAATCAGATATGAACTTTCAGGTCCTCGAGCTATCATAGATCTGGTGGGTCCTTTTCGTTTGACCCTCATTTATACTTCCAACCTTGTAGACTTTGACCACCACTCCTCCCCATACCCAACAGATTGCATAGATGTTACATACTCCGGTTTCCCTGTGTGGTTGCTACACAGAGTGCTTGCAAAATTGTTATCTTCTCTGTCTTGTGATCTTTCCCTCTTTTCATTTCTTTAATTCTTTCAAACCTAAGAATTAAAGTGTAGACAAATGTAATAAGCTGGGTATTTGCAGTCCACCCCTCAAGTGCATATGCTGAAACTTGGTCACCAATATGATGGTATTAGGACATATGGATATTAGGACATATGGGAAGTCATAAGTCATGTGCATGGAGCCCTCATTAAAGGATTAGTGCACTTATATAAAGGACCCTAAGGGCTCTCTTTTCCCTTCTACCACATGATGGCACAGCAAAAATACCCTCTTCTGTGAGCTGGACAGTGAGCCTAACCAGACACCATGTTGTCATCTTGATTTTGAACTTTCCAATCTCCAACACGGAGGGAAATAAATTTGTGCTCTTGAAAAGCCACCAAGCCTATTATTCTCTGTTACAGCAGCCCAAACAGACTAAGTCAAAAAGAATAAACACAGCTTGCAAAGGGAGAATAAACAAGATCTGATTCTCCTCCAAACCTGGCTGGATCACAAACCAGTATGTGTACTTCAAACAGAAGAAAAGTGAAAATCTTTACCAGGCAAATTGTAAATTATCCTGCAGGGTGGTCTGATGCTTCTTCAGTTCACAGACTACAGTTCTCTAGTCCCATATGGAGAGATGCTGTATAGATTACTAAGGATGGGTCAAAAGTCTTCCTTCTCAGCGATACTCCTCTCTGCACATTCTTAACATTGGAATTCACAGGGTTCTTCCCCTTCTTTTCTGCCAGTATCATCCAGATTCAGTGTGAAGCCATCACTGCCTGACTGTTGGCCAGGAAAAACACTTACTCAAATGTGGTGAGCCGCTTCTGCCGTTTCTGCAGATTATGGTCGCCATTACAAGATGGCGCTGGCTCCGCTGTGGTCTGTGACAAACAACTTCTTATCTGGGAAAGTTGGCACATGATTTTTCACCACCCTGTGAGAAAGTTCCACGCGGCAGCTTTGCATTGGGGCTTGGGATGCTTTATTAAGGCTGGGAGGGGCACCCGAGAGAAAAGAAGAAGAAATATCCAGGGACCTGAATAAACTGTTGAAAGAAGATTCTCGAGTTGCGTCTTCCTTGTGGGCAAGGGGTCACGACACTCAAATAGATTAAAAATAATAGAATTCCTTAAATTCTACAGTTTAGCTATCACAACAACAAATACATGGCCCTTGCTAGGTACTTGACTCTTAACATGAAGTTATATATTGATGAATTCACAGTTTAATGAGGGATATAGGCAAATTAGTAATCCAATACAGTACAATACATATTATAAATCAATAAGGGGTGGGCTGGAGATATAGCTCACTGGTAGAATCCTTGCCAGGCATACTGGAGAGCCTGGGTTCAATTCCTGGCTCCATAAAATAACAACAACAAACAAAAACTTCCAGAAGGACCTCAAACAAAATAAACAAACCAAGGAATGATTACATTGAAACAGTAACTACAAAAGTATCTTATTAAAACACTAAAGGGTTTTATGTGATCAACTTTAGCTGGGGTGCTGACATATATTCATTGAGCAACTTCTGTTATCCAGACACTATCCTAAACATTGAGAAGGCAGAAGTAAACACATTTCCTGTCTTCATATGTTTTCAGTAAAGCTGGGGACAATAAACCTAGAACAAATAAATATAAGAAGTATAATTACAAACAATGGAAATTGCCGTGAGAAAATAAATAGAGTGGTATAAAAAGATATGATGGGGAGAACTAATCAGTATCCAGAAATCAAGTAGGGAGTTTCAGAGGAAATGACAGTTAAGACCTGAAATTGGAGTATCCATTATACAGGAAAAGAATTGGGAAAGAAGGTTCCAGGAAGAGACACAGCCCAAATGAAGACTGTAAGATGAGATACAAGATTTTGGCTTGAGCAGAGTAAGCAAAGTTGGGAGTCCCAGGATATAAAAATTTAGAAACTGGGACCAGACAATTCAAGGTTTGGTAGGCCAGCTAACACTGAATTTCATTCTAATTATTGGCGCAAGCTATTGGAGAGTCATAAATAGTGGAAGAACTATCTTCCCAATGATTATGAATTCTTATCAAGCATTTAACTGAATATGGTTTAGACTTATACTTGTACACTATTTGATCCTCTGGCAAAAAACACAACCTCTTCAAAGCACTATCCTTTTTTGAATAAAATCATGCTCTCATTTTCAGTGACTGTGTTCCTTCCTCAGAGGTCAGCTGTTCCTGCTATTCTCTCTTCTCTTCACCCCGCATGCACAACATAATATCTTTGTCCCCAAAATTCCCTTCAGTTCAGCCAAGCCATGGTTTTCCTATTTTATGGGATGCTTTTCTCCCTCCAAATATTTGGAAAAATCCCATAACCTTGAATTCCTTCCCTTCCTTCAGATTCTCATTCTTACCTTTACCTTACGGACTCTCTCTAGCTCTTCTCTAGGATTTGGTGTGTATTGTTTTATAAGCTTTGGCATCACTACGACCAGTTACCTGATGAGAACAACATAGAAGAAGAAAAGTTTATTTTGGCTCACAGTTTCAGAGGTTCAGTCCATCGTGTGCTGACTCCATAGTTCTGGGCCCAAGGTGAGTCAGAACATTATGGCAGAAGGAAAGTGACTCAAGACATGACAGCCAGGAAACTGAGAGAGAACTTTTTGCACCAAGACAGAGTCATGTCACTGTCCAATGGGCTATATGCAAAGGGGATGTATGTCCCTTCTGAGTCAATGCATTTTAAATGCAGCACAAGACTCCAGGGTCCTCTTTCTCTGCAAAACCAACCAAGGATGCCTCCTGTTTCTGGTGGTACAAATGAGTTGCCATGTAGAGAAGAGTTGCTAAATTACGTGGACCTGCAGAGAACTTGAATTTATCATCATTTCTGTGATGTTTATTACAAAAGCACAACACAGCACATCCTCACTAATATAAAAAGATGGTAAGAAATGATCACACTTTCTACCCACAGTGTCTTTATTTCCTACTAAGTGTTGTAATTATTTCTAAGGGTATGTTGTATTGATTATGTTAGATATTTAACTTTGGGGTTTTTTTGTGTGTGTGTGATTATTCTTTTTAACTAGATTTCTCCTTGCCCCAACCAATGATCTTATAATAAATATAATAACCACTTCGCTGAGTTAATGTAACAAATAAAACAGACTACCAAAATTATTTTATTCTTTCCTTCCTTTTCTATCTCCTTTCCTTCCCTAATTTTCTCTCCTTTTTTCTTTCTTTTTTGTACATACCTTTTGCAAGCAATGACTACTTAACAACTCCCACAGGTTATCTTTCATTTGATTACAAATAATCACTAATGTGCTAAAATGATAGGATTCTCTAAATCTTCTCTATCTTCTCCCTTTCCTCTTTCCTCCCATTTCAGTGAACCCCTGCTGTCATCCAGAATTACACCTTTTGTTCTTTTTTTCTTCTTTGAATGGATCCAGGGACTCAGCCTTACAATTTTTGAGATGTTGGGAGTGAGGGATTTCATCATTCAGAGTCTCCTTCTACATTTCTAGGCTGCATGGTGGGACTCAATTCCTCAAACTCTCTTTATTGCTTACTGCATAGAAGTCCCATTTCTATAAAAGTTCTACTGTTGCCATAATCTAAAGCCATAAGAAGACAAAAAAATCTTTTGAACCAGGGAAAATCAGGGAGCCTTAAGCTCATAGTGCCAAACTCCATTCCTTCTTCCCCCTCTAAAACGATAATTGGTCCAAAAGAACAAGATTCAAAATGCACTGAAAATGATAAAGCAGAAGCATATCTGAAGCTAGTAAACCTTGCCAGCACCGTGTAGCAGGAATTACATGTTAACAGCTGAGACTGGGTAATGTTGTTTATTTACTTGCATTACTCCAGCCACAGATAGTAAGGTAATCCTTTATGCTTGTATTTATCCAGTTCCTGTTTTTTTCCCCTGTGTCTCCAGTTTTCAGACTTAGACTCAACTCTTGCTCCTATCAGCAGATTGTACTTTTTGACTTTACTCTTCAAAGTCCTCTGTTTGGCATGTCTGTTTTGGGACATTTCCTTTGGCTCTGTGTATTCTAGGTCAATCCTCAGAAGTCTGCCTTAGCTCTGACCCTAGCAGACTAGGCCAAGATGGAATTGGGCACATATGAATGGATTACTATAAAAACCTAATAGTGAATAAAATGAAATATTTAACCAAAAGGCCACACACGGTATGCTAAGAGATGGCTAGCACTGACTCTTGAGGTTAATTGTTAGATATTCAAGAATTTTGAATGTCACTTGTTAAACATAGCCATTACTAAAATTCAAACCATTTAAACTTATAATTAGTTAAACCATATTAAAACAAAATAAATACATATGCAAAACTCAATATTTCTAACTACTAGATGCTTACTATTTTCTATTCTCTTGGGATTATCTGCATCTAATCTATCTGCATGATGAGAAGGCTGTGTAATGATGCACAATTGAACATATTTTCCCAAACTTGCATGAGTGATGTTGGTCACAGGGAGAGTATTTACACTATAAAAATTAGCAAATCCTACATATGAGAATCCCACCACCCACATACAGCCAGCTGCTAAACACCTAATAACATACTACTTTAAAAGGGTAGCAATGTCTTCCAGATGGTTAATGAAGACAAAGATGTGGGGTAAAGAGAATATTTATAGTACTTTCCTCAAATTTATTCTCAAACTGTTCCTTTCCTAAACAGGACCTTAAACTACCCAGCCACAGAGCTTATATGTTTCCTTGACCTCAGCTGTAGAAATGGGCCTTTATTTTCTTCAGCCAAGTGGTTTATCAAAAGTTTTTGACCATTGTAAATCTAAGGATGGATTCATTATCTAAATCAGGCCAATTGTGGGCACTGAGTCTGATTCAAGTTGCTTGAAATTGAACTGTCAGGAAATTCAACCTGTCATTCCTGCTGGTCATGAATAAGGAAGCATGTAGCCTCCAAGGACACTGATAATCATCTTGGAACCACAAATAAAAGAGACTGCCCAAGAGTGATTATAAGCTGAGGAAGAAGAACCAAGAAATGGTGAAAGAACTAGGTTCTGGACCAGGCCTTTGTCTAAAAATCTAATCTTAGGCTTTATGTGAGTCAATGAATTTCCCTTTTCCTTTAATCAGAGTAAACTTTACTTTCATTTACTTATACATGACATAGCAGTTGTATCTTTAAATGAGGTAATTGCAGAAAGAAAGTCAATACACTTAGTCCTTTACTTCTCAGGACTTTATGTGTCTATATGTCTGATTCTCCAACCACTAGATTTTATTTTTGCACATCATTATATCTTTAGCCAAATTAACAATGCATCCTGTAAGTAGGGAGTAAGTAGTAAGTGCTTAAAATAAGTTTACTTAATTGAATTGGTTAGCAAATCTTGGGGGAATTGTGCAAGAATGGAGTGAATCAGAGTAAATTCCTCCTCTCTTCTTTGGCCAAACAGTCAATTTGAATCCATCTGTTGTCACTTGTGAATGTCCCAGGGAAAAAGGAATGAAGCAATGCAACTTGTGAGTCCAACAGTTCAGTCTGCAAACTAGAAAAGGTTGTAGTATTTTGCTAGGAAGGCTGAAAATTTGCTGTAGTTTTCTAGTTGGCAAAAACACTAAGAAAACTCCTTTGGTCTATGTTTGCATGGTGCTAAGTATCTGAATAAGAATTAAAACATGAAGTCAACATGCTTCAAAAAATCTATGCATATTACAGCACTTTGAAAAAATATCCAGTTACTGAACTGGAATTCCCTTGTTTATCCAGAGTCCAGGTGTCTTAGGTCAACAAAAGCAATGACAATGAGAGTGATAATCTCAGAACTATGTGGCACTGAATTTCTCAATGAAATCTGTCCCTTATGATTGGAGGAGGGAGAGAGATAGGGAACACTGGCCAATCAACATGAATCATTCGATTACATTTCAAAAAAGAAATAGATGCACTGCTTCTCTTTCTCACCTATTCCCTGTTTTGTTTTGTTTGTTTTTCTACAGCCATACCACTGTCTATCATACAAACATTGTATTTATTTTTATTACACTGATTGTTTCTCCATCTCCTAATGAAAGCTCTAGGAGGACAATTATCTGGCTCTGTTTTTGTTCACTGCTCCATTCTCAGTACCTAAAATAGAATCTGGAACAGAATAAATGCTAAAAAAAAACTTTTAGTGAGCAAATAAATGGCCTGTAAAATGGACATTTGCTAGTAAATTCACAATTAAGAAACTAACTGCCTCATGAAAAAAATAAGGATTTCTTCCAAATGAAATTAAAAGACTCTGTACCTTAATAGTTCAACTAGTCTGTATGACTATAAACAATTTGTTTAACATCCTACACTTTTTTATTCCCTTTTGGAAAATTAAGACAACTCTGCCAATCCTGTACTCTCCAAAAGCTTCAAAGTACTTCAAAAGAGGCAATAGCTGTAAAGTCTTAGGTTAAAGAATCAGTAAAGGAGCTCAGCATGGATGCTTTTCCATAAAAGTTAAATGAAGATCTCAGTTGTCCTTTTATGTATTAAATAGGAAAAATTCCATTCGCAGTTTTTTTTTTTTTTTTTTTTTGTCATATGCCTATGAGCAATGGTGTGTCAATCACTTTTCTATTCCTATTGTTTTGAAAGTTTTGTTTTTGTAAATTTTAACTAAGCATTTGTAAGCAAAACTGTCATTTCCAACACTTCAAATTTGTTTTTCAGGCCAATTGTTTTAAAGATGAAAATAGGTTTACTCCACAAATCCAAACTGATATTTATTTAAACTTACGAAATGGTATTTCTCCAGAGTAATCACCCTCCCCTGCATTATGTTAATAGCAAAACTCTCTTTTTGTTGTAGAAATTCTACTTTTTCTCTTATCATTTCCCCCTTCAAGCTGAATTCTGTTTTTCAGGATGTCTCCTTCCAATCTTTAAAAAGAGACCCTGTACCTTTAATAACAGAGACCTGGTGAGAGGTTTCTTTCCAAACTTGTTCCCTGGCTTCAAAGTGATGAAACCAGCTGTAATTTGAGAGCCCAGAGATCCTTAGGATCTTTAGCCAAAGGAAAAGCTCCCTCCGTATTCCCACCCAGTCCAGAAGTTGAAAGTGTCAAAAGGCAAGAGCTTCTCTCTCTAGCTGCACTGCTCCATCTCCCAGGAGCAAGGGGCAATGGAGCCAGTGACCTGCAGCACTCTGCAGGAGGCCTTCTCCCCTCCGCCCTGTGATCCCATCTGGGCTGCAAGAGAGCGGTAGTTCCAGCAACTGAGCAAATGCAGAGCGAGGTGCACCCTGCAATGTTGCAGGGCAGTGCTACCCAGGCGCTGTCGCCCACAGCCACATGAAGACTGCTGGGGTGCAGGGGCCACGGTGCAGCAAGCCGACGGGGACTGAGGAGGACACTGTCTCAGGAAGGCACTGACTCCCAAGAGAACCCCTTTCCTTGTTCCTGGACAAAAGAGTCTTCTCCTGGGGTCCCTGGTCTTCCTGAATATTCAGAATGATGGTCCCGAGTTCCTCTAGATGGGTTTCCCCTGCCACCTGTGTCAGGGCTACTTTGACTGTCCGCTCTACCCAGAAATGTCCAATGGGACTCTGCACCACTACTTTGTGCCCGACGGGGACTATGAGGAGAACGATGACCCCCAGAAGTGCCAGCTGCTTTTCAGGGTGAATGACAGTCGGCGCTGCTCCCAAGGGGAAGATACCCAGGCCAGTAGCTTCATGAGTCTCACCCTTAGAGAGGAGTTTACCATGCTGGGCTAGGTTAGCTGAAAAACGATTATCTTAAAGTATGAGGTGGAAGGGCACAAATGCCAGAGAGAGCAATCAAATCAGCTCCGTAGTGGAGGGTGGGGGATAGATGAGGGGGCTAAATTTTTCCTTACTCTTATAATATTTTATATCCAGATTTGCACTTTGAGAATGAATCTGAAATCATCTTTAAAAAAGAAAGAAAGAGTTGAAAGTTGAAGTGGTTGTTTCAATTCTGTACATTATTTATGTGATTGTTACAGATTTATCTATCCGTGGGAAAGAAGGATTTACAGCAATGCCCCCTCTTTCCTAGTGAGCTTTAAAATAACTCTGCAGAGATATTTGTTTCAGCTACATCTGAAATGTTACAAGCTATGCACTAGAGACTGATTAAACTTCCCCTTCCTGGAGATTATGGGATATACCCAAGGACCATAGTGCGAAGCTCCTTTCACCTTCAGCGGTCTCTCTTGGGCTCTACAAACAATGTGACTGTTTTTCAAATGAGGTCCAAGGTGTTGCTCTCTATGCCTGCCAGTCCAAGGAAGTTTCTTTTTGCTTCTTCTGCTTTTCTCTCTTATTTATTAACCATGGTCTGTGAGTTTGTTTTTTTTTTTTTTTGTAAGCATATTGTTGGGAAACTCTGTGCAAATCATCCTTTATAGGAAGATTTGCAAGTTTCCTCTGTGGGTGTATGTAAGTTTCAGCAGCAACATTGAAGAAGTCTCTGCTTTGTGGTAGTTGCCCTCTCATGTTGATATGCTGATTTGTAATGTCTCATTGTGTGTCTATGCTTTGTCATCAGTGTAAGAGTCAATTACAAAAAAAGTAGAAGCCTATGATTGAAGTTGTCAATGTATTTTTTTTCTCATTCAGGGGTTTTGCTTCTTTTTTTTTATTTACTTACTTATTTTATTATTTTGGTACATTATAATCATACATAATAGTTGGATTCATTGTGATATGTTTATATATGCATATAGCATAATTTGGTATTTATTAATGGTTATTAAGCTAAGGAAGACAATAAGTAACTACGTGCCCCTTTCCTAGGGTGAAGTCAAGTCTAAACACAAGAACACAAGCACTTATTTCACAGCTGTTTCTGAGCAAATTAATTCCAGTTCTCCCCTTTTACAAAAAATTTCTTCAATGATTCTCACAAACTCACTCAATTATAGAAACAGTGATGCTTTCAGAGTATTAAATTCTCCTACAGCATACAAGATTTGGCTAACAGATCTTTTTGTTCTTTTTTTTTTTAATTTTTTTTATTGGTTGTTCAAAACATTATAAAGCTCTTGACATATCATATTTCATACATTAGATTCAAGTTGGTTATGAACTCCCAATTTTACCCCAAATACAGATTGCAGAATCACATCGGTTACACATCCACATTTTTACATAATGCCCTATTAGTAACTGTTGTATTCTGCTACCTTTCCTATCCTCTACCATCCCCCCTCCCTCCCCTCCCATCTTCTCTCTCTACCCCATCCACTGTAATTCATATCTCTCCTTGTTTATTTTCCCATTCCCCTCACAACCTCTTATATGTAATTTTGTATAACAATGAGGGTCTCCCTCCATTACCATGCAATTTCCCTTTTCTCTCCCTTTCCATCCCACCTCATGTATCTGTTTAATGTTAATCTTTTCTTCCTGCTCTTCCTCCATGCTCTGTTCTTAGTTGCTCTCATTATATCAAAGAAGACATTTGGTATTTGTTTTTTAGGGATTGGCTAGCTTCACTAAGCATAATCTGCTCTAGTGCCATCCATTTCCCTGCAAATTCTATGATTTTGTCATTTTTTAGTGCTGCGTAATACTCCATGGTGTATAAATGCCACATTTTTTTTATCCATTCATCTATTGAAGGGCATCTGGGTTGGTTCCACAGTCTAGCAATTGTGAATTGTGCTGCTATGAACATCGATGTAGCAGTATCCCTGTAGTACGCTCTTTTAAGGTCTTCAGGGAAAAGTCCAAGAAGGGCAATAGCTGGGTCAAATGGTGGTTCCATTCCCAGCTTTCCCAGGAGTGACTAATCCACAAAGCTACAACTATCTTATATTTGATAAAGGAGCTAAAAGCATGCAATGGAGGGAGGATAGCATCTTCAACAAATGGTGCTGGGAAAACTGGAAATCCATATGCAACAAAATGAAACTGAATCCCCTCCTCTCGCCATGCACAAAAGTTAACTCAAAGTGGATCAAGGAGCTAGATATCAAATCAGAGACTCTGCGTCTGATAGAAGAAAAAGTTGGCTCCGATCTACATATTGTAGGGTCGGGCTCCAAATTCCTTAATAGGACACCCATAGCACAAAAGTTGATAACAAAAATCAACAAATGGGACTTACTTAAACTGAAAAGTTTTCTCTCAGCAAGAGAAACAATAAAAGAGGTAAATAGGGAGCCTACATCATGGGAACAAATTTTTACTCCTCACACTTCAGATAGAGCCCTAATATCCAGAGTATACAAAGAACTCAAAAAATTAAACAATAAGAAAACAAATAACCCAATCAACAAATGGGCCAAAGACCTGAACAGACACTTCTCAGAGGAGGACATACAATCAATCAACAAGTACATGAAAAAATGCTCACCATCTCTAGCAGTCAGAGAAATGCAAATCAAAACCACCCTAAGATACCATCTCACTCCAGTAAGATTGGCAGCCATTAGGAAGTCAAACAACAACAAGTGCTGGCGAGGATGTGGGGAAAAGGGTACACTTGTACATTCCTGGTGGGACTGCAAACTGGTGCGGCCAATCTGGAAAACAGTTTTGCTTCTTTTTGCCTATTAGAAACGTGTACTTCAAGGAGGGGGATATTCTAATTCTAATAACTCCTTAGTTAAGTTTTATTATTCAGCCAATAAATGTGTTTTCATATAATACTGGCTTATTTTCTAATTTATATCTGTAGATTTCATATTTCAAAGAGAGGCCCATGCAAAGGAGAGAGGATGGGATTTAAGCCAGTTTACTTAGTGTGTATGATAAAGAAGGAAGGAGAGCTATGCATTTAACAATCCCCCCCCCACTGCTAACCTTTACTATCCTCATGAGGAAAGAAAAAAAAAAAAACAGCTTGTGCCAGAACTTTAAATTTAATCTCTGCCTCTCTGCTTAAAAACTCATTTTCTGCTGAGAGAAGCGAGATTTATTCCTACGTACTGGGCCATGCTGCTTATGGAGGTGCTGGAGAGCGGGTGCTGAGCTGTTGGGTATGAAGTGTAACAGAACAGACTTTACCACCTGAAACTGCTGCTTCAAGTTCAGATCAGGCAAGGAATAAACCTAGTAACAACCAACAAGACCAAAGAAGAGTACACTTAAGTTGAAGACACAACACTTGATCTGAAACAAGAAGTTTGTGCCTACTCAACAGCTTTGAAAGAGAACTTCCCAACACTGCTAGTAGTCTTTGTTTTCTTCAGTGCTGTACTGTGAGATGCCCGGTGCAGCAGCAGTTGTATTCTTTATTAGTTTGGTAGATCTTTTTCTCTCGCTCTTTTTTTTTTTTAATACTAGCAACTTTCATCCTTTGAAACGTGTGCTGAAAAAGAAGAATCAGCAAATACTACTGAAAGTGCAATATTTGATTATCACTGCAACATGAGCTTTGATCCAAACCTTCTCCACAACAATAGACACAATGGGTACCCTGTAAAGGATGATGGAAAAGCTCTACAAGCTCAAAAAGCCAAAACAACCATTTACCTGTCCGAGATTTATTAGTAAGACCATAGCGCCCAGACACAGAAGAGAAGGGACTTGAGAGAGAGAGAAGAGAGGGAGAGAGAGAGGAGAGGGGGAAGAGAGAGAGAGGAGGGGGGAGATTGAGGAGAGGGGGGAGAAGGGGGGCAGAGTAAGAGAGAGAGGGAGAGTAAGAGAGTAAGAGAGGTAGAGTAAGAGAGCGAACACGAACAGGGTATTGATATTTATGGGTTTAACACAGGATGAGGAGGAGCAAGGCGAGTGGGCTGTTACTTCTTCATTGTCTGAGAGTTCACGCCACTTCAGGGATTGGAGGTGTGCCATTCAAAGTTTGTGCCATTCACAGGGATTGGAGGTGAGGGTTCACACGCCATTCAGTGCATCATGGACCTGAGCTCCTGGAAGAGAAGTGCTCTGGGCGCCATCTTTACCAACATACCCCAATGTGTGCAGCACTGCGTGAAACTGGGGTTATTGAAAAACCATTAAACTCTTCTGGATTTATTCAGTGTTCAGAACGTCAAGCTAGACTTTTCTTCCACTGTTCACAATATAATGGCAACCTGTAGGACTTAAAAGTAGGAGATGATGTTGAATTTGAAGTATCATCTGACCGGCGGACTGGGAAACCCATTGCTATTAAATTGGTGAAGATTAAACCAGAAATCCATCCTGAAGAATGAATGAATGGACAAGTTGTGTGCACTGTTCCTCACAACTTGGAGAGTAAATCTCCAGTTGCCCCAGGTCAGAGTCCAACAGGGAGTGTATGCTACCAACGTAATGGGGAAGTGTTTTATCTGACATACACCCCTGAAGATGTTGAAGGGAATGTTCAGCAGGAAACCAGAGATAAAGTAAATTTTATAATTGATAACAATAAATACACTGGTGCTGTAAGTGCTTGTAACATTATGCTGTTGAAAAAGAAACAAGCCTGCTGTCAGGGAGTAGTTTGTGCCATGAAGGAGGCATTTGGCTTTATCGAAAGAGGTGATGTTGTAAAAGAGATATTCCTTCACTATAGTGAATTTAAAGGTGACCTAGAAACCTTACAGCCTGGAGATGATGTGGAATTCACAATCAAGGACAGAAATGGTAAAGAAGTTGCAACAGATGTCAGACTTTTGCCTCAAGGAACAGTCATTTTTGAAGACATCAGCATTGAATATTTTGAAGGAACTGTAACCAAAGTTATCCCAAAAGTACCCAGTAAAAACCAGAATGACCCATTGACAGGACGAATCAAAGTTGACTTTGTGATTCCTAAAGAACTTCCCTTTGGAGACAAAAATACAAAATCCAAGGTGACCCTATTAAAGGTGACCATATTAGGTTTAATATTTCAACAGACCGACATGACAAATTAGAACGAGCAACTAACATAGAAGTTCTATCAAATACATTTCAGTTCACTAATGAAGCCAGAGATATGGGTGTGATTGCTGCCATGAGAGATGGTTTTGGTTTCATCAAGTGTGTGGATCGTGATGCTCATATGTTCTTCTACTTCAGTGAAATTCTGGATGGGAACCAGTTCCATATTGCGGATGAAGTAGAGTTTACTGTGGTTCCTGATATGCTCTCTGCCCAAAGAAATCATGCTATTAGGATTAAACAACATCCCAAGGGCACGGTTTCATTCCATTCCCATTCAGATCATTGTTTTATGGGCACTGTAGAGAAAGAAGCCACTTTTTCCAATCCTAAAACCACTAGCCCAAATAAAGGCAAAGAGAAGGAGGCTGAGGATGGCATTATTGCTTATGATGATTGTGGGGTGAAACTGACCATTGCTTTTCAAGCCAAGGATGTGGAAGGATCTACTTCTCCTCAAATAGGAGATAAGGTTGAATTTAGTATTAGTGACAAACAGAGGCCTGGACATCAAATTGCAACTAGTGTGTGACTTTTAGGTCATAATTCCAACAAGAGGCTCTTGGGTTATGTGGCAACTCTGAAAGATAATTTTGGGTTAATTGAAACAGCCAATCATGATAAGGAAATCTTTTTCCATCACAGTGAGTTCTCTGTTGATGTCAATAGCCTGGAGCTGGGGGACATGGTCGAATACAGCTTGTCCAAAGCAAAGGCAACAAAGTCAGTGTTGAAAAAGTAAACAAAACTCACTCAGTGAATGGCATTACTGAAGAAGCTGATCCCACTATCTATTCTGGTAAAGTCATTCACCCCCTCAGAGGTGTTGATCCAATACAGATTGAGTATCAAGGAATGATTGAGATCATGGATGAGGGGGATATGAAAGGTGAGGTGTATCCATTTGGCATAGTCGGAATTGCCAATAAAGGGGATTGCCTGCAGAAAGGGGAGAGTGTCAAGTTCCAATTGTGTGTCCTGGGTGGGCCAAAATGCACAGACTATGGCCTATAACATCACGCCCCTGCACAGGGCCACATTAGAGTGTGTGAAAAATCAGTTTGGCTTCATTAACTATGAAGTAGGAGATAGCAAGAAGCTGTTTTTCCATGTAAAAGAAGTTCAAGATGGCATTGAGCTACAGGCAGGAGATGAAGTGGAGTTCTCAGTGATTCTTATTCAGCGTACTGGCAAGTGAAGTGCCTGTAATGTTTGGCGAGTCTGTGAGGGCCCCAGGACTGTTGCAGCTCCTCGACCTGACTGGTTGGTCAATCGCTTGAAGAACATCACCCTGGATGATGCTAGTGCTCCTCGCCTAATGGTTCTTCATCAGCCAAGGGGACCAGATAACTCAATGGGATTTGGTGCAGAAAGATTTGTCAAGCTGCTGTCATTGACTAACCACATCCATAAAGCACATCATTAACCCTCTATGATCAAGTTGAGGGGATTCTGGTGAAGAGTTCTGAATATCTCCCTCTTCATCCCTCCCCAAATCTGGAATACTTATTCTATTGAGCTATTACACCAGTTTTAACACCTTCCTCGTGTTATGTTTAAAAAAATAAATAAATTTAAGAAACCATTTTAGAATTATGCACAGTTGCAGCCTGGAAAACTTAAGGTGGTGCTTTATAGTATCAATTATAGGAGCTTTATTTGGTGCATTTAATGCAACTGGTAATTGCAAAATCCACTTCGTCTGTGTAAGTGAAAAATACAGACTGTTATCTTGTTGGCCCTATGAAATTCCGCACGTGATATTTAGTATATACTCTACCTTCATTACTTCTGGCAAGATGTTCTGCCTTAGCACTCAGTTGCATTCTTTTCCTTTTCTTTCCTGTTCATTATGCTTTAATTCTGAGGACCATATGAGGGTAGGATATATTACCTTTTAAAAATTACAAAAATTTGTATAGGCAAACCATTTTCTTAATTTGATGGCCAAATGTTAAAATGTTATTTTTCATATCATTTATAATCTTGTCACAATCCACTTAACAAAGTTTGGTTAGATTTCAGTGAAAATTATCTTCCAGAGTAGTTTTTTTTTTTTTTTTCCCCTGGGATGGGGGGCAAGTAACTTTACTACAATTAGTATATATAGTGTAGAATTTCGTACAAATGAAGTGTGCCAGAAGTGTGATAATTTGAACATATTTAAACAAACAAAAAAAAGGACAAATGCACAAACTTGCTGCTGCTTAGATCACTACAGCTTCTAAGACCCAGTTTCTTTTACTGATTTAAAAACAAAATGAGAAAAAGAATTAAAAAGTTGTGCCTGAAATGAATCTTTATTTATTTATTTATTTATTTTTTAAGTAGCTGCCTGGTTCCTGTGTCCTGTAGAATACAGGCACTTGACCCTTGGTGTAGCTTCTGTTCAACTTTATATCACGGGAATGGGTTGGTCTGATTTCTTGGCCCTCATCTTAAATTGGCCATATTCAGGGTCCCTGGCCAGTGGACTGAAGACTTTGCTAAGATGACAAGGGTCAGCTCAAGGGATGTGGGGGAGGGCACTTTTATCTTCCCGTTGTCATTTGAGATTTTGATCTCTGGGTAAAGAGGCCATTTATCTTTGTAAACACAAAACATTTTGCTTTCTCCAGTTTTCTGTTAATGGCGAAAGAACGGAAGTGAATAAAGTTTTACTGATTTTTGAGACACTAAAAAAAGAAAAAAAAAACTCATTTTCTCCAACTTCTCCCATAGACTCAATTGGAATAGTGCATAGTTCATACTTTATTTACCCTCATCGTGCAGAGGGAGCATTTTATTTTAATTTGCTGGAAACATAGTAGATGCTTAATTATTTTAAAGCTGAGTCTATGTTATTTAATCAACAGCTTTAAAACATGAAAATTCACTTTATTTCATATCTTCCTCTGGCCAATCCTCACCATCACCATAAATATGCTTCTCTCCCCAACTCTCCCTGTCATGCACACATCCATACACTCACACTAAAATAAATAAATGTTCTTGTTCATCTGTTGAGTAGAAAGTCATTTATTTTTCTCTCATGTGAGGAAACCAGTTTCTATGACCAGTTTAGAACTATTTCTATGAAGTTACAATATCTTCCTACTACAGTAGGGGAAACTGAGGCCTCAAAAGGGTAATTGAGTGATCCCCACTCAGTTAGCTCTAAGAGCCCTAGGACTCCTAGATTTAAGTATAGGACTTTCTTAGACTGTTCTTCCTCAAAGATACCAAAAGAGAAAAGAAAGTGGCTGGAGGCTGAACCCTTTGCTTACAAATACAATAGAAGAACTTATAGAACAGCCCTTAAAATCCTTATTTATAATTTTGTTTCATCATTCAGGGCTTTTAGCTGCCTTGCAGATTTGTGTGGAGGAAGGAGTTCAATCACCACTTAGAAGGGCTTCCTTTTTTATTCTGTGGGGATAAAAATCAAGAAAAAAAAAAACCAGTAAGAACAAAGATATTTGGTAGTTAACAGTTCATAGATTGAAGACAGCATTCTTTCCTGTCTCAAAATTGTCATATCACTTCAAGGTGCTCAGATGTAATCCACAGACATATCAAATGCCATCTTTTTTACTTTCCCAACTATAGTAAAGAATGCTGTCCCCAATTAGGGATGTCTTCCCTGGGTGCAGGAAGGGAAGTGGCCACACATCTGTTACAAATTTGAAAACCCTGAAATAGATTATATATGAGGCACTTTCCAGTGCTAGCCTTTTATGATTCCTACAAAACCAGAGCGAAAGTATCCAGCATTGAATTACTCCATTCAAGGCTAGATGTGCATATTGCCAGTAATCCCTCAGAGTCTTATGTAAATGGTCCAGAGGGTAAATGGGACCTTCAAGGTGCTGGGAGGGATCTGGGGCTGCCCTGAATAGCCAGCCCAGAGGCTGGCAGCACAAGGCTTTTCTAACCCTCTGATGGTGGAGAGCCAGGCCACTAAGATCTTTCCTCTCCACTTCCTCATTTTTCTCATTAGTCTTCCTTACTCACACAGTGACACATTCTCTATTATAGAAGTGGTCTTTTACTTCTCAGACCATGAAACATCTAGAGTCTGAACAAAACCACATGCTCTCTTCCATGAGAAATCTACTCACAAACACATCTATACAATTTGGGGTTTACCTGTTTTCATAAATATTTGTTGATCTCTTAATCTCCATCAGATGCTCATCTCCATCAGATGTAGGTGATTTGGAGATGTTACAATGCCTTGGGACTGTATCTGTGGACCCAAAGTTTAATAGAGCCTCTTAAAGTTTTATTTGGAGCAGAAGGCAATTGTTCCTGTTGTGATCATTATTACCAAACACAGTAACAACAAATTTTTACTGGTATGTCAATATAGTGGTAAGCCCCAGTACTAAGAACTTTGCCTGAGTTAATTCCTTTAATTCTGATAGCAATCTGTATGAGGAATTTTATAAGAGACAATGATACATTTTAAGCACTTTTTAATAACAGTGCCCAAGATAGAGTGGATCCTCAATAAATGTTAGTTGTTATTACTGCTTTTATTGTCATTATTTTTTTGGCAGTGGCCCAGAAGTCCTAGGCACTTTCAGCAAGGTTAAAACTGTGCAATGTCTATGTACTTCATTGATGCTTATTTAGAGTGAGATGTGATCAAATAAAATAAGAATGTAGAGGATAGGGGTCCACTGGGGGCTCTAGCCATCTGTTCCAAATGCTGTCTCTCTGGTTCAGATGCCCCAAACTGTCTTTCTGTCAGAAGATGATTGGATTCTGTGCTTATATAATAATTCATTGATAATTTGTGAGATGCATTGTTTTGCACCACTAAATCTCACTCTCTCAATCTGACCATGTGAGGAAGCATTTGGTAGGTACTTATCTATCTAGAGCTTGTTGGTGAAAGACAACAGACTAGCTTGGCCTCTGCAAGATCAAAGCCTAGCCCATGGATTTCACCAGAATCCTCCAGAAGTCATCAGGTATGTTATGCATGGCAACACAAAGAGGTTGCTCAAAGTTCACATATTTTCCATTGCTTTTTAAACGCCTGTATATATTTCTGCTAACAAAACAGGCTCAAAACTTTCTAACAAAGCCTTAAAACTTAGACTATAAACTACTTTAATAATTTATGTAAAGCGTTTCAGGGCATTTTTCAGAGGATGATTATTAAAATCATCTTAATATGGAATATTATTTGGGTAGAAAATATGATAACTAAATGTATGGTTTACACAGGCTTAATATAAGAAGGAAAACATTCTGAGGCCTAAAGTTTTGATTAGAAATAGCATACAAAAATATGTAACAATAATTCACTAGTATATGGAATTGGATACTATAAAGCAACTTAATTTTTAATTTGGACTGGTCTTTAATGAATAAAATTTCTAAAGTTAGGGTCTCAGTAGATATGCCATTCATCAAATAGTTTTTATGTGCCACCATACAAGGTACCCAGGAAAGATCTATAGATGTGTAATCTAAACAAAGATTTAGGACAGCAAGTTGGAGAATGACAAGCCTCTATGGGAGCTCAGAAGGAATCTAATTTAGAATTGTTTGGAAAATGCAAAGCAGTGTTCCGTACAATAAGGATTTGGCATATTAACACATTCAAGAGATGTAGGGGTTTCAGTATTGCCGTCCATGTTGTTTTTGATCTTTTAATAACTTTTCTTCTGAATATAAAGCCTTAACTTCTGGGTGTTGATAGCATGGAAAAGATAATGAGCACAAAGAAAACAAACTCATTCATACTCTCAAACTCCTTCTGCCGCACACCCAGTATTTGTTTTCTTTCAGCTCTTTTCATGCATCTTTATGTGTATCTTTTTTTTTTAGGAAAAAGAAATGATATGGTAAGAACACATTGCTTGTTTTCAATGTTTACTGCAGTCATTAAATATGTTTAACAGCAACAATCCTTTCAAAAGGCTTAGTTGTATCCACAAGGCTTTAAGAGTCAGAAGTTCTGGGTTCTAGATCTTTTCCCACAATCTATCAGCTGTGCAACTTGGAAAAAAATATCTTAGATGTTCTGACATCCAGTGACTTTGTTTGTAAAATGAAGATAAAAATAGCTAGCATTTATTGAAGAAGCATGACTCAAAACATTTTCTGTAAGTCATCTTACAAAATTTTCCCAGGATTTCATTTCAGGTAGACATTATATTTTTATGTTTAAAGAATATAAGTACACACAATATTGGGTTTTGTTGTGATTTGTCCAAGATTTCACACTTGGCTACGAGTCAAAATTTAAGCACAGGTAATCTGACCCCTCTACCACCACAATAACATCTAAATGGTGCTTTCTCAAGTTTCTTAAGGCAGGAGATTGAACCCATCATTTGTTAACACATTTTCTATTCTAGGATCTATGATAAATTATCTGTGAAATGAACATTTCCCTTATATGAATTTCTTTTTTTAGTAATTTTTTAGTTGTAGTTGAACACAATATCTTTATTTTATTTATTGTTACGTGATGCTGAGGATCGAACCCAGCATCTCGCACTTGCTAGGCGAGTGCTCTACTGCTGAGCCACAAAACCAGCCCCTTATATAAATTTCTTAATTGAAAATTTTTCAAACCCAAGTTATCTCAAAGAAAATTTTTCTTTATCTGCATGATTTTATTTTGAGAATTATAAATTCCTTATACCTGCATGTGCCACTCTGTGGTTCCTTGCCTAGGAACAGCTGGCTTCATGTAAAATCTTACTTTTTCCAAGCACTTTCACATGGATTGTCATGTTTGACCATGAGAAAATTTTTATAGATACTGAATTGGCAAGAACCATTCATAGAATTCACCATCTGGGAGATAGTGGCCCAATTTACAGCTAGTAAATTATTCTGTCAGTACTTCCTAGACTCACATATAAAGATTTCTCATTCAGGAAAGTTTTCCAAGCTCAAAAATATAATGCTAGGCAGTGTTATGTACTATTTTAGATTAGGTGGTTTTAAAAGACCTCTCTGAATAACTACGAAGGATATTTGAAAAGAACCTTAAATCTTGAGTAGAAGCCAAAAATGTAAATGTCAGAACAAAAGAGTGTGCCTGGTAAATGAACAGTGAGTGCAAAATCCTCCAAGCTGAGGAAAATTTATGTGGAAAAAAAGAAAAGAAAAGAAAAAAAGGCAATTGGACTATAGCAGAACAAGTCAGAAAAACAGTGAAAGACTTTGAGTAGAGGAGAACTGAGGGTTAGGTAATAGAAGAATTGAATGGCCACAATAAGAAATTTGGAAATTATTCCAGTTTCTAGGGGAAGGCAATGGGGGATCTAAGTAGAGAAAGGGAAGATCTGATTTACAGAAAAGGACTACTATAAAAGGAGATCAGACTGCAGGGCAGCAAGGTAGAAGCAGAAAGGCACTTAGGTAGTTACTAGGCCACATCAATTACAGTGAATGGAGGTTGTAAGGGGGTAGTGCTGAAAACAGCAGTAACTTGTCTTAATCCTGTACAAATATTTCCTTTTTGTGTCAGAAAAACACTTTCCCATCTGCTCTTGCAACTGACCTAATTCTCCAACTCTGGATTCCATCTCTTTCTCCTCATTTGCATTTAATGTTAGTATTTTCTCCTTCTGATTCCAAACCACCTTCCTCTCATCAGGAGGATCAGGATCAGGACAGGCAAGCATAGAATATAGCTGCTCTTTCTGATAATACCAGGTAATGTGTGGACCCCAGCTGACCCTCTGAATCTAAGCTCCAATTCTTACCCACTACTCCAAGCTCTGGCTTCCCTGCTTGAAGGGTTAAAATACAGATAGAACCCAAAAGGGGCAGATGTGTGCACAACCACAAGCATATTTCACGTGTTTGGCTATAACCAGAAAGCAACTATAATTGCAGAAAAGTTTAGACATCTTCCCTTTATCAACTATCTCAAACATCATCACTGTATCTCTATTTATTCTGCATTTTTTTTTCACAAGAGCTTATCTACCTGAGTTATATTTAAATACAAAACTGTGTTCTTGAGGATTTCCAGTGACCTTAGAATTTTGCATTACCTTGGGTTCAGTCTGGGGATGAAACTTTCTATTTTGACTCTAGATAGCATTTAGTTTGGTGACCTATATATTTCACTATCTCCCTCTTTTGCTCTTCTATGAAAAACAGAAGATATTTTGTATGTCAACATCTTACTGTTTATGGAAAGGAACCTGACAGCTATGATTAATGAAGTGAAGTCTCCATGCTCCAGGGCTGGCAGTAATGGCTTGCATTTTCCAGTTGTGAAAAGTTTCCTCCTGCAGGCAGTTAAAGAAATGTGTTTCCTGAATGTCTTATCTGGCTTTGATTTTTGCACAACTCTCAGCCCAAGACCAAGCAACAGAAATACTCTACTTAATTTTCAAAATGTACCCTTTGCTGGCAGCTATACTCGGTCAACCACTGATTCTTTCCACAAAATTCTACTACAGATTAAATTATAAAGTGCATAAATCCTAGTTGGTTTGCTTTGTTCTGAATTTTACTTTTACTTACCTATCAAATATCAGTCCTGCTCCAGTTCCCTCATCTCCTTGCCTCCACCAAGATCTTTCTCTCTTGTTCTCTCTTCTCTTTGCAGTATGGTTTCACTTTTAGAAGTGTGGGAAATAGAGGCAGAACCCAATTCATACTGCTCTTCTACAATTTATTAGCTGGGATATGCAATCAAACTGTGTAACCCCTCAGTCTCAGTTCCATTGCCACAGCAGTAAATATGACATATAATGTGCAAGGTTCTTATGAGGATTGTATAAACCCATGTGGGGCAAGGGCTGATCATAATACAGAGCAAAACTATCACTATTTTCACACTATGTAGCAGTGTGTAGCTCATCAAGAGAATCCTCTTTTAGAAGAGATATTTTGTGTGTTATTAAGTTGAAATGAGAAACATCATATTTTGAATTTAGATATTCCATGTATATCCTATGAATCAGTCAGTCTTCACCTCCCCATTCTCAGCTGGTTCCTCAGAAGCCAAAGATGTGTTCATTCCCATTCACACAAGAGTAGTTCCTATGTATATGTTTATTTCCCAAACATGTTCTCCCTATGTGGAGCAAGACAGGGGAGCTACAGCAGGCAATAACAGAAAATTTGCTCTTTCTCCATTTCCAAATGTTAACCATTATTTCACAGGGTGAGACATATAGAAGAAACTTAGGAATTTCTGCATATAGACTGCAACATTGGATAACTCCCCAAACCTAACAAAAACCTATGAGTTAAAGAGAATAAGGATATTAATATCTAATATTTATTGAGCACTAGCCACTTATTAGATCCTGGGTATCTGGAAATGTCCAGTTTTATTTTCTCCCATAAAATGAAAGGCCAGACCTCAATTGTGGTGACCATATTTAAGTGATCTCATTATGGAGAGCATTAGGGTGACATGAAACTCTTCATGTAACTTCTGTTATGAGATTTGTTACCCCTAGCTTCCTGGTAGAAATCTGTAGTTCGCAGCAAGAGATTTCCAGAGATGATTGGGCTGATCCAAGTCCTGTTTCAGGACTGATATAAATGGCTGTCTTCACTAAGAGTACCTTGAGACATTTGCCTGTATTCATGAAGATTTCTTAAAAGAGAAGTTAGCTTGACAACTCTTGAATGTACCTGCTCCTCTACCTGGGCAACAAAGGAAGAGGCCTTGGCTCATTTGAATGAGGACTTAGGATAAGGCATGTGGTCTTTTTAACATGGCCAGAAAAGATTTGAATCTGTACCCTCTTTAACACAAAAACAGACAATCTGAACCAATGAATGGTAGTATGTGCATATAACTAGCTATAAATATAAGAAACTAATAAGTATATTTCATTTCTAAACTATTGGCATCTTGGTCACTTGAAAACTTCAAAAACAAAACAATTTTTAACTATTTGGCTCAAGTAAAAACTTATTCAGGCATAGAAATTGGCAAAGGTTATACTAATGATAAATACTTATCCCATAATCACATTTTCCATAAACCCTCCAATTTCCAAGAGTTTAACCAAAAAAAAAAAAAAAAGAATTGTGGAGAAAAATCTGAACAGACAGTCCACAAAAACAGCATAATGTTAACAGGATGTTAGGGTTTACAGATTTTACCATTTCCTCTGTAAAAATCTTACCATTACCAAAACATGGAACTACCACTTTTGCCTTTAAATAACTGTTTAAAAAACTACTTTTCCAAGGAATTATTCTTTCATCAGACACTGAACACCTACTATGTACAGTTGCTCAATATGTACAGGTGGACCTTGTTCCTTCTGATCCTTCCTATAACACAACTGCCCTGACATGTTATTACACAAGAACAATAATAGTATGGACATAATAAATCTTCCCATTCACAAACACATGGACATGAATTCCCTAATTTATGAAGCACTCCTTTTCTTCTCGGAGACTGCATTCATGTGTTGGAAAGTTCAAATTATAAGAAATTGTTTACATTTTTATTACAAATTTAGAACAGACAAAAATATGAAAACTTTTCATATTTATGGGGTATTGTGAAAAGTTTTAATACATACATGTGTTATATAATATTTAAATACGTTGAAATACGTTTTGATACCTATATATGTTATATAATATTTAAATAAGTTTAATATAATTATCTCCTCCAACCATTTGTCATTTCTTTATGGTGAAAAAACCCAAAATCCACTCTTATACCTTTTTGAAACTCATAATACATTATTGTTCTCATCAGTTACCCTACTCTGCATTAGCACACCAGAAGTACTTACTCCTGTATAACTCTAACATGGTACCCATTGATCAACATTTCCCCAACCTCCTTCCCCACAATTCTCCCCAGAGTCCAGTAACCACCACTCCTCTATCCACTTGTACACGTGAGGCAAGCACTCTACCAACTGAGCTATATCCCCAGGCCCCAAAACAACCATTCCAATGTCCAATAACATTTCTCCTGTTTTCTTTAGAAGTTTTATAGTTTCCAATCTTACATTTAAGTCTTTAATTCATTTTAAGTTGACTTTTGTACCTTTTGGCAGATGGGGGTCTAGTTTCATCCTTTTTCATGTGGATATCCAATATTCACAGCACCATTTGTTAAAAAAGTCCATCCTACCTCTAGAAGGTAGGATGTTTTCTGCACCTTTTTCTAAAATTATTTGACTATTGATATGTAGGTTTATGTCTAGGCTTTCTGTCCTATGTGCTCTGAGTGTCTGTTTTTATGCCAATAACATTCTGCTGACATTACTAAACTTTTTAGTACATTTTGAAGTTGAGTAATATGCTGCCTCCTGCACTGTCCTTTTTGCTCAAGATGGCTTTGAAGTTTCAGGTTTTGCTGTGGTTCCATACAAATTTTAGGAATCTTTTCCAAGTTCTGTAAAGAATATTTGATGTTTTATTATAAGGATTGTACTCAATCTGTGGATTTTTGGGGGGTGGTATGGACATAACAATTCTTCCCATTCACAAACAAGGGGTATCTTTACATTTGCTTGTGTCCTCATCATTTTTTTTTAATTTTGTTGAGGTTGTTGGTGTTTTATATTTTGAGATGAAATCACTCTTCACTTATCTTTCATCATTCATGGACTCACAGCACCTACCCCTCCCTTTTCCAGACTAAGTTAATCAAGTATCCAGTAGCTCCTTTGGCCAGCCTCAATATCCCTAGTTCCTCCAACTTTTCCTCACATAACATAAACAATAACCCAGATCTGTAAGCTTTTTGCCAGGAAGAAAGGATTTGTTGTAGTTAAAAGCATAGCCTTTGCTGACAGATAAACCCCTGGGTGGAATTTCAGTTCTGCACTCACATCCATGCCCAAGGAATGTTTATTTAATCTGACTATATTTTGGGTTCCTTTTACATAAATTGATAAAGATGATACCGACCTCCTAAGGTTCTTGGGGTAAATAAATGTACTAATACATGTAAAATGCAAAGTGCCATGTTTAACCCTTTGTAGGCATTCAACATATATATTTGAATAGAGGAATGAATGAACCCCTAGTTGGGTACTTTGTCTAAACTCAGCACTAAGACATTCTATAGAATAAGCAGCAACCCTGGAGAAGACCCTGCTGGGAAGATGGGCATAGAAGATGCAAATGAGAACTTAGGGATATCATGGTTGATGAATTTTATACAAAGTTCACCTCAGCTCTTTCTGTACCAACCACCCAGAAAGCAGAGTACTTCATATATGGCATTCTGTTCAGTACAGGAGTGGAAGGAAAACTCTTGAATGCATGTCCTTTCCTACTCCTCTGGACATTCTCATAAAGATCCAATCACATGCAAATTTAAAAAGTTCAAATACTAAGTTATTTTGGGAATGGGAGAAAAGGTACTTTATATTCTTTCTCCTTCCTCTACAAAAATAGCTAAACAAACTTTCCTAACTCATTCCCAAAACCTTCTTGTTTGGGCTGATCTCAGTCCTGGAAGGTCTTACCCTCAAGAGAAAGGCCTGAGAAAGTCATTAAAGGCAAGTGAGAACCCTGGAATGGAAAGATGCAGGGAAGATGGAAATTCAATTGGATTTTTCTTCCAGGTGATCCATCTTTCAATAACAGGAAGATGAAACCAAGTAAACTGCCTCAAGGATAACATCTCCTAAATCATTATGAAATTAAATATAGCTTGAAGTGGTGCTTTGGATATAGTATGCCTTGCCTAGAATTCAGGCTCCTCTCTTCATTATCTAGATTGTGGAAAAGAGACTGAAATTACTTAGGACTCAGTTTTCTCCACTATAAAAAAAATAGATAATGGTCCTCATAAGATTTTGAAGAGAACTAAAGCAAAGAATCCGGTTTGTTCTGTTTCTAGTATGTACCTTAGAACTATCTCATTAGGTGTAAAACAAGAAGCCTTTGACCTATTAACATATTGTAATCAAACACTGATACTGAGTCTATACCCTTTCCCTACTCCTTACTCTTATTCCTATGTCCCTTCTGGTTCTCGGTGGGAAGGAAAAATACTATACCAATATATTATCCACCACTTCTCAGAAAAAGCTTATCAAAGAGGAAGGACCACATGCATTAGGGTTGGAGTATAACATAAAAGGAAAGGCACAGCAACCAGGATGTTGCTAAGCATCATGCAATGCCTACAGTGTTCTCCTGTAATGAGAAATTATCTAGCCAAAAATATCAATAGTGCCAAAGCTGAGATTCACTGGTCTAGAATACACAGGACATAAGGGATTGGTGGCACAAGAGGGAGATGATAATAAAAGGATCTTGAATATCAAGCTAAGATTTCTTCTGAAAGATAATGCATTATAGGATTACAGGATTGCATTATAGGGTTTGAGGTATGAAGAAAACAGAATTTGGGGACGATTTGTATTACAAAGCTTTGTCTAATATACTGGAACATAGAGAGTTCTAGGCATCCTCATGCAAGTGTACATCTTTTATATCATATTGTAGATATAATGCCCCAATATCTGCTTGAGAAGTCATCAAGGAGGAAATTTAAAAATTCTTAGAGATAAATGAAAACACAAACACAGCATATAGGAATCTATGGGACACACTGAAAGCAGTTCTAAGAGGAAAATTCATTGCTTGGAGTTCATTCCTTAAAAAGAAAAAAAAAAGAAAAAAAAACAACAAATAAAGGATCTCATACTTCATCTCAAAATCCTAGAAAAAGAAGAGCAAAACAACAGCAAAAGAAGTAGAAGGCAAGAAATAATTAAAATCAGAGCTGAAATTAATGAAATCAAAACAAAAGAAACAATTGAAAAAATTGACAAAACTAAAAGTTGGTTCTTTGAAAAAATAAATAAAATTGACAGACCCTTAGCCATGCTAATGAAGAGAAGAAGAGAGAGAACTCAAATTACTAGCATATGGGATGAAAAAGGCAATATCACAAGAGACACTTCAGAAATACAGAAGCTAATCAGAAATTATTTTGAATCCTTATACTCCAATAAAATAGAAGATAGTGAAGGCATTGATAAATTTCTTAAGTCATATGATCTGCCCAGATTGAGTCAGGAGGATATAGACAACCTAAACAGACCAATATTGCCGCAGTCTGGCTGCAGCAAAATAACCGGGGGGGGGGGGGGGGGGGGGTGACGAATAACTTGTGTACGTTGATACAGCAGGAGTGGAAGCAGTTTATTGTAGGACAGGAGTGGTATTTATACATTTCACACAGCTTATCTAATTAACATAAACTAGATACAGCAGTTAACCAATAAGGAATCTCCACACTTAACGGCATTAACATGAACTAGATACAGCAGTCAACCAATAAGGAATCTCCACACTTAATGGCTCGCTTTTGTTACTTCACAAACCCTCTGGCATTTTGCCAGGCACCATCCAGACTTGTTTACGAACTCTAACATTCCCCTGGCAAAATGCCAGGTGTTATTTTAACTTGTTTACAGACTCTATCATTTCCCCCTTTTGTTTAATTTAAATAACGACCATAGTGGTTTTTACAGAAACACCATAAATAACCTGCTACAAACAGAAAGGGAGGATACAAAATGCCACAATACCAAGCCAATTGATGGCTCCATGTAAGAAGCCCTTGGAAAAATTATACCAGCAATGACACCGTTAGCCAAGATACCGAGTTACAATTTGTTGTACATTACAGTTTGTTGTCTCAGTCCAGGTAAAGCACTGTCTCAATAGATTAACTCACAGTCCAGGTAAATCACAGTCCAGGTAAGTTCTGCAGGCAGCTAGCTTAAATCACAGTCCAGGTAAGTTCTGCAGGCAGCTAGCTTAAATTGTAGCAGCAGAAACAGCAACAGCTCCGAAGTCTCATCCGTTTCTCAATCGAAGTTTCCTCCGACTCTCAGCAACACTGGAAATTCTTCCACCTTTGTTTTCACCGGCACTGGGACAAAGGCAGGAACTCTGGCAATGATGCTAAAGAAAATCCTGTAGCATTCCACTAAGAAAACAACCTTCTGAACAATTTAGTACATTACGGTAGTCAGTGACGGGTAAGATCCAATTGCAATGGTACCAACCTAAGACAGGAGGCTGATGCCTTGAGGTCAGCTCATCCGATAACGGGTAAGGACCATATGTACTATTGGACAACCTAAGGCAGGAAAGGTCCCTAAGCCACATGCTTGTTGTTTAAACAGAGAGGGGGAGATGTTGAGAGCCACAGCCGAAGGTACCCCAGCAAACTTTCAGAATGCCAGCTGATGATTGGCTCACAGCAGCCCCAGCAACATCTAGCTGATTGGCTCCTCTTCAGTGATGCTCATTGGGCTGTTTTCCTGCCCTATCAGACCACGGAGCTGCTCATTGGGGGACTTTTTTGGCTCTGCCCACGTGACCCAGCCAATCGGCATCAAGAGCAGGAGGATTGTGGGAGGTGGAGAGGCTTGTGTTGGAGGGAGAGGCTTGTGGGAAGCCGGTGGTGGCAGTTGGGTTCTGAAGGTTTTCCTGAGGAGCTTTTTTGTTTGGCGAGTGTGGTTCTAAAAATAAAGTTTGTTTCTTTTGACAAGTGGCTCCTGAATTGTTCCCAGTCAGACTGCGGCACAATATCAATTGAGGAAATAGAAGAAACCATCAAAAGACTACAAACTAAGAAAAGCCCAGGACCAGATGGGTATACAGCAGAGTTTTACAAAACCTTTCAAGAGGAACTAATACCAATACTTTTCAAGCTCTTTCAGGAAATAGAAAAAGAGGGAGAACTTCCAAATTCATTCTACAAGGCCAACATCACCCTGATTCCTAAACCAGATAAAGACATTTCAAAGAAAGAAAACTACAGACCAATATCTCTAATGAACCTAGATGCAAAAATCCTCAATAAAATTCTGGCGAATCGGATACAAAAACATATCAAAAAAAAAAAAAATGTGCACCATGATCAAGTAGGATTCATCCCTGGGATGCAAGGCTGGTTCAATATACGGAAATCAATAAATGTTATTCACCACATCAATAGACTTAAAAATAAGAAGCATATGATAATCTCGATAGATGCAGAAAAAGCATTTGACAAAGTACAGCATACCTTTATGTTCAAAATTCTAGAAAAACTAGGGATAACAGGAACATACCTCAATATTGTAAAAGCAATCTATGCTAAGCCTCAGGCTAGCATCATTCTGAATGGAGAAAAACTGAAGGCATTCCCTCTAAAATCTGGAGCAAGACAGGGATGCCCTCTCTCTCCACTTCTGTTCAACATAGTTCTCGAAACACTGGCCAGAGCAATTAGACAGACGAAAGAAATTAAAGGCATAAAAATAGGAAAAGAAGAACTTAAATTATCACTATTTGCTGATGACATGATTCTATACCTAGCAGACCCAAAAGGGTGTACAAAGAAACTATTAGAACTAATAAATGAATTCAGCAAAGGGGCAGGATATAAAATCAACACACATAAATCAAAGGCATTCCTGTATATCAGCGACAAATCCTCTGAAATGGAAATGAGGAAAACCACTCCATTCACAATATCCTCACAAAAAATAAAATACTTGGGAATCAACCTAACAAAAGAGGTGAAAGACTTATACAATGAAAACTACAGAACCCTAAAGAGAGAAATAGAAGAAGATCTTAGAAGATGGAAAAATATACCCTGTTCATGGATAGGCAGAACTAACATCATCAAAATGGCGATATTACCAAAAGTTCTCTATAGGTTTAATGCAATGCCAATCTAAATCCCAACAGCATTTCTTGTAGAAATAGAGAAAGCAATCATGAAATTCATGTGGAAAAATAAAAGACCCAGAATAGCAAAAACAATGCTAAGCAGGAAGTGTGAATCAGGCAGTATAGCGATACCAGACTTCAAACTATACTACAGAGCAATAGTAATAAAAACAGCATGGTACTGGTACCAAAACAGGCGGGTGGACCAATGGTACAGAATAGAGGACACAGAAAGCAATCCACAAAACTACAACTATCTTATATTTGATAAAGGAGCTAAAAGCATGCAATGGAGGAAGGATAGCATCTTCAACAAATGGTGCTGGGAAAACTGGAAATCCATATGCAACAAAATGAAACTGAATCCCTTTCTTATGCCATGCACAAAAGTTAACTCAAAATGGATCAAGGAGCTTGATACCAAATCAGAGACATGGCGTCTGATAGAAGAAAAAGTTGGCTACGGTCTATATACTGTGGGGTCGGGCTCCAAATTCCTCAATAGGACACCCATAGCACAAGAGTTAATAACTAAAATCAACAAATGGGACTTACTCAAACTAAAGAGTTTTTTCTCAGCAAAAGAAACAATAAGAGAGGTAAATAGGGAGCCTACATCCTGGGAACAAATCGTTACTCCTCACACTTCAGATAGAGCCCTAATATCCAGAGTATACAAAGAACTCAAAAAATTAGACAATAAAATAACAAACAACCCAATCAACAAATGGGCCAAGGACCTGAACAGACACTTCTCAGAGGAGGACATACAATCAATCAACAAGTACATGAAAAAATGCTCACCATCTCTAGCAGTCAGAGAAATGCAAATCAAAACCACCCTAAGATACCATCTCACTCCAGTAAGATTGGCAGCCATTATGAAGTCAAACAACAACAAGTGCTGGCGAGGATGTGGGGAAAAGGGTACACTTGTACATTGTTGGTGGGACTGCAAATTGGTGCAGCCAATTTGGAAAGCAGTATGGAGATTTCTTGGAAAGCTGGGAATGGAACCACCATTTGACCCAGCTATTCCCCTTCTCGGTCTATTCCCTAAAGACCTAAAAAGAGCATGCTACAGGGACACTGCTACATCGATGTTCATAGCAGCACAATTCACAATAGCAAGACTGTGGAACCAACCTAGATGCCCTTCAATAGATGAATGGATAAAAAAAAAATGTGGCAGTTATACACAATGGAGTATTACTCTGCATTAAAAAATGACAAAATCATAGAATTTGCAGGGAAATGGATGGCATTAGAGCAGATTATGCTAAGTGAAGCTAGCCAATCCCTAAAAAAACAAATGCCAAATGTCTTCTTTGATATAAGGAGAGTAACTAAGAACAGAGTAGGGACGAAGAGCATGAGAAGAAGATTAACATTAAACAGGGATGAGAGGTGGGAGGGAAAGGGAGAGTGAAGGGAAATTGCATGGAAACGGAAGGAGACCCTCAGGGTTATACAAAAGTACATACAAGAGGAAGTGAGGGGAAAGGGAAAAATAATACAAGGGGGGGAAATGAATTACAGTAGAGGGGGTAGAGAGAGGGGAGGGGAGGGGAGGGGAGGGGGGATAATAGAGGATAGGAAAGGCAGCAGAATACAACAGCCACTAGTATGGCAACATGTAAATCAATGGAAGTGTAACTGATGTGATTCTGCAATCTGTATAAGGGGTAAAAATGGGAGTTCATAACCTACTTGAATCAAAGTGTGAAATATGATATATCAAGAACTATGTAATGTTTTGAACAACCAACAATAAAAATTAAAAAAAAAGAGAGAAGTGAAAGAATCTATCAACAGGTTAATTTTATCTCATTGGCATGAAAAAACAAAAATCATGATTTCTTATCCTTCCATTGACTGGGGCTTCCTCTAAATTTTTGCAAGGCAATTAAAGGGGATAGAGAGAGTCAGTTTACTCTAACTAATAGTTCTGCATAATGTAGACAAAACATCTGGTTGACTGGCACTTTCATTTCCTACTTGATTGTTTTGAAGTGGAGGAAACATAATCATTGTTGATGCTTACCAGTCATCATTGTAAACCCAGCTGATCACAGGGTAGATTCAATTCATCCTAAAATAAAGAATCAGAGGTACCCATCTTCAACCAGAAAGACCATTGCTTACCAAAAAAAAAAAAAAAAAAAAAAAGAGCTCTAGATTTCAATTGAAGAACACAAGCATAAGTCCTTTCATTGTGATTGTTCATATTCAAACACACTTTTGAAGTTGCCTAATGTGTCTGGGAATTTGTGTAATCCATAAGAGCATTGGGCAAGGCCATGTTTTCTAGACCAGGTCTATCGCAGTCTGGAGGAAGTCTCTCCTTTCTCCTCACACACAAATTGGTATCTGCTTACAAAACCAGATACAACCAAGACAATGAATCCACCTAGAATGATAGCATTGTGTATTTGTTTTAAATTCATCTGCCAAAGGACACACCTTATTCTAATTTATCTGAATGAATGATACAGGCCAGTAAAAACCTCAGTACTTTTTTTCTAACTTACAAATACTGCACACCTTTCTAAACCCAGCTCATCTGCCTTCTCTTGAACTACTCTTCATGGTAATATCATACGTGAAAACATTAGCAAAGACTGGTTGGATCACTGTGTCAAGCAGAATTTGGAAGTCTTATCAGTGCTCTGTGAGAAAGAATTCTATGATCAACTAGCACTTCCTTCCATGGTCACTAGATGTTGAGGAGGAGCAGACACTATGTGAACCAAGTATTTGCTTTCTTCATCCTTTCCTGACATTTATTGACAGTGTCATTAAGTTTTGTCACCAGTGCTAGACACTGCTCTGGAAATAGGAAATAATAGATATTATCCATGCTCTCCTTGAGCTTTAAGAGGAGGAATGGGATCATTAAGAAAATAACCATCTACATGAATAATAATCTCTAATGTATTCAGGACAGCCACAATTGTTTGTTGCTTCATCTATGAAAAGCTGGCATATACTTCTTTGAATCCAGATAGCCTGTGACTTGCTTTGACCAATACAACATTCTATATGACCAATAGAAAGTCATAGGGGTGACACTGTGTTAGCTATGAACCTGAACTTTAAAAACCTGACAGGCCACTTTTGCTCTGTCCATGCTTGTCACCAAAGTGTGAAGATTGTTAAAATGTTGGACTAGACTACTGAGTAAAGAGCCCACATGTCGAGATCCAGGAAAGGCAGAGGTCTCGTTGGACCTGACAAAGCCATCCAGGCTCCCAAACTGCTGCTTTACAAGTGACCTCAGTCTTCACAATGTGGAGCAGAAAAATCATCTAGGTGATTCGTGTCAAACCAAAGAACTGTCAGAAACATAAATTGTCATGTTCTAATCCATAGAATGTGAGGTTCATTTGGATGCAACAGACCTCCACCACATTTCCCTTTCTATTACATTAATACATTAAAATACATTCTATTTTTTTAAATTTTTTAGTTGTTGATAGATCTTTATTTAATTCATTTATTTATATGTGGTGCTGAGAATCTAACACAGTGCCTTTAGTCATGTACGACTAAAAAAAATAAAAATAAATTGTATGATAAAAAAAAATATGAAAATCAATAAAAATCATTCACATCAATTTTTTAAAAAAGAATCATATGATCATCTCAATAGATGGAGAAAAAGCATTTGGCAAAATGTTGCACCTATTCATGTTCAAAACACTAGAAAATCTAGGGATAGTAGAAACATAGCTCAACAACATAAAATCTGTCTATGCTAAGCCCAAGGCTAACATCATTCTAAATGGAGAAAAATTGAAACCATTCCCTTTAAAAACTGGAACAAGACAGGGATGCCCTCTTTCACTACTTCTGCTCAATACATCCCTTGAAACTCTAGCCAGAATGATCAGATAGGTGATAGAAGTTTAAGTCATGTGAATAAGAAAACAAAAACTCAACACTATTACTATTTTCCAATGACATGGTTCTATACTTAGAGGATCCAAAAAAAAAATCCACCAAAGAACTTTTAGAATTAATAAATGAATTTGGCAAAGTAGCAGGGTAACAATCAACACCCATAAGTCAAATGCAATTTCTGCACATCAGTGATGAATCCTCTGAAAGAGAAATTAGGAAAATTACCCCATTCACAATAGCCTAAATAATGGGAATCATCCTAATGAAGGAGGTAAAATGCCTCTGCAATGAAAACTACAGATCAAAAAAGAAAGAAATTGAAGAAGACCTTAGAAGATGGAAAGGTCTCCCATGCTCTTATCAAAATGCCCATACTACCAAAACTGTTATACAGATTTAATCCAATTCCTATTAAAATTCCAATGATATTGTTCAAAGAACTATAAAAAGCAATCATGAAATTCATTTGGAAAAATAAGTGACACAGAATAGCCAAAGCAATCCTTAGCAAGAAGAGTGAATCAGGAGGTATCACAATACCAGACATTCAACTATACTACAGAGCAACAGTAACAAAAATGGCATGGTATTTATACCAAAATAGATAAGAAGACAAATGTGACAGAATAGAAGACACAGAGACAAACCCATATAAATATGGTTAACTTAACTAGAGAAAGGTGCCAAAAACAAACATTGCAGAAAAAAAATAGCCTAATCAAAAAATGGTACTGGGAAAATAGCAATCCATGTGTAGCAAAATGAATTTAAGCCTCTCTCTCACCTGCAAGAAAATAAACTCAAATTGGATCAAATACTTATGCACTAAAACAGAGACCCTGCACCTAACAGAAGAAAAAGTAGAAACAGATTTCTACCATATTGGCTTAGGAACTGACTTTTTAAACCAGACTCCTAAAGTGCAAGAAGTAAAATTAACAGTCAATAAATAATCTGGGTGTGATGGTGCATGCCTGTAATCACAGCAGTTTGGGAGGCTAAGGCAGGAGGATTGTGAGTTCAAAGCCAGTCTCAGCAAAAGCAAAGTGCTAAGCAACTCAGTGAGACCCTGTCTCTAAATAAAATATAAAATAGGTCTGGGGATGTGGCTCAGTGGTGGAGTACTCCTGAGCTCAATCCCCAGTAACCCCTACCCCAACCCCCCCAAAATAATCAATAAATGGAATGGACTCAAATTAAAAAGCTTCTCTTAGCAAAGAAAACAATCAAGAACATAAGGAGTAGCCTACAGAATGGGAAAAAAATTTTTACCACACACACTTTAGAGTACTAATCTTTATGATATATAAAGAACTCAAAAAAAATTAAAAAAAATAACCCAATTGATAAATGGGCAAAGGAACTGAACAGGCACTTCACAGAAGAGGAAATATGAATGGTCAACAAATATATAAAGAAATGTTCAACATTTCTAGTAGTTAGAGAAATGCAAATCAAAACTACATCAAGGTTTCATCTCATTCCAGTTAGAATGACAATTATCAAGAATACAAGAAACAATAGCAAAATAGCCAAACCCCAAAAAAACAAAGGCCAAATGTTTTCTCTGATATGTGGAAGCTAATCCAGAATAAGGTGGGATGGGGGGCAAGAGAAGAATGGAGGAACTCTGGATTCGGCAGAGTGGAGTGAGGGGAGAGAAGAGGATATGAGGGTGGGAAAAGATGGTGTAATGAGATGGACATATTATGCTATGTACATGTATGGTTGCACAAATGGTGTGACACAGTATTATATATAACCAGAGAAATGAAAAGTTGTACTCCATTTATATACAATGTGTCAAAATGCATTCTGCTTTAATGTATAACTAATTGGATAAAAAAGAATACAAGCAACTATAAGTGTTGGCAAGGATATGTGGAAAAAGGTACACTCATACATTGCTAGTGGGATTGCAAATTGATGCAACCACTATGAAAAGCAGTATGGAGATTGGTCAAAAACTTGGAATGGAACCGCCATTTTATCCAGTTATCCTACTCCTCAGTATGTACCCAAAGGACTTAAAACCAGCATTCTACAGTAACTCAGACACATCAATGTTTATAGTAGCTCAGTTCACAATAACTAAACTATGGAACCAACCTAGATGCCCTCCAACAGATGAACAGATAAATAAAATGTGGTACATATACACAATGGAATATTACTCAGCCTTAAAGAAGAATGAAATTATGGCATTTGAAGGTAAATGGATGGAGCTGGTGAATATCATGCTAAGTGAATAAGCCAAACCCCCAAAACCAAGGGTCAAATGTTTTCTCTGAAAAATGGCTGCTAATCCATAAGGAAGGAGTGAGTGAAGAAACTTTGAGCTGTGCAGAGGGGAGAGAAGGGAGGGCAATGGGTGTGGGGATGGGAAGGACAGTGGAATGAAATTATGTTATTACCCTGTATATATGTATGATTATACTACCAGTGTGACTCTGCACTGTGTTCAGGCAGAGGAAGGAGAAATTTTGTTCCATTTCTATACAATGTGTCAAAATGCATTCGAACATGTCCTCGAAAACTTATGTGCCACACTACGCTACTAGATATTCTGGCAAGGATCTACAAGTGAAATTCACGGAAGCAACTGCCTATGTTTGTACGTGGTATGTCACCATGAAGTAGCTATAGTGGTCTACACTGTTTGGGCTTCTAGTTTAACCACAGACTCTAAACCAACAACATGGATTTGCAGAATCAGATGGAAAAACACATACTAAAGAGTAATTGAAGAAAATAATGGGGAGTGGGTTTTCTCCTTCTCAAACTCAGAAAAAAAATGTTTGTTTTCTATGTTACTGGGTTTCTATAGCATCTTCCTTATCCAAAGTTTGATCAATTCTATTTGGCACTTATGAAAGACTGTTAAACAAAAATGAAAGCTTGCCATTCTGTTTCTGGGAAACACTCTCAAAAAACCTATTGAATAAGATGATTTAAAAAAAATAGGTAGAAGTAGACCTGGATTTTATAAATGACCAGTATTTATAAGGTTTAAATGTTTAATAAAACATGACTATATGCTAACTTTATCAAGTAGTATTTCTATTTATTTTTGAGAATGAACCTATTTCTTGGGAGAAACCATGAATTACTGCTAACCACAGCAGAGCTGGATTTCATTATTGAAACCACAGAATTTGCTGAGGACTGCCCCTCACTTTTACCTGGGGACAAGTGTAACATACAGATAAAAACATCTCAGAAGCTTTTTTGGTCTTGAGCAAATATGCCATTCCCCAATTTTTCAGAGCACTCAAACCCACACAACCATTCATTACTTAATGACAGGAATACTATTTTGAGAAATTCACTGCGAGGCAATTTCACCATTATGCAAACATAATAGAGTGTACGGCCCAAACTTTTATGGCTATAGTGTCATCAAGCAATATAATGATACATCAGGCCACCATCATGTTTGTGATCCATCAATAGGGTGACTTATTACATTGTTTAAAGATATATATATATCCTTGAGATGGTTATCCTTAATGAAAAACAAGCTTAATTTGCAGTCACAGATTGTGATCACAAACGGGAACTTTGGGGACAAAAAGTAAGTGTCTCAATGAACGGTAATCTCCCCAAATTTCTTTAAGATAGATGACTTAAAGAAAATTGAAATAAATAGTTTCAATACTAAGAAAAATGTAAGAATGAAAGTATATAACAATCCTTCCTGATCTTCAGACACATAAAAAAATAAATAAATAAGAAAGCAAGCTTTGGCAAGGAGTGACCCCTCTTACCTCAAAGTAATTGTCTTAATTTCTTTGGGCAAAATATAACAGAATACCATGGACTACATAGCATATAAACAACAGAAATTTATCTCTCCCCAGTGTTAGAAGCTGGGAAACCCAAAATCAAAACACCAGTAGGTCTAGTATCTGATGAGGGCCCATTTCCTGACCACATATTACTTTCTCACCATCTCCTCACATGGTAAAAGGTAGAAGGCAACCCCCTGGAGCTTCTGTTATGATGACACTAATCACCTCCAAGAGGCCCAAGATCTAAAACCATCACATTGGTGATTAAGTTTCTCCACGAACTTTAAGGAACCCAAATGTCAGACCACAGGAGTAATGATGGAGAGTTTATCCAAGGGAAAGAGTGATGTGGTCCATGTTGAGAGTGGATTGTCATCTAGGTAGAGCACTCAACTTAAATCCTAGAGATTAGAGATGATG
Organism: Marmota monax; assembly: GCF_021218885.2. Taxonomy (NCBI): domain Eukaryota; kingdom Metazoa; phylum Chordata; class Mammalia; order Rodentia; family Sciuridae; genus Marmota; species Marmota monax. The sequence goes on along the minus strand of NW_026692020.1, from coordinate 616,313 downwards.
AAGTAGAAATTACACTGTATATTAGTTGTCTATTTAGGAAAAAATATAATTGGATTTCTGCCTGATCCACAGTAATTGACTCCAAACAAATAAAGAACTGATGTCAAAAGCCAAGACTTTAGTGAAAGATAAAGGTGAATTGGTTCCTCATCTTAAGGTAGAGAAGGATTTCTTAAAATCCAAAATGTGTCAATATGAGTGGAGAAACCTCATTGAGTTTATCTATATTAAAATTAAGACCACTTGCTAATCATGAGAAGATTTGTTAAAAGAAGTGAAAAATACATGTTATAAACTGAAAAAAGAAGATATTTTTAACATGTATACCTAATAAAAGACCAATAACAAGAATACATAAAGCACTCTTTAAAACTATAAAGAAAAGATAAAAAACACAATTAAAATGGTATAAAGATATGAACAAGCACTTCAAGGTAAAGTAAACACATTTGACCAATACACATACAAAGAAATATTCTGTGGCTTTGCATGGTGGTGCACACCTATAATTTCAGATACTTGGGAGGCTGAGGCAAAAAGATCACCAGTTCCAGGCCAGTCTAGGCAACTTGGTAAGACCCTGTCTCAAAATTTACATATACCTCAGTGTAGTTTAATTTGTATATATATTCCATCTCACTCCAGTCAGAATGGCAATTCTCAAGAATACAAGTAACAATAAATGTTGAGAGAGAGATAGACACACAGATAGGACTGGTGATATAACTCAGTAGTAAAGTGCCCCTGGGTTCAATCCCTAGTACGAAGAAAGAGAAGGAGAAGGAGAAGGAGAAGGAGAAGGAGAAGGAGAGAAAGAAAGAAAGAAAGAAAGAAAGAAAGAAAGAAAGAAAGAAAGAAAGAAAGAAAGAAAGAAAAAATATGTATTTTGTGGAAAATAAAAATTATAACGTATTATTTTAGATTAATTTCATTGGGAAAAGAATAAAAATTATATTAATGTTTGACAACACCAAGTGTTGGAGACCATGTAGACTAGCAGGACTGAGAGGTAAAGAAGTTTACCAAGACCAATCTATTGTGGGTTGATCTTCTATAAAAGGAGATGGTGTCTCTAAGTCTCCATGGAAACCAACTTTGTTCAAATGCCTAAGGTCCAAACCTAATTAATCACAAGGCTTAGACCAGAGCTCCATGATTTTGCCACAGATGGACTGGTGCTTCCAGAAACATGAATATTTGTGTCAAATGAAAAGCCCTGTCATTCAGTTATCATCATTCAGCTGCAGCTGCTATATTTGGAACCTGAGCTGCAGATTACCTCAAAGAGGAGGCAGTCCGACTCCCTATCAAGGAGAATCAGCCAGCAGTATAGAGATGGACTGAAGGTTCTTCTATGATACTTTGCTAATTTGGGGACTCAAAATGTATCAATAGAAGAGCTACAACAACCTAAATAATGCAGATAAAAGCCTCACAACACATCAATCTAAAAAGCTTCTTCATAGCAAAGGAAACAAACAAGAACATGAAGAAAGAGCCTACAGATTCAGAGAAAATCTTTACCACATGCACCTCAGATAGTGCACTGATCTCTAGGATATATAAAGAATTGAAAAAACTTAACACAAAAAAATTAAATAACTTAACCAATTAAGGATCTGAACATACAGTTCATAGAAGAAAATATACAAATGGCCAACAATATATATAAAGAAATGTTCAACATCTCTAGCATTTAGAGAAATGCAAATCAAAACTACACTGAGATTTCATCACACTCCAGTCCATATAGCAATTATCAAGTATACAAATAACAATAAATGTTGGTGAGGATGAGGTGAAATAGGTTCACTTATACATTGCTGGTGGGACTGCAAATTGGTGTGATGACTACAGAAAGCAGTATGGACATTTCTTAGAAAACTTGAAATGAAACTATCATTTTACCCAGTTAATCTCACTCCTTGGTATAGACCAAAGGATTTAAAATCAGCATACTATAGTAATTTGGCCACATCAATGTTCATAGAAGCTCAATTCAAAATAGCTAAACTATTGAACAAACCTAGATGCCCTTCAACAGATGAATGGATAAAGAAAATTTGGTTCATATACACAATGAAATATTACTCAGCCTTAAAGAAGAATTAAATTATGGCATTTGTCAGTAAATGGGTGGAACTGGAGACTATCATAGTGAGTGAAATAAGCCAGTCTCAAATAGACCAAAGGTAGGGGTGGGGGAGGTGGAGTTTCACTGATTGGACACAGGGGAAGGGGGATGGGAATGGGAAAGACAGTAAAACAAATTGAACATAACTTCTCTATGTTCCTGTGTTTCCTATGTTCCTATGAACATAACTTTCCTATGTTTCCTATGTTCCTATGAATACATGACCAGTGTAACTCCACATCATGCACAACTATAAGAATGGGATTTTAATTAGAATATGTTATAGTCCATGTATGTATAATATGTCAAAATACACTCTACATCATTATACCTTAAAAGAACAAATAAAATAATGAAAAAAATTAAAAATAAAAGCCTCGAAACCCAAAAGGCAGAGTCTTCCCTTTATTATCTAAGATCTGGCTGTGCTAGGTAACTATGTTTTACCCTATTATTGAGTAGGTAAACAGGAGTCCAAATAATAGTATACTTCTTATATTGAGTGTTGGGTCCTCATGTGTTTACTACATTGTAGAAAATAAGTAAATAATTATGAACAAATAGATAAAAAATTACAAGGGAAGTAATTTGTGAGCTAGTTATGGGAGTAGCTTACGAAAACACTATTAATTAATCTAAGTAATCCAACCCTGCACTCTTAAGTTCAAACTAAAAGGGAAAAAAATGTTTTAGAACTTTATTATAGGTGGTTCATATGCCTTACCTAAAATTGTAGTGATAATTTGTGATGTGGTATATCATTTATATTCATTTTTCATATTTTTGTGTATTATGATGTTTTAACATATTAATTTTTTTCTGGCTGGATAGAGGCTGCCCTTCTGTCACTTGACAATTCTTAGAGATAGAAAAGTACTCAGCTGGGCTCATGCCTTTACTATGAAAACTAATCCAGAGCCATACCACCTCCATCAAGCCCCACACACCCCAGTAGAAGATAATATTCCTTTCCCAATTTATTTTTTATGAATTGTACTATTCTCTTCTCACTGTGCAAATTGTGTAGTAAGTAAGGAAATTTCCTCTTTATGCCAACAGTGAAATCAGAGCTTTTGGTACTAATTGGGAAAATGATCATGAGCAAAAAATGGAGAATGTTTTAAAAACATTGAAAGCTAAGAACAAATTTAAAATATTGTAAGCTAGGCACAGTGGTGCACACCAGTAATCCCTGCTACTCAGGAGGCTGACAGAGGAGGATTGCAAATTTAAGGCCAACATGGACAATTTAGGGAGTCCATGTCTCAAAATAAAAGGACCTAAGGAGATAGCTCAATGGTAGAGAGCCACTGGGTTCAATTTCAGTACTTGGGTGGGGGAGTCTTATAAATGCATCTGGATAAAACAACTATGTGAGATTTAAGATTTACTTAAATTTTCTCAAGTGAGTAAATGACATAAATACACTCTCTAGCTAAATTTGCTCAAATGAGTAAATAACTTAAATATACTCTTTCCAAATGATAAAATTTCCCACAGAATTGCATGTGTTTGGCCATGTTCTTGAGGAGATATCAATATAGAATATATATTTTCTTCCAGTTTTATTCTAAATTTGTCTACTACAACATATTATTCAATCCTAAACACGTTTTCCCAGGCATATTTTTAAGTCACTCGTTCTAGTAGTCAAAAAATACTTCACAAATACAAAACAGCCTGTAGAGTACTTTATTTGCTAAACAGTAAAGCAGCAAACCAAATTATCTGCTTCTCTTTTGAAGTCACCTGACTGCTATCTTGCAGAAAAGCTTCATACAGCAGATACAAGAAAACTGCCTGCAAAGTTCCCTTGAGTACCACTGGATCTCCTAGAATTTTCCCAGAGATTAATAAGAAGAAATTAGTTAATTTTGTGGAGGATCTGTAGGATCCAGACCAATGTTAAAACGTTGATTTGGAAACCACTGTATAATTGTAGGGAAGCATCAGATTGTACCCTCAAATTCACAGATAACATTTGTTCTGCTCCATTTCCAGCATTTGAGTTAAACTCAGCCACCAACAGTTAATTACACATATTTCTAGCTGTAGAAATTCTAAACACTCACTTCTGGAGATGGTGGAGATGGCTGAGGTCCAGCTGTGGTTGATAATGTGTGCTTGACATAACAGCAGTCAACATAATAGAAAATTCCTACCTTGTGTTCAACAGGTGCTTAACAGAACTCGGTGGTTCACATATCTACAATCAGATCTGTATTTCTCTGGGTCTTTTTCTTTTCTTTTTATTGCTTTTTTAAATACATGTTATACATGACAGAACCATCCATTTTGATATAATTCAGCAAAAACCTTCAACCTTTGGTTTTGGGGGACTTGCTTGTTTCATTTAGCATAATAGTCTCCAGGTCCCTCCACTTACTGAAAAAATGTCACAAGGTCATTCTTCGTAATGGCTGAAAAATACTCCATTGCATCACTGGGTCTTGAGGAAAGAAAAAGTTAAAAATGACTTAGAGCATGGATAGCTCTTGGAAAGAATTATGAAGAAAAAAGCTTCTATCCTCGGAGATTCCTCAAATTTCTCCTCTTACCTTTATATTCAAATCCACACAGAGATGTTGCCCCCTCTTTTCATGTTCTACTGGCCCCTAGATAATCTGATTTCTGCAGTCTAACTTCATCTGCTCTCATTCTTCCCTTTATCTCTGTGTGCATTCACAGTGGCCTGTCTGCTTCTCAAATTCACTAAGTTGACCCCTTTATCAAACAATTTTGTGTTGCTCTTCCTCTGCCTAAAAATGTTCTTATCCCCTTCCTAACCCTGCGTCCTCTCAGCCTGAATGTTTTTTTCCCTTTCTCCCAAAGACAGACTCCTCTTCCTTCAAGTCTATGCATGAGCGTCTTCTTCATAAAAAAAATAAAAAATAAAATAAAATAAAAAACCCCGAATTAACTAATATCCTTTCATTAAATTTCTATCTATCCTATTACCCTGATTAGTATTTTTTACAGCATTCCACTAACTGGAATTATATTATCAATTTATTAATGTGTGTATGTGTTACTGGGAATCAAACCAGGGCCTTGTGCAAGGTAGGCAAGTGGTCTACAATTGAGCTACAGGCCTAGCCCCTATCAATTTGTTTACTTATTTTGGTGTTCCTACATGGCATAGAAGCTCCTTTAGGAGCATCTTGAGCAGTACATAGTGAACTCTTAAAAATGCTTGTTGAATGAATAATCAGATGAATATTATAGTCACTTCATTGTTGAACGATGATAAACAGCTCAGGTTTTAAAGTCAGTGCTATGTTTGAATTCCAGCTTCTACATAAAATGTCCTTTGTGCATTACCTAACATTTCTAAGCTTCATTCTCCTCATCTGCAAAGTAGGAACAAACATATGTACCTTACTGGGTTTTGTGAAGATTAGACAAAATAAAGCACAGGATACTAACTTGGAAGTATCTGCCCTATAATAAATGCTCAAGAAACCTCAGTGACATAAGTAACGCCTATCTCAAAAGATGTTTGCGTCTGAAAAGATCTCAAAAACAATCTTAATCTCAAGGAGGAGATGCTGTGTCTTGCTAGCCATGGGACTAGGTATCACTGGTGTGCTTTCTCTGGGCAGAGAAGAGATCTCATTAAGAAGATAACCAGCACATTATGATTGGAGAAAAGTTTATCAACAGAAAAGCACACAAGAACTATCTTTTGCAGGGTGATAGAAGTCAGATTGTGCCAGAAGTTACATGGCTGATAAAGAGAATGCCTTAGGCAATAGCACCTTCTGTGTATTTACCACATTCAATTACTGTCCATGCATACACATAAAATGTCAGTCTCCTAGAGTTGACAACATTTACTTCCTCCCATCATCTTAATTAAAGCATATAATCTAGAGATCAATTTATTAAATTATAAGAACTCTAAATTACAAATGTAAAATATTCATATTGACCTGATCCATTTCTTCTCTCCATCTAGGAAAAAAATCATGGAAATCAAATTGTGATTCAAAAACAGTTTGATCAAGGAAAAGTATTTGTATGTCTCAAATATTATTGGATCCATGCTGTATAAATTAATTCTTTGTCAAGTGTACTGCAAAATCCTTGGGCTGGTACAAGAGGGATGCTGTTTTCTTCCTCTAAACCGTGTTAATCAACGTTTTCTCACATTCCAACCAGTCCTTTCTTTAGACATCTTAATATCATTATCTCACAAGAGCTTGGTCTCCAGGGTGGGAAAAATTTTTCAGCCACTGAGTCTCATGGTGATTTTCCGAATGTATTTTCTATAATTGCATCCTTAAATCATCTTATTTTTAAAGGTCTTTGTGTGTATTCCATGTGTACTCTTAGAGTCTATGAGTTGACAAGTTTAAAAATTGTCAATGATTTTATGACAAATAAGGATTCGTACATAGAGACTGTTCAAAATATTCCAGTTTTCCTCCTTCAAATAACACAATAGGATTGCAGTCCTACCCCCTTGAAGGGATGCATGACCATTGACTAACAAAAAAAATGTTGTAATGTTATTATGAGACACTTGCAGTAGAAGACTTTAAATTCCAGGCATCATGAGCCATGCTTATTTTCTCTCTGACACATCATCTGGTGATGTTCCAGGGAGTAGAGGCTTCATCAATCTTGATCCCAAAGTTCATAGCGCATCCATGATGGACATGTGGTATATGTGAAAAAAAAATACTCACTGCTGTCTTAAGGCACTGACATTTGCAGTTATTTACTAATGTACCATTTCCTAACCCATTCTGACTAATATCAAAGATAAAAATACCTAGACTGTCCCCTGGTAATATCCAGTTCTACTTTCACTTAGAAGTATTTCATGCTCACCATCTAGAAAATTAAATCAGAAAATGTTCACAGCTCTTTCAACTCACAAATTATACTTCTATCATTTATACTTATACTTCTAATTTACTGAAGATTTTTCTGAGCTCTGTCTTCAAGTCGATATCCATATTGACAAATCTGTGTTTTCACTCAGTAGCCCATCCAGATAAATTTCCAATATTTTTATCATCTGATCGTAGGACTTTCCTTTTTGCAAATCTTTTGGTGAAAGGACTGCATTTTTGATAATATAAAGGAAGACTCACAGACAACGTCTTTGCTATGTTTAAAAGAAGTTTTTTCTTAGGCATTTGAGTTTTAAAAACAATGCTCAGTTAAAATAACTTTACTTGGGAAATAGTAGGTAAAACAAAAGCTACTTGTGGCACTACAAAGTAGAAAAAAGAAAGAAAGAAAACAAAAAAATCTAACTGCTGAGGATACATTGAGGAGGGGGAGAAGGCTCATTTTAGGCATGGTAGCAACATTAAAATACATACTTGGAGAGGGAAGAAAAAAACCCGTGAAAGGTAAAACATCTGCTAACATAAATTACTAAGAAAAAAAATAATGCTTATACTAAATGTGTAAACTACCGTCCAATGAAATATGTTCCTGAGTTACAACAATTTTGAATAAAAATTACCACTCCTCATTAAGCTTTGTTCCATTAGCCCAGCTAATGAGAGAAGCCCGAAGCTGATTTTTTTGTGCTTCCTTATTTTTTTACACGTTCATCTTGAAAACTCAAAACATTCCTCAAAACATATGGAATAACTAAATCTCAAGTATTAATTCAAAGCCATTTTTCTCTCCACTATCCCAAGATGCAAAATATAGCTGAGAACAAAGTCAGAGCATAAAACACAGACTTCCCTCTCCTAGGCTCAGATAACAGACATGCAGCCAAAATGGAATTTTACCAAACTTTCAAGGATTTCTAACAGAAACCTTAGTGGCCAAGAGAGAGTAAGAGGACATATTTAAAGTTTAGGACAAAAACTACCAAACCAAGAATACTGTATTTGTCAAAACTGTCCTTTAGAAAGCAAGAAAGAAGTTCCAGATAAGCAAGAGCCAAGGATGTTTATCACCACTAGACCTAGATCAAATCCCAAAGAGATTTCTTCAAATAGAAGTGAAAGGACATAAAGTAACAACATAAAACTTTAGAAAATATAAAACTCTTTGGTAATGGCAAATATATAGTAAAATTCAGAATTCTCTAATTCTGTCTGTAATTGTAGTGTATAAATTCTGTGGTGGGGGGAAGCAAAAGTTCAGAATTTTTATATGTAATAGAAATTATCAGTTTAAAATACACTGCTACACCTGTAAAATATTTCAGACAAATCTGATGGTAACCACAAAGAGAAAACCTCTAGAATCAAACATACCCCTACAAATAATCATCAAATCACAAAGGAAGACAATGAGAGAGAAATAAAGGAACTAAGAAGGACAGTCAGAAAACAATTTAACAATATGATAATAGTGGTTGAATATATTAATAAAAGCAGGATCCAACAGTACATGTTACCTATAAAAGACCCACTTCAGCTTTAAAAGCACAGAAGTGAAGTGAAGAAACAGAAAGATATTCTGTGCAAGTGATAACCAAACTAGAGCATGGTTGACTCTACTTAAAATAAAGGAAGACATTAAATGTCTCTGTTAGCAAATGACATGATCTTTTATACAGAAAACCCTAAATGCTCCACTTAAAAATAGGTAAATCAATTCAACAACATCAGTAAAGTTACAAGATATCAAGGAAACATGGGATAAATAGCCTCTTCAGTGAATTAGAAATGGCAAGATTATGAAATAATTAGAATAGAAATTTTTAAACTATGATTAATATGATCTCATAATGGAAAAAAATAGACAATATGCAAGTGGATATTGCAGATGGAAAAAACAAGCAGAAAAAAAAGTAAACTCATGGAAAAATAAAAAGAATTCTAGGGATTGAAAATACTATAAGAGAAATTATGCATGCCTTTGAGAGGCTCATTATTAGACCAGAGATGTTTGAAGAAAGAATTTCTGAGAGGACATGAAAATAGAAATTCCCAAAATTAAATCAAAGGGAAAAAAGACTACAAGACAAAACAACAGAATATACAAGGACTGTGGGACAACTATAAAAGGTGTAATATAGACATTATAGAAACACCAGAAGGACAACAAAAGCAAACTGAGGTAATATTTGAAGTGATACTGACTAATTTACCTAAAACTAATGTTAGACACCAAACCACAGATCCAAAAATGTCAGAGAACACAAAGCAGGCTAATGCCAAAATAAATAACAAACATTAAAAAAAAAAAAACACCCGGCATACCTATGTTCAAATTTCAGACAATTAAGGATATTTTGTTAGAAACCAGAGGAAAAATAGCTTATCTACACAGAAGCAATGATAAGAATTATATTATACCTATCTTCAGACACCATACAGGAAATCAAAAAGATAGTGAAGTGAAATAATTAAAGTGTTGTGAAAAAAACATCTGCCACCCTAAAATTCTAGACCCTGAGAAGGAATTTTCAAACGTGAAAAAGAAGCAGAAATTTTCTCAAACAAAAACTGAAACTGTTGCCATTATATCTGCTTTGCATGAAATATTAAAAGAAGCTTAGAGAGAAACAAATTGATTTGTGTCAGAAACTCAGACTGACATAAAGAAAAGAAGAGCACCAGAGAATGAATAAGTGAAGGTAAAAGAAAATGCCACATTACCTATAATTAAGTAGTTGCATTCTCAAGTATTTGATTACATTAACTCATCAGTGTCTCTGATGAGAATCACCTTTTTATTTGTTTGTTTTAGTTGAAACATAAAATAATTTGATCAAATCATGAGACTCTTTGCTTTCATTTAATCTTAGTAGTAGCATACTGAGTGTTTTAACTCTTGAGTATTTTCTACATTAATAATGTTGATACAAGGGTACAGTATAATATGTTAATATCTGACTCCAGTTATTATTAAACCCCCAAAAGATTTTGCTCTCTCTTTGATGGAATTTAAAGCTCAGGAGTTTGACATAAGGAGGTTCATAAATACAAAATTATTATGTATTTGTGCATGTGTATCATGCATACTTTTCTAAATCAAAATCATAAGTTAATCATATATTCAAAGTAACTGACATCACCTAAAAGAAAATTAAGAAACCATTATTGCAAATTGCCTATTAAGTACTGGAAGAAGGAAATACACACACATACACACACACATACACACACACACACACTTTCATTCCATTATCTCGGTCATCCTCATAAAAGGGTGATTTACCATTTTCCCAGTAGAGGGAACAATTTTCCTTCTTCTTGAATAAAACACCATATTTAAATGGGATGAGTTTGTGCACATCTTTACTTAAGAACTGCCAATGAACAAGGAGATAAATCAGTCTCACAATGTTTTAGTCAGCTTTTTCTCTGTTGCAACCAAAAGCCCTGGCAAGAAAAATTAGAAGAGGAAACAATTAGAGGAGGAAAAGTTGGGGCTCACGGTTTCAGAGGTCTTAGTCCATAGATGGCTGTGAACGTCTAGAGCGTTCGGGTCCCTGGGTAAGGGTCACGAAATAACCGGGACACAGGGGATGCAGAGCCAAGGCAGCAATCGCAACTGCATGCTAAAGTTTATTTGCAAGTTCCTTTTATACACTTCTTCTAACAAAGCAAGCAATTCTTCAATACCACTTTACCCACATTGTCCAAATATCATGCCTCAGCAGATACACAGAGCTAGATTCAAATTGTTCCTGTTTGTTTGATAAGTACCCTCCTAAAGTTCTTTGTAGACATTATCTACTCCTCTGAGGATGCATTTGTTTCTTCAGAATGTACTTTTCCCAGGATAAGTATGCAGGAAGCTTCTTCCTCTTGGACAAACCATGCAGAACTTGTGACTTGTGATAAGGGGAAGAGAACTTTTCCTCCTCCTAGCTGCGGTTTGCCTCAGCTAACCTGAGCCACAGCTCTTGCAAAATGTCAGGCCTGAGGGAGCTAAACTCTGCACACTTAAACCCCAACAATTCCTTCTTTTTTCTTTTGCTTTTCTAAAACAGATTTCCACAAAGTTAATATAGCGTTTTGAGATGGTCTTATGCACATACAATATATAATTATAATCAGGATAATAACTAAGCATAACACTATTCCCACTCCTCCAGCTGTATGGGTAAGACTTTGAGCAATTCCTTTGGGATCTAATCCCTCTAACTGTTTTAAAAACAATTCAGCTATTTGTGCGGCATCATCATGTTGAAACCCTTTTCCAAAAATTTCAAATACATCCTTTTGTAAAGATTTAATCATTAATTGAGCTGTATCATTACCATCGAGATAATTTTGTATGATATTCCATTCGTGTAAGCTTTGTAAATTCACAGGAAGCCAAATGTGAGAGCGCTGTTGTAACAGCACAATGGAATAACCAGGAGGAATAGAAACAGATGCATTAATACAGGTATACAATTTACAATTAAAGCATAAAATTTCCTCATCAAAAGTAACATTTCCAATTAAGAACAGGTATGGCATGGGCACACATGTGGTTATATTATATTCTTTAAATACAGTAAAATTATAAGAAGCAGCAGATTGACTAGTCCCAGAGAAAGAGCCATTAGACAAAATTACAGGTTTAGTTGCAGCATCAATTTTCCATAAATGTGTTTGTAAATGATGAGGGTACTGCACTGAAGCTAAGCGTGGATCAGCAATTCCGCCATCACCCCAGGCCATCAATTTGTCATTCCGAATGGTTTCATTCCATCTCTCTTTCGGCGGGATTCTGTATGTTGAAGATAAATCACAAGCAGTAATATTCCATTCTGAACAATTTTTTAAGAACATCCCGTAAGAACCCCACATGATAATATTCTGAAATATCTTCCCAAATTTGCCTAAACATTCCTGCCATATGAAAGGGGAGTATCTCAAGTCCTGATAAGTAAAATTGGGGCACTCAGAGAGCATAGGATATTTTTGTTCAGTTATATTATCCCAGGTCATATTGACAGACCATGCAGACAACCATTGTAAACGTGTTCGAGAACTATTACTCCAATTTCCAACTAGTATCCAATGTTGCCAATCTAATTGCAAGCAAGGAGGAACACCCAAGCATATAGGTTTACTGTTATTATTCTTATAAGTAAAATTAAATGGTGTTCCATCATTAATATTTATATATGCTAAATTGTTCCAAGGGGGAGAAAAAAGAGCAGGAGAAGTATATAAGGTAATATCCATGTCACCCCAAGTAACAGGTTCCAGCAAAGGTGGATTGGGAATATAGGCCCAATAGTGAGTATTATTATTTTGTACCTCAGAAGCGGAAGACACTGTCAATAATGCACACATAGCCAGAAATAAATTTTCTGGGGTGCAATTCTTCCCTATTCGTTGCAGCACCTTCTGCCCTTCCCCACTCAGCTTTTTAATTTGACCCCACGTAGGTAAGGGAGAAAAATTAGGACGTCGATGACGTCGGGCCCCAAGATGAAGACGCGCCATTGCTGCCACCAGAACATCAAGCTCAGGATCTTGATTCCTCGGCTGGGGTAGTGGATAGGGTGCCCCCCCTTGGTGCCGTTCTGATTGTGACGGGTCTGGATCCACCGCCCTGGGAGCCACTGCCGGTGTCCATTTTCTGTTGAAACATAAGCATAGCCCTTTCCTCCTTTTTAATTTTTTAATTTGTGTTTTAAGCGTAGCATGTACACGTTCTACTAAAGCTTGTCCTTGTGGATTATATTCTATACCAGTTAGATGAACAATATCATATAATTTGCAAAAATCTTTAAAATTTTTACTAGTATAAGCTGGACCATTATCAGTTTTAATCATAGCGGGAATTCCCATAATAGCAAATGTTTCCACTAAGTGTTGAATAACATGACGGGTGGTTTCTCCAATTTGAGCGGTAGCCCACAAGAATTTAGAGTATGTGTCAATAGTAACATGAACACAAGAATAACGTCCAAACAAGGGAACATGTGTAACATCCATTTGCCATAATTCATTAGGTTGAATCCCTCTAGGATTTACTCCAGAAGGTACAATCCTAAGATGTAAAGGTCGACAAACTGGGCAATTTTTAATAATTTGTTTTGCTTGTTTATATGGAATCTTATATTTAATGTGTAAATGTCTGGCATTAGAATGAAACAAATTATGTTCTTCTTGAGGAGTTTTGAACATCACTAATTTGTCTACCTGAGCATTACCATATGTCAAAAATCCTGGTAATTTAGAGTGTGATCTAATATGATCTATAAATATGCGAGCATTACGAGCTTGGAAAAGTTTTTGTAAAGTATGAAAAAGATTTTGTAGAGTAGGTTTATTAGAATAAGCTACTGCAGTAAATATAGTTTTAACTACTCCCATCGTGTATGCAGAGTCAGTAAGAATGTTAATGTCTTGATTATCAAAATCATTTAAAACTTGAATGACTGCAAATAATTCATTTTGTTGAACAGATTGATAGTTTGTTATTTGAACCCAATATTGATTCTCTGTCCAATAAGCACTTTTATTTTTTGATCCATCAGTAAACACAGTAACAACATTGTCTAAAGGATATTCACTAATAATATTATTGATTACAAATTGTTGACGTTTTAACATGTCCCATAATTTGCCCTTGGGGAAATGACAGGAAATACCTCCGGTATATTCAGCCAACGCTATTTGTAGCATTTCAGTCATTTGTACCAAGTAAGTCCATTGGTCTTTAGGTAATGGGGTAATTATGTGAGAAATGTCATTGCCCGTCAAAGTTATACTTTTCTGTCTTCCTTGTTCAATTAATAATGCGATCTGGTCAGCATATGGCATAATATTTTTGGAGAATCTATGTTTTGTATATAGAAAAGTGTTAGAGTCAAACATTCAATTCAACAAAAATAAGAAACATTTTTGATTTTTTTGTTAGATGTAGATTGCTTCTCCTTTTGCTAATGAATGTTTTTTAGCTGTAATATCACTGAGCTGAACAAATAAATCACCTTGAGTACATAAGGAAAAATAAACATATGTTAAATGGATAAACTACATCTTTATTAGATCATTTTTACCTCTAATACTTCAGAAGCTTAGAGATTTAGAGTATTCTTACATTAACTGCAAGAAAAATTAAAGGAGAAATTTCTTTTGAGATCACAACTATGAAGTCATGTGGTTATAAAATTCTGCATTTGTGTGCAAAACATGAATCACATTTACTTTTATTTTTCCTACTTAGTCTTGTCAATCACCTAGCAGGATTTAACAGATACCTTTCAAAGAAACAGAGATTGAGATATGTTTATATAACTTCAATAACCTCATCACTATAGTAATGAGAGATGTAGTATCATTTTGCTATGGTTCAAGACAACAGGGAAGGAGAGATCACAAGAAAGAGAAATCAAAATTATTACAACTGAGAAACTACTTCTCATTAAGTTTTACCATGGTGCCACCTTCATTTTTACATAAGCATGGTGGCATAATTCAAGCTCAATAAATCGGAAATCTTAATATTTAAAATTTACCTTGACTTAAATGCCATTAACTTTAGAAAAAAAAATTGGTGGAGAGAAGAATGTTATTTCATTTAGAAAAAATAACCATTATCTTTTCTCCTAATCTTCAACACACACAATTTATACATATACAGTTGCTTTAACACTTTACATAATTCCTATGTATTGGAGCAAAATTATTATAATGAGTAGCAAAAGCATTAAGCAATGCTTTTACATAATGAGATTGAGGTCCGTACATTGTCACTGCCTTTTTTAATCTGCTAATATGATCAATATCAATCCCCTCATACCGAGGTGGATATGCCATTCCATTAACTGGATCAGGCCTGATTATAGGAAAAGCAAAGAAAGGAGTTTCGTCCTCATCTTCAGAAGATTCTGAGTCCATTTCCTGGACAGCCTTTAAAGAAGCTGCCAAAAAAGGATTGGTGGCCAGAGGGGCAGAGGGCCTGGTTCCCAATAAAGGCTTAGGGTCTATTTTAGCTTCTAATTTATTAAGACATCCCAGAACCTCCTCCATAACAAGTTTGAATTGCTCTGAAACGGAGCGATCATCAATCATTGTTTTTACTTTCGTTTTCTTTTCTGTAGCAGTACCAATTAAATCAGCAGAATTTTGTGAAGAATTATGAGTCAATTGTTGCATATCTTTTAGTACCTCTTCTTTTTCACTAACATCCAGAGGGAGATCTAAAATAGAGGGAGCTAACTCCTTTTGTAAGTTGCCAATTAACCTTTCTTCCTCCATAGCTTTAAACATTGTATATAAAATAGACCAGATAGACCAAAAACGAATTGGAATTTTTTCACCTTGCCTCATGGCCTTTTCAACATTGTGATGGACCCGTTTACAATTATCTACATCCATAGATCCTTCCTCCGGGAACCAGGGATTCCATTCCCTGACCACCTTAAGACACATCTCTATATCAGAATGGGAAATGTTAATACCATAGACAGCAAGTGAATGCCTAAGAATATGTAAAAAAGGAGAAGATGAAGATTGTCCCATCACCCTGTAATATAAAGAAAAATAACTTACCCTTCCTGACAATCCAACAGGGTCCCTCTTCGGGCACCAATTGTGAACGTCTAGAGCGTTCGGGTCCCTGGGTAAGGGTCACGAAATAACCGGGACACAGGGGATGCAGAGCCAAGGCAGCAATCGCAACTGCATGCTAAAGTTTATTTGCAAGTTCCTTTTATACACTTCTTCTAACAAAGCAAGCAATTCTTCAATAACACTTTACCCACATTGTCCAAATATCATGCCTTGGCGGATACACAGAGCTAGATTCAAATTGTTCCTGTTTGTTTGATAAGTACCCTCCTAAAGTTCTTTGTAGACATTATCTACTCCTCTGAGGATACATTTGTTTCTTCAGAATGTACTTTTCCCAGGATAAGTATGCAGGAAGCTTCTTCCTCTTGGACAAACCATGCAGAACTTGTGACTTGCGATAAGGGGAAGAGAACTTTTCTTCCTCCTAGCTGCGGTTTGCCTCAGCTAACCTGAGCCACAGCTCTTGCAAAATGTCAGGCCTGAGGGAGCTAAACTCTGCACACTTAAACCCCAACAGATGGCCAACTTCATTTTCTGGGGTTCAAGGTGAGGCAGAACATCATAGGAGAAGAGTGTGGTGAAGGGAAACAACTCAAGACGTGGCCCCAGGAAACAGAGAGAGAGAGAACTCTTCACAACAAGGACAAAATGTATACCACAGAGACATAACACAGAGACAATTGTTATTCTTTGTACTAGTTTTTATTATCCTTTTTTCCCCTACTGAATGAACCAACTATGTTGATGTTGCGTGCACAGAACCACAACAAATTCCTTTGATAATAATCACTGTGACAAATCTCAAGGGCAACTGTGACCACTTACTTCAAAGATAAGTAATATGAATGAGACCCTGGAGTACAGCTTGAACATATTAGACAGTGTCTTTTTAGAAGGTCCCACCCTCAATTCATCACCACAAACACCTATTTCCCAACTTTTTCCCCACCACCACCACACAATAACCTAAAGAAAGCACAATATGGGCATTGTGAACTCACATGGAATTTCATGTCTGCTAAAACTGTAAATTTTTTTTCTAATTCCAATTTAGTTTTAAAGGTTTGAAAAGGCAGATGAGGTTAGCAGAAGTTATAAAGGAAAACATTTCTTGTTTCAAACTGTATACTTGATATAGGAATTTAATTAAATATTTGAGTAGCATCAAAGACCATTTCTTTTGGAGGGAGAGCCATTACTTTTTCATACTTTTATTATAGAATTTTTCCTTAATAATCACACAAAGTTGATATTTCAGAAATTGGATTCTGTTCTCCTTTCCAGAAATAAAGAAGACCTCCATCATAACTCCAATAAATACATAGATCTATAGAATGAAAAATTACCTTAACTTTCATTTAATTTACTATTTCCCAAAGTATAATACAATATCATTAATTATAGTTGAGATTATTTTAGAGCATCAATAATATACTCTAAGTTTTTTAAATTGTTACATATTTTATAGTTGTAACTTCTAATTATGATGAATGATGCTAGTTTCCCCATGATGGAAATGACATAAGGTTGCTTTTCATATTAAACTAAGTAACTATGAAAATAGTCTTAATATTACAGGTGATACTAATTTGAAAAGTAGTATCCTATTGTCTAAAATTTGGAAGATGCTTATTATTTTATAAATAAGCAAACAAAATCACAATAAAAGAAATTACTTTTCATGGCCATATATGTAATGAAGGATATAGCCAGAATTCAAACACAAATTTTGGCTTCCTATATATTTCACTGTTCCTCTCTGAAAGTATTTCAGTCTCATGTGGAATCAGATTGGCCCCTTGCTTCTTCTAAGTGTCTTACCAATGTCATTATATTGGCTGTGAAGCAATCTCAGAATTGATTCAGCAAAAAATGTGAAAGGGCATAGAGATCATTTGGAAGGTCTAACAATCACAAGAATCTAAATCAGTGTGAATGTTCTCAAACTATGGAGTACATTGGAATCACCTTGGAAGTTTGTTTAAAATGCTGACCATGTCCCCAACCTGCCATAAGGCACATTCAGTTGGTCTAGGTCTACAAATATGGATATTTAAATAGCATCCCAGGATTTGTGCTGTAAATAATCTGAACTTTAAGAAATTGCTATGATCACTTAGTCCAAAGGAAGAACTTACATTAAGCTAAAATGGCCTAAGGAATATTTAATATATATGGATTACCTGAACTTCTCTCACTTTCTTCAAACTAATACTTCCCTTATTTTGCTTTGCTTCACCAAAGAAGCCAAGAGAACTATCAGAGAAAGGGTATCTTTATTCTATACACTTAGGGTTCAGTAACTAGATCCCTCTCTCAGTCCAAGTAAGTTGTATTTCTTCCTCAGCCTCTGGGCCTACTACATGCTCTCCTTAAAACTAAATTCTTCCTGGAAGCATTGACCACAACTATAATTAAAGGACTTTCTTTGTAAACCATTACCTGGACTTTTCTTTTTCCTTCTTGGGTGAACATATTGGTATTGGCATTGCTATAATCACAATACACAGCGCACATGGGACCCAGAATACAATTAATGAACAGTAGCTGAATAAACAAGCAGACAGCATTTTGGTGAACAGATCTTTCTTTTTAGAAATGGTCTAAAATTCATATTTCGTAGGTAGAAAAAAGTGAATAAATAAACCTTTCCTTCTATCCTTTGAGAAAGTGGCATTTCCAATGGTCATCCTATAATGTGGCCAGGATGATACTGATTATAAATGCTTATTATTGAAATTTTATGAGAAAACACAGTGAATGCAAAAAAGTGGTTTTGGTTTATGATATAAGCAAAGTCTATGATATAAGCAAAGACCCTGAGCTAAGTTTTACAATCTCTGGAAATCATATGGAAAATGTCACCTGTCACTGATGTTCAGTGGACCCAAATATTGGCATTCACCAAAGACATCAGCAGGCCTCACTGCCTCTTCAGACATCCCTAGCCTTGGCTGTTGAGAACTACCCAGCTTTCAGCAAGACAAATCTCAGCTAACAGAACTGCAGACAGATTACCCGTTTGGACCTTCCCTGAAGGTGACCTGCCATACTCTACCCAGCCAGCACCCTCATACCCATCCACAAATGAAAAGTCTGTCCTCATTAAAACCAAAGTGAAATATCCATTATATCTCTATCAAAATTCCAATGGCACATTTCACAGAAATAGAAAAGACAATCCTAAAACATGTGCTGCAAAAGTACAATCAATGAGAGCAAAAATAAACAAGGGGACTACATCAAACTAAAATATTCTGTATATCAAAGAAAACAACTCAGAAAAATGGAAAGCAAGCTACCTAATGGGAGAAAATATCTGCAAGCCAAATATGTGATAGAGTTAATCTCTGAAATACTTGAGGAACTCAGTCAACTCAAGAAAAAAAATAAAATAATTTTAAAATGTGCAAAAGAATTTGAACAAATATTTTTTCCAAAGAAGATATTATGAGTAGTCAATATCACTTATTATCAGGGAAATGCAAATCAAAACCACAATGAGATATCACCTCACACCTGTTAATAGGCTGTTCTCAAAAAGACAAGAGATAACAAGTGTTGGCAAAAATGTGGAGAAAAGAGAATTCTTACGTACTGCTGGTGGGACTGTAAACTGGCACAGCCATCATGAAAAACAAGGAGGTGCTTGCCTTGCATGCACAAGGCCCTGGGTACAATCCCCAGCACCACAAAAACAAAAAACAAAAACATGGAGAGCCACCAAAAGGGGATGTTTTCAGATCCAGGGGCAAGCATAGGGAGAACTTGTACTAAAAAGAAAGAAGTGCCTTGAGAATAAGGGAGTCATGTCAAAAGGATACCAGAGCCAACTTGAAGGGGACTTCACAGACCAAATGTGAGATCATTTGAGCATGACTGTGGCAACAGATTGACTATGGTTAGCAGTTCCTGAATTCATACTAAAATTAATAAAGAGAGATGAATGGAAAGTACCACCTTTCAGTTAGAATGCTACCTAATAATATGAAAAG
Organism: Marmota monax; assembly: GCF_021218885.2. Taxonomy (NCBI): domain Eukaryota; kingdom Metazoa; phylum Chordata; class Mammalia; order Rodentia; family Sciuridae; genus Marmota; species Marmota monax. Next base: position 596,727 of record NW_026692020.1, on the reverse strand, counting down.
AATAATGGAATTAGAAAACTACCTTGACCATAAGAAGTGATTCAAATAAAGATTATCAGCATATTCTGAAACTATTTTACTTTGGGTGAAAGTTTAAGAAACAGAATTTTTACATAGTTTCAAGGTAACTTTTCATACACTATTTGTTACCTACTTGATAACTAATAAGTACAGAAATGCTTAAAAACGGAGACCTCTTGCGGATACCATGTTAGTCAAGTAATAAAATTCAACACCTAAAACAATGTCTTGAATACACCCTTTAGTTCTTATATGAAGAACTACTAATAGCACAGCATAACTCTGCTTTTCTTGCCTATGGCAGAAAATATCAGATCTAAATATGAGAAAATATCAGATAAATCTAAATATGAGAAAATATCAGATAACTTTGAGGAACACTCTACATAGTAACTTTCCTGTACTTGTCCAAAAGGTCAGGGTCATGAATAGCAAGGGAAAAAAAATAAAATCTTTCAAGTTGAAGAGGACCAAAGACACTTGACAACTAAATGCAATGGTGATCCTAGATTAACTCTTAAGGAAAAGGAAAGAATTCCACTTACAAACAGCATTTTTTAATAACTGGTAAAATTTAAAAATAGTCCAGTTATGAGTAGTAATATTTTATCAATGTTACTTGGTTCTGATAGTTTTCTCAAGGTTTTGGAATGCAGGGTTCTTAAAGAATTTAGTTGTGAAAAGGCATTACATCTTCAACTTATTTTTTAATGTTTCCAAAATAATAATATAATAATAAAATATAAATTAAATATACCCATGATATATACACACATATACAGAGAAAGAAATTTAAAAGGTAAATATAATAAAATGTTTACTTTTGGAGAATCTGAGTTAAGTTTGCACAGAAGTTTAACCTATTCATGCAACTTTTTAGTAAATTTGAAAGATTAAATGAAGAAGAAAAGACTCTTAAAAATGGAGGTAACAAGAGCTATCCTATAGATTTAATATGTGTGAAGTGCTTGTACTAGAGTCTAGAAGATGCTTAGCAAAGCATAGCAACTATACATTGTAAAGCTCTCATTACACATCCATGCACTGGTTCTAATGGGATTTTGAGGAAGTTTTCTGATGAGTTTTGCCTTTTCTTTAACTTATAGGGCTATTGTAACAAGCAAAAAAAATTATTTATTGGAATGTTCCAGATTTTCCTAAATCAATACAAATGTTTGCCCATTCAACTTTTCTCAAGTATTTTAGTTAAAAGCAAGAATTCTGCTGCTAGCCCCTTATGGGTTCATATAGTGAATATTTGCAAATTTTGTCTCACTGGATACTCACAATGACCCTGTAGGTAGTTAAAATCATTACTTGTGTTTCACAGATAAGAAACTGAGTGTGGAAAAATGTTAAATAATTTATAACTAATAATTGGAGGGCACAGTACCTTATTTTGTGATTTTTAAATCTAGTACTTCTTTTCTACTAAAAATTAATGTTACCGTATTATGCAATGTTTAAAGAATCTTACATGATTTGCACAAATTTGGATGGCCATAGAATCTTGCTAAAACATGACTGCATATATGGTTAGGGAAGGCAATTAAAACAAAACATGAGGGACTGGGGTTGTAGCTCAGTGGTAGAACACTTGCCTAGCACATGTAAGGCACTGTGTTCAATCCTCAGCACCACATAAAAATAAATAAAATAAAGGCATTGTGCCTATCTAAAACTAAAAGTATTTAAAATAAAACATGGAATATATAGAATTCAGACTACCTAGAAATGTAAAAGATTCAGTCTTTTGTAACAAGCTAACTTTACTAAAGCACTTTAAAGACATAAATAAATTTATAGATATACCATGATGATGGATGGAAAGTTTGATGTTACAAAAATGTCCATTCTCTTCCAATTCATTCATAATAAAACAAAATTAGAACCATAATTCCAATTGGATCATTTGTGAACTATGACAAACTGATTCTGAAAATCATATAAAAGAGAAAAGGCACAGGAATAGCCAAGAACATTTAAAAAAGAAAAGGAAAAACAAGGAGTATCTACACTACCAGATGTCAAAGCAAACCATGTCATAGTAGTGAGAACTACAGTGTTGGCATAGGAATAGAAAACTCTTCCATGATATACAACAGAGTCCAAAACCTATCTGTAATTTTATTTATGATAAAAGTGAAATTTCACATCAATGGAGAAAAGATGTTCTTTCCAATAAATAACATTGAATAATTGCCATCAATTTTCAAAGCTATAAATTTAGATCCCAACCTAGTGTTATAAACGAAAGTAAATTCCAGATGGATTATGAACTTAGCCAAAGACACAAAATGTGAACATATGCTAAGAACTACATTAAAATATTTTACAGTAAAGGAAGAAGAAATACCTCCCTAGACTAAACACAAATCTAAAAGACAAAAGGTTGAACTTCATAAAAATGTAAAACTTGCTGGGCACACATGCCTGTAATCCCAGCATCTTGGTAGGCTGAGATAGGAGGACTGTGAGTTCAAAGCCAGCCTCAGCAAAAAGTGAGGTGCTAAACAACACAGCGAGACCCTGTCTCTAAATAAAATACAAAAAATAGAACCGGGGATGTGGCTCAGTGATCGTAGTGCCCCTGAATTCAATCCCTAGTATACCCAACAATAAAAAACAAATGTAAAATTTCTTCTCAAGAAAAGTCAAAATAAAGACAAAGGATAGATTGGAAAAAAAATCAACAAGTAAATTATTATTAAAAATATAAAGAACTACAACTTTTAAATTAAAACCAAGAAAGAAATGGTTAAAAGACATGAATAGAAAACTACAGAAGAAGAAATGTGATCAGCCAAAAAATATCTGAGAAGATGCTCAATCTCACAAGTAATCAGGAAATTATAAACTAAAATAACAGTGAGATGTGTTTTTCCATCAGACTGGCAGAAACAAAAAGACTGATATCCAATAATGAGAGAGAGTTGGAGGAAAGACTACTGTAACCCAGAAGAGTCAGAAAGACATGGCTGATGAGCTGAGTGGAAACAACTAGAAGTTCTAGGTAAGGAAAGTGAGAAAACCAACTACTTCTGCTTTCCTAAAACAAGGCCAATATTTATATCCAATCCAGATTTTGTTGTTATTAATGAGTCTGAACATGGTAATTAGTGGGATGTCACATAATTTTCTTAACTTGTGTGACTGGAGAAGGCATACAACCCAAATGTATTTTCATCTAGGTCAGGATAAGAACTAGTGCCCAGAGAAGATTCAGAGACACAGTGAAAAAAAAAATATCTTTACTATTACATCCATGAGTTGAGCTTATTAAACATCACATATGTTATTATGTATGCCTATGTGCATACATGCATACACATAGACATATACACTCATACATATGCACACTCAGAGTTGGTCCCCATACTGATGAGCTACAAAACTACATATTTAACAGATTAAAGTTGGGAAAAAATATGTCTGTACTAAACTTGCTCAGACTCTTTTCTTTTTATTATTTGCTATACACTATTACCCACTATTTACACAGCATTTACATTGTGTTCGGCATTATAAGTGTATGCATTTGTGTATGTTCTATCCAAATACCACACCATTACATGTAGAGGATTTAAGGGTCCTGAACCCAAATCACCAGCAGATACCAAGGAACAACTGTATATATACAAAGTACTGGAAAGATACAATTATATTGTTGCCACAAATTTCCTCCAGAAAATAATTACATTTTTATGTGTGCAGAAATATGCCACAATGAAACCCACAATTCTGTAAAAAAAATATGCAACAATAAAAAGTACATATCAAGAATTTTTCTAAAAAGTAGGCATGTGAGAATTATTATGCGATACATCTCTTTCAATAAAAGATCTTATGCCATTATTCCTAAATAGTATCAACTTAATTCTATAGCATCCAAAAAGATGTGCATAGGCATTGATATATACCTGAAAAGAATAATAATTCTGAGGCTACCAAAACCAAATCTTAGGCAGAAAAAAAAATCTATCCTAATTTATGCCTTCATCTTGTCTCTGCTAAACCACTAGAGTCCATACAACTGATAGATCTCTATCAAGTTCTATACTCTTTCTTGCTGGCTGTGTGGTCTTCAGCAAGTTACTTAGCTTTTCCCAGCCTAAACTTTATTTATAAGATAGGGTGAAGGCACTTCTATTTATCTCTAAGGATTGTTGTGAAGATTAAATATTATGTAAGAATCAGTATTGCTGGGTGTGGTGGCACATGCCTATAATCCCAGTGGCTCCGGAGGCTGAGGCAGGAGGATCATGAGTTCAAAGCCAGCCTCAGCAAAAAGTTAGGAACTAAGTAACTCAGTGAGACCCTATCTCTAAATAAAATACAAAATATGGCTGGGAATGTGGCTCAATAGGGGAGTACAGCTGAGTTCAATCCCAGGTACCACCCTGCAAAAAAAGAAAGAAAAAATATTGTTTTAAAAGTTAATGCAATGTTAATATGATTAATATAAACATCTAATATAAATATCTAATCTTAATATTTACTGGAGTAGTATAAATACTTAATATTTACAATCAATACATTATGATTAATGGTTGATATATGGTACCTATATTACTGTAAGAAATTCCTAATTTACCTCCTTACTACTAATCTAACCACTTGCTAGTCTCACTGTGACAAAGTAATTTTTTTCCAAAATAAGAGTTTAGTCTTTCCTCTGGTCCTCTAAGGCTCAGCTTACTTATCATCTCTCCCACAAAGTCATCCTACTTCTTTTCATAATGTGACAGATAGTCCTTTTCTGTCTGTAAAATCCTCTGTTGCCCTTTGTATAATATTTGTCTGTTATAGGTAATCTCCCTTACTTGATGGTGGTATATAAAATGAGAGACACTAGCACATACAAAATGCTTCCAATGTGAAGGGTAGTGTTCAGCATTTCTAATTACTTTTTCCAGTTACTCCTTAACAGGTTAAGAAATATATGCTAAATGTCTTGATCAAGGACACTGGGTGAGTAAGGTAGGAAGTTACTACATAAACGCAATCTTCATACTCCAAAGACCATATTTCAATTGCTATGTCTTGTACTTCTTGATATTCCCAGAACCTTCTACAGGATTTAGTAAATATTTGAGGAAAGAAATGAAAATATGATGTAGTCAAGTGTGTGTATCATTATGTCAAAATAAAAGTCGCTATTATATATAACTGTAATGCACTGAAAACAACTTTAAAACAAAAATTACTGCCAACAAAATTGGGAAGAGGAGAAACACAGCTCCCCTCTTTTTCAGAGAAAAGAATGATCCGTTAATAAACAATGACAAATGACAGAGAAAATACAGAAAGGAAAAAAAAATCTACCTGTGCTCTCTGGAGACTAAACAAAACAGTGAATTTTGAAAGGTTATCAAAACTTGTGTGAAGAAACTAAAAGGAGTTTTCAATGTCTACTCCCATGGCCTGAGGACAAACTGCAGTCATGATGTAATAAAATGTATTAGGATGGCTAATACTCTGAGAAAAAGCCTTCCATCTTGGTCACCTGAGGAGCAGAGCAATGGAGTCTGGGAAATCCAGTCACCAGAAAGTGAGGGGCTAACCTCAGATGGTAGAAATCTAAAGAAGAAGGGTTCCAGATAATGGGTAAGAACTCTAAAATACATGTGCTGTATCGACTCAAAGATTCACATAAAACTAAAAGAACTAGTTTGAGATCTACATTTTCACCACAGTGGAGACAGGCTTTCTAGTCTGAGCGTAGCCAAGTTAAGTGCCTGCTAATTAATACTCTTTAGAGAATTAAAACCATATACAAAGTCCCAACATATAAACACACAATGTGCAGGACATAATCCAAAATTACTCAAATAATGAGGAACCAAGAACATGTGGACCATTATTATAGGAAAAGACAAACATCAGCAGTCAATCACCAAATGACCCCAATCTTGGGGTTATCAGACAGTGACTTTAAAGAAGCTGTTATAATGCTCTATAAGACGAGATAAAAAATGCTTTAATGAATCAGAAGAAAGGGCAGACATCTCAGCAAAGAAACAAAATAAAGAATGAATCTAAACACCTGAAATGAAATTTATAGAAAAAGCTTAAAATCATAAATGCAAATATCAAAAGCAGTATTCAGTAAACTTAAAAATTAATCAATGCATAAATTTCTTCCAATCTAAAGAAGAGTGAAAAATAATGCAGAAATCCTCCAGAACTACTGGGTAAAATCTTGAAATCTCTAGAATATGTATTCTTTTAGTCCAAAAAGAAAAGAGAGACTTGAGAAGGAAAAACTATTTAAAGAAAGAACAGCTGAAAACATCCAAATATGGTAAAGGAAATACACAGTGATTTCCACAGATTCAAGAACCTCAGGAAACACTAAACAGTGTAAGAATGAAGAAAACCTCATCTAGCATGTCATAGTCAAACTGCTGAAACCAGACATAAAGACAAAAAAAAACTAAAGTCAACCAGAAAATAAGCATATAGTGTAAAAAAAGAACAAGGAACACAGCATAATTTGTTTGGCTGAACGAAAGCTGTCATCCTGTAATTCTATGTCCTTTAAGAATGAAAGTGAAAAAGCTACTTTGGTATAAAATAAACTAAGGGAATTCACAACCAAATTGACACTAAAAGATAAGGTTGCTAAAAGGGCATTTATTTTTTCAGACTGAATGAATTTAATTGCAGAGATAAACACAGACCTTTAAGAAAGTATGAAAAGTGCCCCCAAAGAATAAACATTTGGTAAAATTTAAAATGAATTTTAATGTTTTTAAAATACCCAAAAATACTTCATGCAAAATCTGCAATTACCAATGAGCAGAAAAGAGAGATCCTACTCCCTCTCTGATTCAGGCATTTTTCCAAACTTCAGCAACATGCACTAGTTTCTCCTCTACAGTTCAAGTTCTCATCTAGTTCCAGTTACAATATAAGTTCCTTTACAGGTCTATTCAGGTCTTTCTATTGCTATTTACACCTAGATTCTCAGCATCACTTGTTGGTTCCCACAATCTTATTAGCATCTCCTACATAGCTTCTTTATTAAAATATTTTCAGTTGAATTAGATGGGTGTGATTTACCATAATTTCAGTATTAGTCATTAAATATTTATAGTACATATCACACACACACACACACACACACACACACAAACACACACATTATACTTTGTCACTACCATTAGGTATCTTATGCTCCAATTGGGCAGTGGAAGCCCCTTAAAGTCAGTTCCTGTATCTTTTTAGCACATCATAACCAGTATTTTAGTTTTCCTGTCTCTGAAAAATAATGTATTTTTGATTCACTGTTTTTTTTCTTTGAACTAATATTGAATTTGGCCATTTCTCCCAGGGGCTTGGATTTAACTTAAGTAAAGAATCCTGGGGAAGGAACAGATTTTGTTCGGAGAGACTACATGAGCTCAGGTAAAAACCAACTCCTGAATCTCAAGAGCAAAAAGTAACAAGGACTTATATTTGACAATGGCTACACATCTGACATCAGAATTCTTGTTAAATAGTGCTTACTTAAAATTCTATTCATAATTAAGCATGTCTCTGGGTCTTTTTTTATCTCAGGGTTTCGAGTGACAAAGGAAGTATGGTAGTTACTTTTACTCACACTCTGAGGATTTGTAATAAACTCACCCACTGCTTGGCAGAGGCTTCTAATGTTTCTTAAAATAGAACAGTTGAGACTTAGTGACCCCAGACTACCCCTTGTAGCACTTTAATATTGTCTTACAAAGTTTTATACTATTTCTTACCTGAGAGTTTTCTTATTTTTAGTTTTTTTTTTACTTCATATTATATCCTTTCTATTTACTTTTAATCCTTATAGAATATGATGTATGAGATAACCATAATTATTAAATTATGAGAAATAAAAAGGCCTTTAAATGCCAAAGAGATTCTTATCCTGTGAGGTAAATTTATGACTTATATGAAAGCTATTTTGCTAATTTCTTTTAATGGATAATTTTTATTTAAAATTCCCAAGTAACAAGGATATAAATATCATTAGTGGTGAGAAGAGAATGTGATAAATGACTTTTCAATATACCAGAAGAAGAATAAATGTTTTTGTCATAAAATAACTTATCATAAATTTTCCAACTTAAAATAACGTCTATTTATTGGCTCATAATTCTGAAGGTCAGAAGTCCAAGATAACATGGCAACATTTTCTGCTCATGGTATCTTTCCAGTGAAATGAAGCTGTCAGTCAGGTTGAGTTCTTGTATGAAGGTTTAGGAGAAATTCCAAATCTGAACTTATCTTGTAAGCAGAATTGAATTCCTTGAAGTTGAAGAATCTGCATTTTTGATTTCCCTGCTTACTGCACATTAGGGATGACTCAACTGTTGGATGCTGCCCTCATGTATTCTGGCATGTATCCTCATGTGGCACATTCAACCTTCAAGCCAGCAGTGATACTTCAAATCAATTCTTGTGCTTTGAATTTCTAAGTTCCTTCACTTTTGATCTGCACATGCATATTTGAAAGAATTGTATGATTCAGTCAGGTCCATCCAGACAATCTCTAACTTCATGTCAGTTTGGACCTTTAATTATATTTTCAAACCCCTTTTTGCCAGAGAAGTTAACAATTTTAGCTCATGCTGCTATAGCAAAGTGTCTTAGATTGGGTGGCTTAAAAACAGCAGAAATGTATTTTTCATTGTTCTGGAGCTAGCGAATTTCAAGTCAAGGTACCAGAAGATTGGATGTCTAGGGAAATACTATTTTCCTCATTCATGACAACCTTTGTAACCTAATCAGCCTCCCCAAATGATATCAATGCTATCACATAACGTGTTAAGACTTCAACCTATGAATTTGGGGGAAACTAAAATGCACATGCCATAGTTTAAAGTAATCACGAAAGTGACATCTCATCACATTCAGAGGTTCCTTTCACAGAAGAGGGAGATTATACAGTGGCAACTATCATTTGGGATGATCTTGGAATTCTTCCTCCTATACAAGTGTTCTTAAAACTATGAAATGATCATTTTATTCTAAATAAAAACAGGATATACAATGTATATGAAATGATTATTTAGATTTGGGTAAATAACATTCATGTAATCAAATATTGCCTTGAGAATAAAAATTCTTGAAAATGGTCCCAATTTTTAAGAAAAAAGTTGAGGTATTAAAAAAGGATACTATAAAACAAGACTGTTCTAAAACCAGAAGGCTATCCATGGAGATTGGCATATTGATGAGAAAAGCCATTCAAATCAAAGTTGGAAGTCCATGCATTGATTGTCAAAATGAATAAAATAAGATTGGAGTCCATTAGCTTATTAATTAAACAAAGTCTATTGTGTCTCAAAAGATTAAAATTGAGCTATTCTAATTCGAATTTCGAGAGTCATTTCCCATGACAAGATTAGAAGACAAAGCTAAGGAAAATGTCTGGAATTCTGATTGGATCAAGAGGGGGTCTCTGAAAATAGTTTCAGGGTAAATTGAATGCTCCCACCTGCATTTCTTTTCCTATGACCTGTTGGTGCTTGACAATGACAGGGTTAGCCTAGGACAGAACAAAAGGAAATTTAAAATATCAGTGTCACAGATTTGTGGTTTCAAGAGGCCAATCTAAGCCTTCATGAATCATCAGTGTGAGACTGAGAAGCTGTTCTGGGAAATCTTAGGTCAAAATTGCATAGTGTAACTCTTATAAATACTCTTTGATTGTTTATTTTATTATCGCCTGTGTACTCATTTCTTTCCCTCAAAAGTGGAAATAGCACACCTTTCACTTTGGATGCCTTCCTGAGTGGCCAGAAGCTTTAGCTCTGTGCTCAGTAACCACAAGAAGCAAACATTCCCATTAACCACTCAATCTAATTATTAACCTCTATAAATGAACACTGGTTGCAAAGTTGATTTCCCCCTAAGAAAGGGAAAAAGAAATCAATAATGACTTAGATTCTATTTGTAAACTAAAATGTTCAAGCTGCTGAATAAAACGTGTCACAAACAATATAACTGTGTTTGTTAAAAACAAAACAAAACAAAAACAAAAACCTTATTGGAAAGGCTTTCAAAAAGAACCAAGAATTGCTTTTGATGAACTTTGACATTCTTGAGATGACAATAAATTTCAGCCAGAATCTGAAGTAAAAATAAATAAATAAATAAATAAACAACAGAAAGAAAGAAAATGTTGGCTGGATACCTATTGAGTATAATCATAAAATGTTAGATGCATCTACATGATTTTACATATAATAGAAACCAAGGACATTTAATGCTTATATTTCTATGGACTATGTGTCAGTACTCAGCTCAAGCTTCTACTCTTCAGGTAGCAATTTGAGTAAATGAAATATCCTCAGTATGTATTCCTCACTTTGTCTGGAAAATAGATACAGTACTGCTTACTCTATATTATTACCATGATGACAAACAGAGAATACAGATAAAACATTTAGAAAATACCATGTAAGTCTGGATATTTATTATTATTGTTGTTTTTGTTCTTGCTGTTATCTAGTCTATCTTTGAAATCTCATGATATTTAACATCCATCCCAGGATGTAGAGATCTAGAAGCAATGTAAGACTAATATCCAAGTGCTGACTTCTAGGGCACCCAAAGTGAGCTGCACATGAAGAATAAATAATAGTCCCAAGAAAACTTGACTGCAGGAAAAAAGAAGATATGAGAACTGTATCACCTGAGGTATACACAACTTGATGGCAATGACAAGTGCAGCCAGAAGAGTTGATAATTTTACAAATGTCAAATGCAGGAAGATGAGAGCCTTGGAAACCTGTAGACTCTACAGCAGCTGGGAGTTTCTATACTTCTTAGGATTGTTCTCTACTGATACCAATAAGCATTTGTAGAAAAGACTGAAATATATCCTGAGATATTTTAATTTTGGTGTAAACATGAAGTCAGGGATGATATGAGACAGTTCCCTTAATCTATCTTCTTTTGCTATTAAAAAAAAAAAAAACTTAACGTGGAACACAAGGAAAGGTAACTATCATTTCTCTGTGGTGGTTAAAATTTATCAGAAAAAAGTCATCAGAAATAGATCTGGTATACACACATATTGGAATTATTTGAGGAGAAATTTAAAATGAATATGATTAATACATTGAAGGCCCTAATGAAGGAATGGAGCATATGCAAGATCAGATTGATCATTTTAGTAAAATTATGGAATTTAAAAGGGTTCAAATTGTTAAAAAAAAAAAAAGCTTAAACCAGTTTAATTTAGCAAAGGTTACTTGAGCAAGGAAAATATACTAAGAAGTTACACATCTTAACACAGGTTATATTTATAGGAAGAGAAAAGAAAGTAACATACAGAGACAACATTTATAAAAAAACAATTAGCACTTTCCTTCTGTGGACATACTCTAGTAAGTTGACAGCTGTGATTGGTTGTAACTCAACTGCTGTGACTGACTTGGCTATAAAGGTCACCTTTAATATATATTGGAATTTGTTCTAATCCAGGATGCAATTCTCCATGTATGCAGGTTGTTTGAGGCCAAAATTAGTAGTCAAATACAAATACTTGTTTAGGCTGAATTACTTCAGGACAACAAGAAAGAGGAAAGCACATAACAAAAATTTAAAAAAATATATATCCAACAGCTCAGTAGAGGACTCAATGTCACTGAGAAAAGAATAATTGAGCTTAAAGACAGGTCAAACTGAAATGCAGACAAAAATAAAAGAAAAAAATAGTACCATTTAATTGAGGTGGAACTACTTCAAACATTCTAATGTATGCATAATTGAAATCCTCCATAGAGAAGAGAAGGATACTAACACAGAGGAAATAGTTGAACGAATAATGATAGTTTTAAAGTTAATGCAGACAATAAGAAGCTCAGAGGATACCACATAATTATGATAAAACTTAAAAAATTAATTATCTCTAGGCATACTTAAACTTCTGGGAAAAAAATATTGAGAGCAACAAGTGAGAGAGAAAAACATATACAGAGGAACAAAGATAAAAACTATACATGGCTGGCATGTTATCAGCAATTATGTAAAGCAGAAGGCAGTAGAATAATACCTTTAAACTACTGGAAGAAAACAAAAGAAAACAAACCTGTCACCCAATAATTTTATACCAACAAAAACATCTTTAAAAACAAAAGACATTCTCAACACAATGAAAACTCTGTGAATTAAAGTTTTATACTCAGAGCTGCCAACCACACTGGCAAGGTAGGCGGGCCTGCGACCCACCGGCAGAACAGGCGCAGTGGCCTGCTGAGAGGCAGAGATGCCCCCTCCCCCCGAGCCGGCAAGGTAGACGGAACTGTGACCACCCACAGAACAGGCCCAGCGGCCTGCTGAGGGGCAGAGCCGCCCCCTACCCCACCCCACCCCCCCACGCCTGCCAGGTAAGCGGAACTGTGACCACCATCAGAAAAGGCCCAGTGGCCTGCGGAGGGGCAGAGCTGCCAACCACACCGGCAAGGTAGGCGGGCCTGCGACCCACTGGCAGAACAGAAGCAGCAGCCTGCTGAGAGGCAGAGCCGCCCCCTCCCCCCGCGCCTGCAAGGTAGACGGAACTGTGACCACCCACAAAACAGGCCCAGCGGCCTGCTGAGGGGCTGAGCCGCCCCCCACCTCCCGCGCCTGCCAGGTAGGTAGAACTGTGACCACCAATGGAAAAGGCCCAGTGGCCCGCGGAGGGGCAGAGCTGCCAACCACACCTGCAAGGTAGGCGGGCCTGCGACCCACCGGCAGAACAGGAGCAGCGGCCTGCTGAGAGGCAGAGCCACCCCCTCCCCCCGCGCCTGCAAGGTAGACGGAACTGTGACCACCAACAGAAAAGGCCCAGTGGCCAGCAGAGGGGCAGAGCTGCCAACCACTCCTGCAAGGTAGGCGGGCCTGTGACCCACCGGCAGAACAGGAGCAGCGGCCTGCTGAGAGGCAGAGCCGCCCCACCCCCACGCCTGCAAGGTAGGCGGAACTGTGACCCACCTGCAGAACAGCCCCAGAGGCCTGCAGAGGGGCAGTGCCGCTGCCTGCGCCTGCAAAGTAGGCAGAACTGCGACCACTGACAGAACAAGCCTAGCGGCCCGCAGAGGGACAGAGCTGCCGCACGTGCCTGCAAGGTAGTCAGACCTGCTACCGACCGGCAGAACAGGCCCAGCGGCCTGTCAGCATGGTAGGCAAATTGCCCCAATTGGAGGAGGGGCAGAGCCGCCACCCACACCTGCGAGGAAGACTTTGCAACTATACAAGACCAATATAAATATATAGGGGGAAAATCGAATACCACAAAGTTTCAACAAGCAGAAAGAAACGCGAACAGTATGAAGAGACAAGGAAAGAAAGGACCACAAGCAATGCAGTTCAACTCAACGTTAGAAGAGGTAATAGCTGCAGCAGATGGAATGTCAGATAAAGAATTCAGGATATACATGCTTCAGATGATCTGGAGTCTCAAGGAAGACATCAGACAGCAAAATCAGACAATGAAAGATCACTTCAACAATGAATTACATAAACAAATCCAAGAAGCAAAAGATCAACTATACAGGGAGATAAAGGTTATAAAAAACAAACAAACAGAAATCCTAGAAATGCAGGAAGCAGTAAACCAACTTAAAAACTCAATGGAGAATACTACCAGCAGAGTAGAACACTTAGAAGATAGAACATCAGACAATGAAGATAAAGTATTTCAACTTGAAAAGAACATAGACAGCTCAGCAAGACTGTTAAGAAACCATGAGCAGAACATCCAAGAAATATGGGATAACATCAAGAGACCAAATTTAAGAGTCATTGGGATACAGGAAGGGACAGAGTTTCAAACCAAAGGAATGAGCAATCTATTCAATGAAATAATACGAGAAAACTTCCCAGACTTGAAGAATGAGACAGAATCCCAAATCCTAGAAGCCTACAGGATGCCGAATGTGCAAAATCATAAGAGATCCACACCTAGACACATTATAATGAAGATGCCCAACATACAGAATAAGGAGAGAATTTTAAAAGCTACAAGAGAAAGGAAGCAGATCACATTTAGGGGTAAGCCAATCAGGATAACAGCTGATCTTTCAACACAGACTCTGAAAGCTAGAAGATCCTGGAATAACATATTTCAAACACTGAAAGAAAATGGGTTCCAACCAAGAATTGTGTATCCAGCGAAATTAAGCTTCAGGATGGAGGATGAAATTAAAACCTTCCACGATAAACAAAAGTTAAAAGAATTTGCAGCTAGAAAACCATCTCTTCAAAACATCCTCGGCAAAACATTATAGGAGGAGGAAATGGAAAATAACAATGAAAACCAACAGTGGGAGGTAGGACAGTAAAGGGGGGAAAATAATCAAAGAGGAAAACAAACCATGTTTAGTAACATAAATAAACAAATATGGCTGGAAGAACAACCCATATCTCAATAATAACCCTAAATGTTAATGGCTTAAACTCACCAATTAAGAGACACAGGCTAGTAGAATGGATCACAAAACAAGACCCAACAATATGCTGCCTACAGGAGACGAATTTGATAGGAAAAGACATACATAGGCTGAAGGTGAAAGGTTGGGAAAAATCATATCATTCATATGGACTTCGGAAACAAGCACGTGTGTCCATACTCATATCAAATAAAATAGATTTCAAGCCCAAGTTTATCAAAAGGGATAAAGAGGGACACTACATACTGCTCAAGGGAACCATACACCAACGAGACATAACAATCATAAATATATATGCCCCTAACAATGGTGCAGCTATGTTCATCAAACAAACTCTTCTCAAGTTCAAGAGTCTAATAGACCACCATACAATAATCATGGGAGACTTCAACACACATCTCTCGCCACTGGACAGATCTTCCAAACAAAAGTTGAATAAGGAAACTATAGAACTCAATAACACAATTAATAACCTAGACTTAATTGTCATATATAGAATATACTACCCAACATCAAGCAGTTACACTTTTTTCTCAGCAGCACATGGATCCTTCTCAAAAATAGATCACATATTATGTCACAGGGCAACTCTTAGACAATATAAAGGAGTAGAGATAATACCATGCATCTTATCTGATCATAATGGAATGAAACTGAAAATCAACGATAAAAGAAGGAAGGAAAAAGCATACATCAATTGGAGAATGAACAATAGGTTACTGAATGATCAATGGGTTATAGAAGACATCAAGGAGGAAATTAAAAAATTCTTAGACATAAATGAAAACACAGACACAACATATCGGAATCTATGGGACACACTGAAAGCAGTTCTAAGAGGAAAATTCATTGTGTGGAGTTCATTCCTTAAAAAAAGAAAAAAACAACAAATAAATGATCTCATACTTCATCTCAAACTCCTAGAAAAAGAAGAGCAAAACAACAGCAAAAGAAGTAGAAGGCAAGAAATAATTAAAATCAGAGCTGAAATTATTGAAATCGAAACAAAAGAAACAATTGAAAAAAATGACAAAACTAAAAGTTGGTTCTTTGAAAAAATAAACAAAATCAACAGACCCTTAGCCATGCTAGCAAAGAGAAGAAGAGAGAGAACTCAAATTACTAGCATACGGGATGAAAAAGGCAATATCACAACAGACACTTCAGAAATACAGAAGATAATCAAAAATTATTTTGAATCCTTATACTCCAATAAATTAGAAGATAGTGAAGGCATCCATAAATTTCTTAAGTCATATGATCTGCCCAGATTGAGTCAGGAAGATATAGACAACCTAAACAGACCAATATCAATTGAGGAAATAGAAGAAACCATCAAAAGACTACCAACTAAGAAAAGCCCAGGACCGGATGGGTATACAGCAGAGTTTTACAAAACCTTTAAAGAGGAACTAATACCAATACTTTTCAAGCTATTTCAGGAAATAGAAAAAGAGGGAGAACTTCCAAATTCATTCTACGAGGCCAACATCATCCTGATACCTAAACCAGACAAAGACACTTCAAAGAAAGAAAACTACAGACCAATATCTCTAATGAACCTAGATGCAAAAATCCTCAATAAAATTCTGGCGAATCGGATACAAAAACATATCAAAAAAATTGTGCACCATGATCAAGTAGGATTCATCCCTGGGATGCAAGGCTGGTTCAATATACGGAAATCAATAAATGTTACTCACCACATCAATAGACTTAAAAATAAGAACCATATGATCATCTCGATAGATGCGGAAAAAGCATTCGACAAAGTATAGCATCCCTTTATGTTCAAAACTCTAGAAAAACTAGGGATAACAGGAACATACCTCAATATTGTAAAAGCAATCTATGCTAAGCCTCAGGCTAGCATCATTCTGAATGGAGAAAAATTGAAGGCATTCCCTCTAAAATCTGGAACAAGACAGGGATGCCCTCTCTCACCACTTCTGATCAACATAGTTCTTGAAACACTGGCCAGAGCAATTAGACAGATGAAAGAATTTAAAGGCATAAAAATAGGAAAAGAAGAACTTAAATTATCACTATTTGCTGATGACATGATTCTATACCTAGCAGACCCAAAAGGGTCTACAAAGAAACTATTAGAGCTAATAAATTAATTCAGCAAAGTGGCAGGATATAAAATCAACACGCATAAATCAAAGGCATTCCTGTATATCAGTGACAAATCCTCTGAAATGGAAATGAGGACAACCACTCCATTCACAATATCTTAAAAAAAAATAAAATACTTGGGAATCAACCTAACAAAAGAGGTGAAAGACTTATACAATGAAAACTACAGAACCCTAAAGAGAGAAATAGAAGAAGATCTTAGAAGATGGAAAAATATACCCTGTTCATGGATAGGCAGAACTAACATCATCAAAATGGTGATATTACCAAAAGTTCTCTATAGGTTTAATGCAATGCCAATCAAAATCCCAATGGCATTTCTTGTAGAAATAGAGAAAGCAATCATGAAATTCATATGGAAAAATAAAAGACCCAGAATAGCAAAAACAATGCTAAGCAGGAAGTGTGAATCAGGCAGTATAGCGATACCAGACTTCAAACTATACTACAGAGCAATAGTAACAAAAACAGCATGGTACTGGTACTAAAACAGGTGGGTGGACCAATGGTACAGAATAGAGGACACAGAAACCAATCCACAAAACTACAACTATCTTATATTTGATAAAGGAGCTAAAAGCATGCAATGGAGGAAGGATAGCATCTTCAACAAATGGTGCTGGGAAAACTGGAAATCCATATGCAACAAAATGAAACTGAATCCCTTTCTTTCACCGTGCACAAAAGTTAATTCTAAATGGATCAAGGAGCTTGATATCAAATCGGAGACACGGCGTCTGATAGAAGAAAACGTTGGCTACGATCTACATACCGTGGGGTCGGGCTCCAAATTCCTCAATAGGACACCCATAGCACAAGAGTTAATAACTAGAATCAACAAATGGGACTTACTCAAACTAAAGAGTTTTTTCTCAGCAAAAGAAACAATAAGAGAGGTAAATAGGGAGCCTACATCCTGGGAACAAATCTTTACTCCTCACACTTCAGATAGAGCCCTAATATCTAGAGTATACAAAGAACTCAAAAAATTAGACAATAAAAAAAAAACAACCCAATCAACAAATGGGCCAAGGACCTGAACAGACACTTCTCAGAGGAGGACATACAGTCAATCAACAAGTACATGAAAAAATGCTCACCATCTCTAGCAGTCAGAGAAATGCAAATCAAAACCACCCTAAGATACCATCTCACTCCAGTAAGATTGGCAGCCATTAGGAAGTCAAACAACAACAAGTGCTGGCGAGGATGTGGGGAAAAGGGTACACTTGTACATTGTTGGTGGAACTGCAAATTGGTGCAGCCAATTTGGAAAGCAGTATGGAGATTTCTTGGAAAGCTGGGAATGGAACCACTATTTGACACAGCTTTTCCCCTCTCGGTCTATTCCCTAAAGACCTAAAAAGAGCATGCTACAGGGACACTGCTGCATTGATGTTCATAGCAGCACAATTCACAATAGCAAGACTGTGGAACCAACCTAGATGCCCTTCAATAGACGAATGGATAAAAAAAAAATATGGCATTTATACACAATGGAGTATTACTCTGCATTAAAAAATGACAAAATCATAGAATTTGCAGGGAAATGGATGGCATTAGAGCAGATTATGCTAAGTGAAGCTAACCAATCCCTAAAAAACAAATGCCAAATGTCTTCTTTGATATAAGGAGAGTAACTAAGAACAGAGTAGGGACGAAGAGCATGAGAAGAAGATTAACATTAAACAGGGATGAGAGGTGGGAGGGAAAGGGAGAGAGAAGGGAAATTGCATGGAAATGGAAGGAGACCCTCAGGGTTATACAAAAGTACATACAAGACGAAGTGAGGGGAAAGGGAAAAATAATACAAGGGGGACAAATGAATGACAGTAGAGGGGGCAGAGAGAGAAGAGGGGAGGAGAGGGGAGGGGAGGGGGGATAGTAGAGGATAGGAAAGGCAGCAGAACACAACAGACACTATTATGGCAATATGTAAATCAATGGATGTGTAACTGATGTGATTCTGCAATCTGTATATGGGGTAAAAATTGGAGCTCATAACCCACTTGAATCAAAGGGTGAAATATGATATATCAAGAACTATGTAATGTTAGTAAGGACTGAGAGAGAAGTAGGACCATATAAAAAATTGAATTTTGACTCAAAAACTGCAGTCAATAGCCCATAAAACCAACTCTGAAAGCCAACCTACTATGTTATTTTTGTTGGAAGTCAAACTGCTATCCCGAGTAATAATCCAGAATTAAAATATAAATTTTGCAATTATTGGGCCCAGGTGGCCAAAACTTGATTAATAACTAACAGTTTGTCAATATTTTGTCCTAACTTATCATTTAAAACTGATGAGTGTGTATACATGTGTGCATGTTTGTAACTGGTCCACTTTATGCTTTGAATATAGATTTCTGTTTGATGAGCTACACTTTTGTTATTGATCATTATATGATCTCTTTAGACTTTTTTTAATTTACTATCTTAGTTTTTTATTTGAGAACACCAAATAGATTTATAAAATATATTTTCCAAAAATGTGCTCCTTAACAGTTAAAATGGCATTCATAAAGCAGAAAGTTGGGAGCAGGCAAAGATAATGGAAACTACACAAATTCAAATGTTCTAGGTTCCTATTCTAGGTGCCAACAAGCTTGATAAAATTACCCATGTTTTAAGCTTTGTCTTGACTATTTTGTATAATAACTACTATTGTCCTAGCTGATATTTATCTTTCAGTTTAGTTCTCTATACAAACTTAATAGAATTGAGCTTATGAATATCAGGAAAATTTAAACACATTCTATTTTGCAAAGCATAGTATTTAACAAAGAATGTGGTGAGCCGCTTCTGCCGTTTCTGCAGACTATGGTCGCCATTACAAGATGGCACTGGCTCCGCTGTGGTCTGTGACAAACAACTCCTTATTTGGGAGAGTTGGCGCGTGGTTTTTCACCACCCTATGAGAAAGCTCCACGTGGCAGCTTCGCATTGGGGCTTGAGATGCTTTATTAAGGCTGGGAGGGGCATCCGAGAGAGAGAAGAAGAAATATCAAGGGCCTGAATAAACTGCTGAAAGAAGATTCCTGAGTTGCATCTTCCTTGCGGGCAAGGGGTCACGACAAAAGAAGACAATAGTCTCGGACTATGCAGGATTTTAGCCACATGCAATGACATTTTTGATAAAAGGCAAGCTTCTTGACCTATATATATCTCAATGGTCTAATCTATAAACAAGGATGAAAAAGTATATATTTAATAAAATAAATAACAGTATTAAACAATCCTTACAATATACTCAGACTGGAATACGGCATACAGCAAGCTGTTCTATAAATTCTATCTATTACAACAATTTGTTAGATGAATGCCTTTCTTTATAATTGGACACCAAAATGTGTCTATCAACTATTTCTCTTTTATGTTTTTTTGGAACATGATCTCTTTTTTCGAAGCTGGGGAGAGGGAAAAGTCCTGGAATTTTAACCCAGAGATGCTTTACCAATGAGCTATATATCCAAGCACTTTTATTTTTTTTTCTTTTGAGACAGGACCTCACTAAATTGCTTAGGGCCTCACTAAGTAGCTGAGACTACTCTTGAAATTGTGGTCCTCTTAAGGCCTTCAGAGTTGCTGGGATTACAGTTATGAGTCATCCCACCCAGCTAGTACATGATTTCTTTAAACATATGCCATGATTCCTCCCTGAAACAAAACACTAGAATAAAGGGAGTCTAATTTCACAATGGCAACAGTAAGAGTTCCTGTGCTAGGTAAAGGTGAAGTCACTTATCCCCATCTTCCTGAAGAGTTTCCACAGAACTCACTGAGTTCCTTAAATGTACAAACTTTCTGGGGCTTTTCACTTAAAGTATTTGTCTTATCCATTGGCCTTTTTCCTGTTGCTTGTTGTTATTTTGTTTGCCTGAGGAAATTTTGTCTTGTTTTCTGCCAAGAAGAATCTAGGATGTGTTAATAGGTGCTCAAAAAATAAGTTGAAAGACCATGCACTGGGAAATCTAGAATCTCTTAAATTCCACTTCTATAATTAAAATATTAAATAGGAATAGAAAGTTAAGGCTAGAAAAGAGTAAATATGTCAGGAATATAATTTTTTTCTTCATTTTATCTATAAAGTATTTATTGAAGCCAGTTCCAGTAAGAATATGATTCTTAGGTACAGACACATGAAATGATACATGATATCACCTTCATTTAATATTATAAAACATCTATCATGTAATAATAATCTGAAACAGCAATTGAAGTGACACAAAATGTTATAAAATGGACTGAGAGTTAAAAGTTATTCAGGTAAGTCTTTGATGTTCAGGAATTTAAATATCATGTCTTCTGCAACTAAAATGTTTGCCAAATAGAAACCTTACTGGGATAAGTGAACTGAAAAGGTTAACACAATGGGATTCTCAAGATGCCTATTACAATTAATTATGATGACTACTGGCATTATATAACTTTAATTATTTTTTCCTTTTCATATGCCATGAAACTCTAAATTCCATAAAAAGAGAGACAGTATTTTACCTATTTGACATCCCTTACAGTGTTTTGTAAGAAATGCTAACTAAATCAAATTTGTGTATAATGGATCTCAGAGTACATTTTTTATACTACCACCACTTAAAAATCCACTTCATCTTTCTTCAAAATCTTAATTATGTTGCTGAGACTCACACTTATAGATAGTTGCATAGTAAGTTTGATATAATATTATATTGAAAGATCTGATCTAACTTAGACTCATTTGGATTTCTTTTCTTTAGAATCTGAGAGACAGTAAATTTGTTTTAAACTGCTAAGGATGAGTAGATTGCTATTCAGAAATATATACCTAATATAGGCATGCATCCAAATTATTTACCTATTCATTCAATAATATACTAATTATACAAGTTTCCATGATAAAACACAAAATATAGGCAAAGGGTAACAATATAACATGTTGGAAGTATGAACCTGTTTATATCTCAAATGCTAATAGGCAAATAAGATATATGAACAGAGATGTAGTAACAAGGAAAAGATTGATATATCCCAAAAGACTTGCATTTAGGTACAGGAAAATGTTATGAGTTGAATAGTGTTCTCTCAACACCAAATAGATAATGTTGAATTCCTAATTCCCAATATTTCAGAGTGTGACTTTATTTGGAAATAAAGTCATTGCAGATGTAATTAAGTAAGATGAGGTCATACTACAATAGCGTGAGCCCCTAATCAAATGTAATCAATGTCCTTATAAATAAGATGATCATGTGATGACAGACACAAATAGTCAAAGCCATATTACAACAAAGGTGTTGATGGACTTCCATAGCTTCAATCCAAGGAATGCTGGTGATGACGGAAAACCACCAGCACCTAGGAAGAGAGGAAGAATTCCCTAAGGGTTTCAGAGAGTGAATGATCCTACCCACACCATGGTTTTTGACTCTCATTTCTAAAACTGTGAGATAATAAACTTCTGTTTTTTGAATGACTCAGTGTGAAGTTATTGTTTGTAGAAGTTACAGGAACCTGAGATACAGGGCACTGGAGCCAGACTGCCTGGGTTCTAAACCTGAGTTCACTTACTAATGTCTGGAATGCTGGCCAAGTTTTTGAACCTCACCTACCCTATGGTACTTTGTTGCAGTAACACTTGGAAAGTTAACAGTGGGGAATTTTTGTTTAAGTTTCCAGTATAAGAGTGATATTCCCACCATCTGTGAATCCAGTATCCATTGATTCAACAAACTGCAAATCATAAATAATAATTTTAAAAATTGTGTCTGTACTGAACAAAGACCAACTTTTATTCTTGTCATTATTTCTTAAGCAATAGCTTGTGACAACTATTTATACAGTATTTACATTGTATTAGGTATTACAATTAGTCTCAAAATATTATGAAAGAGGATCTGTACAGGTTTATTCAAATACAATGTTATTTTACATAAGGGACTTGATCATTCACAGGTTTGGGGATCTGCAGGAGATGCATACCCACAGCAAGGGTGGTATTAAGCATTGATATGCATCTTTCTCCTTCATCTCCTTGGGCACATCTAGTCCAAGCATTTAGACTGTAGAGTCAGATTTGCCAGCCGAGCTTCAAAAGTTACAGTTTGTGTAATTTGGGGGCATATGATGTCTGTTTCTTTCTTTCTTTCTTTCTTTCTTTCTTTCTTTCTTTGCTTTGGTTTTCATATCTGTAAAATGGACAAAATAATATTTTACAATTCAAATTTTATCACAGGATTCAATAAGATCATATAAAGTGTTAACAGTAACAGTGCTTTGTGCTCTGTGATCATTCTATATATGTTAAATAGAATATTCACTTTGAAATCAAACACTAACATCAAACTTAGGTTTGGCTCTAGCTGAGAAGGAGAGAAGCCCCTCTTACCCTGGTGTTTAAGGACAGTGGCCTAGACCACCACAGAGTTCCTTTTTGTGGTACATACCTTGCAGAGGAGTCTTGTGTGAATTAGATTTTTACCAGATGTTGGTTGCTCCTCTAGAATCCCCTTTCCTAGCAGCAGTGAAGTCTTCCAAATGCCTACCCAGGAATAAGGCAGGTGGACCCTGCTTTCTGATCCTGACCAGGATTTAACTCTCTGCTGCTGTGTGTATCCCAGCATGTCTCACTGGATAAGCAAGTCTTGCCTCTTAAGATTGGAAAAGGGACAAAAGCATACTGACACTCTTCAGGATGGTAAATGTGACATTCCATCAGCTGTGCGACTAGGCCAAATGAAAGAGGACCAAAAGGAGAGGGCAGACTAAAGTACCTTACTTCCCAGGCAAAAGAAGTTGTGGCTTCAAAAGAAGGAGAGGAACTGAGAAGCTTTAGGAAAACAACAGTGACTGTCAGAAGCACCTTGCCTGAGGCATTTTGAAAGTGAAGTGATTTTTGATCAAAGACAGCAAGGATGAAGTGAACCTGGAAGAGAGAAGCACAAACTGCACTAATCTCCACAAAGAGTGGCTGTTTCTGAAAACTGAAGCCTTTGTGTGAATGCCACGTGCGAAGGATTAGAGTAGGAAGAAAGGTTTTACAGTCCAAGCTGAACTCTCCAATTACTGTCACAACAGGGAATATGTACTGAGGAAAATATGATTGAAGCTCTTTGACCATGATCTGGATGAAATAATTTAGACTATACCCATTCAATGTATTATGGCTTTTTTTATAAGATCAAATTTTAATAAAGTACAATTTGACATCAAAATGTCCCCTACACACACAAGAAAAGGGAAAGAGAATATATCAATAGCTTGACAGACAGTTTAAAACAGGAATATAGAATAAAGCATACCCACCTAGCTGGGTGACTGAATGAATGACAATTGATAAATCTGCAATGTAATGCCATTCTTTCTAATAGCATAATAAAATTCTATTAAATGAAACATACAAAAATTTTTCTTTAATTCAGTTAAACTGCTAAAATTTTGCTTCAGTTCTTGTTCTGAATTTTATTGAAAGTGATTTTGTTAATGGTTTGGTAGTTACTATCTTCAGTGATTTCTATTTTTTGCCATTCTACCACTATCAGTCCATTTATTTTTTTTCACATGTATAAATTTGTTAAGGTTACAGAATTTTAGCTGCCTCTAAACTAAAAGCAGGATATAGAGCTTATTTTTCTTTTTTGAAAAGTATTTTTATTATCATATAACATACATGACAAAATGAGTATCCTTGAATAAATTTTCATGAAATGAAAGACCCAATGACTAGGATTCAGATTAAAAACCAACATTGTCCCTCCCCATGAGCCTCCTCAGTTCTTCTTCTATACACTCTTCCA
The DNA here is from genome assembly GCF_021218885.2 of Marmota monax. Taxonomy (NCBI): domain Eukaryota; kingdom Metazoa; phylum Chordata; class Mammalia; order Rodentia; family Sciuridae; genus Marmota; species Marmota monax. The sequence goes on along the minus strand of NW_026692020.1, from coordinate 572,375 downwards.
GGTTAGATAAACATCTAACACCACAGAAAACGTTTTGACTTTTTGATTTTTCATACTTTATGAGTATAATTATACTGCATCCTTTTGTGACTATCCTCCTCAGTTCAATATAATGTTTGTGAAGTTAATCTGGTATTGAGTGAAATAATATAGAAGAACCCTGACCTACAATGGTTCAGCCTATTATTTTTCTACTTTAAAATAGTGCAAAATATACAACAACTGTTTGGTTTTTCCTTTCTTATACATTATTTAACAAATTACATGAGATATTCAGCACTTTGTTGTGAAATAATTTTAGTGAGAGATGATTGTGCCCAACTGGAGGTTAATGTAAGCATTCTGAGCATGTGGAACATAGGTTATTATAAGTCATGATTTGGGAATATAAAATGCATTTGCCACTTATGATATTTTCAATTTATGGAGGTTTTGGGGGGCTATAAACTTCTGCAGTCTGGCTGGGCACAAATAAGAGAGAATTTTTTTTTTATATTTATTTTTTAGTTTTTGGCGGACACAACATCTTTGTTTGTATGTGGTGCTGATGATCAAACCCGTTCTGCACGTATGCCAGGCGAGCATGCTACCGCTTGAGCCACATCCCCAGCCACTGAGTTTAAAGTTTTTGATTGAGTTCTTTGGATAACAATATCTTAACAACCTGTTGGGAGGATTCTTTATTGACAACATTAAGATCTTAACTAAAAAGTAAGAGTGGGCATAAAGATTGAGAATAAACCTTAAAATCCCTTTTAATTGTTTTAATATTAATTGATCTAAAACAACAGTGACTGCTCTTACATAAAGATGGTATCAATGACTTTCATATTAATATGTTCAACTTATTATCAAATTAAATTCTTATTCCATTTCCTAGAATATTTTGGCATGTCTATATAGTACTGAACCTAGGGCCTTGTGCCTGTTAGGTTTGGTTGGAGAATAGGTCTCACTAAAGTGCCCAGCCTGGCCTTGAACTTGATCTTCTTGCCTCAGCTTCTCTAGTAGCTGAGCTTTTGGTTCACATTTAAATTAGATACCTTGCTATAGATGTAATTGTATATCTAGTATTATGTCTAGTAATTATCAACCTCTGCATAATAATATCTTTGAATTGTAGTTGCCTCAAGCCCCATCCACTTTTATCCAATTTTTAGTCATTTTTAATAATTTCCCACCCCATATTTTTACCTATGGTCCCTAGGTATTGTTAATTCCTCTTTTGTGGGTCAAGTTTTTGTCTGCTGCTTACTTTCTTGGCTCTTGCTTCTCCTTTCTCTCTCTGAACCTTCCTCACAATCTTCTGCAGAGCTACTAATCAAATAGGAGATCTGCCAACTTCACCATCCTTAGTAGAGCCAAATCCAACTGTGATGAAGGCCAGTGGTGTGTGAAATGAGGTAGGGCAATCCCTGGGGACAGGATTTTATCCTTTCTATGAACTATTTCCACAAAGGGGAATGGGTTTCAAATATCATTTTTCCTACTCTTTCAGGTTACACAATTTATGTTTTCTAAAAGTCTTTATGCTTCCAAGCATGGTTCATGGATCATTCATGTCAGTATCACCTGGAAATTTGTTAGAAGTATAATTTATGGGCCTAGTTCAGATGGTCAAAGCCAGAATCTCAATTTCAACTTTGAAATTTAAGAAAGTTCACTCACAAAAGCCAGACCACAGAGCTGGAGTGAGCTCCAGAAAACACTTGTATTTCACCCAGGCTCTAGGCACAGTGACAAATTACATGTGTAGTTCTTCCTGTTCCCTTTCAAGGGTTCTGACCATCTTTCTAAAATCTGGTCTCAGTCATGGCTCTTCACTTTATCTAATAGCTTTTTAAGTTTCTTTTGGGGGAGGGAAGAAGGGCAAGAAGAATCTAATTCTTCCTATTTTCTTTACCACTAAGTTAAGAGCCTTGCAACCCCTAAGATTGATGTATGTCAACAGGTATTGTGGAGAATGGGCACTTATCCAAATATATAGGCAGCACCCATGCTTTATGTCATGAAGGCAAAGATGTACTTTCAGCTACCTAAACCTGAAAATAGCTGAGAAAAGAATGATGTGATCCATTACCCTGCTACATCTGGGATCCAGACCCAGAATCATGTCAATGAGTCCTATGACAAATAAAAAATACCTAATAATAGATTGGGTCTTATATCATACTAAGTGTGTTTTTTTCCAAGCAAAATATCTATGAATTCTAATTTTTGGTTTTAGAGTTTGGTTTTGATCATAACCTTCTGATTTCCATGGTCTGAAGTCTGGAAGAAAAATCCTTGGACAGATCTGTCACATTAGTCAGGAAGGGAGACATTCTTGGGTGTATTAAATTACAGTATTGGTTTTTTCCCTAGAAAAAAATCACAACATTTTCCCCCCTTCTCAGCTGGAGAAATAGCTTAGGCAGTGCCATTGGTGGCATGTGACCTCATGTTGCCAAGCCAGGGCTTGAGATCAACTGTAGAGCTGATCAGAACTTGGCTCATCAGCTCTGTCTCCCTGAAATTCTGTTAAGATTCCCAGAAATTCCATGTAGAGAGAGAGAGTGAAAGAGGTGATGTACACATATGTACTTTCCCAGCTTGAGGTGATATAATCCTAGAGGTTGGATAATGGTCACATGCAGAGAGAATCAGAAGCCCATCAGTGGGTTGACAACAATACAACACATGAAGAAAGAGAAATATGAGGAACATCATCCTCAGTTTCTAATGACTTTACAGTACTTACCCTAGTTCCACAGACCTGCTCTCTGAATGAATAATGGGTTTTCTCATCTCCTCCAATTCTCTACCATAAACCTTCTACTTTTTGTTTAATGGGTACTGTATTTTCCTTTTGTATTTTAAAAATTTCCCCATCTTAACATTCAAATTGTATCCATAAGTGATCCCCCATGGCATATATATCAGACATAAAGTCTTCATGATTGCAAAATAATACTAATGATAATGAAGTATACACAGAAAATTTTTATGAAAGGATAATTCACATTTGGGGCAGGACGTAGTGCTGATTTGGTTGCAGTGTGAACACTACAGATTCATTGGAGGGAGGAAGAATTTGTAGGGTACAGATACAAAGTCAAAGAGCAGACATTAAAATTCATTAGGACCAAGATGGAACCAGCGGATTGATATTTTAAAACTGATTTTAAAAATTATTGTTTCACATCATATTTAGGAGATATGTAAGGAATAAGCCCTGGTGAAGTGTCTGACAAATGTGTTCAGGAGTGATTTTTACCAAGAATCTTCCCTATTCAAGTGTGCCTACATCTAGGCTGTCAATGGAAGTGCTCCATCACAATAAAAAGTGAAAGAGAAGTTCAAATATTACTACATAAGATTTCCATAAATGTGCTCATGCAATTTTTACACAATTAATTATTTGAATTGGAAAAAAATAACTGTAAGGCTAAAAAATATATTTGCACATTTTGCTGAGAATTTTCTCTAAATGCACCCCTAAGTCTTATTCTTGCAAGATAACTATTTCCCTAGAATTCATATCCTGCAAATTAGGGAGTTCATTTATCTTTTCATCTGAGAATCTTTGGTAAAGCAAGCTATGCCACTCATATCAGCTGAAATTCTTTGTATTTAAACTCTGAATATAAGCAGAAAAGAGATCCAAATCAAGGCAGATCACAAAAGTTTATGAATAAAAGAGGAAATGATTAATTTTACATTTTAAAGATATTTGGTTCATTTTGTAGTATTTAATAACTATTCTATTTATCTTGGCTTCATTCATATTTGAATCAATTAAAGCAGATAGCATAGGCCTTCAGTAGTTTAGGAAGATGTTACAATAGTGCTTTGTGCTTTATTTCTAGGTAATATATTACATTATAATAAGAGTGAGCATTATTTGGATTTAGTTTTTTTTATTAATGATCATGATGCTCTTTAGAATTAGAATTGAAGGATGTTATACCATATAATTGTCTTTAAATCCTGATAAGAGGAATAATTGCATTTTTGATGTTTCAGTATTTCAATAGGGTTTGAATGAGCCTTGAGATTTTATTTTTTTAAATAAAAAAGATTTATTATTTCCATGGTATCTTTATAGGAAATTATTAGTTAATAATTTGGAAACCTATTATGCAATTGGTGTCTTTGAATACATAAGTTTTTATGTAGCAATTTTTCAAAGTAATTTTTATTTATCTCTCCTCATAGAGAAGGAAATGGACAGTTCAAGCTTTTGGCACCATTTTGCAGAGTTTATTAATATTAAGCCACAATAGATCCAATTCAAACTTTTGCTCCCTTTTTTTACCACCACCTTGGGAGGTCTTTTGCATGGTATTATATATTTGTGACAGAAAAACACACATCGGTATCTGTAGGCTTCTAAGTACCAGGGATTCTTACAGTTGTCTTCCAGTATTTCCAGATGGAATCCCTTTGGAGTAATTGAACTCTTTTTAGACCTCAGCTTTTGTTTCCTCAAAAGATCAGCATTTTTTGACCTCGTATAAACCTCTGCAGTTTCTTTACCTCTAAAATTTGGAAATTAGGCCTAATGATCTCCAAGTTTTCTTTCCACACAAATTCATAATTCAGAGAAACCACTGAAGGGGAAGGAGCAGACAACAGGTTAATAGAAGAAGAGAATGCAGTGGACTAGACCATCTGGGAGGTAATTGAAGCAGCAGCACATAGATAAAGAATCTCACTTTCTTTTCTTTCCCAAGGCAATATCACCCACGCCCATGGCTTTAATGACAAATATTATGCACTCCTCTGAATGTATATCTCTAGTTTATACCTTTTCTCTGAATTCTACCAAATTCAACTTTTTATGCAGCATTTCCTCTTGGATAGGTCTAAGGTACCTCAAATTCCATGTGTCCAGAATGTGATTTTTAATCTTACCCTTGGTCCCTTCCCTGTTCTGTCTCAGTAAAGTTTGCATGTGCCAGGAATGCTGGAGTGACCTTAATTCTATAGCCTCCTCTTCTCACATCTATTCCATCTACAAGTGCCATCATATTTTTTTTCTAAGTAGCCATCAAATACTTTGGCTTATGACTGTCTACTCTTGTTGGGCTCTTGTTCAAAATATCATCTCCATTCTCTGAAGTATGGGAATGAGTACTAGCTAGTCTCTTCCACTCATTCTCTCTTTATGTCCAGAGATTTTTTGCATTGGTATTTCAAGCTGCAAATCTGATCAATTAAAATCCTTCTCTCATTTTAAAAATGAAACTCAAAAACTTCAATAAGATCCCTTAGAGAAAGAAAAACTTTTCCTCTACCTTCTTATAATTTGTAGTGACTACAAGTTAAAGTAGAAAAGGCAGGTTAACAGGAGAAAAAATATATGTATTTTATTTGATGTTCATATTCTTTCATGTCACGAAGTAGAAAACCCAAAGAAATGACTAGATTGGATATTTATATAGCCTTTTAACAAAGGAAGCAAAAATGTGGAGAAGTGACTAGAATTAGGTAAAGGATTTGGATTTCTAAGGGCAGTATATTTGGGGAAAATGAGTAGGAACTCTAATAAAGAGAACCAGTCAATTCATGAAGTCCAAACTTTCCTCTACTTTATTCAAAATGGGTCATGATCTTTGCACTGAGGCCTTGTGAGGGAGAAATTATTGCCATGTTCATAATGTATACACTTAAAGTCCTTGACCAAATCACAGGGAATATCTCTAGAAACACCCCCTACCATCATCCTACCCCCTCTAAATTAACCCAGCTGGAATTGAATTGTGTTTATTGACCAGGCACTCAATTATATTCTCATGTTCTTGATGTTCAATAAGTCTATTATTCTAGCATGGAGAAAAATGTTTCACCAGTTGGAAGAGTTGTACTTCCTTCCATGATTGACTAGGAAGTTACTGTGCTTCCAATGTTAGCCACAGCAGGAAATAAACCAGAGTTCTCTTCTCAGTTCCTTGTAAATGGCGTAGGTTTTCATTAAACTTGAATTTGACCATGCTTGTGAAGCTGCCCACTGAGATCATAAAGGTCTGTAGGACTGCCTATTGACAGCTAACAAATAAAAAGGCCCTTATTAAACCAGGTCACTGAAAATGTCTGAGAGTGAGTGAACTTACTGAAACTTACTGAATGAATTCTCAGGAGCCAAAAAGACAGGTGACCTGCTCCAAATCACCATGCACTATAAATAGGGAAGAAAATGATTAAAAAAAATATATAAAATAGGGAGTTCTAGAAACTATTTCTGTGTTTCATTTGTTTATGCACCCACCCACCTGCCGCGTCCGGCTAATGGAGCCAAGTCCAGCGAGGGACGGCGGGGTTAAAAATACACAGGACACCAAGGTTCTTCATCCAGGAGGAAGCGTGTGTGCACTTTATTGCCAAATTTGTTCCCCTTATATATCTTTTTAACAGCTGCGGGAAATCACTCGAAAGTGAGGAGGGAAGAGTAATAACTGCGTCCTTGGGTCACCGTCCCCTATCAGGAGGCTCGAACAGGTCAAGATGTTCCCAAGAGACACAAATGCTCAAGGCAGATAAACAGGAAACCACAATTCCGCTTCATGGCCTTGTGAGCTGGCCACATTGACATGCAGAACAAAGAAGGGGGGGTTGAGTCCCCAGGGGCCAGGGCGGGCCTGCTACCAGCACCCACCCCCGCTTTTTGGGTCTCAAGAATGTTCCCCATCACAGACATGTTCATAATTAAGGAACAGAGTTGCTTCTCCACTTTTCCATTTCAACTTTTATTTATTATTTTAATTGGTAACATTTAACATGCCTGTTTTACAGATGAACTATCACTGATTGGCAAGAAAAAAATCTGGTCAGCAGAATTTTCTAATATTCTATAAAGGGGTGTGGCTTTGCTCAAGTCTTTTTTTTTTTTTTAACCTCCTGCTGGAAAGTTGACCTAAAGGCTTAGCACACACTTTCCCATTAAATTACTATTCCCCTCCCCCAGGTCTTTATATTCAGAGAAGCATCTTTAATTCTCTTAAACCCATTTCAACAATTTTTTTTTCCCTCTCACTGTTCTGTTTCTTCTTTCAGCAAGTTTGGTAATAAAGCCCTAACTAGCAACATTTTGACTTACTACAATTGTGTAAAAATAGAAGCTGTTATATTTCATATTATTGGATATGAAATAGTCACATTTTTATTTCAGTCATCTAACAGTGTACACAGTTTTCTTTGATGACTTGTTTCCAGCCATGTATACTAAACAGGGTAAGAATACGAGCCTAAAAAATGAAGTTGGCTTTAAATGTAGCAATTTAAATAGATTCTATTTCTTATCCTCCTACTCCTCTCAGGATTCTATGAATATTTATCAGTGTCACGGAGAGATGATTAATGTAGGCTTAAACTTGTCATATGGGCAGCTGTACAGGTAAGCAGCAGAAGGAACAAACAGTAAAAGCCTGTGCAAATTTTAAAAAGGACATATTTTGCATTTGAATGGGTTAATGCCCCTTCCTCACCCCCATATTTGGGATGGAACTCAAGGCTTCCCACATTCTAGGCAAGCACTGTACCACTGAGCTACATGGCCAGCCCTTTTCCTTTGCACATTCTATGAAAGCACTTATTTTAAACAGCTTTTTCACTGCTGTGACTAAAAAACCTAACCAGAACAATTTTAGGGGAGGAAAAGTTTATTTAGGGTTCCTAATTTCAGAGATCTTGATCCATAGACAGCAGGCTCCATTCCTCAGATTTGAACATCATGGTGGAAGAATGTGGCTGAGGAAAACAACTCACATGATGACTAGAAGAGAGAGACTCCACTCACCAGACACAAAATATATACCCCAAAGGCACACCCCCAATGACCCACCCCCCCCTCCAGCCACATCTTACCCAATTTCAGTCACCACCCAGTTAATCCCATCAAGGGATGAATTCACAGATTGAATTAATGCTCTCATAACCCAATCATTTCTCCTCTAAATTTTGTTGCATTGTCTCACACATGAGCTCTTGGGGGACATAGTACATCAAACCATAATACACTCAACTACTAAGCCCATCCCAAAACTTTTCCTTTTTTATTCTAAGAAGAGGTCATACTAAATTGATGAGGGTGTTGCTGAATTGCTGAAGCTGGCCTTGAACTTGGGATTCTCCTCCCTTAGCCTCCCAAGTCACTGGGAATACTGAACCTAGCTGCATCTAAATGTTTTTGAGAACAACTTTTAAGATGCCTTAGATGACTTAACCCTGTTATCTTGAGTCAATTTGAAAATGCAAAGAATAAATAATGTGTGATTTTTTTTGTGGAGCTGTAAGTTTACCTAGCTACTTCTAACATGATTGTAAGAATCTAAGATGCTCCTTTCCAAAGCTGATAACTTGCTCCTAAATTTTGTTCTAAGCATCTTAGGAATGTATCACAGAAATTCAGAGAAAAACAATACATTTTTCTTGAAATTAATTTAATTTTTTTTTCAAAAATTATACTGGTAGTATTTTTCCTTTTTAATACCCCAAGCTAACTTAAAAAATACCAACAAAAATTTTATGACAAGCAAATACAAGAGAAAAAATATACTAAAAATATTGGCAGTTCTTAAAGTTCAATGCTGAAAACCAGTAATCCTTAGAAAAACATGAAACATTAGTTAACTACATCTTCAAGAGACATCTTGTTGAGACATCCTCTCTGACAGGGCTATGACAAAGTAACTTACATAAAGTAACTACACAGTCTTCCAAGCTGAAGAAAAAGGGGAGATGCTGAGATGTCACAGAATCAAACATATACATTTTCTTTGCTATGAAAGATTCTTCACCCCATTGGATACTCTCTCCTTATTATAAAGTAGCACCATGAAATGGTTAGAAATAATGAATTTGAATCTAAGCCATTGTGACTCTCTGCCATGTTTTAGATAACTAACTTTCTTTCTTTCTTAGCTCATTATAATTTAACATAATAGTGACATTATGCCTTATTTGTATATATATGCATCATAATTTGATCAATCTCATTCCCCATTACCTTCCCTTTCCCTTCTCTTCTCCCTCCCCAGATCCACTTGCTCTACTGATCTCCCTTCTATTATTGTTTTAATTAGCCCATCATAATTATATATGAATGTTGGACTCATTATGGTATATTTGCATGGGCATAGCGTAACTTGGTAGATTTCATTCCTCAGTACTTCCCCATGCCCTCCCCTACTCACTCTTGATCTCTTGATCTGCTTCTTATGTTTTATTGTATTTCCCTGAGATCTCTTCTTATTTTTTTTATTCTCTACTTTCCACATATGAGAGAAAATATCTAACCGTTGACTTTGAATCTTGCTTATTTCATTTTGCGTGATGTTCTCTACTTCCATCAATTTACCAGCAAATTATATACTTTCATTTTTCTTTATGGCTGAGTAAAACTCTATTGTGTGTACATATACCACATTTTAATTAATCCATTCATCTGTTGAGGAGCACCTTGGCTGGTTCTTTGGCTTGGATACTGTAAATTGTGCTGCTATAAACATTGATATGTATGTTTCACTATACTAGACTGATTTTAGTTCTTTTGGATAAATGCCAAGAATGGGGATACCTGGGTCATATGGGAGTTGCATTTCTAGCCTTTTGAGACATTTTTGTACGGATTTCCAAAGTGGCTATACTAATTTGCAGTCCCATCAACAATGTATAAATGTACATTTTCCCCAATATATTGCCAGCAATAATTGCTATTTGCATACTCAATGAATGCCATTCTGATGCATAATTATCTTTCTAATAACTAAATCTTACCAGGAAATGGAAAGGTTAGCCATTTACTGGTTTCTCACTGTATTTATATAGAAAACATTTATTTTAAAATGTGATTGGGTTAATTTCATGTGATCAAGATGATGAGCAACCTCTGATCTATCTTACTTCTACCAGAATGTTCAAATGAATATCCATATGCTTTGATTTTAACTTTAGCTTTTTCTATGACTTTCAGCACAACTAGATCCCTTTCAGGGTAGTACTATGCAGTAGTGAATCTTTCCTGTAATGTTTTCTTAGCATCTGAATTTGATATTTTATATTTTAAATGAGTAGTATTGGAAGTAGGAATGGTATTAGAAAGGAAAAATAAACATTAGATACTATAGAGTCCTCCATTGAGCTATTATGTTAACTACAATAATGCCCTTGAGTTCATTCAAACTCAGGCAAACAGGTTTATTCCCAAACTCAGAGGAACTCTTTGTCTTCCAAAGAATGGGAAAATTCCAAGGTGGGAAAATTCTTTTGAAATACATAAATATGTCTATGAAAGCCTATAAAAAAGACTCTGTGATTAGCAACTATGCTGATTTTCAGGGATAGTTCTATTCTGCTGTCTTTTACTTAAAACATCATGGCATCTCCCTGTAATTTCCTTGGTAGAGCACAGATTCCAACATAACCAAATTATTGCATTGCTGTATGACTAAAAGCTATAAATCAATTTCTCAAGATGAATTGTTCTACTTCAGATCCCTTTAGAGTTTAAATTTACTTCTAAATTATAAAATGCAAGATTTTCTTTGACAATTTTTCTGGGCCTACCATATACTGTATTACTATTCTTCAGGATCCTTCTAGCAAAAGCTCCAGAACCATTCAAGGAACTTCTAGTTCTCTCATCCCTGTGTGGGAATCTGACATGATCCATACAATATGTGAGCACATAGCCATAATCCTTTGAAGAAGAATTCAGCTTGCTTAAGATTATAACTTCTCTTTTGGACTTTGTGGAAAGGGGATATGGATATACTTTACTCAGCATTTCCCAAAGCCGTTAATAAATTTCTAAAAAACAAACAAACAACAACAAAAACAACAACAACAAAAAAAAGGCCCGTATCCCTTATGTGATAATACCTGGGATTATTTTGGCATCATTAAAGAGCAAAATAAAAGAAATAAAACATAGTTAGTGCATATATAAACAAACAACTTAAAGTTCAGGTATTCTCAACTGGTGTTGGACTTGGTCTTAATGAGCATTTCACTATTATCTTTATAGAAATCTAGAATTTTCAGATTTACAGATGATGTCACATGGGACTAAAAAGTAGGGAAAAATTAAAGGTTGAGAACTCTGGCATATGTGGAGGCCCAGAGAGTTATCAAAAGAGATACTATTTAGCCCTGAGTAAAGTACAGCTGTAATTCTAGTGACTCGGGTGGCTGAGAGAGGAGGATGGAGAGTTCAAAGCCAGCCTCAGCAAAAGCAAGGCACTAAGCAACTCAGTGAGACCCTGTCTCTAACTAAAATACAAAATAGGGCTGGGGATGTGGCTCAGTGAGCTAGTGCTTCTGAGTTAAATCCCAAGTACCGTGCCCTGTCGCAGACTGGCTGGGCACAAAATAACCGAGCTGCCAGGAGGCACTTGTAGGTACAAACAGGAACTCCTCTATTGCCCAAACTCCTGCGAATGCCACCCATGTGGCCCTTCCAGGAACCACCAACAGGAATTCCCTCCTCCTGAACTTCCCCAACCAACGTGAACTCCCTAGGCATCCCACAACTCCAAAGTAGTGGGTGCCCAAGGCGGACAGCAGGGGTCTAATATCCAATTGAATACACAGCTTAATATAACCATCATCATCTCAATGGCTCACTGGCATCACCTCTCAACCACTCCCTTCTGGCAAAAATGTCATGCATTATTCCAACTGGGCTGTGGCTCTCAGCATCTCACCCCTTCTGTTTAATTAAACAACAAGCATGTGGTTTAGGGACTGTGCCTGTCTTACATTGTCCAATACTACATATGGTTCTTACCCATCATCAGATGAGCTGACCTCAAGGCATCAGCCTCCTGTCTTAGGTTGGTACCATTGCAATTGGATCATACCCATTGACTACCAGTCCAGCATACAGCCATACTTGTGGATAGGCCTTTGCACCAGTGAGGGGGTGAGGTTCTTTGCCTCACATCTGTTGGCCCCCAAATTTTGCCTTTGCACCAGTGGGGGGGGGGGTGAGGTTCTTTGGCTCACCTCTGTTGGCCCCCAAATTTGGCCTTGGTGCCAGTGAGGGGGTGAGGTTCTTTGCCTCACCTCTGTTGGCCCCCAAATTTTAGCTGAACGACCATCACAAGCAGAAGGGAGGATACAGAAATGCCATGACACCAAGCCAATTGACGGATCCATTGGAAAAATTGTACCACCAATGATACCATCAGCAAAGATACTCCAGCACTACCACAATTCGCTGCACCAACAGATAGATCACAATGCATACAAGTGTTATATAGTCCAGGCAAGTTCTGCAAGCAGTTCAAAGCAGAGGAATCTATTAATATGTTCATTTCCTCCCAAAGTAAATCGACTCTTTGATTGAGCATCACTGGTTGAGTTACATTATTCATTGATGCATCAGTTTATACAGTTTGTTGTGATAGCTATTGCAGAAGCTGTAGTTTGGTTTTATCTTTGTCTTCACCAGCACTGGGATGAAGATAGGAATTCTGGCAATGATGGCTAAAAAAAAAAAAAAAAAAAAAAATTGTGTAACATTCCAGCAGGCACTAAAAGAAAGCAATTTTCTAAACAATTTAGTATCCTGAATAGAATTAGATATAATGAAAAGGAAAGGTGAAAGTAAACAAACAGATCTGTTAACCTCCTTTTTTGTTCACTTATTAAAACAATCCTCAACAGCTCTTTACCCAATTTAAATTAAACCATTTAAATAACATGAATAAAAAAAATATTCGGATCCATTTTTTCATGAGTGCTCCTCATATATATGGACATATGCACATACAGACATATAAAACAAAACAGAAGTGTGCACACATAATATACAACACATAAGACAATAGTAAAGGCCTTGTACCTTTACACAGGTGAAATCTCCATTGCAATGTTTAAAAACTCCACAGTCAAAAAATAGAGCTGATCAGAAAAACATTAACCTATGTCTGTATGAGCTCAAAAAATAAAATAGAACTTCATGATGTGGGAGAAGGCAATAATAAAATAGATATTGAAAAAGGCATCCTGGTTACCACCTGGGTTTGACTCTTCTTTGGATATCCCATCCTTTTTCCTATAACTTGCATAATGGGTCTGAAGGTATTCCCAAAAGCAAGCCCCAAGATTTTTAAAATTTGAAGTAGGCTTTAATGGTGTTCATTATTCATTAGCCTCTAGGTGTGGGAGAACCACTGTCGCAGATGTATGGATATCAGCTGTTATGGATTTGAGCCAAGTCATCTTCTTTTTGGTCTGTAGAAATCGCTTTTGTTAATCTCTCTGGAATCTAAATCATCTGCTGTTCTCCCTGTGGAAACACACAAACAGACCCCAGACTCCTGACAATCACTGGGTCAGGACCTTTCCATTGTCCTGTTAGAATATCCTTCCAAAGTACCTTGGGCTTATGTACATTTCTTGGACACATATGACTTTCCATAGCACTAAGCCCTGATGAATCCAAATTTAAAAAGTTTAGAGTAAAAAGGGTTATTTTAAGTTTATCTTTGGGGAATATATACCCTTTCCCAATTACCTCTTTTTGTTTTAATAAGTACATTTTAATAGTTTGATGAGCTCTTTCAACTATGCCTTGTCCCTGTGGATTGTATGGGATTCCTGTTATATGAGTAATGCCAAATGATGAGCAAAATGGTTTATAAGAGGTAGAAGTATAGCCAGGGCCATTATCTGTTTTTAAATATCTTGGAACAACCACCGTGGCAAAATTTTGTAAGCAATGAGCTATAATATCTTTAGTTTTTTCTCTGGCATGAAGGGAGCCCATCAAAAATACAGAAGATGTATCAACTGTAACATGCAAATATTTTAATTTTCCAAATTCTGGCAAGTGTGTGACGTCCATCTGCCAAACATGGTTAGGTATCAGTCCTCTAGGATTGACTCCAAGATTAACTTGTGGTAAAAAAGTCACACAATTTTGACATTGTTTTATTATTTGTCTAGCTTGTTCCTTAGTTATTTTAAAATGCTTTTGTAAAGTATTAGCATTGACATGGAACCTTCTATGAAAATTTGTAGCTTCTTCTAGTGTAGAGAAAATATGTATGTCATGTGTAGTTTTATCTGCTAAATCATTGCCCAAACTAAGGGCTCCAGGAAATCCTGTATGTGCCCTGATATGTCCTATAAAGAATGGATCTTTTCTGTCCCAGATTAGACTTTGTATAGTGGAAAGCAAAGAGAAAACAGTAGAGGAAGGGGAAATCCTACCAGCATCTTCAAGGGATACTATAGCATTAACTATATACTGACTATCGGAAAATAAATTAAATACAAAATCTTTAAACATCACAAAAGCTTGTAATACTGCATTATGCTCTACATTTTGAGCTGATTGTTTGGGTCCTAAAAATGTAAAAGTTTGATCAGGGGTAACTCTGCTGCTGTACCATTATTTGACCCATCAGTGAATATATTTGGAGCATTCATGATAGGTGTTTTTCTTGTCATTTTTGGAAAAACTACAGGATGCAAAGACCAAAAAAGACAACAAAGGATTAGAAGGTGATTATCAAATGAAACATTAGATTTGCACATGATTATTGCCCAAGTATTTAACTCATTAGCTAACTCATCAATTTGATCCATAGTATATAGAGTAATAATTTTATTAGGAGAAATTCCAAACACTCCCTTTGCTGCTTTTATTCCTTTGAGTATTAATTGTCCTACAGCCTCAGGATACCTAGTAAGAATAGTGTTAGGAGAATAAGATAAATGTATCCATAGTAATGGACCTTCTTGCCAAAATACTCCTGTAGGAATATTTTTTGTTGGTAGTACAATAAATAATAAAGGAAAACATATCAATTCTATCCAAATGCATATTTTCCATATATGTTTCAATGATTTTTAATGCCTTTCTTGCTTCAGGTGTTAACATGTGGGGTGAATTTGGATCTGATGGATCTTTTAGGATATCAAATAAAGGTCCTAACTCTCCTGTTGTTATGCCTAGATAAGGCCTTATCCAATTTATGTCTCCTAATAAATTTTGAAAGTCATTAAGTGATACGAGTTGGTCTACTCGTATTTGAATTTTTGGTGGACAGACCATGGTTGAGGATAATTTAATTGTACTTTATCTATTGCTATCTCTAGATTATAATTTTTAAATAAATTTGTAAGTGTGGCATAACATTCTAGCAATGTGTTTTTATCTTTGTGTGCTAATAATACATCATCCATATAGTGAAATATTTGTAGTTCAGGATTTTGATTTCTAAGTGGCTGGATTGCTTTGTTAACATAAATTTGACACATAATTGGGCTGTTAGCCATCCCTTGAGGGAATACTTTCCATTAATATCTCTGATCAGGATCTTCATGATTCAGTGCAGGGATAGTAAATGCAAAATGTGGACTCTCCTCAAGATGAATTGGAATTGAAAAAAAAAAAAACAATCTTTAATATCTATAGCTAAAACGTACCAGGTTTTTGGCAAAGCAGACAATTGAGGAATCCCCGATTGAGTAGGTCCCATAATAACCATCTCATTATTAATGGCTCTTAAATCTTGCAATAATCTCCATTTACCAGATTTCTTTTTATTGACAAAAATGGGAGTATTATGGAGAGATACGGAAGGTTGTATATGTCCCTCCGCTAATTGTTGTTGACCAGGTCATGGGCTGCTTGTATCTTTTCTTTAGTCAGGGGCCACTGAGGAACCCATAATGGTCTTTCTGATTTCCAAGTAATTTTTGTTGTCTCAGTGACCCCTCCTGAAAACCCAATCCATGTCTATCTATTTCTTGATCTATTTGTATTGGTGCCACTATACTTTGTCCTTTTTCTCCTAATCTTTTTCCTTTCCTAAAACCTTGTCTAGCCATAATAGTGGGCACATTTGGATTGATGTTATTTGTTAATGTCAAACCTAATTGATCTAGGACATCTCGTCCCCATAAATTCATAGGAAGATGGTCCAATTCATATGGCTGTATAGTTCCTTCACATCCTTCAGGATCCTTCCAATCTAATACCATTGCAATTCTATGGGGATTAGTTGCCAATCCTAGGCCTCAAAGCGTTTGAGTGGCCTGTTGTAATGGCCAATGTTTCAGCCATTCTTGATTAGATATGATGCACCTGTATCCAGTAGCCCATTAAATTCGTATCCTTAAATATTTAGTTTTAGCATTGGGCGAGAATCTAAATTTAAAGACAGCATAGCCCAATCTACACCTGTGGATCCTAATCCCCTAGAACCTCTTTCTATAGTACTACTGGAAATTTTATCATGCAGGCTGGGTATTATTAATAACTGTGCTTTCTATCTCCTGGTGAAATTACTGATATACCTCTTGGAGAACTAACTATAATTTTTATTTCACCTTCATAATCGGGATCAATTACCCCAGGACTTATCATAAGTCCTTTTAGAGTAGAAGAACTGCATCCTGATAATAAGCCTACTGTTCCTTGGGGAAGATGTCCTTTTACCCCTGTAGGAATGATTTGAACTCCCATCCCTGAAGTTAGTACTGCCCTGGCGGAGGTGCAGATGTCCAACTCTGTGCTCCCTCTGGTTTGTCTGATGAGGGATCTAATGTATAATGTGTCCTGGGCACTACCATGATGGTGTTGCTGGGTTCCTCCATTGCCCCGTATATTTGTGGTCGTGGGCCCCGGAGCATTGGGCCCCCCTGTCTGTTTTTTGGCAATGGAGCTCGATGCTTTTCTCCATGATATCATGGGTAAACACCTGGTCCTTGTCCATTTTTTGATAATGGAGTACCCTCTATCGTGGTTTGAGAATGGCATTCATTAGCCCAAATGTCTCCCTCTATGGCATCGTGGGCAAATACCCGGTATTCTAACCCTTTGATACCTAGTTTTGTTAAACCCTCCTCCTATGGGGCAACTCCTTTTAAAATGTCCTGTTTGTTTACAATTGTAGCATGTTTTTGGCCTGGCATCTAAAGCCTGTTGTACTGCAGCTGCCAAGACTTGCTCTTGTTCATTAATGTCTCTACATCATTTAATATATGTGTTTAAATCTTCATTTTTCCATGGTCTAATGGCCTCCTTGCACCAACGATTTGCTTGTTCATAGGCTAGCTGTTTAATTAATGGCATTGCTTGCTCTGTATCCCCAAAAACTCTGGTAGCAGTTTGAATAAGCCTATCTACAAATTCAGCATAAGGTTCATTAGCTCCTTGTATTACCTTAGATAAATGACCTTGTAAATCTCCATGTCCTTGTAATGTCTTCCATGCCCTAACTGCATCTGCAGCAATTTGTGAGTATATAGCAGGATCATATGCAATTTGTTGCAGCTGACCCTCATAAGGAAGGTCCTTTTCCTAACAGCATATCTAGATTTCTCTGAGGATAACCGGCTGCTGCATTTTGCCTAGCTGTCTTTGTGCAAAATTCCTCATTGGCAACCTTCCATAACAGGTATTGTCTTCCATTTAGAACAGCTTTACATATACTAGCCTAATCTGCTGGCGTCATGTTCAATTTGGTAATGGATTTGACCATGCTTACAGTGAAGGGTGCTTGAAGACCATAGGTTGTTACAGCCTCTTTTAGCTGCTTCACTGTTTTGAAATCTAAAACATGGTGATTTCACTGCCCTCCTCTTGCCTCAAATAAAGGGCATGCTAATCTTTGAGGTCCTGTCTCAGGATCCCATCTATCAACTACGGGGGTTGAGGGCCACTCAGCATATGTTGTCTCCATAGGTGGAGCAGTTGGTTGGACACTTATGCCCTCTGGTGATAGAAAGGTGTTAGTAGCAACTTCCCATTGTAACTTCTCTCTGGATAGCCCCTCCTTCTCTAAGCTTTTTTCCCCTGTCTGACTAACTTGAGAGACTTCCTCTTTTACTTCATTTAAAATGTCTTCTCCTAGACTAAGCAAACAAGATTGTACCAACGCCCATAATGGTAATGTGCCAACTGGCAGAGTTCCTGGGCATTCCTTTTGTATCTTTTTTTTAAAATCTTCACCATGATGGTTCCATTGTGATATATTTAACTACCCCTCTTTATTGAACCATGGGATACACCTTTGTATTGTCTTAACATATGCCCGAACTGTTCTTGATTTTACCGAGATGCCTCCTTCCTCTAGCACTTTACTTAATGCCCTTTTGGTTTGGTTCTTATTTATTTTTAATTCCATATTTCCATGACTAACATACCCCTCACTAAGATAATGCAAAAGAAAACCGAGACAAAATGAAACAAAAATGGAACAAAAATTCATTATATCAGCCTTTCTATCCTCCTGAAATGTCCATCCATCCTTTCTCCCTATCTGTTCCTCTGACACAAATAGTTTTTCCTCAGATGTGAGCAGTTTTTCTTCCATCCCACCCATCTCCAAGGACTGGCAACTTGAAACAAAAGCAAAACAAAATGAAAGAAGAATCTTTAAATGGTTACCCATCCTCTCGTACTGCCCTCAGGAGCGAGCAGTTTACCTTATCACTTACCCTCAGGTGTTCCCCGCACGGGCCTCCATATGCCGCAGTCTGGCTGGGCACAAAGCACTAGCCACTCAAGCAGGAACAAACTTTATTTCCGAACTCACGCGAACGCCACTCACGCGGCCCTTCCAGGCACACAACACACCAACCGGAACTCCCTCCACCGGAAATTCACCAACCAATGGGAACTCCCCAGGAATCCCCTAGAGAATTCCAAAGTATCGGGTGCTCCAGGTGCACAGCAGGGGTCTATATAGAATTGCTCTGTTTTAATCCAGCATCATCTTAATGGCTTGCCTCTCAACCATTACTTCTGGCAAAATGCCAAAGGCCATTCTGACTTGGCTGTGATTCTCAACAGGGGTGAAGTTAGAGTATATTCTTAAACAAATATGTTAAATGAACACACTATTTGAGTCAAGACTCTAACTCAATTTTACTATGGTTTTATGAAATATTCATTTCTAAACTTAATTTTTCACTCCATCTGCCAATATTTCAATTTATTTTCCTGAACGTACAGTAATATATTTTTAAAGAAATGAATAAAGTGTTATCAATTTTAAAATGCATGATTAATTATAGGTCCAGCCCTTTTCTACTCACAGATCTCACACTATGTGAGATGATCACTTTAGGAATAAGTCATTCACCTTCTTTGATAAATACACAGACATGGGGATCTGAATAGTTTCTTCCCATTACACAGGTTTGCCAAATGTGATTTTGAGTGATTTCAGTCACTTAGGTAATATTTACACATCACCACCAAAAAAAAAAAAAAAAAACTGGTTAATGACACAAATACTAACAGACTAGATACAATTAAATGGTTTTTGGTTTTTCTATTTTTGTGAAATGAGGAGAAAACCACAAGAAGATACAGAAAAATCTGCTAGTTTGAGCAGATGGTAGTTGCTTAATAGTTTCTCCTTTTATTTGCTTGACACCTTCTCTTTTGTTTTGAATCTAAACAGCATGCATGAAATTTTAAGCGTTGCTCTACATAATGAAAAAGGCAAGAAATAATGGGATTCAATCATCAAAATTTATTAAGAAATTCCATGAAGTGTATTTGAATCCTTATAATTATTAGTGTTACTACATACAAATATTCCTCTGCTCCTGTAAAACAGTTTTAATGATTGCCTCTGAAATAACTATATACCTATTTTTGTTTTGATATGAGATGTCCCCAGAGAGCCCATGTGTGAGAAAATGCAGGAAAGTTTAAGAGGTGAAATAACTAGAATATTAGAACTATCATCTAACCAGTGGATTTATCCATGTTATAGATTTATAATTTGAATAGATTAATGGGTGAAAAACAGTAGACAAGTAGGGCAGGGCTTGAGAAAATAGGTCACTGGGGTTGTGCCCTTGGGGATTTTTTTTATATCTGGCTCCTTGAATTTAAATTCTGTCTTCTTCCTGTCATTAATTGAGCAGCTTTCCTCTGCCATCCTTTTCTGCTAGCCCAAAGCTATGGAGTTGGCTAACCATGACATGAACCTCATTCATTCTCTAAATTATTGTTGTTGGGTATATTGCTCACAGCAGTAAGAAGTTGAGTGATCTAATGTCTTTTGACCAAATAATCTAGACTACTGAAAAAAATGAAACAGTTATTTCTTAGTATTCCTAAAGAATTTATTCTAGGACTTCCAGAGGATATATTAAATCCAAGAGGGTTCAATTCCTCTATTTGCATTTAACCTAGAGGAATCTTCCTGTATGCTTTAAGTCATCTTTAGATGCTTTTAAGTGCTTAATACAATTTAAATGCTGTGTGGATAGTCATTATAATGTACTCTTTAAAACTTTGTGTTATATTTTATTTATTGATTGATTGATTTTTAGACTATTTCTTATCCATGATTTGTTTAATCGATGGACAAGGAATCTATGAATACAGAGGTCTGACTATATACAAAAAATGATAACAGTTTTTATCCTATGGATAACATCAACATTATAAGGAAATTTCTTGTCAAGCAATTCTTGGATGATCAAAATAAAGCCCCATAGTTAGTTAAGTTTATAGGTTGCTAAAATGATAATTTGAAGGGTAAGGGATGTGTGAAATCATGTCTCTGTTAGTAATATATGTTATTTATAATCATTAAGTAAGATGCTGATATAATTGGGATTTTAAATAAAACATTCACAATGATCTCTGGAAGTGGAATCATCTTTGATGATTTCTTGCCTGCAAGGACTTAGTGAAATTCTTAGTTGGCAATTTGGTATATTAAAGTTTAAGAACAGCTCTTGTAGAAGGTGAATCTTCTATTTCTCTAAACCTTTAATGGAATTTCTATCTTTATATGGGATTTCTTGTAGATTTTTCAAGAAAAAATAGATAACACTGAGGGGGAGCATGTATTCCTGCTTTAAAATTGTCAAATTCAGCATGAGAAGCAAATATGGTTGTTCCCAGAGACTTGACCCTTTGAAAACAACAAAACATTGCTACTTAGGTTTTAATATCTCCATTGAGTAGATTGCACTTCAGAAAACTTTCTGATGTATTCATAAATTTATTTTGTAGCTCTTTTGAACATGATTGTCTAGATATCTTCCTTTCCCCTTTCCCCTGAAAATATATGGAGAATAGAAGGGGAAAGATTTCATTGTCATCATCTTTTATGAGATGCTCTGACCAGCCAAGGCCTTCATAAGTACATTTTAGGTGTAATGAAACAACTTGAGAAAACTGTATACGATTTTTTTTTCTTCTTGTTCTTCTTCTTATTTTGGTTTAAGATTTCCTCCATATACTTGATTTTACAATCACGTGCTGCCATCAATGTAAGTGCCCAAGATCCCATCTTCTGAGATATTTAAACACACCCTGTTATGACTCCCAGAACTCCAAACTAGGAGTATTATCACAAAGAGTCATGACACTGTTTCTAGTACATTTTGATTAAAGGTGCATGAACACACATTATGGCATTTATGTTCACAGGTGTCCTTTTATCTTTATTAGAATCATGACCATTCTGACAATGCAAAGGGGGCCATTGAGCTGGTTGTATTTATGCTGACAATTTCTACTACGGAATTGTAAGTTATGAAATATAATTGTAGTATAACTGTGGGGTAAAATGGAATCACTCTTGCTGGTGATAAGGACGTTTACTTCATTCTTGCTTAAATTTAGAATGGAATATGATGAATGAATATGCTGTGACATATATTCTATTGGCAATAATCATGCAAAGTTTCATAAAGCTCTGTATATTATAATTCCTTGCTTCACATGGTCTTTAAAGTAATTCTGTGAATTGAGTACTTCATATGTGCATTTTACTCTTGGAAATTAGAGCCCATGGACTTGCCAAAGATGACTGAGGTGAAAAATGTAAACCAGAAAACATAAGCTACCAGTCTCAAAATTGTTTATTTTAATGAAGTAGTTTTAAATTTGAGATTTTTTTTAAAAGGCAAATAATGAAAAATGGTCATCTATAATTACTTTCAATTTTTGTAGTTTTAAAAAAAGTATTGTTTAAGAATAATTAAAAAAAATCTGTGCATGTTTAGTACATTCACAATTTTTATTTTTTCAAATAGCTTCAATCCAAGGTTGTTTATCCTTATTGTTTCTTAAGTGAATATTTTCATCAGCAAAATAAAGTCCAAACTTACTCCAGGAATAAAAGCAATATTTCTCATGGACTACAGTTGACACAATATATTAGTTAAGAATACTTTAGGTATTATGTAAACACTAAGTATGATTTTTTTTTTCATATGAAACAGTACCTAAAAGATTTAGTTAAGGCAGGGTGCAGTTACTCATTTTCAAGAACTCATTTTTTTTGTTCTTAGCTTCTTTTTCTACCAAAATTTATCACAGATTTAACATAACTGGCCCACCACAGGAATTACCTGCACATTCTACAGAAGAGAAATGTGGAGGAGGCATTTTAAGGCTTGTCTGAATCTCCAGTATATTCCCATTTAATTCTACAATTTCATTAAAGAACTCAGTCACATGACCAAATCTACTTGTAACGAATACTGAGAATGCAAAAAAAAAAAAAAAAAAATTTCAATAGGACACTTTTGTAATGGAATAATAATTAAGATTTTGTTTGTAAGGAAGAAGGGGAAAATGGATACTAGGCACATAATTATCAATGTCTTCCTTAAAAACTCAGTAAACATTATCATTGTTTCCCTTATTTCACTATATTCCAGTGAGAATTTCATTTTTTACCAATGCTGACCCTCAAATATGAGCTTTGGAAGCAAAGTAGTTTCTGTCATTTAACCACAAATATTTTGTTCATTTCTTAGGTATATTGTGTATTCTAAATATAATATTTAGAACGAACAACACTTTCTGGGAATGTATAGAAACATATTGCTGTAGTATTTTGTTTGTTTGCTTTTTGGTGGATAATATGTATATTTAGAATGTGGATGTAGATTGACACTTTTTTTTCAAAATAGAGGTATGGAATTTCCCCCCTCATTGCTTTCTGAGAAAAGTTCTAGAATGTAATAAAGAATTACGAGTAGAAGACTGGAAAAAATACCTATTAATAGGTCTTCCATGAGAACTTTTCTTGATTTTTAGCAACAGATAACTCATCTCTGAACAAAAGAAGGTTTTACATGTTATGAATCTCACATAACAGAGGGAGACTATCAGCTCAAATATTGATTGAACTTATAGAATGTGTGCAGTTTATGAGAAGATGTACTTTTTGCCTTTTTCCATACAACAGTAAATATATCATCTAAGTTATCAACACTCATATTGTATTTTTTTATCATTCTATTCTACAAAATAATATAAATATATATTTAATATACCAGCACTTTGATAATCAAAGTTTTAACAGAGAACATAGTATGATTGTTCCAAGCTTGAATCTGTATGCACATAATTCAGGATACCAGATTCAGATCTACATTATGAAACTGTGCACATGCTAATGAGTTATGTAATATCTCTGAATTCCATTTCTTTTTATATAAAGTGGAAAAAATATAGGCCATTCCTAAGTCTTGAGATAATTAAGGATGTCTCAAAGCATTTAGTAATATACTTCATGAATTAGCTATTTCTATCAGTAATCTTATTTATTTTTCATATTCTAAAAATACCAATAAGTTTTAGATATCATTATATAGAAGTAAGTGGGAGAAAGAAGAGAAAAAGTAGGAAAGGAAAAACAGAGAAAATGGTATTTTAAATGTCTGCTATTTTGTCTTGACTAAAGTTAATCTAGGAGAAAAACATTGAGCAATATTTTTCCAAAGATGGATCACATTTTTATCTCTTTTCATTCTGGAAATCCAAGTGGAAACATAAGTGCTTAAAAGAACCACTATGTTTGGGGTTAAAACAAGAACAGCAGTGTTCCAGTAATAAGATGTAAGAAAATGTTTTCTAGGAGATTTCATCTTAAAGAACTTTCTCCATATTTTGGCAAGTCAGCCACATCTTCACAATAAATATATGAAAATTACAGTAGTGATAAAAACAACAAAATTTAATATTCATAACACAACTCTGTCTTCTCTAATATGCATGCCTACATACCTAGATTTGTATGCGGAGAAATTGGATAAGAAGTTTAAAGCTCATATGGTTTCTCTCCTCATTCTCACACTGGGAAAATGCAGAGCCGGGCTGTCGAGGGAAACATTCAGAAGCCAATACCTTGTTGGAGGAAAGAGCAAGGGCAGTGAATTATCTTTTACTAGTGCACATGAGAAAAATATGTGGAAAACATCACAATATAAATTTATTTATATTCTTCAGAGTGGTTGTGGCATGCAAAACTCATCTCACAAGATAAGTTTGCACCATGTAGTGTGTGTGTGTGTGTGTTTTCTTGGGGATGAAAAAAGATGAGACCTGCATTTTGATCGTCAGAGAATGCAATGGTGGAGCTTACTGAAAGATAACCAAATATTTCTGTCATATTTTCTATAGATAATCATTATGTTCCTTGTTTGGTAGTCTGGCATAACTCCGAGCTAAAATTTATTCAGTGAACTACAAATTCTTCTTCTTTTTGGTCTTGAATGAACATTATTTCTTCCACTGATTTAATAAGAATTTATTTCTCCAGTTTTAGGAACCCAGCATTAGGATTCCATTCATGCCGTATGGTATGTTTCTAGCAACTTCTTAAGTAGAATTAAGTCGTTGGAACACCCTAGAACTACATAAGGGGAGATCTTGAACTGTCAGATTAGTGTGGAAAAATTTGATGTTACCCCTTAAGAACAGATTCACAGACTTTAATGATTAAAAATCAGGAAGATACATAAGATGAACAGGGCATCCAGGAAAATACTATAGTGTGGATAAACATGTACATAAATATGTACATCTTATGTGTATCTCTCTCTCTCTCTCTCTCTCTCTCTCTCCTCTCTCTCTCTCTCTCTCTCTCTCTCTCTCTCTCTCTCTCTCTTTCACACACACACACCACCTAAAAGTGTAAATCAATAATCCGTCAATCTCTTGAAATATAATACTCCCCCAATTCTTATAACATCAGACAATAAAATCTTGCACTTTTTCAGCCTTTATTTTCAGTATCAAAATATTCTCTAAGAACAGATCCTCTGTATCTCAACAGTGGTGCTTTTTTGTTGTTGTTTTGACATTGCATGATTTGCCCATTATCATGCACTTTCTGGTTTGTGTATGTGTAGATGATTCCATGATTAAGACCTGAATCAGTCAATGTGGCACTGACTACTGACTGCTTCCTCCCGTCTTTGTCATTAGCCGGTCTCCTGTACTTGACTAGACAGTCCCAGACTGCATTTTCCAGCCTCCTTTACTACCACGAGTCACCATGTGACTATGTTCTGACCTTGTGATTTTGGCAACCCTGATTCAGGCAGAGGCTGTAATGTGTCAGAAGGGGTCTGGTGTCTCTGTTTGCCACCATCATGGCCTGCTTTATTCACTGTCTCTAGGAGCACAAAAGGTGCAAGAGACCTCATCTTCCATAGGGAACAAAGCCTACAAAGCTGCTGACCCCCACTGAGGCGCAAACCTGTGCTCATGAATTCAGATTTGTGATTTTTGAGCTGACAGGTTTCTCGACTGTGTTTCTTAGTATTAATATGGCAAAAGCTGGTTGTCTTCTAATCCTGTTCCTGTAGATCCTTTTATTTTGGTTTCCCTACACATAACTGAAACTATTCTTAATGAAAACACTGCACATGCATGTATCACCTTTTTTTTTAGGTTTTTAAAAATGGATTTATTGAGATAAAATTTACATAGCAAAAAATTTATTCTTTGAAAGTGTAAAATTCAGTGATTTTTAGTATATTCACAGAATTGTGCATCCATCATCACTATCTAATTTCAGAATGTTATCATCATTCCCCAAGAAAACCATATGCCCATTAAGTCATTCCCTATGCCCATCTCCTTCCATTCTGTGTCAATGACTCATCCGCTCTCTGTGAATTTGCCTATTGTGGACTTTTCTTATAAGTGGAATACCATATATGACTTTTTGTGTTTAGTTTCTTTTTCTCAGCATATTTTTTTCCTCAAGATTGATACATGTTGTAGCATGTATGTGTACTCCATTCCTTATTATTACTGAATAATATTTCATTGTATGGATATACCATATTTTATTCATTCATCAGTTAGTAAACCTTTGCACTGTTTCTTGTTTTGGGCCATTTTGAATATTGCTGCTGTTAACATTTGCATACAAATTTTTGTGTGAACCAGGCTGTCAGTTCTTTTGTATACATACCTAGGAATAAAATTTCTGGGTCAGATAATATCTTCATATTTAACTTTCTGAATAACAGCTGAACTGTTTTCCAAAGACACTGTATTATGTTTATTCCACTAGTATGTATGGTGTGTTCAGTTTCTCCACATTATTGTTATTGTCATCTTTTTAATTTTAGTTCTCCTTGGGTATATTACTTTTTCTTAACTAAGTGGCACAGCCTCTAAATTGCCATAATGATCCTCAGCTGCCTTGGCAGGCAGGAAGAGTGTTGTGAAAGGGTCATTGCCTTCTTTATTTATGAGGACACACAATTAGCTGCCACCAGCAGCCTCTCATCCACTATTTCAAATAATCATAATGTAAACCCTTGAACACCTTTAACTTGTTAAAGAAATCCTGTTTAATTTTGTTATTATCATTGTTTTCTTGAGGAAAATAGCAAGTATTATATACACTTTGCAGTTTATAAAATAATTTAAACAAAAGCATTCAATGAAAATGGTATTTAGAGATATATAGACCTGAGTTAAAATGACTTTTGTTGGCCAAATAACGTTAGAATTATTATTAAGACATTCAGAAACTCAATAGCTTTTTCAGAAAACTAGAATTTTTAGTAATTTCTTTGCAGATTTGTTGTGGGTAAAATAGTTATCTGGTAGGCTTTAATATTAAACCAGTGTTATGTTCAAAGGAAGAGAGTTCAGCAACCATTAAGTAAATTTCCACATAATCACGTTCTGCCTTGCATTTCCCAAACAACATAAATGATATGCAAAGACCACAGCAAAGATTGTTTCTGTTTTTTGGAGGAATCTTCTCATGCCTTCAATGTCATTTTCCAAAATGCTTTGTAAACTTTCTCCAACATCCTTATTGCTTTTCCCCAATGTCTTTCCACTCAACCTCTTCTTTATCCCATTTCTGTGTCACTAAGCACAAAAGATATGATTAAACAAGTTGGAGTTTCTTGGGAGAAATATGAAGGAAAGAAACTGAAAAAAAAATCATGAAGAAATAGAAGAGAAGAAAGTTGAGAATGTTTTAATTAATGTCATCCCTTCAATATATCTCCAATTAGTTATATGGTTTACACTTATGATAGTAGCTGTGACATACTGAAAGCTCAGCAGATGTGAATGTTCTATAATTTTACTTGATTAGCATAAAAGTTAAGGGAACAGGAAAATAATCATTTGATAAAAAAATATTTAGTAATGTTGGGTACCAAAGGGATGAAAAAAATAATTATGAAAAAAGAAGGAAAAGATAAAATATATTTTGTATGTATAGATACGTATGTGTGTGCATACATATATACATGTGTGTTTTTTATCTCAGTATTTAGTTTAACCCATACCTCTGACTAATGAAAGACTTTAGAACTTGTTTCTACTATTTTAAAGAAATATAGATAGCTAGATAGATAGATAGATAGAGAAAGAGACAGAGATAGAGAAATCCTTAGTATCAAACTCAATATATAGCCAGAAGAGAGTATGCAACCCATTAAAACAGCACCTAGATCAAGACATAGAATATTTCCAATGCTCTTCAATGGAGCCTAATGATCCTCCCAGTTAATATTCCTCCCCAGGTGTAACCACTATTCTCACCCAGTTGCATAGAAGACATTTTTATACTTTAAATTATAATGTGTATGAAATGATACAGGTTCTACTTTTCTGACTTCTTTTTCTCATCAACACAGTATGAGTTTCATCCATTTAGTCGTGTGTATCAAAAGGTTATTTTTACAATTTTATTTTTCTGGTTGTTGCAATAATAAACTAGTGTATTTAGTTTTTTTATCTATTCAATAACATTAAAATCTTTCTTAACTTAAGGCAGTTATGAATATGCAAGTATGAGTTTTTGTCACAACTAACTATTTATATATATGTTTTCTGGGTTATATATAAGCACTAAGACTGCTGGGCCTTGAGCATTTCACTTTTCTAATGACATCTTTTGATTAAAAAAATGTTATTAATGTTATTAAATCCAATTTATTGATATTTTCTTATATAGACAATACCTATTTTCTTTAGACATAGATTTTTAAATTTAATAAACAGTAGAAAAAGTAGAAAAAATTACTTTGTCATATATGTATATTATTAATGAATTTACATATATCATAAATAAATATGTAATAGTTTTATATATATAACAGCTTTATATACATAAAGATGCATAAATTTATATAAATGCAAATATATGGCATACACTTATTTGAAGATACATACCGTTTTCATACTGCTTAATTATTTTGTGTATTTACACATTGCCAGATGAAATATTTCTATATATGGTACAAATTGTGTAGGGAGAAGAGAGAAAACTAGAATTATCATTATTAATTATGTTATTATCACTATGTACTTTTTATGTAAAGAAAATTGGTTAAATTAAGGAGAAACTCTTTAGACTCAGCCTAAATCATGTCAAATATAAGACTGGTAGAATTTAATGTTTTTTATTTTATTCCTATTTTATTGTTAGCATAGAAGCATCCCTAAAAAGAGTGATTATAATTAATCATGAAACAAATAACACAACTAGAAATAATGGCTTAATAAGAAAAGAAAGGAAAAGAATATATTGATAAAATGCCACTGAAAATCAGCATCAAATTAAAGTTCTTGCAATGTTATACTCCTTTTATCTTTTGTTTCAATAGAGTGAAATAAGATTAAATCACATATTAGACTCTGAAGGAAAACTAAGCAGCTTAATTTAAGCACTTGATTTCTTGTTAGTTCCATTCACTTTGGTAATACCATTAAGCTATGGCTTTTAAAATAGATGACAATATGGGAACTATTCGAAAAATGGATTTTTTAATATTTGAATAAACAAAGTATATTTTATTAGTAGTTAAAGTAAGATTTAGATTTTTAATAGTTAATAGGATTAGAAAGACATTGGTACTGAGCTATGTATTCATTTTAGGATTTTATTTTAAATTTAGCAAATAAATGAGAAGAAAAGAAAAAAAAGAAAAGAAAAGAAAGAAATGGAAGTGGTACCCAAAAATTACAAGGTGATACATTTCCATATTATATAATCACATAAATACTATTTTATTCTGTTTGTGTGTGTGTGTGTTTTGGATGTTAATGAGGTGGATTTATAAACAACAAGTATTATTAGAAGTTCTATTGTCATTTTAAACTTTTTAGTAATGAAGGAGGAAAAATTTAAATACTGGTATACAGATAGTGGTCTTTTCAAAAAGTCATGCAACTTCTTGATATCTATTGATATATTCCAAGCTTTAAGACATGATTTCTGATTATTAAAATGACAGAAAGATATTTTAAATGTTTGATTCTAAATAATGAATGATTACTTAATTTGGGCTTTTTTTAAGAGAGAGAGAGACAGAGAGAATTTTTTAATATTTATTTTTCAGTTTTCGGTGGACACCACATCTTTATTTTATTTTTATGTGGTGCTGAAATGGAACCCAGCGCCCTGCGCATGCCAGGCTAGCAAGTTACCACTTGAGCCACACCCCAGCCCAATTTGGCTTTTAAAATAACATTCATTGTCCTTGAGCCTTATCATTCCATTGTTAAACAAATGTAGACTCAGAGAATATGTATTAATCTTTTGATATATAAGTTTTATCATCATGTTTTTTGAGAATAGAGAATATACATATATGGATGCCATGAGAAATGAGTATTTTACAAAACTGTAGTATCTTACAGAGGAAGCATTTGACAGATGGACTTGTACAGACTGAATGCTGTCCCCCTCCAAAATAAATGTTGAAGTACTAAATTTCTCCAATCTGGTCATGGGGCTACTAAGGAGGTAACTCCAATTAACTAAATTGATAATGCTTTAGGAATGCTGTCTTTATAAGAAAAGAAAGACACACCAGAACTCACTCCCTGTGTACTTAGACATGCAGATAAAACCACAAGAGGCCACAGAAAGAAAGTGACCCTCTATAAGCCAGAGTAAGATCTCACCAGAAATCAATAGTATTCTCACATTGATCTCAGATCTGTAGCCTCCAGAATAATGTGAAAATAATTATCTATTGTTTATGATATAGGGTTCATGGTAGCTAGAGTAGCATAACACAGGACTTATCCAATTGAATTCATATTATCATTATCAAAGTAGTTTTAATGAAATCTAAAATTTAAGAATGGAGATATAACTATGTTTGGGCCATAGTTAAAATGTATATGGGTGAAATATCTCTATTATTTTGTCTAGGGTGAAAGAACCTTCCCAAATTCATGCTAGACTAACCATGAATCTTCTATAGTGGAATCTGACATTGTTCATGGACAGACTTTATCTTTAGTTGTTTGTGCCATTGTTTGTCCAATGGATGACAGTAAAAGTCTTCTCCTTTTTGTTCCTACTTATCACATTCCTATATATATTGAAACCTCCTTTAGAGAAGAAAAATAGTAAATACTATATACTTTCTGAGGATGAAATGAGGAGTACTAGGGGGAAATAGGAGGCATCTGAATGTACCTATAGGTCACAAATCAAGGAAGGAAATACAACACATTTGCTCACCACCACAGCCCAGAAAGGGCTGTCATGATGCTGGTTTAGGCACTCTAATGGACTGGAGCCAGTTATTTTCTGTTTCCCAAGCCAAGAACGTAACTTTCCTAAGGCTCAAATTGAAGATACAGCATTTCACTGCCTCCAGTGAGTTGAACAGGAAGATGTCTGATGCTCTCTAGAGAGAAACATACTCTCATAAAAATGTGACATTTCTTTCTGACTTTAGATACTAATGTAAAACAGGTACTTTTCTTACAGGGCAAGTTTGCTCATTAAAATTCAAGAAGTCTGCAAAACAAGATCTTCACAACTTGTCTAAATAGTAAATCATGCTTTTCTATACATGGAGAGACTTGGAAGAAATTTGGGGAAGGCACCTCTCTGCCTCAATTCTCCAAGTTTATCTAAAGGCTTTGGAGATTTTTAAGAACGCCCATATCTTCTACCCATATCTTCTTTTTCTGCTCAAACTTTGCCACAGCATCTTTGTGAACAAAATGTTCCATGCTGCAAAGTTAACTTTTTTTTATGAAGAGTTAAACTTCACCATGCTGCAGGCAAATGATTTCAAATAACCAACAGCTAACACCTGAGACAAGGAGTGGTGGTGTAATGGGGGCCCGAGCCTACTGGACAGAGTAAGGTGAAGTAGAAGAATGAAACAAGTTTCAAGGCATGGGCCCTTGGTGCTCACTAAACCCCATCCTGAGAGGACAAGAAGGACAGCTTGTCACCACCCACCTGGAAATGAAGCAATGCTCTGGCCTGCCTAAAAGGAATTTCTTAATAGGATCTGCTATTCCTTTAAAACTGTCTATTTCTAAGAGGTCCCTTTCAGTAGCTATAAGGTAAAAGGAAATTCCCTTCATCCAAGGGCCACTCAACCCCCTTCCTCTCTCAAACAGTTTTTTCACTACTCCTGATTTAATCATTCAACCAGCCACACAACACAAGAAGAACAAGAGCACAACAAGCCCAGCACTCAATTACCCTATTCATTCTCTATCAGTGGAATTTGCCAACACCACCTCCAACACCTATTTCAGATTCCTCCTTTTCTAAAAGGAGTGTTTAATGCTCTTGGGGCTCAATTTGAGGAGGGAGGTTTTGGAAGTCAGAACTATTTGAGTGACTTTCCCGTCAGGTACCTTGTGGACTGGGCTTAGCATATATAGAACTTTGTTTCCCTTCTAACATCTGTACCTCTGGTCAAACTTCCTTCTTTAAAAGCTTTGTTGGGTCAGAAGAGTATTTTCACCAAGAGATTCCTGTAATTTCTCCTCTCTCTCTCTCTTGTTTTCTGTGGCTCCCTGCGTGCTCCAGAACCCTGGCATGTGTGGATGAGTTCAAGCAAATCTGGGCTGAGGAGCCAGGACTCACTACTCTAAACTGGAGGGCAACTTGCCCCGACTGAGGTACAGGTGTTTCTTCTCCTGTCATGCTGGAACCCAGGGGGACTCCAGAAGCTGCCCCACAGAACAAGTCTTATTCTGCAGTCAAATGGCCAAGTTCTCAGATCCCTTACCCATGCCAATAGCGAAAGTTGAAAGTTCAGCCAAGAGAGCAGGGGCCCCGTGTGAGAAGGGGAAGTCGCCTCAAAAGGATGCCAGGTGCTAGCATATCCAGATTCCTCTTTCTTGACCCAAGATACATTTGAGATTTGGTTGGGGCAGGGGATGGTTGTGTCCGAAAACTCTGGTAAAGAGCCTCTTGGGGCTCGGACCCAGACACGGACTGGTAAAGTTTGGAAAGCACGCACAGGTGATCTGCTTACCGCCACACTGGGGAATGGGGGTGGGGGTGGGATCGACCACCGGCCCCGCCCCGCAGCACTCCCCGCCAGCCCCACACCCTGGAGCCCTCTGGGCTGCACTCACAGCCCTTGGGTGAAGGCACCAAGCACCTCGGGTACAGCCGTCAGCCCCTTCCCGGAGCAGTCCACCCGAAGGTCGCCATCGCAGCTGCAGGGCGCTGCGCAGAGAAGCGGTGCCGCGCCGCTGGGCCTGGCCAGCCTAGCAGCTCCAGGGCAAGGAAGCAGAGCAGCCCCAGCGGCCCCGGCATCGCAGCGACTGCCTGCCCCGCCGGCCTCTCCTGTGGTGCTGTTCGCTTGGCGCGCCTCTGCTGCCCTAGGACGCCCCCGCCGACCCCGGGCAGCCGGCCTGCGGGCTGGGGCGGGGGCTGTCTCCTTTGGAGGTCCGAGTGGGCTCAGCCTCTTCAGCAGTCCGCCGCAGCAGCGCAGGGACTCAGCGCTCCGAAATTTCGCCTTTCCCTCTGCTCCATGGAAGAGCAGAGGCAGCCCCGCTCCTCTGGCGGCTCAGGCCAGCGGGCCCAGCCCAGCACAGCTGCCCAGGCCGCGCTCTGCCATTGTACCCGCCTCCCTGCCCCCGGCCTCCATCCGCAGCCGCTCTTCAAGGTTGCAGAGCGCAGCCTTCAGCCGGGCCGGCCCCTGGCCCCTGACCCCTGCCCCCACCCCGGCTCTCGCACAAACACCAAGACTCTCGGTCTCTCCCCGCCGCGGCTCTAGCTCTTCCTGTCTTTTTTCCTTGTAGGGTTGCACGCTCCGGTTCCCAAGCCCCCGGCAGCTGGGTTATGCAAATCACTTAGGTACCAGCAAAACTAACCCTTCTCCCAGAGCGCCATTGGTTCGTGGAGGTCTCGAGCTTATTACTATGCAGGCAGGGGAGCCTCCCTTGGCCAAGAGCCTACAAGAGGGGCGTGTCTCTGGGGCGTGAGTGACAAGGTGGTGGTGGTGGTGGTTCCAGGCAAAATTCCTTACTTGGCTCGATTTTGCGTTGCAGGTTGTGGATTGAAGGTAAAAAGATCAGAAGGCGAGGAGCCTGGTCTTTTTCTCCCCCACTCCGTCTTTTTCTTCCACTGCAGAGAAACTGGATCTCCTAAATTGGATGACATGAAAAGTAAAACTCGCCTCCAGCGTTCAGTTAAGTTTCAAATGACTCTTCGCTGTTCCAAAGGGCGAGGACTTTGGGAGCTATGCAAACGGAAAACTGATTTGGGGAGACAAGGGAAAACGTTTCCTTTATTCTGACCCAAATCTATGGGTTTTAGCTATGTATTAAAACACTGTACCCACTCCAGCATCTGACTTCAACTGGGATCTTTATACCCTTCTTCATGGACACTTGGTATCTAAGTCTTAGCAACTAATCATCCACAATACAAATCAAACTGCTTTCTCTCACACACTTTAAAATCCTAAAACTTAGTGATGTTGGAAAGATCAACAGATGATGCTTCTCAACACTGGACAATTTCTCCATACAACAAAACATTTAAGTGATACCTGACTACTCTTGAGAAGCCAGAGGAAACCTTGGTGTTAGGTAATTCTTAGCATTCCCTCCTTTTCTGGACTTGGATTCCCCATGGCCTAGTAGAATCCACAGAATCATTATCTCTACGAAATACAAGTTTATGGGTACCTCCCTTCTTGATTTCTGCTTTGTCTTTGGGTTGCTTTACTCCATATTGGAGACACATTTTATGAATCCATTAAACTAAAGCAAAAAGGGTTTAAAATGTCACCATCATATAAAGTTAACTAGTCATCTCATGTAGGTAAAATTAAAGACAATGGAAACAAGTTGGCACAGACCTATAAGTTGTTTTAAAATGAAAATTTTCCATTATCTTTGTGTTCAAGAGTTTACCATAAAAATAATGCCAGGTTGGGCAAATGACTAACATACTATAAATTTATTCTAGAGAGTCAATAAATACAGACATGACTTCACAGTTTTAGGAATGACATATTTCTGCTGACTGTAGGGCTGAAAGAGAACTTAGAGCAACCCTCTGAACTCTCAAATACTGTGTTCTGCTCAAGATCATCACAGGCAGCTCCTGGCTCCTTGTCTGCTGTTCTGGGATCCTTCTCTTGATTTGTCTAAGTCATTTCTATTATTTTCTGGGAACATTCATGAGTAAATGAAGTGAGGAGAAAATTCTAAAATTTCTTTTATTTAAGTCCTCTCTTTTCTGTTTTCTTTTTTCATTACACACACACACACACACACACACACACATACACACACACATACACACACACGTACACACTTTTTTGTGTGTATGTGGTTCTAGGGATTGAACACAGGGGCACTCAACCACTGAGCCACATCCCTAGCCTTATCTGTATTTTATTTAGAAACAGGATCTCACTGAGTTGCTTAGCATTTTGCCTTTGCAGAGGCTGGCTTTGAACTCTTGATCCTCCTGTCTCAGCCTCCCAATCCCAAGGGATTCACAGGTGTGCTATACCACACCTGATCCAGTCCTTTTTATATCCATTTTGGGACAGGTTCTCACTAAGTTGCCCTGGCTGACCTCACACATGAAATCCTTCTGCTTTAGGCTCCCCAGTTGCTGGGATGGCAGGCCCTTTTTCCTCTCTTCCTTAATAATGCTGAAAGATGACAGAATTTCTCTTGCAAAGATATCACTACTCTCTGCTATTTTAAAATTAACAATTATAGTCTATACTGATTAATTTTATTTCAACCAAAAAATTCATTTTTTTTTTCTTTTTAGGTAGTGTTTTGGGGCTAGGGATGTAGCTCAGTGGTAGACCACTTGCCTAGCAAGAAAGAGGCCCTGAGTTTAATCCCCAGAACCAAAAAAATTAAAAATAAAAAAGTATTTTTTTTTCAAATTTTAGTGATCATAAGAATAATATGTGAAGTTTAATTTAAAAAAAAATACAGAATGATTTAGTAGGGCTGGGTGGGGCTCAGGAATCCACATTTTGAAGCACATCAAGTTAAAGTAATACAGGTGGTCTATGATCCACATTTGGAGAATGTTATTCTTCCCTTTCCAGGAATAAAATTTTATGCCTGGAAACTTGGATGAAAGGAGACATTCAGAATTTGAACAAAAAGAGATGTAGATTTTGTTAAAGAATAAATTCCTATTGTTTGTCAGATTAAAAAGTTAAGGAAAAAAAAGGATATAAATCTGTGACTTAGCCAAAAAGACAAAATATTGGAAAACAAGAACTTTTCTAGAGAAGAAAAATGTTAAGCTTTATTAAATAGTTATTATTTCTTACAGTCACTACATTATGTAAGCTTCACATTAATGATAAATTGACCTATTAGTCTTCATCTCTTAAATAAGATGTTCCAAGAGAGCATAAAAACAAAAAAACAAAACAAAATGAAACAAGAGTTCACCTTAATCTTTCATAAATTATAAGGAGTAGTAATATTTGAGGATGACCAAAATGTTAAAAAAATATATCAGTACTGGGAATTGAACGAAGAGTGCTCTACCACTGAGCACATCCTCAGTCCATTATATTTTTATTTGAGACAGAGTCTCAATGAATTGCCAAGACTGGCCTCAAATTTGCCATGCTCCTGGAAGTCAATGGGATGGGTGTGTATCTGGCTGCTATTGTTAATTAATATTTATTACTATATTGGATTACATTTATAAAATATGCCCAGGTTTTACCAGAGAACAGAATCAACAGGACATGTAGAGATATATGCAAAGAGATTAATTAGGAAGCATTGGTTCAGGCAATTAATGAAGCAAGGTCACAAGATCTGCCATCAGTCTGCTGAAGGTCGGTAAATCCAGTGGGTTAGTGCCAATCTAAACCCAAGAGAACCAGAACTTATAGATGAGTTATATGCTCCAGACTGAGGGGGAAGGCTGGAGAACCAGGACTTCAGAAATCCACAGGCAGGAGAAGATGGGTGTCCCAACTAAAACAGAACAAATTCACTCTTCCTCCAACTTTTTGGTCTACTCAAACCTACAATGGATGTGATGTCTACCTGCTCAACAAGAGCATCTTTATTCAGTCTACATAGTCAAATCCTGATTTCTTTCAGAAACACCTTCACAAACATGCAGTGAGACATAATCTTTTACCAGTTATCTGGGCATCCTTTCCCAGTCAAATGGACATAATAAATCTTCACCACTATTTATTTATCGATCCTCTTGGTTAACAGTGTTTATTTTATTTTATTTTTTCTAACAATACAAGTAGGAATAATCTTGTGTATATTTCATTGCTCACATGATCATATATGCAGAAGTTTTTCCAAAATATCTATATTTCCTTTATATCATACCATATACCTCCCTGTGTGTGTGTGTTTGTGTGTGCATGCACATGCGCACACACACACCTGTGAATGTATGTATGTTTGCTAAGGGGATTTTCTCTATCATAGATTATATACATTAACCATTACTAGATGTTTCTAAATTGCCCTAAAAAATGACTGTACTTATTGATACTTTCCTCAGCAGAGAATAAGAATCTCCATTACTCTACATCTTACCACCACTTGGTATTACAAGACTTAAAATATTTGCAAATCTATCACATATAAAATGAAATCTCTGTGTGGTCTAAATTTGAATCTCCTGGATTAAAAGTGCATCTTTTTCCGTATATTTGTTGGACATTCCAGCGTGCTCTTCTCTGCATTGCCTATTCATTTTCTTTGCCTGTTTCCTATTGGACTGTTTATATTTGTTTTTATTGTTTTATAGTAGAGGTCAGCAAATGATTTCTGTTAAGGTCCAGATAGTAAATATTTTGGGCTTTGTGGGCCATATGGTTTGTGTCAGAACTTTTCAAATCTGCCATTGTAGCATGAAAGCAACAATATAAAATATAAAAACAAATGTGATGTGTTTGTTCTAATAAGATTTTTTTTCCATAAAAACAAGTGTTGGACTAGTCATTGATCATAGGCTTTGTCTGCCAACTGTGCTTGCAATAAAGGATGCTAATTTTTTATTGAACTCTCCTGATTATTTTTGAAAATCTTTTACAAATTATGTAAAATTCAGATTGACACACTTCAAAGGTGACCATCTTTTCTGATGATTTGAATTCAAGCAATTTTAAACTTTTGATGTCCATTGTGAGCTGATACTTGAAGATAATATTATAGGATGCACCAAGAAAAACCCGTGATGAGTTTTATTTTTATTTATTTTTTAAGACTTTTTTTTAGTTGTAGATACAATACTTTTATTTTACATATATATCTTTATGTGGTGCTGAGGATTGAAGTACCTCATACATGCTAGGCAAGCACTCTACCACTGAGCCACAACCCCAGCCTCCACCCCACACACACACCCATGAGTTTTAAAATACCTCTCTTTCCAAAACAAATGGCTCAGAGGTAGTCCTACACACTTAGAATTTATCTTACCCTTTATCTAAAAGTCATACCAAATATATTTAACATAATTGTTCTTGATATAATTAGATAACCTGTTGAGAAATGACTATTGAGTTTAAACAAAAACACAGGTGCAAAACTGCCATCTGAAATTAGAGGCTGAATATGTAGAGTAAATATACACAAACACACGTACAAAAACATTTCAAACTAAGATAGATTCAGAGAATAAAGAAAGACTATTGGGTCTAATCCCCACTGAACAAACATCTATAGACATAGACTCTAATAATTGAATATTCAAGATAAGAACTATTTCCCTCATCAATTGCCATTGGATTGTCTCCATGCTGTGAGTCTCTGCACTTGTATCCAGGACTCTGGAATAGTGACGCTCTCACATTAGGCCCCCGAAGCTAGCAGTCATCCTCTCAAGTCTTAAGTAGGGTGATTTTTCTCACTTGTCTTCTCCTTCTGTGTCTCAACATCTTTTATTGTTCATATGAAACAGCATTTATTTTTTAAGGTTATTTTAAAACTGATTATTTTGAAGGACAAAAAATTCGGTAACAATGTAAAATTGCTGACAAATTTGAAACATCCTTTTAAGCTACACACTTGGCTGAATTTGGGCTTCTCTTTATTCTAAGCTTGGGCAAGGGTTGAGGGTGACTGGCAGCCACACATACCACCTGTGCATAGCTTATGAACCTTTTGGGATGAGAGGGCTAGTAGTGAGGCTTATGGCAGGACTGGCTTGAAGCCAGCCCTTTTTCAAAACATCACCAAAAAAGCCTCTTACTCTCTTGGCCTGGTTGAATATCCTGAGTCAGAAATCCTTTTCATACTCTGGATATTAGGGCTCTATCTGAAGTGTGAGGAGTAAAAATTTGTTCCCAAGATGTAGGCTCCCTATTTACCTCTTTTATTGTTTCTCTTGCTGAGAGAAAACTTTTCAGTTTAAGTAAGTCTCATTTGTAGATTTTTGTTATCAACTTTTGTGCTATGGGTGTCCTATTAAGGAATTTGGAGCCCGACCCTACAATATGTAGATCGGAGCCAACTTTTTCTTCTATCAGACGCAGAGTCTCTGATTTGATATCTAGCTCCTTGATCCACTTTGAGTTAACTTTTGTGCATGGCGAGAGGAGGGGATTCAGTTTCATTTTGTTGCATATGGATTTCCAGTTTTCCCAGCACCATTTGTTGAAGATGCTATCCTCCCTCCATTGCATGCTTTTAGCTCCTTTATCAAATATAAGATAGTTGTAACTTTGTGGATTAGTCTCTGTGTCCTCTATTCTGTACCATTGGTCCACCCTCCTGTTTTGGTACCAGTACCAAGCTGTTTTTGTTACTATTGCTCTGTAATATAGTTTTAAGTCTGGTATCGCTATACCGCCTGATTCACACTTCCTGCTTAGAATTGCTTTTGCTATTCTGGGTCTTTTATTTTTCCATATGAATTTCATGATTGCTTTATCCATTTCTACAAGAAATGCCATTGGGATTTTGATTGGCATTGCATTAAACCTATAGAGAACTTTTGGTAATATCGCCATTTTGATGATGTTAGTTCTGCCTATCCATGAACAGGGTATATTTTTCCATCTTCTAAGATCTTCTTCTACTTCTCTTTTTAGGGTTTTGTAGTTTTCATTATATAAATCTTTCACCTCTTTTGTTAGGTTGATTCCCAAGTATTTTATTTTTTTTGAGGATATTGTGAATGGAGTGTTTTTCCTCATTTCCGTTTCAGAAGTTTTGTCACTGATATACAGAAATGCCTTTGATTTATGTGTGTTGATTTTATATCCTGCCACTTTGCTGAATTCATTTATTAGTTCTAGTAGTTTTTTTGTAGACCCTTTTGGGTCTTCTAGGTATAGAATCATGTCATCTGCAAATAGTGATAATTTAAGTTCTTCCTTTCCTATTTTTATGCCTCAATAAGAAAACAAATAACCCAATCAACAAATGGGCCAAAGACCTGAACAGACACTTCTCAGAGGAGGACATACAATCAATCAACAAGTACATGAAAAAATGCTCACCATCTCTAGCAGTCAGAGAAATGCAAATCAAAACCACCCTAAGATACCATCTCACTCCAGTAAGATTGGCAGCCATTATGAAGTCAAACAACAACAAGTGCTGGAGAGGATGTGGGGAAAAGGGTACTCTTGTACATTGCTGGTGGGACTGCAAACTGCTGTGGCCAATCTGGAAAGCAGTATGGAGATTCCTTGGAAAGCTGGGAATGGAACCACCATTTGACCCAGCTATTGCCCTTCTTGGACTTTTCCCTGAAGACCTTAAAAGAGCGTACTACAGGGATACTGCTACATCGATGTTCATAGCAGCACAACTCACAATTGCTAGACTGTGGAACCAACCCAGATGCCCTTCAATAGATGAATGGATAAAAAAAAAATGTGGCATTTATACACCATGGAGTATTATGCAACACTAAAAAATGACAAAATCATAGAATTTGCAGGGAAATGGATGGCACTAGAGCAGATTATGCTTAGTGAAGCTAGCCAATCCCTAAAAAACAAATACC
Organism: Marmota monax; assembly: GCF_021218885.2. Lineage (NCBI taxonomy): Eukaryota > Metazoa > Chordata > Mammalia > Rodentia > Sciuridae > Marmota > Marmota monax. Next base: position 531,906 of record NW_026692020.1, on the reverse strand, counting down.
AAATGTCTTCTTTGATATAATGAGAGCAACTAAGAACAGAGCAGGGAGGAAGAGCAGGAAGAAAAGATTAACATTAAACAGATACATGAGGTGGGATGGAAAGGGAGAGAAAAGGGAAATTGCATGGTAATGGAGGGAGACCCTCATTGTTATACAAAATTACATATAAGAGGTTGTGAGGGGAATGGGAAAATAAACAAGGAGAGATATGAATTACAGTGGATGGGGTAGAGAGAGAAGATGGGAGGGGAGGGAGGGGGGATGATAGAGGATAGGAAAGGTAGCAGAATACAAGAGTTACTAATAGGGCATTATGTAAAAATGTGGATGTGTAACCGATGTGATTCTGCAATCTGTATTTGGGGTAAAATTGGGAGTTCATAACCAACTTGAATCTAATGTATGAAATATGATATGTCAAGCGCTTTATAATGTTTTGAACAACCAATAAAAAAAAAAAATTTAAAAAAAAGAAATCCTTTTCAGTTCTTCTAAAGACCCATATTTACCCCAGATTTCAAAACAGTTGGTTAAATATCAGAAGTATTTTCCTATTCTCGCCTAATCCTTTCTAAATGTGATTTTCTTTTCTTGATCTTTCCTTTTCAATTTTAACACAAGAGGAAAATGCAACCCTAAGGAACAGCTTCTGAATTGCAGAACCACACGTGGGCTCCAACATCTGAGTGTGTCAACTACTGGGGAGGAACAAAACTAGGTAAAAAATTCAATGATTGTTAAAGAAGCCAGATATTGTTGAGAAAGAGTAAAGGCAGGAAACATCAGAGTAAAACCCAAAACAATTACTACATGGTCTTGCTAAGAATTTGTTAAAATGAAAATGCCAACACAAAGTTCAGTCATGGAATCAAGGACATTTTCATTCCTCTGGAATTCCAAAGAAAACTTTAAACACTTTGGAAAAACAGTTATTTTAGGGAGCTCTGTGCAAAATCCATGCATACCACAATGTGCATACTGAAAACCAGCATTTGGGGTAGAGCATCCTGGAAAGCTCTTCCTTATCTGCATATTTGGAAAATCTAGAAAAGAAGTAGATAACAAGAGATTTAAGAGAGAAATCTTTTGGTAAGATGTGGAGGGAAGACTTCACATTCTGTCTCTCTTTTTCTATACTGGACATAATACAGTCTCAAAATGGCACTCCCAAATACTTCTTGGGTAATTCCCAAGCAATTAGTTATTTTTAATTTTTATTTTTATTTTTTGTCTAATGACTGCTTACTATGATTTTTCAAAATAAGAGAAGTGACAGAATGGAAAATTTAACATTCCTAAGGTTTTTGAAAAATGTTTTTCAAGAACTAAAAAGATTCAAGGGTGGGCAGCTGGGGATGTGGCTCAATGGTAGGGTACTTGCCTGGTATACACAAGGCCCTGTGTTCACTCCCCAGCACCACAGTAAGTAAGTAAATAAATAAATAATCATGAGGTAATTCTTATAAAAACACATCAAACTGCCAATTATGTGTAATTTTCAGATTTCTTTGGAAAGGAATAAAACCAAACCAAAAAACACAGCATAGAACAGGTCAGTGATGCTAGACAGTGGTACCCAAAATGCTATATTACGAGGTCTGGTAATATTTACTAATATTTCTCTCATACATGCTCATCTTATATTGAGTTCAAAATATATGAATCTAGAGTACAGAAGTTTAAAAAATTTAATATGAAAGGTTAAATGGAAGATCTTGAAGTGATGGGGAAAAATTATAGGAATTCTTCCAGTGTATTCCTTTTATTATAAAATAACATAAAGCTGTGAAGTTTTTCAATGATTTTTAATTTCAGTTTTTCAAGAAGGATTTACCACATACCTACTCAGAAGCTACTCTGTTAGGAACTGAACAACTTTGATTAATGCAGAAATGTCTACATATTAACTATGTGGAGAAGTGGTTCCACCTCCCTTGATTCTATTAGGGTAGGTCTCACATGAGACCCTGGATTCCCAATATTTAAAAGTTCCTGATTCTGCTGGGCATGGTGGCGCACACACCTGTAATATCAGTGGCTAGGGAGGCTGAGACAGGAGGATCATGAGTTCAAAGCCAGCCTCAGCAACATTGAGGTGCTAAGCAACTCAGTGAGATGCTGTCTCTAAATAAAATGCAAAATAGAGCTGGGGATGTGGCTCAGTGTTTAAGTGCCCTTGGGTTCAATCCTCAACTACCAAACAAAATTTCCTGATTTTGATATAGCCCCACACTTTTATGACTCTCTGCTAGATGACTATGCAAGTGTAGGTCCTCAGAGAAGCAGACACCAATAAAAGATTACTCATGTGAGAGATTTATTAGGGGAAACCTTCATGAGGGGAAATGGAGAAGGAGCTGAGGAAGACTGGCAGAGCCAACAGACTAGGATGGAGGACTGGAAAGAGTTGCTTCTCCACATTTAACAAGATTTTAATTTTGTAAAATGCATTTCAATTTTAATTTTGAATTCAAAAGAAAAGATCAGGTGTATTTCTAAGCTTAGACTGGATCTTTAGCTAGCAAGAACTGCCAGAAAATTCTAAAATAGAAACCATAGCAGTTTGGCGCCACCTTGTGGTAAAAAGTAAACTGAGAACGATTATCCGCAGGCGGTGTAATAAATCTGTTTTTCATTTACACAAAGTAGTAGGGAAAATTTTGTGTGTATGCACACGCATTATCGATTTCTTTTTCCTCAGCTTCAAAATTAAAATATTAATATTATAAATAATCACACACTTGGGGCTTTAAAACTATTTTGCCAGTATTTGCAACCAAATTGATTTAAAAATGTGAATTTTGTTTTCAGCTATTCTACTCACAAAATTTTGTGCTCATATTTTTACTTGACTGCTGGAATGCCATACTTGATAGGTTCCACTTCTACCTCAGTGGTCGCTTCTAACTGCTTCCATTCTTGGAAGACAGAATGAGGATCCTTTGGTAAATCTGAGAAGAGGAGGCAGGGCCTTATCTGTCTGGCAAGTGAACAAGCTACACCTTGGGAGTGGTCAGACTTCAATCCTGGTGGAGAAGCCTGTGCTGGATGGGTCAGTCTGGCTAATTTTGAGGAAGCCTGTTTTAGTACCTGTCAAAAACCCTTATTCACCAGACATTAGACTCAGTAGTTTCAAATCACACCATTCCAGTCTTTATTAAAAAGTCATCTCCTCAGAGCTCTTTCCTGTCCTCAGTAAAATAGCATGACTGCATTCTTTCAAATTGTTGTCTCAATAAATATTGTCTGCTATATGCCAGGCATGGTTTTCAGTTCTGGTGAGACTGAATGAATGAAAGAATGAATAAGGATCCAGCCTGCCCTTCAAGTTTATAGTCTTGATAGGTGGGGGAGCTGCAAAAATATGTATACAAGCAAATAAATACATACAAGCAGAAATTGAAGGAGATTTCAGGGAGAGGGATCAGCAAGTATAAAGGTCTTGTCATCTTGGAGACTAAAGAACAGTAGAGTAGGAGGCAGAAGCTTGGTTTTGCAGGGTTCAGAGGATCATACTTAGATTTTGAGGAATTTAGGATTTTATTCTCACTGGAGTGGGGAGCTGATGGAAGTGTTAGAAAGGGAGCATCATCAGAACATGACAGGTGCTTTAAAAAATAGTGTTAGTACTTAATGACTTCAAGCATTATAGGAGTGCAATTGGTGCTGTTGAGTTCTGATAAAAACTCTGAGCTAGCTGCTCAGACCTATTGAGCCCTGTCCCTGAAACACCCCAGTCACAGCCCAGCATGAAATCACAGGTTGTGAATCTTGAGATTTGCTATTGAGTCTTATTTTACTTATTGCTCTTTAGCCCTCCCATCCTGCTGGATTTATGATGCTCATCATCAGCTAAATTTACATTACTTGTTTTCTCATTCGTCTGTCTCTCCCACTATAACATAAGCCCCTTCTCAGCTGTCTTCTTTACTGCTGAATCCTAAGCACACTGTCCAGTACATGATAGTTGTTGAGTACATGCACACTAAATGAATAAACACAATAATGATTTTTATAGTTTCTACCCACTGAGACTCAAATATAAAGCTCATTTTATTGAAATGTATTGTTATGGTTTGGCTCTGGAATGTCCCCCCAAAGGCTCACGTATTGAAGGCTTGATTCCTAGTGCTTCAGTGTTCAGATATGGGACTTTTGGAAAATTTTCATGAGGGCTCTGACCTCATCAGTGTATTAATCCCTTGATGGGTTCATAGCTGAAGGACTATTAGGAGGTAGTGGAAACTGTACAAGGTGGAATCCGTTTGAATGGAGTGAGTCCTTGGGGTGTGCCTTTGGGAATATCCTGTCCCCTAGCTCTTTTCTCTAGCTTTCTTTGCTGCCCAGTTGCCATGAGGTGAACAGCTTTCCTCTGTCACATCCTTCCACAATGTTGTTCTGTACAAAGAAATTGAGCAAACCATGGACTGAAACCTCTATTATGGACTGAAACCTCTATCATGAGCCAAATAAATCTTTCATCCTTTTCCTCAGGTATTTTGTTACAGCAATGAAAAGCTAATGTGAATGAAACCATTGCTGGTAAATTTCTTCTTCCAACTTTCTTTTTTGTTTTCTCTTCAGTTAGTTCCTTCTGACATCCTTAAATAATTATTAAAACGTTTTTAAAACCAGATATTAGTGAGTGCATAAATTTCAGCTATTGGGCTGGGGATGTACGTTTGGGGTACAACACTTGCCTAGCATATGTGAGGCCCTGAGTTTGACTGCCAGCACCACAAAATTATATATACAAAAGATTTGGAGTTTTTTTTATTATAAAAGACTAAAATAACCTTCATTGTTGTCCTCCATAAATTGTACATGACATTTTAATGGAATGAGATAAGATTGACAAAGGTATTATCTTTTGTATTTAGGTTCTTGCTAGGATATTTAATTTAATATCAGAATCAGTTGACAAATCTGTATTGTATGCATGAATGTTTTTGTTTCAAATGTAAGTTCTTGATCTATCCATAAGCTTATAGAAAGTAAGCCAATTCAACAAGCTATAACGAATCATCATACTATGTTTCAGGCACTATATGTCCAAGTGATAGACATATAGCTATGATCCTTCTTGCTGTTGCAGAACTTAAATTCTAATGGAGAAAGTGAAATTAAAAATGTTAAAAATATCTTAACCATATTAACAAAATGATGAGGAACCCAAATTTAGAGGAAGTGAACAGAAGGTTTAGTGGAAGTGGTGACTTCTGCTGACAACCGAGTGAGCGGTGAGACTCGAAGAACCAGAGGGAAAGTTTTCCAGTAAGGGGAACTGGTGTGTAGGATAACAAATGGGGCAATGAAATGAGAACCTAGAGGAAGCAGGAAATGGATTACACAGAACCTTTTAGGTCATGGCAAGGTATTTTGATTTTACCCGAAGTACAAAGAAGTTTTAAGGAGCGAGCAATGTAATCAGTTCTGGTTGAATTAATGCTTTGTATAAAGTACATGGATCATAAGAAGCCTGCACAAAACTTTACTGGGTTTAATACTTCTGGCCAAAAACAGTCTCATCACAGTCCAACTGGGGCCACAGCTGCTGCAGAAATTCCTCTCCTCAGTATTTAAGGAGACATTGCCAGAGCCTAGAGTTGAGATGAGAGCTATTAATAGCTGACATAAAGTGAGGAAAAAGCTACATTGTGTGAGGCTGAGCCTAGGTGGGACAAGCTCAGGAGTCCCAGACAAGTCCCAGGAGGAACAAGCTAACAGCTACACAGGTGTGTAGCATCCTCCTTACTCTCAAAGATCAGGAATCTCATCCTTCCTTAGTCAAGACTAATTCCATGGGAACCTTTTTATTGAACATGGAAGGGACCACATTTTATTCCAGTACCCATTTTTGATAGTGGTGCCACCAAAAGGTGGATTATCACATATTCATTTTTTTAGAGATGAATTAACAAAGTACTACAAATGAGGTATCTAAAAGAAAGCTATTATCTCACAGTTCCAGAGGCTAGAATTCCAAGATCTAGAAATCAGCAATGGTTCTGAGAGATGCGAGAGGCATCTGCTCCACATCACTCCCCTTTTTCCTGGTGATTTTTTGGCAAGCTTTAGCATCCCTTAACATGTAGAGAAGCATCTCTAAGGATTATTCATGGTCTCCCTATGTTATCTCTGTGTCCAAATTCTCTTTATTTAGTAAGGACACCAGCCATATTGGATTAGGGTCCATTCTAACAAATTCTCCCCCACCCCTTAAACAAATGCAGCAATCTTTCCTTTTGCTCTTGATTTTTTAAAAATTATTGGCTCTTTTTAGTTATACATGACAATAGAATCTATTTTGATATAATTATAGAAGCATGGGATATAACTTATTCTAGTTAGGACCCCATTCTTGTAAAGGTACATGATGGTGGGATTCACTGATATTTTCATATATATATATATATATATATAAAATCAGATTCATCTGTTTCTCCTTCCTATCCCTGCCTCCCTTCCCTTCATTCCTAATTTGCTGAACTTCTATCCCCTTTTTCCCCTTATTGTAGTTTAGCTTCTACATATCAGAGAAATCATTTGCCTTTTGGGAACTGGCTTATTTAACTTAGCATGATAATCTCCAGATCTGTCCATTTACTGTCAAATGATTCAAGCAACAATGAATGTTGGCAAGAATGTCAGGAAAGAGATACATTAATATATTGCTGGTGGGACTGCAAATTGCTGCAACTGCTTTGAAAAAGCAGTAGGAAGACTCATCAAAAAACAAAAACAAAAACCCAAAAAACCTAGGAATAGAACCACCATTTGACCCAGTCATTCCATTCCTTAGTATATATACAAAGGAGTTTAAAATCGGCATACCACACTGAAAATCACATCAATTTTTATAGCAACTCAATTCCAAATAGCTAAGCTATGGAACCAATCTAGGTGCCTTTCAACAGATGAATAGATGTAATGTATGTACACAATGGAGTACTACTCAGCCATAAAGAATAACTTTAATGAACTCATTTAAACTTGATTACATTTGAAATACTCTATCCCCAAATAAGGCCATAATATGAGGTACTGGGGATTAGGATTCCAATCTCTCTTTTTATGCTTTGGAGACCGTTCATTTGTAACACCTTAAAACAGTTACAGGTTAGGTAGCATCTAAATTCAGGGCTCAAGACTGTCAAAGAAGAGATACCAGAAATAGATGAATGAATAAAGAAAATGTGGGGTGTTTATACAACAGAACATTACTCAGCAATGAAGAATAATGAAACTATGGCATCTGCCAGTAAGTGACTAGAAATGGAGACTATCATGCTAAGTGAAATAAGCCAGTCTCCAAAAACCTAAGGCAGAATGTTCTGATATGCACATGATAACACACAATGGGGGGGGAGAGAACAGAAGTTCATTGAATTAGATAAAGGGGAATGAAGGTAAGGGAAGTGGGGTAAGGATGGGAAAGGCAGCATAATGAATCAGATGTAACTTTCCTATATTCATATATGAATACATGACCAGTGTAACTTCACATAATGTACAACCACAAGAATGGGAAGTTACAGATGTTTTATGTCAAAATACACTCATCATGTACAACTACAAAAGAATTTTAAAAAATAAAATTTTTCACTTGGGTATAGAATTTTTTTCCCTCTGATGAATTACTTAAAAGAAAACAAACAAAAAAACCCTAACACATACTTAGAACTTATGTGCTTCCAATGCCATTTTTAAAAAAATCTAATTGGTTAGAACAGCTTTAGAGACTCTAACAAATTCAATTCAAAATTTTCTACTTCCTTCCCTTACAAAAATTTTTGAAGGACAATATCTTCCTTAATGGGTGTCCAAAATACACTTCTGTACTGGATAAAAATTAGGTCTTACACATACTTTGTTACTGGTTCTGAGAGATGCGAGAGGCATCTGCTCCACATCACTCCCCTTTTTCCTGGTGATTTTTTGTGGCACAGCTGTTTTTTATTGTTCTTATTTGTTTCTTGAGATGCATGTATCCTGCTACGTTGTTCAGGAGAATCTCAAAACTGGGATCAAGCAATCCTTCTGCCTTAGCCTCCAGTAGCTGGGACTACAGGCATATACCATTACTCTAGGTTTGTCCCTTTCTTAAAATGTAAAAATCCAAGGAAGAAAACTGACAAATTGGTTCTGTATGAGTTTTACCTCTTGCTTTGTATATAAAGCTTAAAAATTTCATCAAGTGAAGATTATTTGCCACTGAAGAAATAAATGTATAAAAACCTGGGTCACTTCATTATATTAAAATCACAGCAATCAACAATACTGAACATGACAAAATAATTTAAAGATTTAGGGAATTGTCTGGTTTACTGAAATTTTGAAGAAAGTAAGGCCTAACAAATGTTTTTTTTTTTTTTTTTTCTTTTATTAAACCCTGGTTGCCTGGTACATTATCATGTATTTTTGTGTTTTTTAGTTTTTTGCAGTGCTGGGGATGGAACCTACACTAGCCTTATGCAATGCTAGGCAAATAATATGCCACTGAACTACACCTCCGGCATCACCCCTGTCCATCCATGCTTTTTAGGAGTTCAGGGGGCTGGGGATGTAGCTCAGTGGTAGGGCACCTGCTTAGCATACATGAGGCCCTAAATCCAATCCCACCCACTGCCAAATACATATATATATAAAATGATGATGAATTAAGCCTTATAATACATGACACCAGCAGTTAACTATTTCCATCTAGATCATCTTCTTACAAACTGCTTTTCTATTTAACAAATCCCTTACCTGCACCTATCTTCCAATGATTTTCACTCTGAGTGTGGTCGAAATCTTCCACTTCTCAAAAAGTGCACTAATGTTAGAATTCCATGAGCTTCTTTGGACAGAAATGTGTAATTTCTTTATGGTATTCTTCCTAAAAATTTTTAAGCATAGCTTAAAGATCCCATTTTCTGAACTTCAAAATACGAACTTGCTAATTTTAATTACTGGACTATGATTATTTCCTTTTTGCTGATAAGGTCCTAAAGCTATTTTACATGGGGGAGAAGATAAAAGCAAACACATGCATCTTTCTAAGGGCTTTACAGATAATGGCAATAATGGCATAACACTTATAGGCACACTTATTATAGATGACAGATGAGGGAACTAAGGAATGAAGAACTTAGTAACTTATCTAACATTCACAGTAATGTCAGAACTGGGATTAAAATCATCGAAGCTGGTGCCCACAATATGTGCTGTCAATCACACACCACACTGCCTCTCTTGAAAAAGCAGAAATTTTCCTTTAGTTACATTTTATGAAAGACAAAGCAAAATATAGAAACTTGAAGTTTCATTTAGGCAATCACCATGAACTCTATTTTTACCTTATGCAAAATTATTTGATAACAGAGTTCAGAAACACATCTTTTTCTAATTGTATCATTTTTTTTTCAATTCCAAAGAACAGGTCATAACACATACAAATTTATTTTAAATAAGCTTTAGAATCAGAATTAAATTACTATAATTAAATTAAATTACTATAATAACCTTTAAAGAAACAACAGTAATGAATTTTGGACAATAAAAACTGTAAAACCAGACTGCTGGCAGAGGAAACAACAAACTGTAAGTTAAAAAAATTCATAAACACACATTTATTCAGGAAATACAATTACTAGAGTCCTTAATATTTCAATGATCATTCCATATTATAAAATATTCACAACATGTATTCTTTTAAGTCTATACCAAGTCATGCTGACATTCTTTCCAGCTAAGCCATGCTATTTCTTCTACTACATGCTATAATATCCATTTTAATTGTAAACAAAGTATTTGAGCCAAACTATTTAAATACTTGACAAGAAAAAATAAAACATAAACTAAAAATTTAGAAGAGGAGGAAAATGACAACAAAATAACTCCCTACATATCTGAATCATCAAACTTTTAAAGAACTAGGCCACTATAATCTAGCATTACAGTAAAAGATAAAGTGACCATATCAAGACAGCATGTAATCATCAATGACAACATTTCTCATCTGTAATTTTAAGCTGCTTTTTCAAAGAATAAACACTATCTTTGTAAGTTTTAAAGCAAAAGGGGCATAAAGATTAAACATTAAAAGTTTATATTTAAACTACTAGTTTTTTAATAAAAGAAAAAAGGTAGACTATTATTACTTTCTAAATAAGAAATGCCAAGTATGTTTTATGCCTAAATAAATAATATAATCAATCAGCATGTAGCTACAAATTGAAGTATTCTATTCTGATACTTGCAAACAGAATTAGCGGTTCTCAACCCTGGATGTCCCTTAGAACCATCTGGTATGTTTTTTTTAAAATAAACAAGTGACCCTGATTTAGTTGTACGGGAGGGGACCCAAGTATTAATAATTTTTGAGCTCTGCAGGGCTTTCTAATATGAAACTAAGGTTGAGAAACACTGAGTCAACTCATTTTGACATAATAAGAAAATTAAAGAAAAAAATGGAGGGGGGGTTAACAATTGTAATTTACAAATCAAGCACCTATTATATACTTACTTTATGCTTAGCTTTATTCACAAACCATCCATTTACAAGATGAAAATTCCTTCATTTCCTCATCATACTAGACCACCTTTGTGTATCTTTGGTATTGACTGAACCATTCTATAAGATTTAAAATTCTGAGATATACTATAAAAATTGCATTAATGAAAACAAACTACTGCTACTCATGCTCAACAGTACCAAGCAAATCTACTGTATTTGGCTCATTATGCTATCTTTATTTTAAGAATTATAAATAGGTGCCAACCCACACAAAGAGCAGATTGTGAATTACTGCAAAAGAAAAAAAAAAAAAAAACAGCTTACTTAATTTACTGAGATTCAAAACCAAAAAAGATTTAACTTGGCTGAAAGTTCGGATACAGCTGAGACATTGAACCAGGAAGCTATAATTTATAAGGAAATGTTGATATATCCTAAAAGCTACTATAGCTGTAGCTATATTAAAATAAGATTTCTTCAGGGTTTATTTACCCTGTAATGCAAGAATACAAGCATAACAATAACATTAATGTTTTTATATGCACCAATGCTTCTCTTTAATATATTAAGCTCTACAACAAATACCTCTAATAATTTTACAATTAAGTCCATAATTCTTCTATACTACTTTGGTCCCAACATTTTAAAAACACACCAATTAATTTTGAAAATATACAATTTAACAACATGATCCTATCAATAACAAGCATGTTTTTTAGTGGACTATAGACACCATGCAATCCAGTGTTTGTATTTTTTTTGTTTTTTACAGTTATTGTCATTGTGGCCATTAGTAGGTCACAAGTAAATCTTCTCTAGCTAAAAAGCAAAATTGAATATAAAGTTTTAAATATATTAGGTCTGTTGCCTGTGTTTTGCAGATCTCATTTTTTCAAAGTGTGACTCCATTTCTTCTAAGACTTTGGGTGTATACCGTACTACCAATTTAACCTTTCCTTGGGCTGCTTTCAGCAGTTCTACAGCTTTTTTGTGATGTTCTCCTTCAACGGTCTGGAAAAAAATGCACACACACAATTGATACTTAGGTTTTGAGCATAATGACAACTATAAATATTTAAAATTAAGTAAAGAGAGTCTTCCTTGCATCAATTCACACAAGATTTGGCACATTCAGGGCGGTATAGCTATAGAGATACTGCATCCTTTCAATGCTAAATCTTGTTTTATCAGTGTGAAATCCAGTGATACATCAATTCTGCTTACAGTCTCGAAATCATTTTTTAAGTTCCAAGTAATTAGAATTTCAATATACATGTCTTATTACTGCACTATGTCAGAATTAAATCAAGCAATTGCCATTCTATAAAAGTAAATATGATGGTACATTTCTAATTTAGTATACTGTTTAAACTACTGAAGAGTTTAATTATGTAATAAAAATCCGATGAAGCACTGGTAATTTACATTGAAGGGATGCAAACCACTTTTAAGAGTGCCTTAAAAAGATCATTGGGCTGGGGACAGAGCTCAGTGATAAAGCACTTGACCAGTATGAGCAAAGCTCCTGATTCAATCCCCAGAGCTGCATTTAAAAAGAAAGAAACAAACATAAAACAACCACTGTCCTAAACAGTACTGCCTAGCATTCACTTAAAGCATTCCTAAACTACAAAGTTTATTAATCCCTTGCAATGGCATCTTCTCTTTCTACAATCCACAGGCACCACCAAGTGGTCACAGAACATTACTGCAAATATAAATAAAATTCATCCTCACCACTCCATTAACAGAAAGAAGTTGATCTCCTCATTTGAGGCCCCCATGCCTATCAGCTATTCCACCTGGAATTATTCTAGATATATAGATTGGAGAGTTTTGTTCTTTGCTTCCCATAATATTGAACCCAAGACTCTCTTCTCTTTTGGGTAGCTCAACAACTCGAGGATGAGAATGTCCTTCACTGGTAGCAAACGCAGTGACAGTAGCCTGAAAAAAAATTTTACATATTTAAAATATATGACCTTTGTTTACTTCAGTTCTTTCATCTCTTTTTAAAAAATACCTTTTTTGTTTTATTTTTTGGCAGTGCTGGTGATTAAACTCAGGGACTCATACATGTTAATAAACATGTACTCTAACACTGAGGTATATCCCTGACCTATCAAACTACTTTTGAGGCATGTATAAACACAGACACACACAGACACACACAGACACACACAGACACACACACACTTAATCAGAGCTTTACAGTTATAAATAGTAGCTGGATTCATCTTGACAAACTCATGCTACATGAAATTCAATTTCAGTTCATAATTCCCCCTTTCCCCTCTTCTCCCCAATCTCCTTGACTTTCTTTGGCTAATCCATTCATTTATATTTGACTGATTCTTTTTATTATACATAAAGATGAAATTCCCTGTGGTATATTTATGAATGCATGTAACATGATTTTTAAAGAATTCAATCTGCATTGTGAGGCACATTTTTGATGTGTGGGTATTCACAAATTCACTGGTCATTCTGAGAGGCTAAGCAGGTTTTTAAGAAATGTAAGCGGAGGCTGAGACACGAGGATTGCGAGTTCGAAGCTAGCCTCAGCAACATCAAGGCTCTAAATAAAATACAAAAAAGGGCTGGGGATGTGGCTCAGTGGTTGAATGCCCCTGAGTTCAATCCCTGGTACCCCTAACCCCCCAAAAAGAAATAATAACTGAAAAGAATATATACTCCAGGACTATGTATGAAACAGAATTTTTTAGCACACTCTCATCCACTGTCTAGAACTTTTGTGTAGTTCCATGTGCAGAGCTTGACAAGCAGGCTTGCTGGGCACATAACATTTAAACAGGAATATTCTACCCTAATGCACTAACAGTCAGGAGCTTCAAGGCCAGATAGCCTGGCATTTGTGTAAAATACACCATACCTATAACAACCTACACAGAGTTGTCCTTATATATAGTCATTTTGGCTGCTATATTTTTTGTATACTCTTTGCACCATACACAAAATAAATAATACATCAAGAATTGTCTCTATATTAAGAAAAGCAGGCACATGTATAGCTAACATGAATATTTTTTGTTGCTCTAGCAAACTATCTAATTACAAGTAAAAAAAACCCACAGAAGATTTAATAGAGCCATATTCTCTTTAAATTCTAACAGAAAATTAAGATTTTCCTGTTTCATTATGTTTTTAAAGTTAATCAAGGAATCTGGTACCATTTTTTCATGCTGGATCAGGGTACATGAACAAAGGTGCAAGGGGTAAGAAGAAAATCAAGACTTATTTGAAGACCCAAAAAAGCTCTCATTTCCTACCTAACAGAACTAAGGCTCAAAAACTAAATAAGCTGTGAAGGTTATACAACTCAGGTATAAAAACTGAATTTCTATTTTCTACTCTGATAAACCATATCCACAAGTTTAAGTATTTGTATTCAATAGAGAATCCAATCTGTCCTTTTGGAAACCAGGAACTCAATAAAAAAATAATCTGCAATGATTATGTCTAGTATGTCATCTACTACTCGAATTAACATATCTACCCAAGTAATACACAATGAAATAATGTATTATGAGGGAAAATCTGATATGGAAAAGCACACAAACTCCATCTTCAGCCCTGAAGAGGTAGCCTACTACTGACATTATACCATATTTGCACAGCTAGGGTAAAGGACAAATCAAATAACCCTATTCTACCATTTACTATTTGTGTGGTGGTTTGAGACAAATAATCCAATTTTGATACTTCCTCATCAATGAGAAATTCATCCTCAATTATAAAATTATAAAATCGATGCTATTTTGCATGTAAATATGTTGTATATAACACAATTATGTATTTCATATGTATATAATTAATGTATGTGAGAGCATTTTCAATGCCTTATCTAAACTACTTACAGTAATAAAAATGTTCTACTTCTTAGTACTTGGGAAGCTTGGTATAATTTGAAAGATATTATGTTAGCTTCTAAAATAAGCTTATTATGAATCTAATAATTGTATATTTTCAACCTCTAATTTATGAAGAATTCTCACTTTTGGCAAATAAACAAATTTACCTTTGCAGTTGCATTAGCTCTCACTTCAGGACTGCTACTGATATCTACAGTTTCATAGACATGTTCATATACCTGCAAAACATAAAAGTTGTTATATTTTAAATCTTGGAATATATCATGTTTGATTTCTCTGTAAAGTTAAATGTATTAACTTTTAATCATATTTACTCACCTCTCTTACAGCATTGCAGAACTCACTTTGAAGGACTCTTTGTAAAGCCTGAAGTTTCTGTGGTGGTACCTCTCCACTCCTTTGTAGTTTTTCCAACAATTCAATGGCTCTAAAAATATCTAGAGTTAAACAAACACATACTGATAGATAACTTTCTCTAAGGATTCTTGAAATGCCTATGTAACACTGTAGGAATTAGGATTAATTCCCCAAGGACTAACAGTATGCAGAAAATAGAAGGGGTAAAACAAAGCATCTGTGTTTTTGTATGAGAAAGAGGAGATAATTCATGTACACATTGAGAACAGGAATGTAAAATCTGAGCACATTAAATTTTACAGATTTTAAAATTTCTCATGTTACAGAAGTATAGTTTAAAAAATAATTGAGAGACAGACAAACTGAATATAAACTACTAAATGTCACAGGAAAGGACTGGGGCTCAGATGTGACAGATATGTTAACTGCGCTGCTTCAAAAAAAGCCAGTAGCAATATTGGAACTATTTAAGCAATAAAAATTTACTTAATTATCATATTAGTAATCAAAGCACTGAATAGCAGACCACGTGCTAGTGAAATCACTGGTCATTTTCTAAAGATAAACATGATATATGCATAGATATGAACTATTTAATAGCAGATTGAGTTAGTGGCTAGGACACATTTAAATTAAAAGTAAACTGAATAAAATTAACTGATTTGTTTTCAAGTTAGGATTGTTAACACAATGTTTTAATTCAGACAATTTCAATCAAATACGTAGTTTTAAAAATAAAACATAAAAAACTAGCTATGTAATTCTGTTCTTCATACCAGTTGTGAGACCTTGAACAAATTACTTAAACTCCTTGTGTCTCAGTGCCTTTCACTGTAAAATGCAAATAATACACCTTCTTCATAAAAGGCATTTGATGACCAAACAAAATAATATTTTTAAAGAGGCTTAGCAAACATAAATATAATGTTACACTGGCATCAGTCTTAAAAAATATTAAGGGGTTGCATACATTTATACAAATCCATTAAGCATGTTAGTCAATTGTCATTGAGAAGTGTGGGATGTGTTTTATTAAGAAACTCTACAAGATTCAAAGTTATGTTCAACAATTAATGATAATATCTGTTTGATTTTTTTCTTACCTGTTTTTGTACCTTTGTGAATTAAGTTTTGATGATTTAGAAGGCACTATCCCCCCCCCCCACTGCCTCCCACTGCCATTACCAGGGATTGAACACAGAGCCTTAAACATTTGAGGCAAGCACTCCACCAATAAACTACATACCCAACTCTTTTTGTTGTAATTTGAGAAAGGGTCTCATTAAGTTGCCAAATCAGGCTTTGGACTTAGGATCCTCCTGCCTCAGTCTCTGCAGTAGCTGAGATTACAGACATACACTACTGTGCCCAACTGGCACTCAGGACCTTGAATACATGTACTGATATTGTACTGTAGGATTACTGGGAGTTATTTGTTAACAGAGTTCTGAGATAATTTAACTTTCCTATGCTGCTGAATAGAACCACTTATAATTCATCCCTACCAAGGTGCTGAAGATTCTACTGAAGAACTTAAAAAAAAAAATTCAACAACAAAAAGCAAAGACAACTACCCAAACTAAATGCTAGGGGATGAAGTTCCACATTTTGCACTGCATTTAAAAATACAAGACTGCCACATGTTAGAATTCTACAACTACCTACCTTTAAAAGAAAAACACCTACTTCTGTTAGCACCAACAGATTTGTTCCTTTCTGCAAAGCACATCGTCATTGTGCTCAGGAGGAAGATGTCACCTTTGTCTTAAGCCTATCTTAGAAAGTCTACTCAGAGAAGCTACTCTTCTGTTATAAAATTATGCTTCAATAAATGGCCTGGTAGGCTGTAGAGAAACAATCTTATTTATAAAAAAAAAAAGACTTCCAAATGAGGAACACCATAAAGAGCAAACTAACAATCATATGTGCACATTTGTTTGTGGGAAGGGATAAGGAAAGAGGCTTAAGACTTCCAAATGAGGAACATCATAAAGAGCAAACTAACAATCATATGTGCACATTTGTTTGTGGGAAGGGATAAGGAAAGAGGCTTTTCTAAATACAATTCTAAAAATGTATCTTCTTCTTAAAGAAGAATATTGAGACTGTAACTTCAAATGATATGTGCAAAATAACTTTAATCTACATTTTATGCTGTTTACCAACAGTGCTAAATTTATTTGTGGTACTTCTTGACTGATAATTTTTAAGTCAGGCAAGTTATACACACCTGTAGTCCTGACTACTTGGGAGGCTGAGGCAGGAGGATCTCAATTTCAAGGCCAGCCTGAGCTGAGACCTTATCTCAATAAAAAATAAGGAGGGCTGGGTTTATAGCTCAGTGGTAAAGTATCTCTGGGTTCAATCCCCAGAACGGTAACAAAACAGAACAAAAGCAAAAAAAAAAAAAAAAAAAAAAAAAAGAAAGAAAGAAAGAAAGAAAAGAAAACCTTCAAATGCCTGTGTGTCAAAAGCGTGTTTAAATTGTCTGAAATAAAGGATTTGGGGAAGACAATGGAGCGTTCAAAATCTTAATATCTGTATTTTCACTGACTCTCTGGTCTGTAACTACACAGCAAACTAGGTTTTACCTTTGTTAACAGTTTCCTTCAAGAAGCAATCAACTAATCACAGTTTGCAATTGTAGGGTGTGTAAAAAAATATATATGATCGCACCTGCCAAGTGTTTTACAATCTACCACTACTTCACATAAGTTACATAACAAGCTTTCCAAGATCAAGTCAGTAGGATTGTTTTGAAAAGCATCCTCGTGCCTGAGAGGGGTACCAATGCTAGGAAATACCAAATTACGAATGCAAGGGAGGCTGTGGTAAAAGTAATGAAGAAGGGAGGGCGAGTTCTTGTGGAAAAGTGCCCTGTGTCCGGATATTGTGCAATATGTGGGTGAAGGCAAGCCCACTAGGTTTGTGCAAGTGTATGTACAACGTGTGTAGAGGATCCGAACAGGGTGTGTGACATGTGTTGTTCTGGTTTACAGATCCCTAAACGCCACATCTGCTGTGCCCACCCAGAGGGTGCGTGTGCGGCGTATGTCGGCAAACGTGAGCAGATTGTAATTAACTGTGCTACGCCCCGGGACAGTGCGTGTGAACACACAGGGG
The DNA here is from genome assembly GCF_021218885.2 of Marmota monax. Taxonomy (NCBI): domain Eukaryota; kingdom Metazoa; phylum Chordata; class Mammalia; order Rodentia; family Sciuridae; genus Marmota; species Marmota monax. The sequence continues at coordinate 514,032 of NW_026692020.1, read as the reverse complement.
TCTAGCGAACAGTCAAAAAATCATAAGCGCCCTCCACCGTGTGAATGACAGCAACGTCAGCGGCCGCCACGCAAGGAGCAGGCAGGTTCAGAGTCTGAGCCTGGGCAACCTCTCCTTCTCTCCAGTGACACCGCACTTCCTCATCCCTTCCACCCACCTCGGTCTGGACATTGGCTGCACTCACCTCTCTCCAGGCATACAGGTTCGCCCAGCTCCGCCATCTTCTCCCTTAGCAATACAGAACGACAGGAAATGATGAAAGAGAAGCTGCGGTAGGCGGAGCCTAGCGAGAGCCGGAAGGGCGTGGGTCGACCGGTACCGCGAGATCAGGAAGGACAAACGCTCACTCCTCAAAGTACATTACGGTGTACCTTTTCGAAGTGTGGGTTGACACTGTCGTTCTTAGGGTCGCCAGAATCTCGGATTCCCAGGCCTCCCAGATTGAAAAGAACTTCTCCCCTGCCTCCTGCTCCCTGCCCTGGCTTCGCGCCTTTCCCAAGGCTTGAAGCCGTTTGTAGGTGAGTCACACTCCGTGGATTCTACTTCCAGGATTGTGGACTGCTCACTTACCCCTTTTTGGCCTCAGTTTCTCCATCTGTGAGACAAAAGTTTCTATCTCCAAGGTCTTTTAAAATTCCTGAATGCCAAGATTAGGTGACAGTTAAGTGTGTACATGACATTATGAATTCTTGGTTCTGGCAGCCTTACTTTAACTTTAAAAAGCCAAAGCTTGAATCTTACTCATATCTGCAAGTACAAAGAAAATGGGCCATAACTGGGTAAGGGAGGAAGAAAGGCTTTAGTGTACTGTACAGTAACAGTCTTAAGAAACTGATTCAGAATCTTATGTAAATATAAAAGAAATATCATATAATAATACTATTTAGGGCCACTTTTGAAATTTTCATGAGCCAAGAAAAATTGCTTTTTTGCCCCATATTTGGATTCTACTGACCTATCCAAGCCCTTAGTTTGTGTTGATGTTGTTAGATTCTTTCACATTTAAGTTTTAAAAACTTCATAACCATGTCATTTTAATAATCTGGTTGCTTCTGGCCTGCTCTTGCCATTCAACTTCAACACTTTGTTCTAATCCATTTAATGTCCCCACCAGAAACTTTGGTTTCTCTATTCCCTATTTCTCAAGTCTTATGTACTCTGACCCTAACTCATCCAGCTACCCTCATTTCTAATTATCCCTAAGGCTAACCACGACTCCAGTCAAGATGGTATATTCAAAACCATGTTTATCCTAGTTTCCATATCTTTCTCTGTGTTCTTGTAGGGAATGCCCATTTTTATCCCCTACTCTCCAAACATCATACACATTCAACTGAACTCATTTTCCAGGTTCCTGCTCAAGATGTGTCGCTTCTGCTAAGTCTTCCCTTTTTCTATATTGTTTCAACACCTTGGTACTCTGAGGATTCTAACACCTAACACCCTACAATAACACCCATGTACTTATTTCTTATTCATTTTATCATTTTTTTTCTGCCACAAATGTGTTCAAGAAGTATTTATTAAATGCCCAATGCCCACCAGGTGCTTTCTTAGAAATACTGTGTGGAACAAGAAATATGCAAACATTACCCTTATTTCTTCAAGTATTTTTCCTTCCTAGTCTTTCTGCACTCCTTTGGTGGAGTTAGGTACATGAATATTCAACCATGTGACATTGCCTCAAAAGTTAATTTTCACTGTTAATTTTGTTTTTTTTTTTTTCAAGTTTTCTCTGTTTCCTTGTGGTTAATTCCCATGTCTTCGTGTTTACTAATTTGCTTTTTCAATATCATACATTCCTTTAATCCCACGTGTTTCACTTTTCATCTCAGACATTGTGGTTTTCCCTCTAGTCCTTTGATGTGTATGTGTATGTGTCTTCCATGTCTTTATTTAATATGCCAAATCTTTCCTATAGCTTCTTCTATAAAATTATAATTATAACCTTGGTGTCTTTTTTTTTACTAATTCTATCATCTATGTTGTTTCTGACATTGTCTTATGTTAATTGATTTTTCTAAGTATTATGGCTTACAATTTTTTGCTTATTTGAAAATAGTTTTGTCCTTTTGACACTTAATTTTAATCTTTGCTAGGTGGAACAAATTTGGCATTTAGTGGAGGGCTAATTGAACCTCACTACTAAGGCAATATCCTTCTAAGTTTTTACCCCATGATCCATGTAAATTATGTGGATTTTCTATTCTGTCAGGAACAGGAACTCTTTTCATGAATTGGGATTATGGATTGTTTACTTTGCACTTTTTTGTGTAGTCTTTTCCATGTTTCTGGTAATTAACACATAATTATCATTACATTTCATAATACCAGGGGTAAGTAGAAATAATAAAAAGTCACATTCTAAGGATTGGGAACCCAAATAGCATGTATTTCTCATTAACAGCACTGGAAGCTAGGACACAGCTATTACATTTTTAGGAAAAATAATTCCCAACCTTTAATTCTATATTCAAATGTATTAGCTTTTCTAGGACAGCCATAATAAAGAATGACAAATTGTTTGGCTTAAAACAAGAGCTATTTATTGTCTCAAATTTCTGGTAGCAAGAAGTCAGAAATCAAGGCAGTATACTCTAAAGCTGTAAAATAATCATTTTTTTGTCTTTTCCTAACTTTCTAGTAAATGCCTGGCAATCTTTGATGATCCCTGACTTGAAGCTACATTATTCCAATATTTGCTTTCACTGTCCCTTGACATTCCCTTGGACAACTTATAAGGATATGACCTACTCCAGTATGACTTAATCTTAATTAATTACATCATTAGTCACATCAATGGCCCCATTTCCAGATATGTTCACCCTCTGAGGTACAGGGATTGATTTTAACATATCTTTTTTTTAGGGGGAGAGACACAAATAAACCCATAAAACCAAATTGTACATGAAAAGTGAAGGTATAATAAAAATGTTTTAGGGCTGTAGGTATAACATAGTGGTAAAGCACTTTTCTAGTATATATAATGACCTGGGTTTGATCCCCGGCACCACCAAATTTATCCATCCATCATCTATCTATCTAATCTATCTACCTATATATCTGTTACATAAGTTCTAAAAATATTGTGCTTTCCATATATACTTTCTCAAGAGCTACTAGAAAAAGTGTTCCATCAAAATTAGGAAGTTAGCTGAGAAAGAGGTTCTATCAAGGAAACAGAATCCAGCATAGACAAGATTAATATAATTTCACAGTTATTAGTTTATTAGAGCTGTACAGAGAAATAGAGTCATTAGCATGTACAGCCACACACAGGGATTTATTATGAGGGATTGGTTTAGGTGACTATGGAGGCTGAGAATTCTTGTGATCTGCTGTTTGTCAGCTGGAAACCCAGGAAAGATGGTAGTATATTTCCAATTCAAACCCAAAGACCTTGAGACCCAGAGAAGCCAATTGTCTCTCATAGTCCAAGTAAGAACCTGGAGCATCAAAGTCCAAGGCATAAGATGGATATACTAGTTTAAGCAGAAAGAACAAATTTCCACTTTTTCTTCCATTCAGGCTCTTCATGGATTTGATGAGCCTACCCACATTAATGACGCTGATCTTTACTCAGTTTACCAATTCAAATGCTAAACTAGAAGCCAACACACAGAGAAATAATGTTTTACCAGCTCTCTGAGCATCCCTTAGCCCAGCCACATTAAATTAATCCTCATAATCATGAAGGAAAGACCAAGATAACAGCCATGCAGCTTGCCTGCAGAGCAACTCATCCACACTAGAGCAGGGAAGAGGATTAGTGGAGCTATCATCAAGGAAAAAAAGAAATTTGTCATTCACTAATGGAATGACAATAAAACTTTTTTTGTACCATGGATTGAACCCAGGGACACTTAACAACTGAGCCATATCCCCAGCATTTTTAATTCTATTTTTTGAGACAGTGTCTCCCTGAGTTGTTCAAGAACTCACTAAGTTGCTGAGGTCAGCTTTGAACTTGCAATCCTCCTGCCTCAGCCTCCTGAGCTGCTAGGATTATAGGAGTGTGCTACCATGCTGGGCATTAAAATAAACCTTTCTGTGGAGAATTTGAGGATGAATTGGTGACAAGCACATATAAAATGAAGCAAACATGGGTAGGGGAGTGAAATAATTACAAAATAAAAAAAATGGAAATATAATGGTAGGATACAAGATGGATCAGCTACATATAGCATATCTATAGCAAGTAAAGAGTGTGCTCAAAAATGGGACTCTTGTGATCCAGAAGTGACTGAATCACAGGGCTCTGACCTCATCAATGAATTGATTCATTCATGTTTTCCTAGCTGTGGTCATTAGTGGAGGTGATAGAAACTGGAAGGTGAAACCTAGTTGGAAGGAAAGGGTCCTCAGGGGCATGCCCTTGAGGACTATATCTTTCCCTGGCTCCAACCTCTTTCTCTTCCTATGCTTACTGCTGCCATAACTTGAGCAGCTTTTTACTGCCATGCCCTTCCATCATAATGTTCTGCCTTACTTCAGGCCCAAAGCAGAGACTAAAGTGTTTTAGAAACTGCTTTGGAGAGGGATAAATAATTTTCAAATTAACTAACAACCCATTTGTCCTCAACATAACAAAATAAACACAAGAATGAACTATTGTGTAAGGAAAGAGTTCCAAAATGCTCCTGTATAATCAATCAATCATATTAGGAAGAGAACTAGAGAGTCCAGCTCCTTCACTTTACAGAAGAGAAGATAGATCAGAGTCTTGTATCTCAAAGGAGGAGATTCTGAGCATGAATAAGGGAGAGTCACATTTTCTTTTCTACCTCTGCCAGGTTATTAATGCACCTGGCTTCCTATTCAAGAATTGTCCTTTCTGTGTAAAAACCCCTTTCCTCTATTGCTGTGCCCTGTTACTTCCTGCCTCAGAAATGAAAAGAACCTTTACAATCAGAAAAGGAAGTTTGAGTCTAGACAAATCCCAGGGAAAGCTAAATTATGCAAATTTAGTTTTTTTGTATAACAAATGAGAGTCCCAAGTAGGTTGCCAGCACACTGAAAGCTTAACCTAAGACACTGCAAATACAGTATACTAGGATAGCATTAATAAAGAGAAAAAGGGAGTGGGTGTGGCCTGTTCAGGGAAGGAGGCTCTTTCTCAGGAATTAGGCAAATGGAAACCAAGGTGAGGTGCTAAAAATGGAATGTTTTAGTGTTTTTTTTAACCTGTTGATCATACACAAATAGGCACTGCTAGATGAAATAGGTATTTACAACAGTAGAAAGCTGCTTTTAAGAAAAGGGATATATTCAGGCTTTTGACAGTATGATATTTTGTGTTTTTCGCAGAGTTTCTATGATATATACTCAGAAAAGTAAAATTTTGGATAAATGGCTTTCTTTATTTGATGTGAATTATACCTTCAAATGGTAAAATAGCCTGCATTTTAAGCAAATTAAACATTATGTAAAAGTACTTGGTCTAATCAATTAAACATAACATTATGAGGAAATCTTTTCATGAACACCCTTTTAAGGGAAATTTTATAATAGAGCTCAATTCAGATCATAAAACCCTGTGTTAGAGTTTCAAAGATCTAAAGTAAATCCTAATTCCTGTTAGGATGAGTTTCAGATTATATTAAAGTGTAAGAGTTGACATTTTCAATGTCAATTTTTTCATCATCACTCCATAGTACATGGAAAGGCACAGATTGATGTATTTTTCTGGCATCTTTCTGACACAATCTTGCCCTAAATAAATCTGTTTGCCAGGATCTTGTCGCTTAAATTAGCCATCTGAAACTCTTGGTCCTGCCAACACAGGCAGTCGTGCCAATGTTCTCAGCATCTACTGGCACATGAGCTATTGCCTTTTTCTTTGGCTTTCTACAAGTACCTGGGGCCATCATACTTCCTTCACAATACAACAGTCTGGCCTAGGTGTCCCTGAGAAAGACTTCAGGATTGGTTGGACTCACTCTAGTTATCTCCAGGGTGTGCATCCTTCACAATATATTTTCAGCCACACAATATATTGCTCAAAATTTGTCATGCACATACTTGCCGATTGTCAGAGCCACCTGTCAGAGATGAGAACCTTTTAAGAAAGCTTTCACTATTAGCTGACTTTTGTTTAAAGGACATAAACATTATTTCAGACCTGTCAAAACAGGCATAGTAGATAGATATACAGGCAGAAAAGAAAACTTCCAATTGACAGGGCCCTTTAAGAATGGTTCTTGTTAACCTAGGCTGAGAATATGAAGTAAAACAAACATATCCTTGATTTTTCTATTAGGCTATGAAAGAAACCTTTGAGCTGCAAAAGAATCTTTCTGAAATATGTAGCAATACCCAAGGTATTTTACTTTATAAGAAAAGCTTTGTCTATTCAAAAGGTCAGCAACCATTGGGAAGTAGACAGATACACACACACACACACAAACACACGCACACAATGGCAAAGAAGTACATCATAATTTTCACCAAATCTGCACATCAGAATTCTCCACAGGACTTTGCAAATGTATTTATGAGGCAGCTAAAGCAGTGCTTAGAGGGAAATCTATAGCTATATATGCCTATATTTAAAAAGAAACAAGATCTCCAACCTCCAAAGAGGAAAAGACTAAACACAAAACTAAATAGAAGGAAGGAAACACAAAGGCTACAGCAGAAATAAAATATAAGTAATATAGAGTAGAAAAAAGTAAAGTAATTGAGGGAATCGGTGAAACCAAAATTTGGTTTCTTGGAAAAGGACAACAAAATGACAATACTTTAGCCAGACTGTGAAAGGATAAAAAAGACATTACTAACATCAGGAAGGTAATACCAAACTTAAGGGAATTAAAAGAAGTATAGTGAATATTATGAAACCCTCTCCCACATGCGTGCACACATATACACATTAATATGTGCAAAATTATATACTATACATATACATATATATAATATTATATATATATATATATATATATATATATATATGCCATCTAAGTTATCTAGTTTGCTGACACATGCAATGGTGTCTATGTATGTGTATATATATGTATTTATACATGTATTTATGTACATATGTGTGTATACATACATACATATTCATTGTGTAAATTGTGATTCTGAAACTCTCCAGTATGGGTATAAACCTTTGTATTTCTAAAAATTTCAATTTTTTTTGTGACATGCATTCTTTGTTGAGAACTACTGGCCTAGAACATAGTAAGCATTAAAAAATGTTGACTAACAAATACTTATGTATCATTCAGGATCAGGTAAAGTTGCATATAAACACAAAAGTCCAAAATAATAGTGCAGTTTGTGTAGGAAAAGGAAATCCAGAGATAAGTAATTTGGAACAAGTATGATCGCTCCACAGTGACATCAGAGATCCTGGTTTTTGTTATTTTGTACCATTATTCCAGGACATGGCTTCCATAGTCAAATTTACTAATGAGCTGGGCAGTTTTCAGGTGTTGCAGTCATTACATGTGAATTATACATGAGAAAAAAAGAATAAGGATTTGCAGAAGGGTAAAAATTGCCCTTCCCAGTTGAGTAAGCCTTTATGAAGCTCTTTTCCAGAGGTTCCATGTAATATTTTTACCTTTATATCAATAGCCAGAACTTAGTCACATGACTCCATCTGCTGCAAAATAACCAGAAAATAAAGTCTTTATTTTTGTCTTACCTTATTTTATTTTTGGTTCTGGGGATAGAATTCAGGGCTTGCATGCATAATAAGCTATACTCTACCACTTCCAGCACTGAAGTCATTTGTTTATTTGAGTTTTGGCACTAAGGATTAAACCCAGGGCCTCACACATGCGAGGAAACCACTCTGCCACAGTGTTATACCTCGGGGCCCTGGAAGTCTTTTGTTTCAAATGATAATAGATGCAGCTATTAAATCTCAACTCTGTCCCTAAGGAACAAGGGGGAAATGGACACTAGGATAAGTTCTTCCCAGTTTTGCCATATCATATCCCAACTTCTACAACTCACCTATAAACTTAGTTTCTAGAGCAATCTAAGTCAATGGATTGATTTTCCCTCACTGGAGTTTTTCAAAAAATTATCTCAAGAGTACTTACTAAGTAGGTGTTGTTTGAGAGAGGAGAAATAGCATGTTCCTGCTCCAGGGAACTTTTAAACAATTTGTGCAAAAGAAACCCATATAAAAGGAACAATCCAGAATGCTATGTACCAGTATGTTCTGGAGAACTGTTTTGTGGTTTGAACCACTACCTTAAGCTTAAAAACTTATTTGATCTAAAAATGATCTCAAACTAACTTTAAATGAACCACATTACTATGTTGACCTATACTGAGGAGGAATATTAATATTTGTCAACAATAAAGCATTCCAAAGTGTGAAGGTTAAAACAAAGCAATAAAAAATGCTCTTCAAATCTGTTGTTCTTAATGCTTCTTGTAACTTTTCAGGTATAGATGAAACCTTGCAAAATAATATTAGAATAATTTTTAGCTTCTTAATCTTTCCACTGATGTAATCATCAAATGACTGGTTGGAGGTAAAACAGACCTAGACTATAACCTTATCAAATCAATTTAGCAAATATGTTCTTATTACCAACTAGAGCAAGGCACTACACTGGACCCTAGAGATAACAAAAGACACTTCTGTCAACGAGCTCACAAACCAGGGGAGGAGACAGGTATACAAGGAGAGATGGTGCTAAAGGTTTTTCAAATTATTGCTGTTCATCTTGTTGCTTTAGTCATAGGGATTTTAAGAGAGGTGTAATGCATGGTAAAATAAAGAGTGGGAAGAAATGATTCCACATTGGAAGCAACCAGAAAACACAACAGAGCAGTGGTTCCCAACCAGAGGCAATTATGGAGCCCAGAGCACATCTGGCAATATTTGAACATATTTTTAATTGTCAGGACTGTGGAAAGTGGGCAGGGGTGAGGATTGCTATGAGCTCTAGGGAGCAGGGGCCAGGGATGCTTTTAACATTTTACAATGCACAAGACAACTACTCACAACAAAGAAAATACAAGATGCTTGTAGTAGCAAGGTCTAGAAATCCACTTTAGTAAGAAAAAAACATTGTACAGTGATGATTAGAATTTTCTCAAGTAGAGAACAGGGATTCCAGAGAGAAGGCTGTGCGAGCAAAGTCATGTGGGAAAAAGGAAAAAATTCATGTACTGTTTGGGAATTGACGAATGGTTCCATGGAGGTGTAAGGTACCAACTGGGGTACGGTAGGGAGAAAGAACGGTCACCTTTGAGGTTGAGGCAGATTGTGGAGCATCCTGCGTTCTTGGGTTTCATTTTCTGGACTGGAGTAAACCACTAAGGGTTAAAAAAAGTTGAAGCAATTAAATTAAAACTGTGTTTTAGAGATGTAATCAAAGGGAGAAGAAGCTTTGATTCTTAGCATATAGTAAGAAAATTATTTTTGAGGAAGACAATCACCTTCATTTAGGAGTTGTCTGTTGTTAAGCACTGGTTGTTGCAAAGTCCCAAGGAGAAAGAAGGAGGGATTCTGTGTCATTGGACTGGGGTGAGATGGGAAGTGAGGAAATAAGGAAGGACAGTGGGTAAAAGAGGTACAACCCTGGAATTTGCACCACCGACTGCAGATCTTCAGTAAAGTTCACAAAAATCACATGTTCACTGTTTGGAATTCTTTTTTTAGAGAATTTTAATATATATCTTTTTTTTAATTTTCGGCAGACACAACCTCTTTGTTTGTATGTGGTGCTGAGGATTGAACCCTGGCCTCATGCATGACAGGCGAGCACGCTACCACTTGAGCCACATCCCCAGCCCTGTTTGGAATTCTTTTGGGAAATGATTGCATTTGGCTTGGCTAAGAATTGGCAGGGAGGGTGGTGATAATGGGGCAATGGCGGTTGGAGATAGGACACCGAATTGGGAGGTTTCTGTAATGGGCAGTTTCACCTCCCTCTACTTCCATCTAGATGTTGTTGTCCTGCTCCAGAAAGCTGCTGATGCTCTTCTGATGTGCTGTGCTTATGCACACCTTCTGCCTTCTCTCGTGCCTTTCTCTCAGTTTGGTATACTTTTCTCCTCTTTCCTGCAAACTTGTGTTCACCCTTCAAGGCCCACTTCAAATGTTCCATTCTCCATGCTATATTTTATATCAATTCTCAGTATTCTATTGTGTTTACTAAAGTGTTTATTTTCCTTAACCAGAGAATAAAGCCCTCAAGGGTAAGAATGCATTTTATGGGTTGGGGTTGTAGCTCAGTGGTAGAGTGCTTGCCTTGCACGTGTGAGGCCCTGGGTTTGATCCTTGGCATTACATAAAAATAAATAAATAAACATAAAATAAAGATATTCTGTTCATCTACAACTAAAATAATGCATTTTACTCATTCCTGACTCCCCAGCAGAGTGACTAGCATAATACCCCTGCTCAGTGATCACTGAGCAAAGCATGGGCAATATCAGCAAGTGGCAGAAAGAGCAGCTCCAGGACTATTGTCTGACTATTAAAACTGCACTTTTCCTCCTTATTAATTTCATGTTTTAAATTTCATCCCCTTGTTTAAATATTTCCTTCCGATACATGATATGCTATCAGGAAGGGAAAAACCAGAATATGGCTTTAAGCTCAGAATGAATGGGCCAAAATCATATTTTAATATGCTTTTTAGAGTACTTCCATGTTATTAATTTAACATTGACCATCTTATTAAGATTCCATTATTAAGGAAACAATTATAAAAATCATTAAGAACATTTTCATAGATCTTAGCCTCTGACTCATCTTGCTAGTTTTTCAATTAACCTGACCTAAACTTCCCTCATTTGGAGTATCAGGTAAAATTGTATTTTCCTAATCATTAGTAAACACTTATCTTTGGGCTGATGTTTTTGTTTTTACTGTTGTTGTTAATGTGAGTTCTATACAGGAACAGGTGCACATGTGGGATGATGCGCAGGTCTGATTTAAATTCACCTTTCCAAAACCTCTTCCCCATGTTATGCACTGTCTTTGTCTAGCACTTCCAAAGTATTTCCTTTAAGTTAACCCAGAATGCATATATCAATTTTAGCTTCTCTTAAGCTAGGGAAAATCTCTTCTGGCTTCAGAAACCTGTATTTGGAATGTGGATCATTTGTCCTATTCATCATTTTTTTTTTTTTGTGGTGCTGAGTATTGAACCCAGGTCCTTACGTATGTGAGGCAAGCACTCTACCAATTGAGCTATATTCCAGCCCTCTGTCATTTAATCTTACATTCCCCTTCAGAATTTAGTCAACCCTTTTATGAAAGTATAAGATGGCTCAGGTTGGGGGCGTTCAAATATTTTAGGCTAAGATTTAACGGAGGAGTCACTCACCTGTGTCTGGGGAAGTAGTAGAGGTAATACCACAGTTTCAAGGGCTCCTATAGCCCTAGCAAATTTCTCATATGACTCTCATTTTTCTTCTTTTCTCAACACTCTCACAGCCTCCCCATCACAATGTGCATAAGAGATGATTAAGAACAATCTCATTACTTCCCTTATCTTTTGTCCCATGCTACCAGGCCATTCTTAATAACCTGCCCTATATTCCTTTGTTTATTCCCTTTCCTTACTCCATTCCTTTTTCTCACTTCTATTCCTGTTTTGTGCTCTGTAATCCATCACCAGCAAAAACCTCTTCTCTGAATGTCCCCTACACGTTATTGTTCTGACTGAAACTTGGACCTCACAGAATCTTGCTTTCTTGCACCGTGGTCAAGTGGTGCTTGTTTAAAAGTCCACTCTCCTTTGATTGAAAGTGAGAAAACTGTAACCATTTCAGCCTTTTGGGGGATATAGTGTGATTCTTGTGGGATCAGCACCATATGGACATATATGGAGTATAACTTGGAATAGAATTATGGATTTAGAGGGAAAGAAGATGTCTCTCTGGTTTTTATTACTCCTGCTAGACGAGTTCTCATCTCCCTTGAGGAGCGTCAGTGTGAAACTATGACATCCTTACCAGTTACCCTTCATTGTTAAAGTCACCTGCTAAGGTTGGGTCACTCCTTCATTTTCTTTGAACACTTAAACTACAAACTGCCCTCATTCCTATATGACCGCCACTATCCATAGTGATTTCAATGTACATGTGGATGATCATTTTAATATTCTGACCTCTGACTCCCTTGATAACTTTTCTAATGATCTCATTCTCTCCCAGCCTCATCCATACATTCTCATGGAATGGGCCACTTATACTCTACTTTCAACCTTGTCTTTATCAAGGAGAAGCTTACCCTTCCATAATCCCAATCTTCAGCATTCCTCTCTAGGACCACCACCTCATATATTTCCAGCTTACTGTACCTAGGACCCTAACTTAAAAATTATATGACTTTTGGGCTGGCAATGTGGCTCAAGTGGTAGCATGCTCACCTGGCATTCGTGCGGCCCGGGTTCAATCCTCAGCACCACATACAAACAAAGATGTGTCTGCTGAAAACTAAAAAATAAATATTAAAATTCTCTCTCTCTCTCTCTCTCTCTCTCTCTCTCTCTCTCTCTCAAAAATTATATGATTCAATAATGCATTTGTCTCACCATCTTTTCACTGTCTTTCATACCCCACATGTTCTCATTACTTCCTTATCCATCCTAGGTCTTGTAGCCCCTCATAATAATAACCCATATGAGGGACTACATACCTTAATTCCTCTCTCACATATTTTTCTTTGGTAAAACTCCAATCCCATTTATTTTGTACCTGTTTTCTGGTTGTTGAACTTGCTAGGGGAAAATACCCAGTATTACTGCATGGACCCACTTTAAACTCATGAACCATGAATTCAAATGGTCCTGGCAATTCTAACTCATTTCCCTACCCAATTTATTCTTACCTCACAAAAATAATTTCAAACATTCTCCTCAAATTTTCAGCACTTTCTCCTTCATTTTTAAATGACAACCTTGATTCCTTTTTAATGGAGAAAATCAAAACAATCAGAAGGGACCTTCCACAAGGCAGCTTCCATGGCTTCTACTACCAGGCTTGTACCTGTGACAGTGTTTCATCTTCTGTTCTGTAGTGAGGGATTGTCTGTGTTTCTTTCTAAGGCACACTCCTTTTGGACTTCACCTCTACTCAAAGACCAGAAATTTTATCAATTTTGAAGAGGCATTTTCTTCTTCCTTATCAATTTATTTCCATCAGCCTACACAAGCTATACTTCTCATGTTAAAATGCTCTCCCCTGATCCCATGCTTTCCTCCAGCTACCTTCCTATTTTTTTGTATCCCCCTTGTAACAAAACCCCTTCAAAGTGCTGTTCACCTTCAGTATCTGTTTCTGCTTCCAATGCTCTCTTTTGAATCACTTTAATTAAAACTTTCCAAACCTTCCCACCAAAACAGCCAGTGACTTCCATCTATCAATGCTATTATTGGTTCTAAGTCCCCATCTCACTTTAGTAATTGATTACTCCTCCTTGGAACTTTTTCTTCATTCGGCTTCCTGGGATATCATCTGCTTGAATCTTTTCTAACCTCACTGCACACTTTTCCAACCTTTTCTAATGGTTCTGTTTTATCTCCCTGGACTCTTAATTTTTCAGACACCCCGGGATTCTATCCTTAGACCTCTTCTGTTTTCTGTCTATACACACTCACTAGATGATCTCATTCGGTCTCATAACTACAAGCTGTCTATATCAGTGCTGTCCAGTAGAGATATAATGAAAGACAAATGTGAGTCAGAGATATAATTTTGAGTGTTCTAATAGCCTTATTTAAAAAGTGTAAAGGAACAGTTTAAACTAATTTTAATAATATATTTTACTTAACCCAATACAATGAAAGTTTTAACATTTCAACATATAATCATCATAAAATGATTAATAAGATATTTTTTCCATAGTAAATTTTTGAAATCTATTGTTTTACACATAGAGCATATCTCAATTAGAACTAGCCACACTAAGTGCTTGGTAGCTGCATGCTACTACTGCATAGGACAGCACAGATCTGTAACTTGGTCGTTGGCTTTTTCTGAGTGGCATGGAAGCCCATGCTAAGTTTTGAGGAAGGAAATGACATGAATCAATTCACTTTTAAAATGTTACTTTGGCTGTGCTGTTAAACATAGGCTACAAGAGAGCAAGGAAGATTCATTTAGGAGGCTGATGCAGGTAAAAGATGAATGAGGTACTGAGGAAGGCAGGGAAAAATGATTATATATTGAAGGTAGAATGAATAGAATTTCCAGATGAATGTATAGAAAGAAAGGAGTTCAGGATGATTGCTTTTGTTTAAATCTGAGCCATAGAAGAATGGGGTTGCCTTTAAGACAGATAGGGAAGACAGAAGATGGAGCAGCTTTGGAGAAGGTAGAAGGCAGATCAAGGTTGGATGTTAAGTTTGAATTTTCTATGAAACAAACAAGCAAGCAAGCAACAAACAAAACAACATTAACAACAAATGAAGTTCATTTCATACAGTGAAATGTGTCTCAAAATATCTATAGTAATACACTGTGAAGGTGTTATATTATTTGTCCCTATTTTTTCAATTTTTTATTGTTGCATTATAGTTGTGCTATATATTCATACGTGTGTCGTGACCCCTTGCCCGCAAGGAAGACGCAACTCGGGAATCTTCTTTCAGCAGTTTATTCAGGCCCTTGATATTTCTTCTTCTCTCCCTCGGATGCCCCTCCCAGCCTTAATAAAGCATCTCAAGCCCCAATGCGAAGCTGCCACGTGGAGCTTTCTCATAGGGTGGTGAAAAACCACGCGCCAACTCTCCCAAATAAGGAGTTGTTTGTCACAGACCACAGCGGAGCCAGCGCCATCTTGTAATGGTGACCATAGTCTGCAGAAATGGCAGAAGCGGCTCACCACATACGTGCATGCAATATAACAGTATAATTTGGCCAATATCACTCCCCAGCACTTCCCTCCCCTTCCCATCTCTGAACAACCCCTGGTCCATTTCCTTTACTGATTTCCCTTTTATTTTCATGGTATCTACCCCTACTTTTCATTTCCTTTTTCCTATCTTCCACGTATGAGAGAAAACACAGTCCATGACCTTTGAGTTTGGCTTATTTCACTTAACCTAAGGGTCTCTGTTTCCATCCATTTTCCTGCAAATGACATAACTTCATTTTTCTTTATGGATGAATAAAACTCCATTGTGTGTGTGTGTACAATGTGATGTGTATAGCACAATATCACATTTTCTTTATTCATACTTCTCTTGACAGACACCTAGACAGGTACCATAGTTTGGCTATAGTGAATTGTGCTGCTATCAACATGGGTATGCGTGTATCACTGTAGTATGATGACTTTAATTATTTAGTATAAATATGTAGGAGCGTTATAACTAGGTCTCATGGTGGTTCTATGACTAGTTTTTCAAGGAACAGAGGAGGTAGAGGAGGTACACTTTAGATAGGCTTGCCAGTGAAAATGTCTCTAAAGGAGCATTAGAACTGGGTCCTGAATGAAGAAACAAGGCAAAAATCTGGAAAAAATTAGAGAGTACATGAAAGATAAAAGCCTTGAGTTGAGGCAGATATGTTCAAGGAACAGAAAAGTGGGTAGGATGGGAAGGCGGGCAGGGCAAGTCATATATTGCCTCATCAGTTGTGGTGAAGGAACGTGGATTTTATCTTATGCACAAAGGAGAGCCTTTGGCAGATAGCAAGCTAGAAGGAGTATGATCTTACTTATATCTTCCAAAGAAAACTCTGGCTCCTGGATGGCAATGGTTATATATATATATATATTGTAGATGGACACAATATATTTATTTATTTTTACGTGGTGCTTAGAATCAAACCCAGTGCCTCACATGTGCAAGGCGGGTGCTCTAACAGCCCTCATTATTATTTTTATCATCACAGCAGAGGATAAAAGTCAAAGCAGGGAAGGTGATTAGAATCTTTTATAGTAACTGGGACAGATGCTAGAGTTCTTTCCATTATGAAGCTCTCCCTCTCTTGGGTCTAAGTCTTTTGATTTCAAGGTGTTTTGGGAGGTATAAAATGTGTATTCCCAATCTCAGTACCTCCATCCATCATGCTCTGCATTTTCCTACCTCTCATGGTAGGAAAATCAGTTCATGTTTTTGAATGAACTATAAGACACTTCTCTTCAAGGCTCAGGTGTGTGTGTGTGTGTGTGTGTGTGTGTGTGTGTGTGTATTTTTCTTGTACACAGTATATTGTCTGTCCCATAATTAAGTCTCAAAGTGGGGCAAGGCCCTGCTTCAAATAACGGGTTTACTGAGAGGCAGCCAGAGGCAGCAAGGAGGATTTTGGGCCTTGCTGAGGGTGGGGAACAGGTAGAAGGCAGGGAAGGTGGAGCATGTTGAAAGAAGGGAGGTTGTTAGAGACACCAGCTTTGAGCAAGTCAAGAACAGGTTTGGCCTACTTTTTATTTTGGGCTCAGGCTGGCCTGGTTCTATTGATGGTGATGTGATACCTACGTGTGGGAATAGCTGAAATGGTTTGATCATCAAGGGACCATAATCCATCATCCAAAGCCTTCATTAGGGAGATATTTCTGCTCAGCCTCGTACAAAGCCATGCCTTCAGGAATTTGCCATCCAGCATCACAGTTCTCTCTGCCAATACTGATGCTGCAAGTCCAAGCCCACCCAGGATGGCAGATTGAAGTCAAGCTTTCTGGCACCCCTTCTCTTCTGGCTAGGACAGATATCTTCAGGCTTTATCTCAGACTGGCAGAAAATTAAGTCCTGGGCTTTGTCTCTGCTTTCTGCATGCACTGGACTTGAGTTTGATTCTGTCCAAAAGAAGTCTGTGGACTAGAGGGTTGACATTTGGCACCAAGAAAACAACCCGGGCGTCTGGCGGGTTTTCAGTCCCCAAAGTCTTGTTCTTTTCCTTCAAGTTTCTGCAGCCATCTGAAATCCATCGCTCAGCACCCGAAGTTTCAGTACCTTTAGATTAGGGATCTAAACCTGTAACTGATGATCCATTAGACTGTCACACTTGGCATCGAAACAGAGCTGACAGATCTGGTTACAAATTTGTCATTAATTACTGTGTGTAATCACATTAACCCAAGGTTGGCAACACTTTGCTGTTTTGATGTTTTATTTGAATTGTATGTATTCTTTAAAAAGAGAGTGTTATTTTTGGTTTTAAATTAGGATATGGGGTTTGGGGTGGTATCTATTATGTTTTGTAATTGTGCTTTTTTTTCTGGGAGGGGAGAAGAGGAAAAGACTTTCCTTTTTCTATCAACAAATTGCTCTCATTTCTACATAGGAGGGTGGAAACTTGGTTCCTCCCTCAACCCCTCTAGGCAATGAGTCTATGGCTCAGATTCATAAAGGTTGTTGATTTTGACTTTGGGTTGCCCTACTCTGTTTTTACCCTCCTTTCCTGTTACCTAGCACAATCCATAAGTCCTAGCCAACACTACATAAGGGTGGGGTAAGAGAGACAGCCCATTTAAGTTGTCTTATTCTATGCTTTGGGTAATCTGCTTTTATATTCACCAAAAGATGCCAAGTTGGTGGCATATTCTCCTTTGTTCTTATATCTGACATGAACTTAAAGTTTAAATGGTGCCAGAATTAATCACATTGCTTGCATTCTTGTAACTAACTGCAAAACATTCCAGACTTGGGCCCAAGAATCCAAGGAAGATGTCATGTTTCCATATATTATCTGATCCCTGTTCTGATAAAAATTTGTGTTTATTATATACTGCCTCATCCCCCATGGAAGTCTATTGTCATTCTAATATTCTTGCTCATCATCTCTGCCTTTGAAAGGAAGTCGACATTTCCTCTTTACCATCTTACCTCCATTCTCTAGCTCTGCTCCTTGTTATATCACCTTCCTGAGCCTGGGTTGTGTTGACTCATGGGTAAATGGAGATAATAAGGAACACCTGCTTTCCAATGTCACAGAGTTACTGAGGATCAAGTGAGCAATGGACATGAAAGTACTTTAATTCTGCTAATGTAAGCAATTGTTATTATCATTCACTTAGTGTTCTTCCCTAGCTATCTACATGGTGTCCTCTGCCTTGCTGTGTTTCAAATGTGGACACTTTGCTGCTCCTGTTAGTGAAGAACCATTCAAAACCCAAAGAAAATTATAAGAAATAAATCAATATAAGAATCCTTTCTCGATGTGTAGTTCATTTCATTATTATGTATGTCATTTATATACTTTTACATTTTTATATAGGTTGAATTCATCTGCCAGCTGAATATAAAAACTGTAAGTCCTGTGGTGACCAAGCACTTCCATCCAAATGGCTACCAGTCAAAATTCCTCTAGATTATCAATAAAAGGAGAACAACTGCATGTTATTCATTTAACTAGTAACAGGAATTCCAAGCATTGCCTTACATATGGATGTTTTTGTGTCAGAATGAATTTTGTGGTGAAGTGCTCTGAGCTTTTTAGTATATTTGTTTGCACTCATTTATTCCTGTGAAGAAGATGGATAAACCAAGGTACAAAGGTGTGCATAATTCTCTAAAGCCACAGAATTGGTGTCAGACTTATGAGAGCTCCTTGCCTCCTTCTTTTCCATTTATACATTCAAAATATTTTAATAGATAACTTAGTAAGTTTATGTTTATGGTTTTTGCAATGGCTTTTAATTTATTTTAATTCACCCTAGGTTTCTGAGGGTTTTAAGCTGCATGCTTAAAGTTTCTTTCTCATAATTTGTAAGTTGAGGCCCATCTACACACAGGAAGAGCAAAAGTAATTAATATGCACTGAATTTTTACTCCATGCTGATCCCATGCTAAGGCTCTTCTCACACATCATTTTATTTAATTCTTGGAGCAATGACTCAAATTACATAATATTATCCCCATTTTGTTGAACATTAAACTGAGGTTAATAAGTTGCATTAATATGGGATTTAACCATACCTGTGCTGTATCTCTATGAAACACCGAATTCACTATAAGTTTAGTATTTCCATTTTTGAAGAATTTAATCTTTCCAAAATTATAGTTATTTATCCTCACTTTTACAGATTCCACTGTAGTATGTAATTTAAAAAAGAAAATATAGCTGGGAATGGTGGTGCATGCTTGTAATCCTATTGACTCAGGAGGCTGAGACAGGTGGATCACAAGTTCAAGGCCAGCCTTAGGAACATAGCAAGACCCTAAGCAACTTGGTGAGATCCTATCTCAAGATAACAAATAAAGAGGACTGGGGATGTGGCTCAGTGATTATGTGCCCTCGGTTCAATTCCAGGCACATAAACAAACAAACAAACAAATAAATAAATAACAAATATAAAAGGAAATATACTTTAAATCTGGAAAGTGATAAAGATACAGATAAACAGAGAGTCCCTGACTTAT
Source organism: Marmota monax (assembly GCF_021218885.2). Taxonomy (NCBI): domain Eukaryota; kingdom Metazoa; phylum Chordata; class Mammalia; order Rodentia; family Sciuridae; genus Marmota; species Marmota monax. The sequence continues at coordinate 494,743 of NW_026692020.1, read as the reverse complement.
GATGGTTCCACTTCTGATGTTACTACTTACAATAGTATGAAAGTGAAATACGTTTCACTGAAACCATACTTTGAATTTTGATCTTTCCCAGGGCTCATGATATTCAGTATGACACTCCCAATGCTTGCTAAATGGCAGCAGGTCACAGCTCCTAGTCATTCCTAGGATCTTGAGAGTAGGCAACCAGTAGTCTCCAGTGGTTTGTGTTGCTAGGCTTTGGTGTTCATCAGATTAGGTGAATTGAATAGTTTGATTTGTTGTGTTTTCAAGTTATAGTAGGTTTATTAGTTTGCACCCCCATCGTAAGTTGAAAAGTTCCTATATTTGAAAGGTTAAATATAAACTAGTTAAAATACTAAGAATACAATTTATTAGTACTTTTTATTCAAATGTAAATTAAGATAACATATTAGTGCTACTGTGCACATAGTGTAGGCAGATTTAACAACTTTCTTAATTATGACTTCCCTTAACTACCTCAAATTGTATTATGTAGTTTTAATAGAGAGAAAATATAAATGGTACCTCTATTTTCCCTTTATATTAAAGAATTATCTGGATACAAAGATATCTTGGTGGCTGGAGAACTACCAGAATGCATTGAGGAAAGTGCCACTTTCTTCAGTGAAAGTCCATCCATGCCCATAAATGCCTCTTTGCTCATGGGAAATTGTATCCCCTTTCCCCAACATAAGCCCCAAGAAGACTGCTTATAGTTAGTGTTAACTTTTTCAGCCAATTCTGAGCCACTTAAAAGCAAAACACTATTAGTGTAATCACCCCCTAGTGGAAACTTGCAAATATTGGTACCAATAAGCTAAAGGTAGTCAAGCAAATGAATGTTTTAGTCATTTTTTTTTCTCGAGAGAGAGAATAGAAAGAAACTCTCACTCATTGAACAAATTATCTGAAATGATATTTTCTGATTTATATCTTGGACAAAATCTACAAGGTATAACTATGTCCTATTTAAAAATGAGATGTGACTATGTAGTTCAGATTCAAAACTATGTTGGTCTGACTTTTCCCACTATGTTGATAATTCCTCTTTGAGGGAATGATTTCTGGGATTGTCTTCAATAATGAGTTAATAAATATACTATACAAATACCCTTTAAAAATATGAAAACATAAACATTTATAATCAACTCGACTTTTTGAAGTTCTGGGTTAATGGAAGGCAGACCTTGGACTTTTGCATTTTATTTCCTTCTGTCTGCAACAAGATGGAGCTACTGTATAAAAGCCAGTCTCTTTGCATTCAAAGTAGAACTCTGGGAAATGAAGCTGGACAGCCTTAATTTCCAAAGAGCTTGAGAGTAAATTTCAGAGAATTACAGATGGAGAAATGCAGTGTCATAGAGAACTAAGTAATTTCACTTGACTACTTATTCATTACATGATTCTGGATAATTCTTTGTCCTTGACTCCCAGTTTAGTTAGTTGTAAAATGGATATAACAAAACCAATTTTGTGGGGATCACCACAAAATTGTGAAAATTAAATATTAAAAGCTTATACAGATGCATGTTATGTACTCCATACATGATGACTAATGTCATTGGTGGTTGTTTTTATTTACCTTATCATCATTACAACAGTCCAAGGGATGCTCAGTTTTCATGTTATTACCCATCATCTTGAATCTAACATGAAAAGTGCTCCTTAACCTTCCATTATTGGTGTTTGCATCTTGGGTGAATGTTTTGGATGGTGTTTGCTAAGAGACTATTATATTATTATAATGTTGAACATCAAAATGACAAGAACATTAACTATCTTATGGATTAGAATCAAACCTTAACAGCAAGCTCATTTATTATGTCAGTCATGCAAGCTTGCTTTGTGGTAAGAGCAGTGTTTCCCAGCATGTGTTCCGTAGAACATAGGTCACATCTGTATCAAGTTTCATAGTCAAATAAGAATGGGAAACTCACCTTGTGTCATCCCTTTACTATTTTAAGGAATCATAATGCATATGAGCATTCTTAAGACTCTGAAGATGTTATAAGAATAACCATTCTCCTATTTATGCCTAGTTTTGTAAGCAACTTTTCCATTTTCACCATGAAAACAATTAAAAAATATTTGGGAAGCACATATAAGGTTTGGAGATGCATGAATGGCCAAATGTGTACTTATAGTATTTAATATATAAATTCAGATAAAGATGGCTATTCATAATTACATGTTAAAGAACATCATACTTAGAAATAATAGCTTTTGAAAACTCAAATTTCATATGTCTTTTTCCAACTCACGTTCTATGAGAAAGACTTCAGTGTTTTTTTCTCATTATTAGGATCACTTTTTGAGTCATTTACAATTTCCTGGAGTGCTTCTTTGCTTGTTTGTTGGAGATAGCACTTTTTGAACATGTCTGCATTATTACAGGAAATCTTATCCTCAGTTTCAGGTACCCATTTGCATAACACCAGAATTTTTTTAAAACTTATTTATTCATGATAATTATATCAAATGATCTTCAAATGTGTTTTAAAAATGATTAAAATTCTGAGACCACAATCCCAGAAATAATTAGTATTTTTGTTAAACTCACTTGCTGTCTATTTAATGCTTTTTGTCAAATACCTTGTCATTTCAAATAAAGCAGCTACTAGAGGGCATAGACATGGAAGGCTGTTAGAAATGCCATATATGACAACACTTTCTTTTTTTTCTTAAGGAATTATTTGGGGGAAAATGTTGTACCATACATGTATTTGTATAAAACAGTGTTGTGTGTGTATGTGCTGAAATAACTATTTCTATGCTAGAAACAGTCTCTTGGCCAGCATCACAGAAAGTAGCTGCTGCCATCAGGTTTTTGATAAGAATAGGGTATTATCAAGTGTTAAAGGTGAAAAGACTACAGTCAAAAATCTGTATTTATGGGTTGGGATTGTGGCTCAGCAGTAAAGCGCTTGCCTAGCATGGGCAGGACCCAGGTTCCATCCTCAGAACCACATAGAAATAAAGGCATTGTGTTGTGTCCATCTACACCTAAGAAAATAAGTGGTTTTTTTTTTTTTAATCTGTATTTATAACCTTATTCATTTCTCATATTTCCCGGGTCATTTTTATTTGATTTTTTTCCCCCTCAGAATCTAGTCAAGTGTTTTTAAAAATCATGGCTGCATTCTGGGACCCTGGGATGCAGGGTGGATAAAGTATCCACCCGAGCTTTATAGGGTGGATACTCTATTGAGATTAGAATGGTAGTGAGTTAGTAGTTAGACCAAGAAGGATTCCAAAAGAAGGTAAAGGCCTGGGGTAAGGCATGGCCCCCCAGACTCTGTTACCTGTATCTCCTTGAAATCTCAAGACTTACTATCCATTAAAATCTCCCCAGAAGGTTTAAAAAATAGATGATGCCACCTGAGAATATGGAAGTCAGAATCACTGGGGGTGAACCCCAGGCATCATTTTTTGGCAAAGTCTTTCCCAGGGTTGAAAGGGCCAAAACCTTCCAGAAGGCCTTTAGTTTCTTTTGTGTCATCCTCCTAAAAATTTGAACAGAAGCAAATTATTCAAATCCAAGAGTTGGATCTGTTAGGAAAAAGCATTTGTGTAATGTACTCTTTTTCCTTTATGTCTCTTCTCTCCACTTCCAAGTCACTCCTAATATTCCCATTATGGAGTTAGAAATAGAAAACCCAGATGGAGAAGTTGCATGCTCCCGATGGGATGGGAGGTTATTGGTAATGGGCAGTCTCATTGCTGAATTGAATTTGAGTGCGGGGAAACCTTCTTGGCTAATGTTTCAGTCCTTTGGTTGAATTCATCTTTGACAACAAATGCCTGCAGTTGAAGTTACACCATTCTCATCCCTTTCCATTTCCCTTCACTGGGGCAATATTCCTCTGCATATTCTCTCCTTTGATGGGAAAGACTCTGCAGCTATTCTCTTCTCAGCCAATAGGCTGCCTCCTTGTGAATTGTTAGAGGCTAAAAAAGGGAGTTACTAGCGAAGAGTTGGGAAACAAGGATCCTTCTCCTGTGGACATGCCTCTTTGTGCATTTTAGAGAAAAAAAAAAACAAACAGGAATACCAGTGCAAAGTAATGATAATATCTTACAAGTGTATGATGCCTTACAACTTTTAAGACACTTTCACATTCATCACTTTCCATTGGATTATTCCAGAAACTGATGCAACAAATCCTTTGAATATTCCAGAAATGGATGCAACAAATACTCACAGGCTCATTTTAGGATAAAAAAAACCACATATGTTGAGAAAATAAATTATTTTCCCACAAGAGCCTGGGCAAGGATAGAAGTGGGTCCAAGACCTGATCTTTAGTAATTACCTACAGCAGTCCCCTATCTGGCTACTTCCTAGAGTGTCCTGGGAAGATTGTAAAATAACACAATTACTGCAAATGTGGGACTCTAATTCAATCAGCCTGGGATAGAGCTCAGGGAATCTGTAATTTAATAGAATTTTCTCATAGATCTCAATTTGAATTAAATCTCTGAATCACCCAGAAAGTGTTAAAAAAGTCCATTGCTCAGGTTTTACTCCAGCATCTCTAGTGTGGAGTTTCAGGGGCCAGTGGTTTGTGAGATTCCATCTTGGCACTAAAGCTCTGAAACAGTGCTCTAGATTATAGCTTTACAAAGTCCCTTTTACAGAGTTTCAGCACAGCAGGTAGGTAAAGGCAAGTGTACAGTTGAAATTGAGGAGACCATGATTCAAATCCTGGCTCTGGTTCTTTGGAAGAACAGAAGAAGAAGAGAGGGGAAAAGGAGGTGAGGAGACAGAAAATTCTGTTTGCTCACTTCATCTCTCTGAGCCATAGTCTTTTGTTTTATAAGATGAGGAAAATGAGCAGTACTTAGCCTTAAGGGACATTATGAAGACCACATGGACTAAGGTACATGAAATGACCATGCCCGTTCTGCTCTAAGTGATTCCTGCCAGTTCCCTTTGACCTTAAAGATTGCATAGTTTCGACCATTGGCCAAGATGTTCTTTTGGTGTCCAAAGTTTCCATCCTCAACCTCACACAGAGTTAGACTTTGAGGGCATGAAACAGAGTTCCAGAAGTTTCCACTAATGAAACAAGGTTTGGAAAATTGGAAGCCTCTTTCTGATGTTGCTATTGGCATATTCAGCCTTCTGAACCCTGGAGTTATGGATCTGCCAGTTTGCTACATGCTTATTCAAAAGGGCCATTTATTTTCAGAAGAACACTTTAGCTATTACTATTCACCTTCCCCATTCCTCCATCTAGCTCTTTGAGTTCCCCTGAATGTGCCCCCAAGTACCTTTTGTTTAGTCCCATTCAGCAAATTAAGGAAAGTTCTAGTATATGTTTCTTATTCAGTAAATGCTGAGTTCACTGTAACCCAGGCCCACTGGAGAACAAATAAACCCATACTATAAACACCTTGCCTCACAATTTGTACTGGTTAGAACGGAATCTTCTAATATTAGGAATGGTAGCATGAGGATCATTTTATAACCACAAACACAGCAAAAGCAATCATGAAATTATGGATGACTCATTGTCAAAGGAACACTTGAATCATCTTGATCAACCCCCTAGGTTTATCAAATGGGGAAACTTATGCACCAAACTCACACTGTGCTATTAGTCTGCTGTCTAATTGATTGTTATTGCTGGATTTCTCTTGACCATATCAGTTCTGTTTTTAAACTTCTCATAATTACCTGCTCCTCCACTATTTTTATGCCCCTACCCCATTTGTTTTTGCATTGCTGGAAATCAAACTCAGGACTCTGCACATGCTAGGTTGGTAGATGTACAACCAAGTAACATCCATAGGCTCTATTCTATTTTTCAATTAAAACTCCTGATATTTAGAGAATTTAAATAACTGGCTTAAGTCATGTAGCTAATAAGCAAGAGATCAAAGAGTGAAACTTGATTTGAATCCAAAACTCATATTCTTTCTGTGAAACTCTCTTTACTATTATTTATACCATGCAAGATGGTGGTAAAGATTAAATGTATGCAATGTACCTAGCACATACAATATCTGCTACATAGTACATTAAAATAAATGATAGTTACTACTGATGTAGATTCAATTGGGTGTATTGTGTTTCTCCTAAGGGAACTATAAATTTCTTAAACTATGAAACTTAAATTATTTTGTAGCTTCAAGCAATCAGAACTATGCTAATATTTATTAAGCCAGTCACATTGGATGCAGTTAAGTAGATTGTAAACAACATACCATGGACACTCCTATAATGCCTATCAATTTCCTAGTAAAAGAGATATACATGTAGGAGCAGGCATGACAAGCAATAGTATATGTAGGGTCACCAGATCCCTTTTAGTAGAACTACAAAAAATGTACACAAGATGTAACCGTTAGTTCAAATAATTGTGTCTCTATTAAAGAAATTGAATTTGCAGTTAAGTTTCCAAACAGCAGTCTGTTTCCAGGCACAGATTGCTGTACTGAAAACTTCTTACCAAATACTTTAAGAAAAATTAACACAGTTTCCATATAATCTTTTCCAGAAATTAGAAGATGAGAACAATCTCAACTCAAATTATGATGCCAGCATTACTCAGATGCTAAAGACAGCATAAGAAAAACTCAAGAACACATTAGACCAAATATGCTTCATGAACCTAAGTGCAACAATCTTGAATAAATATAACACAAGTTAAATTCTTCAATGTATAAAACAATAATACACTATGACCAAGTGGAGTTTAGAGTGGCCATATAAAATTAGTTCAATGTTGGGAAGTTCATCAATGTAATCCATAATATTAATAGTATAAAGAAGACTTGATTGATTTTACCAAATGGTGCAGAAAAAAATATATGACAAAATTCAACATCCACTATGATAAAGATGTTCTGTGAACTTGGAATAGAAAGGAAACATTCTCAACCTGGTATCTACAAAACAGCTAAGCTAAAAAAATTTTTAATTGTGAAAGACTGCTTTCCCCAAAATTTAGAAATAAAGGAAGAATATCCATTGTTACCACTTAGTGTCATACTGGATGACCTATCTAATTTTAATAAGGTAAGAAAAAAAAAAAAAAGGATAAACAAAGATATTCAGATTCTCAAATGACATATGATTATCTATGCATAATATCACAAGGAATACAAAAAGAACTCCACTAATAAGTAAGTTTAATGACATTGTACACTACAAGGCCAACATATAAGAATCTAATGTATTTCCTTATGCCAACATTGAAGAATAGGAAACTAAATGTGTAAGCATATGTGTGTGCTGGGAATTAAACACTGGGGATTAGACTCAGGGCCTTGAACATGCTAAACACATGCTCTATCACTCAGCTTTCCTCTAGCCCCTGGAAACTAAGAAATATTTTTAAAATGCACATTAACTCCACAAAATAACATATTTATGGATAAACATAACAAAACATTAACAGGTTTTGTATGCTGAAAACTTCAAAATCCTGATGACGCAAATCAAACAAAATCTAAACAATGGAGAGAGATACTGTTTTATGGGTTGAGATATTCGACATTGCAAAGATATACTTCTTCCTGAATTGACCTATAGATGTAGTGTATTTGTAATAAAATCTCACCAGTATTTTTCTAGATATAGATAAGTTGATCCTAAAATTTATATGGAAATTCAGAGGAACTATAATAACCAGGAAAATTTTTGAAAAATCATAATGAAGTTGGAGAAATCACATTATCCAATTTTTAAGATTTACAATAAAGCTGTGGCAATCAATTTTATATATATATATATATATATATATATATATATATATATATATATATATGACACATGGATCAATAGTTCAAAATAGAAACAACCAGAAATAGACCCACACAAATACTTCCCAATAATTTTTTACAAAGTTACAAAAACTATCCAAAGGAGAAGAAACAGCCATTCAACAAATAGTGTTGGAATAACTGGACAATCATGCAAAAAAGAGATTTGATCTTAAGTTCAAACCTTGTGCAGGTTGACTTATGCTGGTGTTACATACAGATAAGCCATCAAAAGTTGAAAACAGGGGCAGGAGCTTGGGCTCAGTGGTAGAGCACTTGCCTTGCATGTGTGAGGCAATGGGTTTGATCTTCAGCACCACATAAAAATAAATAAATAAATAAAAATATTGTGTTCATTTACAACTAAAAAAGACATTTTTAAAAAAATGTTGAAAATATTCTAAGTCAAAAATGTATTTCAGCGGAAAAGGAAGATGGCGGCGAGGGGAGTGAATTACCCCCGTGTGCTGCTTCACTGTGTGGGAGTATGACAAGTCAGGACGGCTAAAGGATATCTTGTTAGGAATTTCCAGCAATAGTGGGGTGCGCCGGAACCTGGAGGAAGGATTTCCATCGCACGAGGATCGGCTACGGGGACTCAAACGCGAGAGGTTTGTCGCACGGAGGGTAACACTGCTTATTCAGCAAATCGCCCCGCGGCTAGAGTCTACAACGCGCGCTGGGATAGAGACGCAGGGTTACAGTGCTGCAGTTTCTGCCAGCCGCGCAAGCACCGCACTCAGGGCTGAATTCTGGGTTCGAGACGGGGGAAGGAAGCGGTCCATCTCGGTTCTCCACACCGGTCAGACCACAGAGGAGGCCAGCAGCCACCATGTTGGTAAACTGACGTCACCATACCTGTTTTCGACTGACCGCAGCTCATTCAGCCATAGAACAGGTAATTTTAGGCTGCAATTCGCCTGCAGCTTGCAGACAGATTGCTAGGGTTCAGCGCCTGGGTGCTTCTTAGAATCTGATCTTATCGGAGTGAACACCGAGCGCGGGGCGGCCGAGTTCCGGCTCCCGGAACCGTCCCGGAACCGCCCTGGCTCAGGGCTGCGGAGCCTGCGGAGGCTGCTTCTTGGACCCTGCTACTATCAGAGCAAACACCAAGCACTAAGCAGCCGAATTCCGGCTCCCGGAACTGAGCCCGCGGGGACTGCTTCTTGGAGCTTACACTTATAGGAACTTACACCGAGCACGGAGCGGCCGAGTTCCGGCTCCCGGAACTTCCCTGGACCGGGGCTAGGAGCCCGCGGAAACTGCGTCTCGGTCCGGGTCCTGCTGAGGGCCGGTCAGGACTCACCCGTTGCTTGGGTTGCCCGGCAAGGGGAACGAAATGCTGCCATTCGCATACGATACCAACATGGCAGAGATCTGATGTCAGCAGAAAGCGGTGGAGGAGAGATCTTCATCAATACCAGCGGTGACATAAGCAGTTGGTCTCCTGGTAAGGGGGGTGAGGCTCAGTCACCCGAGTCTCCTCAATTTGTCCTCGAGCCAGAGGGGAGGAGCCGGGCCACCGCCAGCCCCCGGAGCAGGCCCAGCGGCTCGCCAGCGTGGTGACCGCGTGACCCCAATTGGAGAGGGGGCGGAGCGGAGCCGCCACCCACACCCGCCATGTGGGCAGACCCACGACCCAGGAGTACATGGGCGTGGTAGGAGGGGCAGGGCAGAGCCGCCCTTCGCGCTTGCAAGGTAAACAGACCTGTGACAGCCTGGCAGGTCAGGCCCAGTGGCCTGCCAGTGTGGTACACACGTCACCCCAACTGGAGTAGGGGCAGAGCAGATCCTTCTCCCATGCCCGGATCAGGCCCTGCCGGTGTGGTGGTCACGTGACCCCAATTGGAGTGGGGGCGGAGCGGAACCGCCACCCGTGCCCGCAGGGTGAGCAGACCAGTGATCAACCTGCAGATCAGGCCCAGGGGTCCGCAGGCGTGGTAGGAGGGGCAGGGCAGATCCGCCGCCCGCGCCTTCAAGGTAGGCAGACCTACAACAGACCGACAGGCGGATCAGGCCCAGGAGCCTGCCGGCGGGGTACAAACACCACCCTAATTGGAGTAGTGACAGAGCAGAGTCGCCTCCCTTGCCAGGAACAGGCCCAGCGTCCTGCAGGCGGGGTAGTCACGACACCCCAATTGGAGTAGGGGCAAGGCAGAGCCTCCACCCGTGCCCGAAAGGTGGGCAGATCTGCGACCGACCAGCGGGACAGGCCCAGTGGCCTGCTGGTACGACAGACACGTCACCCCATTTGGAGTAGGGGCAGAGTAGAGCTGCCGCCCGCGCCTGCAGGGTAGGCAAACCTGCAACCAACCGGCGGATCAGGCCCGGTGGCCTGCCGGCGTGGTACACTCGTCACCCCAATTGGAGTAGGGGCAGAACAGAGCCGCCGCCAGCTCCCAGAACAGGCCCAGTGACCTGCTGGCGTGGTAGCCACGACACCCAAATTGGAATAAGGAGAGAGCAGAGCCGCCGCCCGCACCTGCAGGAAAGATACGCAAGCAGTATGAAAAGACAAGGAAAGAAAGGACCACAAGCAATGCAGGTCAACGCAACTTTAGAAGAGGTAACAGCTGCAGCAGATGGAATGTCAGATAAAGAATTCAGGATATACATGCTTCAGATGATCTGGAGTATCAAGGAAGACATTAAACAGCAAAATCAGACAATGAAAGATCACTTCGACAACGAATTACGCAAACAAATCCAGGAAGCAAAGGATCAACTATACAGGGAGATAGAGGTTATAAAAAACAAGCAATCAGAAATCCTAGAAATGCAGGAAGCAATAAACCAACTTAAAAACTCAATGGAGAATACTACCAGCAGAGTAGAACACTTAGAAGATAGAACATCAGACAATGAAGACAAAGTATTTCAACTGGAAAAGAACATAGACAGCTCAGCAAGACTGTTAAGAAACCATGAGCAGAACATCCAAGAAATATGGGATAACATTAAGAGACCAAACTTAAGAGTCATTGGGATACAGGAAGGTACAGAGCTCCAAACCAAAGGAATGAGCAGTCTATTCAATGAAATTATACAAGAAAACTTCCCAGACTTGAAGAATGAGACAGAATCCCAAATCCTAGAAGCCTACAGGACGCCGAATGTGCAAAATCATAAGAGATCCACACCTAGACACATTATAATGAAGATGCCCAACATACAGAATAAGGAGAGAATTTTAAAAGCTACAAGAGAAAGGAAGCAGATTACATTTAGGGGTAAGCCAATCAGGATAACAGCTGATCTTTCAACACAGACTCTGAAAGCTAGAAGATCCTGGAATAACATATTTCAAACACAGAAAGAAAATGGGTTCCAACCAAGAATTGTGTATCCAGCGAAATTAAGCTTCAGGATGGAGGATGAAATTAAAACCTTCCACAATAAACAAAAGTTTAAAGAATTCGCAGCTAGAAAACCATCTCTTCAAAACATCCTCACCAAAGCATTACAGGAAGAGGAAATGGAAAATAACAATGAAAACCAACAGTGGGAGGTAGGACAGTAAAGGGGGGGGGGGAAATAATCAAAGAGGAAAACAAACCATGTTTAGTAACATAAATAAACAAATATGGCTGGAAGGACAACCCATATCTCAATAATAACCCTAAATGTTAATGGCTTAAACTCACCAATTAAGAGACACAGGCTAGTAGAATGGATCACAAAACAAGACCCAACAATATGCTGCCTACAGGAGACGCATTTGATAGGAAAAGACATACATAGGCTGAAGGTGAAAGGTTGGGAAAAATCATATCACTCATATGGACTTCGGAAACAAGCAGGAGGGTCCATACTCATATCAAATAAAATAGATTTCAAGCCAAAGTTAATCAAAAGAGATAAAGAGGGACACTACATACTGCTTAAGGGAACCATACACCAACAAGACATAACAATCATAAATATTTATGCCCCAAACAATGGTGCAGCTATGTTCATCAAACAAACTCTTCTCAAGTTCAAGAGTCTAATAGACCACCACACCATAATCATGGGAGACTTCAACACACCTCTCTCGCCACTGGACAGATCTTCCAAACAAAAGTTGAATAAGGAAACTATAGAACTCAATAACACTATTAATAACCTAGACCTAATTGACATATATAGAGTATACCACCCAACATCAAGCAGTTACACTTTTTTTTTCAGCAGCACATGGATCCTTCTCAAAAATAGATCATATATTATGTCACAGGGCAACTCTTAGACAATATAAAGGAGTAGAGATAATACCATGCATCTTATCTGATCATAATGGAATGAAACTGAAAATCAACGATAAAAGAAGGAAGGAAAAAGCATACATCAATTGGAGAATGAACAATAGGTTACTGAATGATCAATGGGTTATAGAAGACATCAAGGAGGAAATTAAAAAATTTTAGAGATAAATGAAAACACAGACACAACATATCGGAATCTATGGGACACATTGAAAGCAGTTCTAAGAGGAAAATTTATTGCTTGGAGTTCATTCCTTAAAAAAAGAAAAAACCAACAAATAAATGATCTCATACTTCATCTCAAAATCCTTGAAAAAGAAGAGCAAAACAACAGCAAAAGAAGTAGAAGGCAAGAAATAATTAAAATCAGAGCTGAAATTAATGAAATCGAAACAAAAGAAACAATTGAAAAAATTGACAAAACTAAAAGTTGGTTCTTTGAAAAAATAAACAAAATCGACAGACCCTTAGGGATGCTAGCGAAGAGAAGAAGAGAGAGAACTCAAATTACTATCATACAGGATGAAAAAGGCAATATCACAACAGACATTTCAGAAATACAGAAGATAATCAAAAACTATTTTGAATCCTTATACTCCAATAAATTAGAAGATAGTGAAGGCATAGATAAATTTCTTAAGTCATATGATCTGCCCAGATTGAGTCAGGAGGATATAGAAAACCTAAACAGACCAATATCAATTGAGGAAATAGAAGAAACCATAAAAAGACTACCAACTAAGAAAAGCCCAGGTCCGGATGGGTATACAGCAGAATTTTACAAAACCTTTAAAGAAGAACTAATACCAATACTTTTCAAGCAACTTCAGGAAATAGAAAAGGAGGGAGAACTTCCAAATTCATTCTATGAGGCCAACATCACCCTGATACCTAAACCAGACAAAGACACTTCAAAGAAAGAAAACTACAGACCAATATCTCTAATGAACCTAGATGCAAAAATCCTCAATAAAATTCTGGCCACTCGGATACAAAAACATATCAAAAAAATTGTACACCATGATCAAGTAGGATTCATCCCTGGGATGCAAGGCTGGTTCAATATACGGAAATCAATAAATGTTATTCACCACATCAATAGACTTAAAAATAAGAACCATATGATCATCTGGATAGATGCGGAAAAAGCATTCGACAAAGTACAGCATCCCTTTATGTTCAAAACTCTAGAAAAACTAGGGATAACAGGAACATACCTCAATATTGTAAAAGCAAACTATGCTAAGCCTCAGGCTAGCATCATTCTGAATGGAGAAAAACTGAAGGCATTCCCTCTAAAATCTGGAACAAGACAGGGATGCCCTCTCTCTCCACTTCTCTTCAACATAGTTCTCGAAACACTGGCCAGAGCAATTAGACAGACGAAAGAAATTAAAGGCATAAAAATAGGAAAAGAAGAACTTAAATTATCACTATTTGCAGATGATATGATTCTATACCTAGCAGACCCAAAAGGGTCTACAAAGAAACTATTAGAGCTAATAAATGAATTCAGCAAAGTGGCAGGATATAAAATCAACACGCATAAATCAAAGGCATTCCTGTATATCAGCGACAAATCCTCTGAAATGGAAATGAGGACAACCACTCCATTCACAATATCTTCAAAAAAAATAAAATACTTGGGAATCAACCTAACAAAAGAGGTGAAAGACTTATACAATGAAAACTACAGAACCCTAAAGAGAGAAATAGAAGAAGATCTTAGAAGATGGAAAAATATACCCTGTTCATGGATAGGCAGAACTAACATCATCAAAATGGCGATATTACCAAAAGTTCTCTATAGGTTTAATGCAATGCCAATCAAAATCCCAACGGCATTTCTTGTAGAAATAGAGAAAGCAATCATGAAATTCATATGGAAAAATAAAAGACCCAGAATAGCAAAAACAATGCTAAGCAGGAAGTGTGAATCAGGCGGTATAGCGATACCAGACTTCAAACTATACTACAGAGCAATAGTAACAAAAACAGCATGGTACTGGTACCAAAACAGGCGGGTGGACCAATGGTACAGAATAGAGGACACAGAAACCAATCCACAAAACTACAACTATCTTATATTTGATAAAGGGGCTAAAAGCATGCAATGGAGGAAGGATAGCATCTTCAACAAATGGTGCTGGGAAAACTGGAAATCCATATGCAACAAAATGAAACTGAATCCCTTTCTCTCGCCATGCACAAAAGTGAATTCAAAATGGATCAAGGAGCTTGATATCAAATCAGAGACGCGCCGTCTGATAGAAGAAAAAGTTGGCTACGATCTACAGTCGGTGGGGTCGGGCTCCAAATTCCTCAATAGGACACCCATAGCACAAAAGTTAATAACTAGAATCAACAAATGGGACTTACTCAAACTAAAAAGTTTTTTCTCAGCAAAAGAAACAATAAGAGAGGTAAATAGGGAGACTACACCCTGGGAACAAATCTTTACTCCTCACACTTCAGATAGAGCCCTAATATCCAGAGTATACAAAGAACTCAAAAAATTAGACAATAAGAGAACAAACAACCCAATCAACAAATGGGCCAAGGACCTGAACAGACACTTCTCAGAGGAGGACATACAGTCAATCAACAAGTACATGAAAAAATGCTCAACATCTCTAGCTGTCAGAGAAATGCAAATCAAAACCACCCTAAGATACCATCTCACTCCAGTAAGATTGGCAGCCATTAGGAAGTCAAACAACAACAAGTGCTGGCGAGGATGTGGGGAAAAGGGTACACTTGTACATTGCTGGTGGGACTGCAGATTGGTGCAGCCAATTTGGAAAGCAGTATGGAGATTTCTTGGAAAGCTGGGAATGGAGCCACCATTTGACCCAGCTATTCCCCTTCTTGGTCTATTCCCTAAAGACCTAAAAAGAGCATGCTACAGGGACACTGCTACATCGATGTTCATAGCAGCACAGTTCACAATAGCAAGACTGTGGAACCAACCTAGATGCCCTTCAATAGATGAATGGATAAAAAAAATGTGGCATTTATACACAATGGAGTATTACTCTGCATTAAAAAATGACAAAATCATAGAATTTGCAGGGAAATGGATGGCATTAGAGCAGATTATGCTAAGTGAAGCTAGCCAATCCCTAAAAAACAAATGCCAAATGTCTTCTTTGATATAAGGAAAGTAACTAAGAACAGAGTAGGGACGAAGAGCAGGAGAAGAAGATTAACATTTAACAGGGATGAGAGGTGGGAGGGAAAGGGAGAGAGAAGGGAAATTGCACGGTAATGGAAGGAGACCCTCAGGGTTATACAGTGGAGGGGGTAGAGAGAGAGGAGGGGAGGGGAGGGGAGAGGTGGGGAGGGGGGAGGGTGGATGATGGGAAAGGCAGCGGAGCACAACAGACACTAGTATGGCAATTTGTAAATCAATGGATGTGTAACTGATGTGATTCTGCAATCTGTGTATGGGGTGAAGGTGGGAGTTCATAACCCACTTGAATCAAAGTGTGGAATATGATATGTCAAGAAATTTGTAATGTTTTTAACAACCCACAATAAAAAATTTAAAAAAAATGTATTTCATATGCCTAATTTCCCTAACATCATATCTTGGCATGATGTTTTAATGTTTACCTACTTAAAGATGCTCAGATTACCTATATTAGCCTGCAGTTGGGCAGAACCCTCTGACCCAAAACTTATTTTGTAACAAAGTGTTGAATATCACACATAATTTATTTAACACTCTATTGAAGGTGAAAGGCAGAATAGTTGTATGGGTACACTTTTGCACTATTATAAAGTTAAAAAAAATCACAAGTTGATCCTTCATAATTCAGAAAATTAACTAAACATGGCTCATAAATCTATTTTAAAACCATTAAACTACATACAGAAAACTTTTTTGATTCTGGGAATTGAACCAGAGGTCCTTTACCACTGAGATACATCTCCCAGTTCCTTTTTGTTTTTTATTTTGAGACAATGTCTCTGTAAGTTGCTGAGCTGGTCTAAAACTGGTAATTTTCCTTTTTCAGCCTCCTGAGTCCCTGGGATTATAGTACCAACATGCCTGGCAAAATTGCAAATTTTTAAGAAAAAAAAAAACTAGGAGAAAAACCTTGTGAATTGTAATGTGAAAAAAAAATTAGATGTGAGACTAAGAGCACAATCCAGAAAAGAAAAGATTATGAATTGGATTTCTGCAAAATCAAAAACTTTTGCTCTATCAAAGACTGTGTAAGAATGAAAAGTCATTCTACAGACTGAAAGAATACAAATCACACATCAAAGGACTATCTAGACTCTAAATCATAATTATAAGATAAGAAACTATTCAAATTTTTAAAAATACTGTATTCATGGGATAGAAGACTCAATATAATAAAGAGCCTCTTCACAAATTTATCTATACATTTAACTAAGTTCAACTCAAAATCTAAACAGGATTCTGTTGGTATACTAAAGCTTATTTTGAAATTTATATAAGATGATATAAGCATGAGGATGATAGTTAAAACACTGTGTTGTACACTGGAAACTTGCTGAAGTTCATAGATCTTTAATCTTCTCAGCACACAAACGCAAATGGTACCTTTGTAGGGGTGGTATATTAAATAGGTAGAATGTGGCGATTATTTCACAACACATATATGTATTAAAACATCAACTGTACCCCTAAAATATACAATTTTATGTCAATGATATTTCAGTAAAAATGTTAAAAATTTTTAAAATAAAAATAAATTATTTGGAAAGACAAGGAACTAAAATATCTCTAACACTCAGAGCAAATGGAGGCAAATAAGCATTTTAAAAATGTTCATTAGCCAATCAGGAAAGGCAAATTAAAACCAAAATGAGGTAACACTGCATATCTATTTGAATGACTGAAATAAAAAAAACATTGAGGAGTACAGATAAGGATGCAGAGAAATGGACTTCATACACATGGCTAGTAGAAAATGAAAAGGCAAGTCTACATAACACTAGGGCAGTTTCTTAAAAAGTTAAACATATACTTATTATATGCCTCAGAAATCTCATTCCAAGGTACTCGACCTAGAAAAATGAAAACTTATGCAAAGACATTTATGGCAATTTTATTCAGAATTACCAAAACATTGGAAACACCTAAATGTCTTTTAATGAGTGAACATATAAACTGTGTAACATTTGTAAAATGGAATACTACTCACGAAAAAAGTAACAAACTATTTGTAAAAAAAAATGAGTGAATCTGAAATTCATTATGAAATGCAGTTGAAAGGAGCCTATTTCACAAGATTGTACAATGTGTCAATCCATTCATATGCCATCCTCTAAAAATGGTAGTTGCAGGGAGATGATCAGCCATTTCCAGGGATTGGGGCAGGGAGAGGCTGTTACCATACAGATCAAGACAATTGGAGGCAGTAGTATAGAACTATTTTGTGTATTTATTTGGGAGGTAGTTACCTGACTCTATACATGTGCTACTGCATTCTATGTGAAAAATTCAACTAATTGCATATTATTTAAACCCAAATTAATTACTTGAAGAATGATTGGTACTAAAGGTATTGAATTGGATGTTAAAATAAGGCTTTCCAAAACTTCATTGCATTTATTCCCTAGATTGTCTGTGTTCAACTGTCACTTGATCACTGGAGTAAAGGTAATTATATACTTATATAAATTAAGAAACTTTGAGTAGCTTTTGGGTAAAATATAATCCTTAGAGTAAGTCACAGTTTCCTTCAGAGTTTTAGCACAGAATTCTAGAAGAACACTTTCCAGATAGAGGAAGAATCAATTATATGTTCAATTACCTGTATATAAATGTACTAACCCCAATATTTTCCTGCCAGAGGTCTTATTTGTCTTCAAAAGACAGCTTTTATCCTTCTATCCCTTCATTCTATTTATACTTACTCTTACAGGGTCATTTGTATACTTACATACATTAAGGAAATTTGAGTAGCTTTTGGGTAAAATATATGTATGTGGAATATTTATGGTAGAGATATTTGTCATATACATATCTGGAACTCAGGAGAGAGGAGAGGGTGGGTAATTCCATTTGTAAATTATAGGTATAGATAAGCTCATCCAGGAATAATGTGTATTATTGTGAATCATGAGTGAGACAAGGACTGAGGAATGTAATTCAGGGTTATCAATGTTTGAGAAAAAAATTGAGGAGGACCTCATAAAGGAGATTAAATGAGAGTAGGAAGTATAACACTTTGTGAAAGCCAAGAAAGCTTAGTAAGACTAGTTAGCATTCTCCAACTCAATGGAGAAGTCAACAAAGATGGCATTTGAAACATTGTCATTGTGTTGCACAAATAGAAGGTCATTGGCATTGCAAAAACATTTTTAGAATTGATGTGGGAGAAATGCTGAGGGGATATAGCTTTAGAAATAAATGAGAGGCAAGGAAGTTCTTTTGTAAAGCTCTGGCTTATTTATATTTGAATTCTTGAATAAGGTTTTGATGTTATGATTACTCTTACTTCAAGCCATTAAACCAAGTTAAATTAAAAGTCTCAATAAAATTTTTTATTTATGGCAAAACTTGAAGCTAAGTAATAGTTACACATGATTAACATTTAGATAAAATCCTCTTTTGGTAAGACTCAAAATTGTTAATTATTTCAACACTACTTGAAATCTACAGCATTACAATGAAAGAGATGAAAACATATATTAAAAATAAATTTATTTTCTCTTTAAAAACTGGAACAAGACAGAGATGCCCTCTTTCATCACTTCTATTCAATATAATCCTTGAAACTCTAGCCAGAGCAATTAGATGAAAGAAATTAAAGGAATACACATAGGAAAAAAAACTCAAAGTATCCCTATTTGCCAATGACATGATCTATATTTAGAAGATCCAAAACATTCCACCAGAAACCTTCTAGAACAAATGAATTCATCAAAGTAGTAGGATATAAAATTAACACTCATAAATCAAATGCATTTCTATATGTAAATGATGAATCCACTGAAAGAAAAATTAGAAAAACTACCCCATTCAAAATAGCCTCAAAAAAGATAAAATACTTGGGACTCAATCTGACAAAAGAGGTGAAAGACCTCTACAATGAAAACTACAGAACACTAAAGTAAGAAATTGAAGAAGACCTTAGAAGATGGAAATATCTCCCTTGCTCTTGGATAGGCAGAATTAATATTGTCAAAATGGCCATACTCCCAAATCTTCATCATATTGGATTAGGCCCTGACTTCCTTAACAAGACTCCTATAGTGCAAGAATAAAAATCAAGAATCAATAAATGGGATGAATTTAAACTAAAAAGCTTCTTCTCAGCAAAAGAAACAATCCAATGAAGTGAATAGAGAGCTCACACAATGGGAGCAATTTTTACCATACACACATCAGATAATGCACTAATCTCTAGGATATATAAAGAGCTCAAATATCTTAACAACAACAAAAAAAATAAACCAATCAATAAATGGGCTAAGGAACTGAACAGACACTTCTCAGACTAGGATATACAATCAATAAACAAATATATGAAAAATGTTCAACATATGTAGCAATTAAAGAAATGCAAATCAAAACCATTCTAAGATTTAATCTCACTCCAGTCAGAATGGCAGCTATTAAGAATATATACAACAATAAGTGTTGGCAAGGATATGGGGGAAAAGGCACACTCATACATTGCTGGTGGGACTGCAAATTGGTGCAGCCAATATGGAAAGTAGCATGGAGATTCCTTAGAAAACTGGCAATGGAACCACAATTTGACCCAGCTATCCCACTGCTCAGTTTATACCCAAAGGACTTAAAAACAGCATACTACAGGGACACATCCACATCAATATTTATAGCATCACAATTCACAATAGCTAAATTGTGGAACCAACCTAGATGCCCTTCAGTAGATGAATTAATAAAGAAAATGTGGTGTATATATATACACAATGGAATATTACTCAACATTAAAAGATACTAAAATTATGGCATTTGCAGGTAAATAGATGCAGTTAGAGAAGATAATGCTAAGTAAAGTTAGCCAATCCCAAAAAAACAAATGCTGAATGTTTTCTCTGATATAAGGATGCTGATTCATAATGGGGATGAGGGGGCAACATGGAAGGGATAGACAAACTTTACATAGGCAATGGGAAGGGAGGGGAATGGAGGGGGAACGGGGATAGGAAAGATGGTGGAATGAGACAGACATCATTAACTTCAGTACATGTATGAGAACATGAATGGTGTGACTCTACTTTGTGTAAAACCAGGGACATGAAAAATTGTGCTTTATCTGTGTAAGATAAATTGAATTGCATTCTGCTGTCATATATAACAAATTAGAATACATAAAATTTAAAATAATCTCCTCTGTCAAAAAATGTCCATACTACCAAAATGGCCATATAGATTTAATCCAATTCCTATTAAAATCCCAATGACATTCTTCATTGAACTAGAAAAAGCAATCATTAAATTCATTTGGAAAAATAAGAGACCAAGAATAGCCAAAGTAATCCTTAGTATGAAAAGTAAAGCAGGAGGCATCATAATACCAGACCTTAAACTATACTACAGAGCAATAGTAACAAAAATGGCATGGTATTGGCACCAAAGTAGACATGTGGGTCAATGGTACAAAATAGAAGACACAGACAAACCCACATAAATACAGTTATCTTATACTAGACAAAGGTGCTGAAAATATACATTGGAGAAAATATAGTCTCTTCAACAAATAGTACTAGGAAAACTGAAAATTCCTATGCAGCAAAATGAAATTAAACCATGCACAAAACTCAACTCGAAGTGGATCAAGGACCTAGGAATTAGACCAGAGATCCTGTGCCTAATAGAAGAAAAAGTAGGTCCAAATATTCATCATGCTGGATTAGGCCCTGACTTCCTTAACAAGACTTCTAAAGCACAAGAATTAAAATCAAGAATCAATAAATGTTACGGACTCAAACTCAAAAGCTTCTTCTCAGTAAAAGAAACAATCAATGACATGAAGAGAGAGACTACAGAGTGGAAAAAAATCTTTACCATATGTACATTAGATAAAGCACTAATCTCCAGGATATACAGAGAACTCAAAAAAATTAACACACACACACACACACAAAAAAAAAAAAATAACTCCAGTCAATAAATGGGCTAAGGAACTGAACTGAGACTTCTCAGAAAAAGATATACAAGCAATCAACAAATATATGAAAAAAATATTCAACATCTCTATCAATTAGAGATATGCAAATCAAAACCACTCTAAGATTTTATCCCACTCCAGTTAGAATGGCAGCTATTAAGAATATAAACAACAAAAAGTGTTGGCGAGGACATGGGGGAAAAGGTACATTCATACATTGCTGGTGGCACTGCAAATTGGTGCAACCACTTTAGAAAGCAGTATGGAGATTCCTCAGAAAACTTGGAATGAAACCATCATTTGACCCAGCTATCCCACTCCTCGGTCTATCAAAGGACTTAAAATCAGCGTGCTATAGTGATGCAGCCATTAAACTAATCCATGTTATTATAAACTAATCAAATGATTATAACTCAATTTACAATAGATAAACTGTGGAAACAACCTAGATGCCCATCAATAGATGAATAGATTAAGAAACTATGGTATATATACACAATGGAATATTACTCAACATTAAAAGAGAACAAAAATTATGGCATTTGCAGGTAATTAGATGGAGTTGGAGAATATCGTGCTAAGTAAGCCAATCCCCAAAAAACGAAGGCTGAATGTTTTCTCTGATTAGTGGATGCTGATCTTTAAGGGGGAGTGTGTGGGAAGAATGGAGGAACTTCGGATTTAGCAAAGGGGAAGGGAGGGGAAGGGACATGAGGCAGTAAAGATGGTGGAATGAGATGGACATCATTACCCTAGGTATATATATGATTGCAGGAATGGTGCAACTCTACATCAGGTACAACCAGAGAATTAAAATGCTGTGCTGTATTTGTGTACAATGAATTGAAGTGCATTCTGCTGTCATGTATGATGAAGTAGAACCAAAATAAATAAAACAAATATTGAATCTATTCAAAAAAATTATTTAACCTAACTTTCTTATTTAAAAGATGAAGAAACTGAGACCCAGAAGGGAAGTAAATTGTTCAAGATCATGCTACATTGGCTCCCTCCTCTTTCACTGCTATGTTGTGCTAGTTCCCAAATCTTTTCCTTTATATAAGCTGTCCTTCACCTCAAGTGTAGTACATATGAAGAGATACTCATAATCTTATGTTTGGCCCCTTTCTAAAAAAATTAGTGTAATTGGATGAAACTGAAATTTATGAGAATAAAAGAAATTACCTTCCTAGGAAGTAAACAAGCAGCAAATTCAGCAGGTGGAGTGTATGAGCCCAGTCTTGATGGATGAAGAGACTTGGTAAAAGGAGAAAGAATAGATAGAAGGAGACAGGCTGTCTTTTGAAAACAAACAAGACCTCTGGTAGGAAAATACTGGAGTTGGTAGTTGAAAATATTAGAATTGGTATTTGCATGTACAGGTAATTTAACAGATAATTGATTCTCTATGTACCTGGAAAGTTGTATTCTAGAATTCTCTGCTAAAACTCTGAAGGAGTCTGTGATTTACTCTAGTGAGAAAGGCTGTTGCTATACTATTATTCCAGTTATTGTTCTGAAAGAACAGGGAGTAGGACAATTTGGTTGGAGTTTGCCTAGAGGGTAAGCTGGAGGGGGAGAATGTTCCTAAGCCCAAGTTCAGGAACAGTGATTATGGCTGCAGGTGCTCAAGTTAGATGCATAGATGTCTGCTGGAGTTCATTCATTTACTTTTCAGTGACCTCAAATAAGTGTGTTCAACTCTCTATGCCTCAGTTTAAACCTATAAAATGGAATTATTTGTGAGTACTGAGTATGCTACATATGATGAACTTAGATCATTGTATAAAATATTTAATAAATGTTAGGTTTCACATTTATATTATTAATTAGCAATGTGGTTCTATTCTGTAGGAAATGGCCAAAGATAATACAAGCCAACATTTTCAGACATGAATAGTTCCTGTCTTTTGTAAATTGATCTTTATGTGGCTTAAGCTGGCATGGCTGGGCCCCTCAGCAGGAATTGCAAAGATATTTAGAGTTGACTGCAAAGGTCTGAACTCAAATGGGATACACGATGAGACAATACCAAAGATATAAATGGGTAAGCACACTGTACTGAGGGAGGGGTGGGGGTGGAGGCATTATTTGTCAAATGGCATCAATGTGCACAGCTGACTGTGTCTGCAGAAGAAGGGGAGGCTGGATGGCAGTTCCTGCTACAAAAGGGGCCTGGAAAAGAGCAGTATGAGTAAGCTCCTGATCAGATTTCTTTAGGATGATGAGGGGAATATGATGCTCTGAAAGATTACTGAAGCTTAAAAAGAGTAAGTAGTAGAATCACCTCTTCCTGCCATGGGGAATTTAGGTGTTGGATACTATATTTCCAGCTCTTTTTATTCATTCATTCTTTCAAAAACTTATTTTAAAATAATGATGACAAAATTGGTAAAAACTGCCCAACATATTTGTTGTGATTTTCTTTTGGATTCCAGAGTAAAGACATAATGGTGCAGGAAGTGCAATTTACAGGGCTTTTGCCAAACCCTGCTTCAACTTAGATACACTAAGTGCACACATGCTTATACACAGACACACATGCACAAAGATACCCTACAAAACTCACTTATGAAGACTCACAGTTACACCTCTAAAAAAATTTCTGTTCTAGTCATTAAAAAAAGTATGGATTTATAATTCAGTTACCTCTTTCTTGGAGGTGAAATGGCTGGGTAGATGAGGAAGCTCACTAACAAGCCCCAGTGGTTCTCATTTCTGGCCTGGACCCCAATCCATTGTATTTACATTAGACTCTCCAATGTTTCCAGCTCTTATTAAAAGAAAAACAACTTGTTTTAATTAATCATCTGTGAATCATTTTTGAAGTATTAACTTTTTTAAAAAAAATTCTGACCCAGCATATCTATCATGGGGAATAGAGCAGGAGAAAATGGCTAGATGCATGCAAAAATTTATCAACCCTGAGTCATCCCAACAATGTTTTTAAAAGCAAAAATAGGAAGCTTTCTAAATGGGCAATGAGGGAGATTTTTTCCAACTCTACCTTACAGCCATTAAAAATGATGTAATAGAAATATTTAATGCACATAACATCCACACATTCAATTCATAAAGAGAAAAAAAAAGGATGTTATACAAGTCCAATGAGATTTTACTTCTTTGGAAAAATCCATTTGAGAAGAAAAAAATTAAATAATATATTCCCAGATAACTGTATTTATTGTAAGTTAATATTTATAAGAAATGTGATACTTTTCACATTCATTCTTAGGCCTAGAGTTGTTTTTCCAGATTTTCTAAACTAATCATTAATTATTTTATAAGGAGAAAAATTGAAAGCACTTCTAGAAATCTGAGGGAGATTTATATTGAAATATTACTCTGTGTATAGCTGCCCATCTATATGTTTAAAGTAATTGATACCTTCATTTTGCATATGCTACTTATGTGAATAGATTCCACAGATAAAATAATCTTAAAGAAACACCCTGGATTTTTGTATGGAAGTAATCACAAGCAAGTTCTTGTTTAATATATGGCTTTGATTTAGGAAGTTTAGCATGCATCAACTGGCTTAATTTGGCAAAGATAGAGGAAGAGATTTTATGCTCTGTGATTGGTTTTTGCAGTTGTAATGAGCTAATAGGCTGCTTTCTTCCATAATGTCTTATAATTAGGAAGAGCTGCTATGAACTCTGCAGGATATTTTTTCTCCTCTAGGCCCCCCATACCCTGAAATTAAATCAATCTCTGTAATTAAAAAAAATGGTGGAACAGATAAGGAAAGGGGCTGGCAAATTTGTAGATTTCTTCTCCTTTTAAATTTTAATTTAAGTGTCATGGAAGAAGTGGACTATTGTGACACAGTAAAATAATGTTACATTTTTCTAAAAAAAGTCCTTTAACATTTGCCTTTAAATCTGGAGACTAGATAAAATTAATTGATTGGGCAACTGATGGAAACAACCACAACAGTGACCAGACCCCTGTTTCCCTTCTCTAAATTGATTGGATTTCAGATCAACCAAGAAGCTAAAGATAAGTTCAAGACTATACTGTTTGAAGACATGTCATTTCCCTGCAATGGAGAGTAGGTGAAGTGTGGTTCTTCATAACTACTTTGTTTCACTCCATTGATAATGTTTCTTAGTTGCTCTGTGTATTTGTAGTATAGGTTTGTTTCCAAACTGAACTAAACAAGAAAGTCCCTGTGATCCAGTAGGTGAGGGGCACCTGGAAGGGGCTGGGCCTTTGGGGATAACTTGAGAAGTCACTCTGAAGCCTAACCTCCCAGGGCCTCTATCATCACTAATAGTGTAGACTGGGTACACTTCAGGAAGAGCAGACTCCAACTCGTGAAGATGAATCTTGGAGATTTTGTTAGTCAGGATTCTGTAGAGATATCAGTTATCCTCCTTCTGAAAGCTGGTGAAACAGAAAAAGTCAGAAGAAAATGGTAAAATTCAATCCAAAGGCATGAGAACTGTGGGCAGGGGTGGAGTTGGTGAGGCTAGCCTAAGTCCTGGGGTTTGAAGACCCCCAAAGCCAGGAACTCTGATGTCTAAGAGAAGTAGAAGAAGATCTTAGAAGATGGAAAAATATACCCTGTTCATGGATAGGCAGAACTAACATCATCAAAATGGCGTTATTACCAAAAGTTCTCTATAGGTTTAATGCAATGCCAATCAAAATCCCAACGGCATTTCTTGTAGAAATGGATAAAGCAATCATGAAATTCATATGGAAAAATAAAAGACCCAGAATAGCAAAAGCAATTCTAAGCAGGAAGTGTGAATCAGACGGTATAGCAATACCAGACTTAAAACTATATTACAGAGCAATAGTAACAAAAACAGCATGGTACTGGTACCAAAACAGGAGGGTGGACCAATGGTACAGAATAGAGGACACAGAGACTAATCCACAAAGCTACAACTATCTTATATTTGATAAAGGAGCTAAAAGCATGCAATGGAGGGAGGATAGCATCTTCAACAAATGGTGCTGGGAAAACTGGAAATCCATATGCAACAAAATGAAACTGAATCCCCTCCTCTCGCCATGCACAAAAGTTAACTCAAAGTGGATCAAGGAGCTAGATATCAAATCAGAGACTCTGTGTCTGATAGAAGAAAAAGTTGGCTCCGATATACATATTGTAGGGTCGGGCTCCAAATTCCTTAATAGGACACCCATAGCATAAAAGTTGATAACAAAAATCAACAAATGGGACTTACTTAAACTGAAAAGTTTTCTCTCAGCAAGAGAAACAATAAAAGAGGTAAATAGGGAGCCTACATCATGGGAACAAATTTTTACTCCTCACACTTCAGATAGAGCCCTAATATCCAGAGTATACAAAGAACTCAAAAAATTAAACAATAAGAAAACAAATAACCCAATCAACAAATGGGCCAAAGACCTGAACAGACACTTCTCAGAGGAGGACATACAATCAATCAACAAGTACATGAAAAAATGCTCACCATCTCTAGCAGTCAGAGAAATGCAAATCAAAACCACCCTAAGATACCATCTCACTCCAGTAAGATTGGCAGCCATTATGAAGTCAAACAACAACAAGTGCTGGTGAGGATGTGGGGAAAAGGGTACTCTTGTACATTGCTGGTGGGACTGCAAACTGCTGCGGCCAATCTGGAAAGCAGTATGGAGATTCCTTGGAAAGCTGGGAATGGAACCACCATTTGACCCAGCTATTGCCCTTCTTGGACTTTTCCCTGAAGACCTTAAAAGAGCGTACTACAGGGATACTGCTACATCGATGTTCATAGCAGCACAATTCACAATTGCTAGACTGTGGAACCAACCCAGATGCCCTTCAATAGATGAATGGATAAAAAAAATGTGGCATTTATACACCATGGAGTATTACGCAGCACTAAAAAATGACAAAATCATAGAATTTGCAGGGAAATGGATGGCACTAGAGCAGATTATGCTTAGTGAAGCTAGCCAATCCCTAAAAAACAAATACCAAATGTCTTCTTTGATATAATGAGAGCAACTAAGAACAGAGCAGGGAGGAAGAGCAGGAAGAAAAGATTAACATTAAACAGATACATGAGGTGGGATGGAAAGGGAGAGAAAAGGGAAATTGCATGGTAATGGAGGGAGACCCTCATTGTTATACAAAATTACATATAAGAGGTTGTGAGGGGAATGGGAAAATAAACAAGGAGAGATATGAATTACAGTGGATGGGGTAGAGAGAGAAGATGGGAGGGGAGGGAGGAGGGATGATAGAGGATAGGAAAGGTAGCAGAATACAACAGTTACTAATAGGGCATTATGTAAAAATGTGGATGTGTAACCGATGTGATTCTGCAATCTGTATTTGGGGTAAAATTGGGAGTTCATAACCAACTTGAATCTAATGTATGAAATATGATAGCTTTATAATGTTTTGAACAACCAATAAAAAATAAATTAAAAAAAAGAAAAGAAAATAACAAGAAAAAATCCTTTCTAACACAATAATATTATCACACTTACAACCAAAAGTAATCCTTTTCCTAGAAGAAGAGATCAAATTTTTGAGTAATTTGTATTCCTTTTCGTTATCCCATAACTAAAATACTATGATGTAAAATTAATAATATTTAAAATCAATATCTTATGTTGCATAAAAAAGGATTAGGTGAGGAAATAAAATGAAGACATTTGCTTAATATGTGCACACATACCCACTGATTTATGTATGATAAAGGAGATATATGCATGATAATTGTAGTCCTCATTTTAAAACAAATGGACATGGTATTGGTGGTGTTAATAACTACCTTTTCCTATTATCCATTCTATAGTCCCTTTGCTTTCTACAAAAACCTCACTAGACTCTGGTTCCTTACCCAGTGGAATGACCCACATCTTCATTCTTCAAGAATATGGGACATTCATGCTCCTGTGTGGACTTGGTAATTTTAGTTTCCCATTGATCTTCATCACAGGCATGGTAATATGAAGAGACTACCTGTGGAATTTCCTGTACTCCAGATACACTCCTCTTTGCCTTAATTGTAGAGATGTAGTATAATTTCCTCTTGGTAGTCTGGGTCAATTATTCTAACCAACCCCACAACTCCCTTCTTTACCAGTTGACTCACAAGTATGAAAACCTAGTGTAGTTGGGTGGTAATCTCAATAGCCTGTTTAATTGGATGATTATTGTGTCTGTTGTTGGAAGCATTCTTCCTTCTGGAACTCAGAAGTCTAGGCCAACAGGGCATAAAGTTGTATAAACAAGAAGAAAAAATTTCTTCTAGTGGGTAACTTAGAGTGAGTGTTTTCACCACAATTTCTATTCCTTATTTTTTGGACCTGTGAATCAGGGGAGAAACATCACCAAAATTGGATACTGATTCAGAGTATATACAACCTTACAGAGAACCTTGTTTAAATGTATTATTATCTATATGGCTCTGTAACTGAGTGTTCAAAGGGCCATTCCACCCTTATATAAGAACAGTTGCTTCAGAATGGTGGAGAACATAGAAAGGCCAGAGAATTTCATGAGTATAACCTGATGCTATTCTTCTTTTGCTACGAATTTAGGATCTTGATCAGAAGCAATCATGTGTAGAATACCATGATGGTAGATAAGGCATTTTGTAAGTCCATGAATGGTAGTTTTGGAAGAAGCATTGCATACAGGAAAGCAAATTTATATACAGAGAAAGTGGGGACCAAATATTGTCCCACAATGGAGGTGATCTGATGTGAGCAATATACCACCAGGTAGCTGGCTGGTCACCTTGGGGAATGATGCCATATTGGACTTCTATGTTGGTTTTGGCTGCTAGCATATTGTGCATTCAGCAGTGGTTGAAACCAGGTTAGCTTTGGTGAGTGAAGTCTATATTACTGCCTTCATGCATCACTTCCATTCCTGTCTCCATGACACTTTGCTCATGAACCTACTGGGCATTGACAGGAGTGGCTAGGAAAAACAAGCTGATTGGTATACACTAAATGGGTGATCCTATCCCTTTGATTATTAAAATCTACTCAACTCAAGTCACCCATTGGTGGGCATTCACATGGGATTCAAATATATTCACTTTTTTTGTCATTCAGGGAGGTCTATTCACACACCTCCATCTCAAAAGTCTTCATCCTAATTTTCCAATCATGTTTCTCCCAAGTCTCTGACTACCTAGCAATCCACTGGCTATAATTCATAAATCAGTGTATCTTATTATGTCTAGCCATTTCTCCTTTGAAGCAATGTGCACAACCAGGTGCACTGTTTGAAAGCTCTGCCTACCAGGAAGATTTCGCTTCCCTGTTATTCTTCAAATATGTCTCAGAGGTGAGCTGTAATGAAATAGCTGTCTATTTATGAGGATGTCTGCATATCACACAGAACTCTGTAAACCAGACCCAAATTCTCTCTTCTGTCAACTGACTGAAAGGAACTCCCATGCAACACAGGTGCAACCAGAGAAAGAAGGTAGTGTATTAGGATTGAGGACCATGGGCATTTGGTCTATTTCTTTATGTAACTGCTCAGGCCTGATCATATGTATATCATTCCATTTGATGATGAAATGTTGTTGTGCATGCTGAACTTTATAGCTTGGAAGGTCAGATAACAGCTAGTTCATTATGGACAGCTCAGATTACATGATATCTTGATGGCCGATGACCAAGCATTCAGTTTCTACTGAAGCCCAATAGCAGCCCAAGAGCTATTCCTCTAAAGGAGAGTAATTATCTTCAGAGAGAGGATGGCTCTTGAGGAGAATCAGCTTTGTCTTACATGGCCTTAGAGGTAGTAATTGCCATTTTCTTAGACAATACAAGACCAGTCCTCTCAGAAAAGTTTATACCACTGTGAGTACAGAGGTGGCTACCACTGGGGTAAGGGATACTGTTGTAGGGAAGTCAATCTGCTGGGGTTGGAGACTAATTTCTCTGAGGTGGGAAGACATGCCCTAGCAAAGAAGGCTAATCACAACTCAGGGGCTCAGTGTGTTCATATTAATCAGGGTCTCCCCATTTTAACTTATAGGATCCCATTCTTTTCAGATCAGTGACTTCACTTTACCAGTAGACATCCTGTGATGCTAGGGGTTTAACTTGCCTCAGAATTCATCCATCACAGGATAAGATCTTACATTTGATTTTCAATAATTTCATCCCTGTAGCTACAGGAGATAAAACTCTCCCTCAGTGAGGACCTAGGTGCTCTTATGTCATTTGTGCAGCATTTGAGCTGGGAAATTGAATCTGTGAGCTCATCTTTTTTTTCCCCACCACTTTTCCCAGTTACTTTAGAAATAACCATCCAACATAATTACATTTTTTAGTTTTCAAAAATGTTCAAAAATATATAGAAAGCCACTGAGTTTCTTTATTCTTATAAGTGATTGGTCAGGAATGTTCAATGATATTTTGTGTATCTCTATAAATAGTACAAGCCATGGACTATTAGAGCTCTCTTTACTACTGGAAATAAGAGTCATTATCATCTTTAAATCTAATCATATTAGAAAGCCAATTTCAGAAACCACAGAATCAATTTTAAAAGCATGCTCTTAAAATTATTTTCCTCTAGAACCACTCTTGATGTGAAAATCTGTGTTTTCTGGAGTTCTCCAGAGAAACAGAACTGATATATATATATATATATATATATATATATATATATATATATATATCTCACACACAAAATAATGGAGGAGTTATCACACATAATAATGGAGTCCCATCATCTGTTATCTGTAAACTGGAGAACCAGGAAAAGCCAGTGGTATAATTGAGCCTGAATCAAGAGACTTGAGAATAGAGGAACTAACAGTATAACTCTCAGTATGAGTCCCAAAGATTGCAGAACTGAGATGGAGGGTGGTGGCTAGTGGCTTGTATTAATTCTGGAGTTTGAAGGCCTGAGAACCAGGAGATCTGATGTCAAGAGCAGGAGAAGATGGATATACCAGCCAAAGAGAAGGGAGAGAATTTACCCTTCTTCTGCCTTTTAGTTCCATTTTTGTCCTCAATGGGACACACACACACACACACACACACACATCCCATCTCATGGTAGGTAAGGATAACCTCACCTACCAATTCAGTTGTTATTCTCTTTTGGAAACATCTTTATAGACACTCCCCAAAATAATGTTTTGCCAGCTATCTGGGTATCTTTAGCACAGTTAATTTGACACATAAAATTATCCATTATAGAGATCATCTCCTTACTTTTACTATTTCCCAGATGATGAAGCTTACACCAGTTTATCCAAGAAAACAGAGTGAGAAAGACGGATTTCAAACTTTACTAAACCCATTGATTTCCCTATGGCCCTCCCCCGAGGATGCTATTTTCCCATGATTAGACTGGAGAATATTGCATGGAGGAAGATATTTTTTGCTTCCCCAAACTCACAAGCCAATGGGAGGAATTCCCATAAAGCATTCACTGTCAAGGAGGAAGTGGCGAGGAGCAGATTGAAGACCAAGGCAATTGCCAAGCTCGGATGTATGGTGACCAGGTCTGCCTGGGGTGATGGTTGCTTGGATGGGAAGGAAGGACCAAATAAGAAAATTACATAAAGAAACATTTGAGTACATTTTTATGTAAAACATCTTCTTTTGTTCACCTGTAAATGAGATGAAAAGCCCTAAGCATCATTTATAGCATTTGGTAATTACTTAGCAAACATGAGCACTTACTGATTATAGACAGTATATCAGGCTACTAATGAGAAAGTTCCTCTATTTGTATAAGCCTAATGAACTGGATATGATTTCATTCCTAGGCCAATTTTATATTTTTGCTGGGCTGCCATGGAATCAGTGTTAAAGACCCATCAAAATATGTATTGAAGATACACAGATCTAAAAACACATTAATATATATCATTAACGTCATATCACTTTCTTTTTCTTTCTTTCAACATATGTACGTGCACATTAACACTCAAGCCTCAAGTAAGGCATATTAGCATTATCTAGAAAAATATGCATGGATTAAGTTATTGTAAAGTTTATATGCAATTAATGGCACATTAGTTCTAGCCAGGTATTTTTTCTAAAATGTACTGCATATCTATAAGTGTATCTATGTATTATTTTATCATCCATTATGAATTTCTGGCTCCTTACAGGAAATAACCTATTTACTTTGTGATTTAAACAGGACAAAGATTTTACATCTGTAAATTGTATTCAGTACATAGTCTGTGAATAAAAATGCTATAGCATAAAATATTACCTTTGGTATTCGCATGATGCTTTTTATTATTTTTGAACAAAAACTAATTTACATATTTATTTGACAGAGATAAGTTCCATAAATGTTATGAATTAAATAATTTTCTTAGTCCTTCGACTGATAGTAAAGAAATGGGATTTTTTTTATTTTTTGCTTGAAGATGAGGCTACCCAAGAATTACTTCCTGAATGGATTCTATAGAGGTAATGGGAAACTGCCATATCTCTTTTCCAATGAGGCCATGAGAGAAAATGATCACAGCATGAAGTTGTGGTTTGAGCTTTAAAATGCTCTTACTATGAGGTAGTGCAGAAGAAATGTGCCATTAAAGGAATTTGGCATTCTCTCTCTCTCTCTCTCTCTCTCTTTATTTTTTATTTTGATATTTTTAAAAAGCAAGTCAGTCTATTCTGCAGCCTAATCTATGAAGAAATGGTAACTTTTTACTCCCAATAATCTGTTGAAGTGATAGGTGATTCTACATAACCAATTTCATATCAACATAATCCCAGTGCTCCTTTTCTTCCCCTACCATAGGTGATGACTAGAGAAAGGAGATTGAATAGATGCAAGAAAAAAAAAGCAAATGAAAGTGTTCAGGTGACTAATGAGGCTGCCTTCAATCATGATGGCTTTCCAAACCACATACCAGACATCTTGCCCCATTTTCTCTGAAGTAATTGAGTCTCCGTATCAATTATATGGTTTTGGCTACAAAGAATATAAAAAAAGAAAAGAAATGAAAACTGAAAGCAATTTAAACAAGCAACACTTATTATCTCACATAACACAAGGTGTCAGATGGAGATTTAGATGGTTTTAGGGTGGTTCAGTGATGACATATGGGGCACAGTTTAATTCTCTTTCTTATTTTCTTAGTCAACATTTTGGTTTTGAGCTAAAGCTTCTTTCTTCATGGATGCCAGATGCCTTTAACAGCTCCACTCTTCAATCTTATTTTCTTGGGAGTATATCTCCCATATTCTCCTGACCTATTCACACCATTTGTGTCTTCATACATGTATTTTGTATAATGGATAGATTTTCTCCCTGGGCTGTTGCTCACTTATCCATCCTGGGTTGTCCCTCTACCTTTGTCTCAAGAGTTTCCTGGATCTATTTCTTAAGTTGAATCCCCTGAATCCTGGATTTCTTGCTTTTCATTTTATGGTTTATTCTCTTGTTTGGGTAGAGTAAATCTTCTAGTAGCTCTCTGAAATAGGGTACATGGAAAATAATTTTTGAGACTTTAAATAGCTGAAGATATATTTTATCCTCATATTTGATTGATAGTTTGGCTGGATATAGATTATACTTTGGAAGTAATTTCTACTCAGAAGTCTGAAGGAATTGCTGGGTAATGTTTTAGCTTCCAGTGTTAATGTAGACAAGTCTGATGGCATTTTGATTTTTTTACAGGTTCTGATTCCTCTTTATTTATTTTGTAGTATTTCCTTAATGATCTGGCACACTTTTGCATAAGCTATCTGTATGTGCTCTACTCCAGGAAATAGAAAGACACACATTCCCTTTGATAAAAATAATTCAGAATAGTATCTGCCAGCTTTTAGAACTCTGTGCCAAAAACATGAATGTGTATTTTAATTTCCATTCAGTCTGCCCAGCAACAAGGTAGGGAATATGACCCAAGCTTACAGTGAGAATCTGAAGGGAAATTAATTTTCCTGAGGTCACCCAGCTAGCAAGTAGTGGAACCCAGATCTTCCCTCTCCAGAGCCCTTACTCCTGACCACTATGCTATATTTATGTCAGTCCTATTTACACAACCTATGTCCTTTTTGCATAGCCAGAAAATACCATGTTTTGCTCTCATAAAACCACAGTTACAGTTTTTGGTGGATGACATCATTTACCTTTGATCTGATTGAGTACTCAAAATCCTCTATAGCAATTAACTTAACTCAAAGTGGTTTTCCTCTGCTAATGAAATTTTTAAAATGCTGATTTGTCATATGTGACAGTGGAATGTATTACAATTCATATTACACATGTAGAGCATAATTTTTCATATCTCTGGTTGTATACAAAATACATTCACACCATTTGTGTCTTCATACATGTATTTCGTATAATGATTTCCATTTCATTCCACCATCGTTTCTAACCCCATGCCTCCTCCCTTCCCCTCTTTCCTCTTTGCCCTATCTAGAGTTCATCTATTCCTCCTATGCTCCCCTTTCCTACTCCACTGTGAATCAACCTGATGCTGGTTGTTTTATTGAATCATAATGATAGCCATTATTTATCAGGTAGTTAGTGTGTGCCAAATACTGTTAAAACACTTCATGAGCTAGATTTCCTTTTAGAGTCCTGTTTATTGAGATATAATTTACATATGGTACAATTTGCCCTATTTATTTTTATAGTTACATGATTTTTGACAACATAAATATAAAAATGGCTATATATATATATATATATATATATATATATGGACATATAGTACTACAATCAAGATATAGAATATGTTACCTTGTTTTTCTTTACTTCTTTTTTTAAACAACTAGAGAAATTAATTTTAATATATTTTCATTTAACCCATGGATTACCAACAAAATTTGCAAAGAAAATAATTGTTGTTAAGCTATTTCATGTTCCTTTTTTTGTCCTAGTAATTCTCTGGAATCTACTGTCTATTTAACATGCAGCACACCTCAATTCAGACTAGACACATTTCAAGTACTCAGTAGCTTCATGTAACCAATGGCTGCCATATTAGCTCCTTTCTCCATCTTTCACCTTTTGGTGAGATATATGCTGTAGGCTGCATGATAAATCTCCTTATTATGTGGTTTCTTGTTGAGTTACGTCAGAATGGGACACCAAAGAGATGAACTTGGAATATAAGAGTAGAGCAAGATGCTTTATTCCTCCCCACAAGACTCTATTAGACTGTGAATTGGTTTCTTCATGCTTTTGGTGGGAATAACATCAATTAGGTCGCCTTCTCCTACAAGGTTTTAATAATGGCTCTCTCTTCTTTCACCTCCTACCTCTCCAAGTCTATGGAAGGAAAGGTACTTCACAAAATGTGGTGGCTTCCCTCAACCTTGCCCTTACCTTTACAAATACTTTATTAAACAATTTTTACCCTGATTGATATTTTTCATCATTGAATCTTGAATAATGGTTTTTTAATTATAAGAAAGTAAAATATACCTCATCTCGTATCACAGGCAATGTATATACACGCCAGATTAATTATATATTAAAATATAATGTATAAAATGCTAAAACTTTTAAAGAAAATATTTGTATAACATTGTGAAGAGAAATGGAAAACAAAAAATATAAAATAAACAAAAGCCTAAAAAATTAGATGATATTGTAGTTAAAATTTTTATGTGTAAAAATTTATCAAAAAGGGTTGAAAGTTCTGGGGATATGACTTATTTGGTAGAGTGCTTGCCTAGCATGCACAAGTCCCTGGGTTCAATCCCCAGCACAAAGGAAAAAAAGGTTAAAAGAGACATGAATTATATGTATTACTGGCCATTTTTGTTTATTTTTGGTATTTAGCTTGACATGATTTCTCCTTTGGTTGGCTTTTCCTTTGTTGTAGTTCTTCCCTTTGCAGATTTTAATTGTTGTTTTTCATTTTGTTCTTGTGGAATATTTTGCCAAGAATGTTCTATAGTGCAGGCTTTCTTGCTGTAAATTCTTTTAGCTTTTGTTTATTATGGAAGGTTTTTATTTTATTGTCAAATTTGAAGCTCAATTTTGCTGGATATAAGATTCTTGGTTGGTATCCATTATCTTTTAGAGCTTTGTATATGTTGTTCTAGGAATCTCCTGGCTTTGAGTGTTTGGGTTGAAAATCTTCTGAGATCTGAATTGGTCTTCCCTTATAGGTAATCTGATTTTCCTCTCTTGCAGCCTTTAAAATTATATCCTTATTCTGTATGCTAGGCATTTTCATTATACTGTGTCTTGGTGTATATTTATTATAATTTTGTACATTTGGTGTCCTATAGGCCTCTTATATTTGACTTTCTAGTTCATTCTTCATGCTTGGGAAATTTTCTGATACTGTTTCATTGAATAGATTGTGTATTCCTTTGGTTTGAGTCTCTGAACCTTCCTCTATACCAATAAATCTTAAATTTGGTCTTTTGATGGTATCCCATAATACTTAGATATTCCATTCATAGTTTCTTACCATCTTCAAGTGATGTCAACTTTATTTTCAAGATTGTATATTTTGTCTTCATTGTCCGAGGTCCTGTCTTCCAAGTGATCTAGTCTGTTGGTGATACTATCTATTGAGTTTTTAATGGGATTATTGTTTCTTTCATTTCAAGGATTTCTAGTTTTTTTTTTTTCTCTTTCTTGAAGTAATCTCTTGCAACCTGTATTTGTTCTGTTCTCTCTTTGTTGGAGTGATCAATTTTTACCTATATATGCTCACTTACGTTGTTCTTTAATTTCCAAATCATTTTAGTTAATTTCATGGCGTCTATGTGTCTTCCTCTCTCGCACTGTGGATCCAAAGTATTACAGCTTCTGCCCTATTGTCTTATAATGTCCCTATAAGTTACCAATACCTCACTTTTAAGGAAGAGATAAATATTACAGCAATTAATGTATCCAATATGCAGCCATATATCAGTTAGTTTCTGTTTTTACATTTACACATTTGTCACTATAATCAGAAATGATGAATTCGGTTATCTTCTACCATACAGTCAATAGGTTTGCATAGTGGTTTACAGTTTCTAGTGGTAAAAGGGGGGACTTAGATGTTGGCTGAGATGTTTATGAGGTAGGATGTGAGAATATGGAGGTATTAGATTATATGATTAGTGACGATAATAATAAGAAGTTGGATGTTAGTAAGAGAAATAAGAGATAGGCAACCCCATGCAAAATTCCCTGTTACCTCAGCAGCAGGATAACTTTTAGCACCCCAATACAGAAATTTATGGTGCAGCCAGGCCACAGGGACCTTGGTGACATCATACCAGGTCCTTATTGTTGTCCCTTGATAATAGTGGCAATATCCAAGTTTTGTGGTGGTGGCAGCCTCAAGCCTATAAGTACCCTGATGTTGGTCTGTGGAACCACGCTTTGGTGAATAGGAAACCCCAGCACAGGGTCGCTCTCAGTGCAAATGTGGGGTGGGCCTTTCCCTTGGATCTCTAGGCTGTGATGTTGGCATTTTTATTCTTGATCTGTAGTATGTAATATGAATTTGCCCATACCTTTAATTTTTCCCTACTCTTTTCCCCAATAGAAATTTTATGATTTTGTGCCTGTTTTAGAATGTTCAGACTGCTATAATAAAATACCATAAGCAGAATGGCTTATAAAACAATAGGAATTTATTTCTTATAGTTCTGGAGGCTGGGAAAACAAAGAGCAAGATGTCAGCAGACTCAGTTTCTGGAAAAGACTTTCTGGTTCTTAGACAGTATTTTGCACTTGTGTCCTTATGTGGTGGAAAGGGAGACTAGCTAACTTGAGCCTCTTTTATAAGACCAAAGCCCTCACTCCTTAACCATTGTCTGAAGGCCCCACATTCTAATATTATCACCTTGGCTATTAGGTTTCAATATATGAGTTTTGAAGGTGACATAAAAATTCACTTCCTAGTGTTTTTATTAAATGTGTTTCAGTCTCAGGAGACCTCTTCAATCTGGAAAATGATGACCTCTATCATGGGAATTTAAAAATTATCATCTTACATGATTTTATCTCCTTTTTATAGAAATTATCTAATTTATAAATAGGAGCATTTTTTCTCTACTCTTCACCCTCCTGCATTCTCTCCCCCTTCCCTACCTTTTCTTCAATTTTCAGAGAATCCTGAGATTTATATTTCAGTGTTTTCACTAAAATTTTAAATTTTCAAGTACTCTTTCCTGTTCTTTCAGTCTCTCTTCCACCCCTCTTATAAAATAATATCTCATTTTTGTCTTATAGATGCAAAATACCTCTTATGTATCTACAGCCATTGATTTTCTGAACCCATGGATTTCTTCTTCTGTATCATAGCTGTCTTCTCAGTGCTTTGTTAGTTTGCTTTGGATGCTTTCCTTAATCTTAGAGCCTTCCTCAAATGTCTGATGATCCTTTGTAGTCTAATTACTTAATAATGGGCCACTAAAAAGCTTGGAAACTGCATGTGATTGGGCCCTGCAGATGGTGAGTTTTGCTGTTGTATATTCTTGTGGGGCAGATTTATTGGAAGAAATTTTTTGGTGAGAGAGGGGTACCAGGGAAACTCCACCACTAAGCCACATTCCCAGCCCTATGTTGTATTTTATTTAGAGACATGGTCTCACTGAATTGCTTAGCACTTCTCTTTTGCTGAGGCTGGCTTTGAACTCCTGTTCCTCCTGCTTTGGTCCCCCAAGATGCCGGGATTATAGGTATGCACCACTATTCCCAGCCCTATTGGAAGAATTTTTAAGAACATAATCATTAATTTTTTCCTCCTGTGCTGGAATAGATTACTGAGAGAAGAATCTCCAGTCTCTGACTGGAGGGTACAATTCTGGCTGCCATTATTTTGGAAACACAACTTGTAGAAGAGAGCTGAAGATCTTGATATTGAGTATGTAGTATTTTACTTAGTTTCCTTGCTCTTGGTACTCCACCTCATCCTCAATTTTGTTTGATGCTCCCTAGTCCAGAGATACTCTGATCCCTTCTAAAGAGTAATCCTTCATTGTGGGAAGAGGCAATTAATAGATTTGCAGAGGTGGCATGGGTATCTGTTTTTCTTCCTTTCCTCCCTTCCCTTCCCTTTATTTTCTTTCTTTCTTATAGAGACTTAACAAAATCCTTTGTTAAAAGAGGGATATATATATATATATATATATATATATATATATATATATATATCACATTTGGCTTTTGTGGGTCTGCAAGTCAGTTCCCACTTATCTAAAGGTTTTCTAGCTTTTAAAATTTTTGTTAGTCTTCTGTCCTCTCTTATTTTACTTGTTAGAAATTTATGCCTATTGGGAAATTCCTTTGCTGTCTTTTTAGTGAGATTTTGCAAGGGACTGGTGGTGAATACACAAATTTAATAAGTTAATCTGCCAATTTTATTGTGAAGCCTTTTGGGTAACTTTTTTTTAAGACTAAAGACATTTTCCCCAGAAATTTTCCCATGATACTTACCCTCCCATATCACTGGCAAGGATGGGCTATTTACTAAATCCTAAAACAATCACTGGCAAGGGGAATGAGATCACTTTGGCTTAAACAAATTTCCATTAATTCCTAGCAGCAAAGAGGAGCCTCTTCCGTGAGCACATGGCTGTGCAAAGGTTGAACTACAAGAAAGTAATATTCAAAGTACTGAATAATTGATAAATCATAGATACCCTCTAGTCAAAATGGGCATGCTACCCAAACAGAACAAAGGAAACTGTATGAATACCCAAATGAAATCTTATTCTACCAATAAGGAAGATGTGAAAGTATATATATAGATCACCAATTGTGACTGCAAAAGTCTTGGTTCCTAGCACCTAAAAAGCAATTGTAGAAAGTGAAGTACAAATATGCTTTGGAAAATGGAATAAATCACCTCATAAAGCTTATTCTAGTCTATAAATTTTTACCCAAAACAGAATTGCTCAGTTTAATAAATATTTTCTTAGAGCAATGTATCAATCTGAAATAAACATCATTGCAGGAAGCCAGAGATCATATAAATTACAGAGTTTAGGACACTTTCCAAGTCTGGTAAAAATGAAGTCTTTATGCAAAGGTTTAAACCAATACTTTGAGTAAACTTTCAGAAAAGTTTTGCCTCAATGGTATTTACAACTAATTGGCTTTACCTCCCTCACTGATTCTTGATTGATGATGACTAGCTAAAGGGCTGAACTGAGTTGAACTCTTGAGCTTGGGCTGGGATCAGCTGGAAAGAACTCTATGTCTATTTAGTAATGTATATGTGTCACTGGGAGTCACAGTATCTGGATCATGTGTATCCTCTCTTTCAGATCATACCCATAGGGGCTGAGGCTCTGTGGAATCAACTCAGCTGGAGAATTCAGGTTACAAAGTGATCTAAGACAAGGAGACAACCTTTCTTCATGGATGACATTCTCAGTCTAGGAAGAGCATCCTTGAGAGAGAGTTTGTAGGAATTTTGCTGACAGAGTCAGAAGCAGAAGAAAATTTTGTTGAACTTCATATTTGAAAAGAAAGCTGGAAGGCAGAAGTCAAAGGAAGTTTTAGTTACTTTAAAAAAAGAAAGAAAAAAATGAGCAAACTATAGAATATTTCCAGAACTCTGTAACTAACAACACCAAGTTTGATAGTTTTATTTCCTGGGGGGTAATTATGAGTCAGACAACTTGTGTGCTTTGTGTCATTAAATATGATCAAGAGTAGGGAGAGCAGCCGGTCTTGAGCAACATGATTTCAAGAGATTAAGTAGTGAAAATTATTACAATACAGGAAAGAAAAATGAATCTCTGGGCCTACTACAGAGAGCAGAAGGGAATACCAGGAGCAGCCTGAGGAGGAACTCTGGGCTGAGCAATAGGGAGACCCTTGGAGGTTTCAAAACAGCACCTTGTACTATTCAAAGCCCTTCCTATTATCATGCATAATTCTCTGACTACTCTTTGGGTTGTGTACAGTTGATATTTTTATCTCTGTTTTTTTCTAATAAGTAAATTAATTTTAAGAAAAGGTAAAGTGATCAAAAATACACAGCTAAAGAGAAGTTGATGTAGGACTAAGAAAAGACCAGAACTTTTTCCACTATGCTATAATGCCACTGGAATCTAAAACAGAATTTCCTGATCGGAAAGATGTCTAGAGTACATTAGGCAAAAGTAGGGAGGGGTATGTGAGTAGGGAAGACAGTGGGATTTTTTGTTTGTTGTGCTAGGGATTAAACACAGGACCATGTACATGGTGTGAAAGTGCTCTACAACTGAACTACATCCTCAGCCTGAGAGTGTTCTAAGTAGAGGGAATAGCTCTTGCAAGACCTGAAAGAAGGAGAGAGAATTGTGGTTCCTAAGAACCAAACCAGACCAGTACATTTGAAAAAGAAAAGCAAAATGGATACTGATATGATATGAGGCTAAACATATAGGAGGGACTAGATCAGCAAGGGGGCTTAGGGCTAGTTTTCTACTTCTTTAAGTAGATCTTGCATATCCATCAGCAGTCTCTCTTATAAAATAGGATAAGCACACTTCTTTCTTGGGGCTTTTGCTAACATCAAATATAATCAAACTTTGAGCCTCTGAGATAGTGGAAGGTGACATGGAATTAAGTGTAAGTACATAAATCTGTTTTTCACTTAATTCCATGTCACCTCCCCGCTACCTCAGAGGCTCAAATGAATATAAGTGTTGTTATGAATAAAACTCAAATCCATGCCCACTTACTCTTGAATTTCTGGGAGCATTCAGCTATTACATATATAAACCCTAGATCTCTCACCTCATCAGCCTGTGACAACAAATACAGTTGCAACTGGGGCTGGGATTGTAGCTCAGTGGTAGAAAACTTGCCTAGCACATGGAGAAACTAGGTTTGAGCCTTAGCATCACATAAAAATAAATAAATAAATCTAAGTATAAAAAATATATAATGCAACTCCTTTTTGCTCTACAAATCATCATGACTTAAAAGGGTCACCACTTGAAGTATTACCCAGTTAATTCTGAATGTTTTCATGGGTATGGAAAAGATCTTTTGGGTTCTTTCTGCTTGAGCTCCTTCCATAGTATTTTCTCTGATCTTTTCTGCTGATGGTTCATTGGAATTCTATATCCATGATCTTCTATTCCTGTGAACCCATCACTACCTTCCCACTACTTATGTCCCCCTTGTTACTTTCATTCATTCGCACTGGTAATATCAGCACTGCAACTGTTGGACTCAAAGCTCAAATAGCTTTCTTCCTACTGGGAATGAAACTCTGGTGTAACATCCTGAGATGGAGGTTGGCCCTGCCCCTTCCCTGATATTGATCTCCCCTCTAGCCATTATCTTCTGTACTTTTGCATCCACCACTGTATCTGGTGAAACAAACACCAGCCTAGACATTTCTGGCAAGCAAAGTCTTGCTCTTACAACACATTTCATCTTTTTCCCCAGTATATAGGCAGCTTGCAGCTTACTCCCTGCAGGAGAATCTCTCTGAGGGTCTCCAGACTTATAATTCCTGTCCAACTGGCCTAATAAAAAGAGAGAAAGCCTTTTGTTCCTGTAGTCCACAGGGTTATCACATTATTCTTTTTTTAACAAAATTTCATTGACCGATTCATATTTATTTGCATATTATTTATGACTACTTTTATACCATAGTGGCAGAACTGAAAGACTGTGACAGAGCTGAAAAGTTGTATGGCCAAAATTGGACCTTTACAAATAACATTTGTGAACTATCTCATCCATTATCTAGTCTGTAAAACATTCGAAGAATAGCTTCAGGATGGAAAGTGGGTGATATGATCAGATTTATTCTTTTAAAAGGTTACCCCAGTTGCAGTGACAAGAGTGAATTCAGAGTGAAACAGCAAAACTGGAGACAGAGACCAGGTAAGAGGGAGTTTCAAGAATTTAGGCAAAAGGTGATAGTGGTCTCAACCAAAAGATCAGAAGTGAAAATGGACAGAGGTCTTGGATTTCAGAATACCAGGAAGGTAAAACTAAATAAATATGGTAGTTGATCAGGTGTTTAATGCTTTTCTCTGAAATTCATCCCCCAAATTTGAAGCACTTTAATTATGACAATGGATATCTTCTTGTGTCTGGAATCTCTACTCTTGAAACCCTGTCTGCATCTTCTTCTAACCTCTATTAAAACAGTACAGAACTGCCTTCCTACTTTTGCCAGATTGCTAAGGCTCTGATACCTCTGACCACCTTTTATGGGGAAGTTGAAAGATCTCAGCCTCGGTATTTCATGTCTCTTTTCTTTGTGCACAAATGGAAGATACTGCTAACATGGAATTGTGTTGCCATCTGGTATCATAGACTCAAATCTCTGGGGGATTTTTTTGCTTTCTCTGTCAGACTGGAATTTCTGTAAGCTGTTGTGTATTTCAGATTCAACTTTTCAGAGCTCACTTATTTGTTTCTTTTGTCAGTGTTTAAGATGTTTTGAATCAACTTTATGATACAATAGAGGTAAAGAGGAGGTGCATGTCCAGTATCTTCATTCTACTTAAAAATGTCATTTCTGCGCTTATTAGTCACACATCTCAACTGAAAACTTTTTGATGGAATGAGATATAACTCTCTTCTGCTCTCCTTTAGGGTTCTTTGTTTACTCTATATCCCAATATGCTGGTGGTTCCCAATTTTATATTTTGTATCCTGATTTATACCATTTTTTCCAACTATCCAGTGGATTTTTTCCTTTGTATGTGCCCCAAACACATGAAGTACAATCTATCCAAAATCTAAAATTTTTCCCTATTTCTTTATTTCCTACTCTGTCTCCCAGATTCTCTTTGCTGAGTGTTTCCACCAAATCATCCTGCTGTGCAAACAAAATTCATGGGACTCATTTCAAAGTTGTAAATTATTCTTATGTCTTACTCTACAATCTATCAGTTTTTTGTCTCCGATGGAATGAAGTGATGAGGATTAAACCCAGTGTCCTGTGCATACTCAGCACATACTCTAACACTGAGCTATATCTCTGGCCCTTCTTACATACATTTGGAAAATAAAAATGATCATCATTTTAATTTCCTCTGAACTGAATGTGAGATTGAAAAACAACATGTTCTTGTTGGATATGTATTTAATTTTAGGAGGAAAATCAGAAATATGTATATTTATCTTGTCCTTTTGATACTCACTCTGAACTAAGATCTTCTCTTTTCAATATATTCTGTTCAAATTCTAGAAAATTTCTCCTCTGCTATGGAAGACCTCAAATGTGGCTTTTATCATGACTTTAAGGTGGTTTGAAGCTCTTTTGAAATAAAAAGTTTGGCTCTTTTACAAGAACTGCTCTGGCTCTCTGGGAAGGCCCTATGAAATGAAAATTCTGGTCTTATCTTAATTTTTATAATGTCAACTTTGTCCCTTGACAGTCTAAGCATATGCCTAAAGTAATATGGATCTCTTCAATCAACACAATGTCTTCACATCCTCTTTAAAGTTCAGGCTTGGACCAACTGGTATTCAGTCCCATCAAAA
Organism: Marmota monax; assembly: GCF_021218885.2. Taxonomy (NCBI): domain Eukaryota; kingdom Metazoa; phylum Chordata; class Mammalia; order Rodentia; family Sciuridae; genus Marmota; species Marmota monax. The sequence continues at coordinate 450,242 of NW_026692020.1, read as the reverse complement.
GGCTCCGCTGAGAAGAGTGATCTTTGAGAGATATTTAGAGCTAATGAATCTGTTTCTAAGTTTTAACCTTAAATAAAATTAAAAATTTGCTTGAACTGCAGTCTTAATTCTACTAGAATGTCATCGCTGAATAACATTTGAATATTATGCTTTTGGGTTTTGTATAGGATTAATTTTTTTAAGAATTTTACTTCTGAAGAAACACCCCCAAAGTACTTTCCCTTATTTTACTCAGTGTTCAAGAAAAGTGTTTCAAATATTACAATTTTGGAACCAGAAAGTCTTTAAAGATTTTCTATAACAAGAATAAAATGAAGCGTGTATGCTATCATGATCTTATGCACAAGGCAGACATTGCTAGTTGAATACAGTGCTCCTTCTCACCAAGCCTAATCATGGTCTTAATAGGGCTCCTCTCAGCAAAGCTTTCCTATTTCATTTTGTTGGCATGAGATGAAAGCTACTTATTAATCCAGATCTACTCCAATTATTTCGAATGGATGAAGAGATTGAGACTAGGAAAGGCACAGTAACTTGCCTAAAGCCACACAAAAATGGAATCAGAGGAGCTGGGGATACAGCCTAATGCTACAATACTTGCCTAGCATGTGAAAGGCCCTGAATTTGATTCCCAGAGCTGCAAAAACAAAAAACAAAAACTAGCAAGAAAAACATGAAACAAGAGCCACACCTATCAAGTCCAGCATTTCCTCTTCTATGTTAGACAGTCAGATTCTCAGGTATCTCTCAATCAAGGTAATTTCTAGAAAATTTCCAAGAATGTTGGTGTTGGTCTCCTGAAATCTTTTAAATTTAATTTTTAAAAGATATTTTACATCCTAGAGTGGAAACATGTAAGTTTATTTCTCACAACAAAATATGCAGGAATGGAGGTCTGAAAAATGGAGAAGAAAAAGTAGTTTGACTAGAGGCCTAAAATCTTCAGGAATTACCTAGAAATTAGTTCCCTGGGTTTTTTATTTTTATTTTTTTCTTGTCTCTTGTATGTCTTGAACTTGGCACAGCTAAGACTGATAACTTGGAAACAGGCACAGAAAAAACAAAATAACCACAAAAGAAACCTGGGCTCTCTGGCCAAAGAAAGAACTATGAAAAATTCTTTGTGGAACATCCAGCTCGATGAATCAGAAGGTTTTAGTCATACCTGCCTTTTCTCAAGGTGAGTCCTATGAGCAAGTTATTCCATTCCTCCACCCTGATGTGCACTGGAGGACTAGTAGAATCCATGTGCAGAATCCTGTCCTCTAATTACTTTGAAAAAAAGGAGATGATGCCCTTCCCCCATAGAGATTGCTGGTTGAATTCTGACATCCTATGTTCATTCTGCTCTGGTTGTGCTCTGGTTTGAAAATTCCCTCAAACTTCAAGCTGAAATTTAATTGTGATTATAACAGTGTTGCAAGTTTGGATCTTGAAGAGGCAATTTGGTCATGGGGCACAGTATGGTGAATGGTTTAGAGTCATTTTATCATGGGAATAGGTTAGTTATCTTGGGAATGAGTTTCTCTCTCTCACAAGTGTCCTCTTAACATGTTATGTATTCTGCCATGTTATAACACACTTCAAAGGCCCTCACTAGACCTAGGCCGTTGATCTTGGACTTCCAAGTTTTTAGAACCAAGAGCCAAATAAAACTCTCTTGTTTATAATTTACTCAGTCTATAGCATTATGTTATTGTAGCAGAAAACAGACTGAGGGAGTTTGCCATAACACGAGGTTGGTGTCTTAAACAAGAAAAAAAATTAATTTCTCCCAGGTCTGGAGTATGGAAGACCAAAATCCAGGTGCAGATGTAATTAATTTCTGTTGAGGCCTCTATTCCTAGTTTTAGACAGCTGCCGTCTTTTTGTATCTTTACATGGCCTTTCATCTCTACATTGTAGATACAGACTGAAAAAAGAACTGGTGTCTCTTCCTTGTCAGATTTGGTTCCTACGTTCTGATCTCATTTAAGCTTAATCACCTCCCTAAAGATCTTATCTTCAAATATAGTCACTGTGTTAGTCAGTTTTCCATCACTATAACCAATTCAGCTGACAAGAACTACTTAGAGGAGGAAGACTTTATTTTGGCTCATGGTTTCAGAGGTTCAGTCTGTGGTTGATTGACTGAATTGCTCTGCATCCAAGATGAGGCAGAACATCATGGTGGAAGGGCATGGCAGCACAGGACCGGGCAACCAGGAAGCAAAGACAGCTTGAATGCAAGGAGTTCTCATGTAGGGATAATAAAATCCTCAAGAGCACCTCCCCAGTGACTCACTTCCTCTAGCCACACCCTACCAGCCTACAGTTAACACCCATTAGTCTTCTCAAATTATTAATCTATCAAATAGATTAACCCACTGATAGGTCACAGCTCTCACAGTCACATCATTTCACCTCTGAAAATTCCTGTATTGTCTCACATATGAGAGACTTTGGGGTACACCTCATATCTAAACTATAACAGTTACACTGGGACTAGGGCTTTAACATGTGAATTTGGCAGTGTACACAATTCAGTCCACAACAACCCTTGAATCCCTGTGCTGCAGTAATGTCCTGTCTTTTCAGGTTAAGCCTATGCATAGACACCTAATATTTAACCCTGTCCTGCACTAACGAGAAAACAAAATTGATAAATTAGACTTCATCAAAATTTAAAGATTTTGCTTTGTGAAATATCTGCTAAAGGGATGAAAAAACAAGCTATAGAGTGAGAGAAAATATTTGTAAACCACATATCTAATGAAGAACTTGTATCCAAAATACATAAAGAATTTTATAAACTCAGTAGTAAGAAAATAAGCACTTCAATTGGAATATGGGCAAAAATCTTGAATAGATGCTTGTCTAGAGATGATATACTACTGGCAAATAAATACATAAAATATATTCAGCATCATCTTCTAGGGAAATGCAAATTAAAGTTACATTTGTTACCACAAAACACCTACTAGAAAAGGCAAATTATAAAATACTGGTAATACCAAGCACTGACAAAGAGTTTAAAAGGGTTTAACCACTTTGGAAAATATATGAGTTGCTTCTCTTAAACATACAGGAAACCATATGACCTAACAATCTCTTTTGTGCATGAATTCTGTATTTGAGTTCCAAGATGGCAGATCAGAGGCATCCAGAACCTACCTGCTTTCCATGAGATAGAATCAAAAGGATAGGAATGTAGCTGCTTTTTGAGGTGGGTGACCCATGGGAGTGCTGAATACAATGGAGGAGAGCAAAGAAATCCACAGATTTTGGATAGTTAAATAGAGGGAGAAATAGAGCACCCTAGCACTAATAGCACAAAAGCAGTAGGGCAGGGAAAGGGGCATATCTCTTTGGCTGGTGTATAGGTAAAAAAGAGAGAGCCCTAGTGAGCTCCACTACTGCAGGATTCAGCCATGTAGTCTAAATAGATAAGAGACATGGAATATACATAGTGAGCTGGCTCTAGAGAAGATCTCTGCACTTCCCAACATATTCTCATGGTGTTGTGACCAGGAGCCATCTTGAGAAAGGCCCTATTGTCTGAGCTTACTACTCTGAAAATCAAATGCCTCAGGATTTTCCTCTCTTTGTGACCCTGTGTCCTTGGCAGTGTACTAGATCAAAGGACAGCTGCCTCATGAGTCAGTTTGGCCTGTGAGTGAGAATTCACACCAACCTGCTGAAAATTCTATGGAGTAAGAAACTGGACTATGATGTGGAAGGGCTTCCCATTAAAATTGGTGATCCTGGGGATGTGACAGTCAGGTGTGATTTCACGTGGGAGCCAAGTCCAGGAGCACCAGCATCAGAGGCAGCAGATGTATGCAAGTCCTGCTGCTCTCACTTCCCATTACAGTTCTTTTATGACTCCAGTATCTTTCTCCAGCTACATGAGCATCCTCATATACTCTGCAGAGCTGGTGTCAGGCCTGTTCTCAGAACACGCTGCCCAAAAGCTCAGAGAGAATCTTTGGGGAGTTTGCATTCTATGCTAGCTCTCTGATAAACCACAGCACCAGTGTTAATCCTGCCCTTGAGTGTCAGGCACAGTGGCACAGACCTGTAATTCCAGTGATTAAGGAGGCTGAGGCAGGAAAATTGTGTTTGAGTCTAACCATAGCAACCTAGCAAGACCATGTCTCAATTTTTTTTAAAAAATAAATAAATAAAAATAAAAATGGTCTGAGATACAGCTCAATGGTTAAAAAGCCACCTAATTAAATCCTTAGATCCACACACACTCAAAATCCAAACACAAATACACAAGACCACCACCACCAACAACAATAAAACCTCTGGAGGAAATCTTTTATTGGAGTTTTGCATTGCATTCTAGTTCCTTGACATGCTGCTTCACTGGCATTTTTCAGCCCTTGGAATGCACAGACCAAAAGGCTCCAGAGAGGAATTTTACCTGGGGAACTTTGCTTTCTGCATTAGCTCTTTTTACTGAGCAAGGCAACTAAGAGGAATTTCAAGTAGCTTCAGCTAAAGATCACTCCTTCTAGTTATCAGGTGAGCATTACAAAGGAAAGAAGAGGGGGGCAAGTACCCCCCAGCCTTTGCTTTGTCCATGCAGTGCATGGCCTAAGAAGACTCAGAGAGAAGCTTTGATTAGCTTAAGTTGCAAACATTCATTCTTGCCCTTTCATTTGAGTAACTCAGTGAGGGGGACAGCTTTATTTTCTATTAATACATTTTTGTTGTTTGTCTTCTTTGTTCCCACCTCTTTTTAAGTTTTAATCTTTCTTTTTTCCTTTCTTGAGGAAGACAGATATCCAGGCACCGGAGGCATTTAGAACCCCAAATAGACATGAGCAAAAAAGAATCTCTCTATGACTTATTATAGCTAAATTGCCAAAATGTATAGCAAAGAATATTAAAAATTATGAGAGAAATGATAAAGTCACATTTAAATGCAAACCCTTTATAATAGACTTTTCAGAAGAATCTCTATAGGCTAAGAGGGCATTGCAATATATTTCAAGTCCTAAAGGAAAAAAAAAACTGCTAATCAAGACTATTATACTCAGCAAGGTTATCTTTCCGAAGCAAAGAGGAAATAGTCTTCATAAGATAGACATCAAGTAGGGAAATTCATGATGGATAGACCAGCATTACAGAAGATACTTAAGGGAATCCTACACCTATAACAGGAAGAAAGATAAACAAAATTGTGAGAATATGGGAAAGAATAGATGGTACTGCAAATGTAGACCCACAAATGTAAAATAGAAAAGAATTTAACATTGTCATATAGTTTTCATTATACTATATATAATATAACATATACTATAGTAACTTTCCTTTAGACATAAGATGAATAAAGAGAGGAACCCATCAATTAAGATGAATAAGAGAGGAAGAAATAAATGTAAAAATTCAAAACAACCTAAAGAAAATCAGAAAAACAATAAAACAACTACATACCTTTTGAAAACAACCCTGAAATGTAAGTGGTCTGAATTCACCAATTAAAAGATAGACTGACTGATTGGAATAAAGAACAAAACCCAACAATATGCTTCCTGCAAGAGACTCACCCCACTTGCAAAAACATACACAGATTAAAAATGTCAGAATGGAAAATGAAATCCAAAAGCAAGGATTATATCTGACTTATATACTTTTATCTGACAAAATAGATTTAGACAAGAGCAGTTAAAAGACCACAGAAGGTTGCTACATAGTGTTCAATATTGATATCAATATTGATATTTGGTGCATATATAGTTATAATCATTATATTTTAATTAAGAAGACATAATAATTATAAGTATATATGTACCAAATATCAGAGCACCAAGTTTTATAAAACAAACACTACTAGACATAAAGGTAGAGTCAGTCCCAATACAATAATAGTGGGTGGCTCTCACCAGTATATAAATCATCAATTCAAATACTCAACAAAGAAACATCAGAGTTACATTACACAATAGATCAAATGTACTTAACAAATTCAAAAACATTGTGATAATTCTTGCATTTTATTTGATCACAATGGAATGAAAGTAGAAATCAACACCAAGAGAATTTATAGAAATAACACAAACACATGGAGATTAAACAATACCCTTCTGGGTGAACATTGGGCCATTGAAGAAATCAGGGGTGGTGGAATTTAAAAAATCCTGGAATCAAACAGAAGTGGAAACAAAACATACCAGAACCTGTGGATAGATTGAAAGGAGTACTATGAAGGAAATTTATAGCAATGAGTGCCCATATGGGGGGGGAGGTGAGGTGGGGGGTGGGAGAGGTGGGAGAGAGAGAGAGAGAGAGAGAGAGAGATATCTCAATTAAATAGTCTAATGAAGTACTCAAAGTCTTAGAAAAACAGAAGTAACCAAACTCCAAAGCAGTAGATGGAAAAACAAAATAAAGGTCAGAATACAAATAAATGGAATAGCAATTAATAGAACAATGTAAAAGATAAATGAAACAAAGAGTTTGTTCTTTGGAAAGAGAAACAAAATTGACAAACATCTAACTAAACTTACTAAAAGAGACAGAGAAAAGACTCAATTAAATAAAATTTGAGGTGAAAAGGGAGATTACAATAGATATCACTAAAATGTAAAGGATCATTAGGGAATATTTTGAAAAACTATATGCCAATAAATTGAAAATTTAGAAGAAATAGACAGACTTTTTGAGACACAACCTACCAAAATCAAACTACAGAATGTAAAAAAGCCTAAATAGATCAATGAAATTGAAGTAGCAATAGGAAATTTACCAAAAAAGAAAAGCCCATGATCAGATGAATTCACTGCTAAATTTCATCAGACTTTTGAAGAACTGACAACAATTCTTCAATTACAAACTAAATTTAATAGCATCTTAAAAAGATCATACACCATGATCAAGTTGGCTTCATGCAGTAGCTTTTCTATGTATGTATGTATGTGTGTACGTGCATGTGTGTGTATATATGTGTGTGTGTATATATAAATATATAAATATAAATGAAGTGTGAGAAAGTTATAACAGCAATGCCATACACAATATTCTTAAAAAATGTTAGTCATAAACTTAGCTAAGAAGGTGAAATACCTACACAATGAAAAATAGAAAACAATCTATAAAGAAATTGAAGAAGATACTAAAAGGTGAAAATTATTTCCCATGTTCATGATTGAAAAGAATTAATATTGTTAAAATGGCCATACTTCTGAAAACGATCTGCAGGTTCAATGCAATCTCTATTAAAATGGCTTTCTTCACAGAAAAAAAAATTAAAATCCTAAAATTTATATGGAAGCACAAAAGACCCCCAAGAACCAAAATAATCCTAAGAAAAAGAGCAATGCTGAAGGCATCACCATGCCTGATTTTAAAACATGCTATAGAATCAGTAACAAAGACAGCATGATATTGGCATAAAAATAGACCTACAGATCAATGGAACAGAACAGAGGACCCAGAAAAAAACCTACTCATCTACAACCAGATGATTCTTGACAAAGGTGCCAAAAATATAAATTGGATAAAAGACAGTCTCTTCAACTAATGGTGTTAGGAAAACCAAATATCTGCTGCACAAGATTGAAACTAGACCTTCATGTCTCTCCCTGTACAAAAATCAAGTCAAATGCCCCCCAAAACCTTAAGGTAACAGCTGAAACATTGAACTTTTACTAGAAGAAAACAGATAAAGCTGGGTATGGTGGTGCACAACTATAATTTCAGAGACTCCAGAGGTTGAGGTAGGAGGCTCAAAAGTTCAAGGCCCACCCTGGACACTTAAAGAGACCCTGTCTCAAAATAAGAAATAAAAAGAGCTGAGGAACATCATCTTAGAAACTCTAGCCAGAGTAATTAGACAGAAGAAATAACGAGGTTTGAAAGGAAAGAGAAAAACTCAAACTCAATCCCTTTTTGCCGGTGACATGAATATATATTTAGAAGACCCAAAAAGCTACACCAGAAAACTACTAGAACTCATAAATGAATTCAGCCAAATAGCAGGGTATAAAATTAACACCCATAAATCAGTTGTGTTCCTATATATCAGTGATGAATCAGCTGAAAGAGAAATTAGGAAAACTACCCCATTCACAATAGCCTAAAAAAATATTTGGGAATCAATCTAAAAAAAAAAAAAAAAAAACAAAACAGGCGAAAGACCTCTATAATGAAAATTACAGAACACTAAAGAAATGAATTGAACAAGATCTTAGAAGATGGAAAAACTTTGTTATTGAATAGGCAGAATTAATATTGTCTAAATGGCCATACTACCAAAAGTGCTATACAAATTCAATGCAATTCCTATTAAAATTTCAATGACATTTTTCATTGAAATAGAAAAAGCACTCATGAAATTCATTTGGAAAAATAAGAGACCCAGAATAGCCAAAGCAATCCTTAGTAAGAAAAGTGAAGCAGGAGCATCACAATACCAGACTTTATATTATACTGCACAGTTATAGCAACAAAAATGGCATGGTATTGGTACCAAAACAGAATGTAGACCAATGGTAGAGAATATAAGACACAGATACAAACCCACATAAACACAGTTATCTCACACTAGACAAAGATGCCAAAAATATACTTTGGAGAAAAGATAGGCTCTTCAACAAATGATGCTGGGAAAAGTGGAAATCCATATGCAGCAAAATGAAATTAGATCCCTGTCTCTAACCCTGCACAACACTCAACTCAAAGTGGATCTAGGCATTAAACCAGAGACCCTGTGCCTAAAAGAAGAAAAAGTATGCCCAAATCTCCATCATGTCAGCTTAGGAACCAACTTCCTTAGCAAGACTCCTAAAGTGAAAGAAGTCTGAAATTCAAGAACCAACAAATGGGATGGAATCAGAACTAAAAAGCTTCTTTTTTATTAAATTATTATTTATTCTAATTTGTTATACATGATGGCAGAATTTAATTCATTTCATATTACACATATAGAGCACAATTTTTCAAATCACTATACACAAAGTATTTTCACACCATTTGAGTCTTCATACATGTACTTAGGGTAATGATGTCTGTCTCACTCCACCATAATTCCTATTCCCTTCTTGCCCTCTCCTTTCCCCTCCTTCCCCTTTGCCCTATCTAAAGTTCCTCCATTCCTCCCATGCTCCCTCCCCATCACCATTATGTGTCAGCCTCCTCATGCAAAGAAAACATTTGGCCTTTGTTTTTTTGGGATTGGCTTGCTTCACTTAGCATTATATTCTCTGACTTCATCCATTTACCTGCAAATGCATGGTTTTATTCTCTTTTAATGCTGAGTAATGTTCCATTGTGTATACATACCAAAGTTTCCCTGTCCATTCATCTATTGAAGGGCCTCTAGGTTGTTTCCAGAATTTAGCTATTGCTATTTGTGTTGCTATAAACATTGATGTGACTGTGTTCTTGTAGTATGCTGTATTTAAGTCCTTTGGGTATAAACCAAGGAGTGGGATAGCTGGGTCAAATGGTCGTTCCATTCCAAGTTTTCCAAGGAATCTCCATACTGATTTTCAGATTGGCTGCACCAATTTGCAATCCCACCAGCAATGTCTGAGTGTGTCTTTTCCCCCACATTCTCATCAACACTTATTGTTGTTTATATTCTTGATAGAGGACATTCTGACCGGAGTGAGATGAAATCTTAGGGTGGTTTTGATTTACATTTCTCTAATTGCTAGAGATGTTGAATATTTTTTATATGTTTGTTGATTGGTTGTATATCGTCTTCTGAGAAGTGTCTGTTCAGTTAGGAAAGAATCGATAATGTGAAGAGAGAGCCTACAGAAAGGGAGAAAATTGTTGCCACCTGCACCTAGATAGAGCATTAATCTTTAGGACATATAAAGAACTCAAAAACTTAACACCAAAAAAAACCCCAAATAACCCAATCAATGAATGGAAAATAGGTACTTCATAGAAGAAGAAATATAATTAGTCAACAAATATATGAAAAAATGTTCAACATCTCTATCAATTAGAGAAATGCAAATTAAAACTGCACTGAGATTTCACCTCATTCCAGTCAGAATGACAATTATTAAGAATAAAATAACAGTAAATGTATGTGAGGATATGGGGGGAAATGTATATTTATACATTTCTGGTAGGATTGCATATTGGTGCAACCACTCTGGAAATAGTATGGATATTCCTCCAAAAACTTGGAATGGAACCACCATTTGACCTAGTTATCTCATCCCTTGATATGTACTTAAAGAACTTAAAATCAACCTACTATAGTGATATTGCCACATCAATGTATATAACAACTCAATCCACAATAGCTAAACTATGGAACCAGTCCAGATGCCCTTCAACAGATGAAGGGATAAAGAAAATGTAATATATATACATAATGAAATATTACTCAGCCATAAAGTGAAATGAAATTATGGCATTTGCTGGTAAATGGATGGAACTAGAGACTTCATGCTAAGTAAAATAAGCCAATCCCCCAAACCCAAAGGCTGAATGTTCTCTCTGATATGCAGATGCTAATTCACAATAAGAGGTGGGGTAAGGAAAAATAAAAGTACTTTGGATAGACAAAAAGAAACAAAGGGAAGGGAGTGGGAATGGGGTTAGGAAATACAGTAGCATGAATTGGACATTACTTTTCTATGTTCATATATGAATACAGGGCCAATGTAATTCCACATTAGGTACAACCAGAAGAATGGGAGGTGGCACTCCATATATGTATAATATGTCAACATACATTCTACTGTCATGTAAACATAAAAAATGAACAAATAAATTAAAAAAAAAAAAGCTGAGGGACTGCAGTTGTAGATCGGTGGTAGAGAGCTTGCCTAGCATGTGTGAGGCACTGGATTCGATCCTCAGAACCATATAAAAATTTTAAAAAATGGATAAAAAATATAATAACATTTAAAAAAAAAAAGAGCTGAGGATGTAGCTCAATGGTTGAGTGCCCTGGTTTCATCTTCAGTCCTGAGAGAAAAGGATAGAAGGAAGGAAGCAGAAGGGAAAACAAAGCAAAACATATAGAAAACACTTTAAGATATTGGCACAGACAATGATTTCCTGAATAGAATTCAAAGAGCTCAAGAAACAAAAACAAAAATCTACAAATGGGCCTACAAATTAAAAATTTCTGTACAGCAAAGAAAGCATTAACAGAGTAAAGAGAAAACTAACAGGAGAAAATCTTTGTCAGCTATTCACCTGACAGAGGAGTAATATCCAGAATGTGTAAAGAACCAAAAATAAACAAATAATCCCCTCCCCCAACAATAAAAGTACAAGTAATCCAGCCAAAAAATGGGCAATGATCTGAACAGACACTTCTCGAAAGAAAGGTAAATGGCCAATAAATATATGAAAAAAGGCTCAATATATTCAGCCCTCTGGGAAATGCTAATCAAAAGTACAATGAAATTGCATCTCACCCTGGTCAGAACGGTTATTATCTAAAACCAAACAAAAATTAAATAATGCTGATCAGAATGTACAGGAAAAATAACACTTGTATCCTATTGGTGGAAATGTAAATTAGTATAGCCACTAGGGAAAACAATATGGAAGTTATGCAAAAAGCTAAACATAGAACTAATATATACTACAATTATACCACCTTTGTGTATATCTCCAGAGGAAATGAAATCAGCATACAAAAGAGATACTTGCATACCCATGTTTATTGTGACACTATTCACAATATCCAAGGTATGGAATCAAACTACATGTTCACTTTCAGATGAATGGTTAAAGAAAACTTGGTATATAAACAGAGTGGAGCATTATTCACTTATAAAGAAGAATGAAATCATGTCATTTAAAGGAAAATGAATGGAGGTGAAGGACATCATGTTAAGCAAAATAAGTCATACACTGAAAAACAAGTATTGCATATTTTTCCTCATATGTGGAATATATACAGTATATATTATATACTTATATATATATATATATATATATATAATACACAATTATATATTATATATACTTTATTTTTATATATATATATATATATATATATATATATATACTTTATATATAGTATAATATATAAAATATATTTCTACTTTTAGAAGGGTGTATATATTTACAAGAGAGTGTGTATATATATAGAAGAGGGGATATTAGTAACTGGAAGGAGGAGGAAAGAAGGGGAGAACAAGAGATGATGGATACAATCAAGGCATGATAGATACGTGCGTGTATGGAAATGTCATATTAATTTATACAATTAATGTGTTAATACAAAACTAAGGAAATCTGTATATGAATATTCATAATAGTTTCCTTTCTTTTCTTTTCTTCTTTTTTGTGCTGCTGGGGATTGAACCCAAGTCCTCATGCACACTAGGCAAGTGCTTTACCACTGAGATACACCCTGAACCCATTTGTACTTGAAACAGTCAAAAACTGCAGATAAATCAAGGCACAGTGGTGCACACCTGTAATCTCAGAGACTCAGGAGGTTGAGGAAGGACAACTTGAAGTTCAAGACCAGCCTTAGCAATTTAGCAAGGCCCTAAGCAACATAGCAAGACTCTGTGTCAAAATAAACAATAAAAAAGGCTGGGGATGTAGCTCAGTGGTAAAGCATCTCTGGGTTCAATCCCCAATACCAAAAAACAAAAACAAAAACAAACAAAACTGGTAAATACCCAAATATCCTACAGGAGGTAGATGGACAACAAACTGTGGAATATCTATAATACTGAATACTACTCAACTCAATAGAATTAACTATTGACACAAATAACAACTTGAATGGATCTTAAAGGAGTTATGCTGAATGAAAGAATCCAGTCTTAAAAGATTACATACTGAATGATTCCATTCATATAAGATTATTGAAGTGACACATCTCTCATGGTGAATGGGTCTGTGGTTGCCAGATGTTGAGTTTGGGGGCAGGATATGACTATTGGGGTATACTCCAGGGGAGTTTCTTTGTGTTGATAAAGTAATTCTTTATCTTCATTGTGGCAATGATTATACCAATCATAGAACTATCTATGCACACACACATTCCCCTCAAATAATAGCCAATGCAAAATCTGATGAAATCCAAATAAGCTCTGCACTTGATACTGTGTTGTACCAACATCAGCTTCCTGGTTTTACAATATCCTGTGGCTAAGTGAGATGCTATAATTAGGGGAAACTGGGTGATGGGTACATGAGAACTGTCTGTACTATTTCTGGACATTCTTGTAAGCCTAAAACTATTTCAAAATAAGAAGTTGCAATTTTAAAAATCAGATGTAACAAACTTTAAACAATGTGCTAATCTGAAGCCCATCTGATTTGAAAGCCAGTACTCTTAGTCACTACATTACACTGGTAAGGATCCATTGGAAAAATGCCTTTATTAGCATGCATAAATAAGATGCATTCTCAGCTATTCAAAACCCTTTTTGTCTCCTTAGATCTTAGAATGAGGAAAAAACTTCACAAAAGAGAAAATGGTTAGTTGAAACATTTATGGCATTTGAGATGGGATGGTTTAAATAAACTTTATATATCAGCTTGTTTAGGGTAAATCTCACTTATTTGTTATGGAGTGATCTCAGTGTATTGTGAATTCTCCTTGCTAGATTTTTACATCTGTATTCAGACAAACCTTATTCTACATGTTTTCCCTCCTCGGGTATTCTTTTTGATAGCATACTATATTTCAAAAGCTCTTTCCTATCATTTTAGTTTAGAGGAAAGTTTAAGGGAAACTAACATGTTCAAAATAAATTCTTAAAAGCCATAGACTATATTTTTAAAACTATTCTTGTTATCCTACTATTTCATTAGTGTTATGACATTCCTGAAATATCTAAAATAGTTAAAACTGTGAAAAACGCAAGTACTGAGAGACCATATCAGATTTTGAAACACTCAAAAATTTTAACTGGGAAATACATAAAACAACTCTATTTGTCAGGGTTAAGGTCAAGGGAAATATATCTTTTTGCATTTTTAAAGTATAACATCATAGAAAGCTACACCACATAAAGCTACGGAGCAAGAAGCACAGCACCAAACTGCAGTTACATCATCTGCTAAGCATGTATGTTGCAAATTACTTAAAAGCAATCATCATAATATTCTGGGTCCCACCAAAATGTTATGATTAAACATCCACAACAAAGGCTGTGCCCAAAAGGCCCTGCTTTTGTTCTGAGCAAGGTTTATTTGAAGGAAATGGAATGTGATTGTAATAAGAAGCCGGGGCTGGCTCTGTCTCTTCAACCCATTAGGCTGCTGTAATGTGCAAGAGGCAGTAGGTTGGAGGGAGACAGGCTGGGAAGAGACTCATAAGTTCCACTCCAGGGCTTGACAAGGCAAGAGGAGATGACAGGTGCAGAGGAGATGTATGAAGTACTCCATCAGGTAGCTCCCGCAGAACTGTAGTCCTAGCCTTAAGGGCAGAACTCCCAGGAGGGTGCACTCTATCATAGTCAAAAATTCCAGTGATACATTGTTCATGAGAAAAATCAGACAAGGCAATTACAGGACAGAGCAGAAAGCCACTTCCGTCTCCCAATCAGACTTTCAATATTTAACCATCACTTCTTGAGTGCAGTGGGGCTTGGTGAATAATGCAGCATCCACAAGGCTATCTGAGATTTGTTCCTAATAATGGATTTTTGCATCACAACTGAATAGGGATCATCTATTCCCTTCTCCTCTCTGTGGTTACTTCTGCCTAATTTGCATTTTTACCTTTAAGGTGGCCTTTGTTATAAGAAATAGGAAAACGTCATGGCCTATTAGTGCCTGAACTACTTAACCCTATATTAATGAAGCACAATCTTTTGGATACTTTGTTCTTTCTGGCACACAAGCCTTCAAATAGATACAAATAACATGTAGTCAAATCCAAATGTGGTCTTTCCATCAGAAAAAATAAAAGCAGGAACTGGCCTGCTAGAAGCTGAAGGTGACAAAGTGGAAATAGTCATAGCTGAGATGAATCAAATAAATAATGTGAGCCTTGGGCATTTTTCATAAGAGCACTGGTGTTAGTAGTTGTCAAGGAGGGGGCATTTTTTTAAGCTGTAGTGTTTATTTAGGGTTTTCCTTGGTAACATTACCAAGGCTGTGGCTTCAGACAACCATTTATTAGCTTGAAGTTCTATAGGCTGGAAGTCCAAGCATGGTGTGGCTGGATTTCTGCTGGGGTTTCAGAGGTTGAAATCAAAGGGGCTGAATGAAGTCTCATCTGGAGACTAAGGAAGGATCCACTTGTAAACTCACTTAACTGGTTAACAGAACTGAGTTCTGTGCAGTGGTGGTGAAGTCCCTTTGAGCAGTTTTGAGGCTATAGGGATGTCACTCATGTTTAGCTGTAAGGCTAAGCATGGCAATCATTCTTCTTGAAGAGGGAGAATGTTCACATTTGAAAGACTGCCTGGGCTCTGTCCTTGTTTAGGCACCAGTTAACTATCAGGTTTCTAGACCGTATTTGGCATTAAGGATGTGTTAACAAACTCTACTTTCTAAGGCTTCTGATGCTTAGATATAATTCAAGGGATATAATAGTTTATTTTCATCTGCATGTATTCTCACTTATATTGAGGCTGTGCCAAGGAAAGTAAGAACACCTGTATAATAGGCAGCCTCATCCCTCCCTCCCTACTTCCATTTTTCCTCCCCTTCACTTCCTTTATTTCCTTCCTTCCTCTTCTCTTCCCTTCCTTTCTTCCCTCCTCTCTTCCCTCTCCCAAAAGAAGTTGTTGAGTCCCTCCCATGTAACAGATAGGCACAGTGCTAAGTTCAAGGAAAAATTACACCTCAGAAGACATAGCCTCTGTTTTAGGGATGATTTTATAATTCAATGTGAAACACAGAAAAGTAAGTGGGCAATCTCAAAGTCTGATAAAAGGAATAACATTTTAGGATGATAAATACAGGGGTATCATATTCACTAGATTTTTCTCTTAACTATCCATTAAGCCTAGTATCCCTTGAGCTGTATTACTCTTATTTTACTGAAAAGTCTTGAGGTTTAGTCAATTTTGCAAATTTATAAACTTAGCAAGTGTAAAGCTTGGATTTGAATCCTATCTGTGTTCTACAGCTCCAGTACTTATTGAACATGGACACTAACTGGTTGCTCTGGGAAAATTTGGTGGGAATGTGCAGCTAACATAGTCTTGGAAGATCCAGGGGGTGGACATGAAAGGCTTCACAGACAAAGTTACAGCTTATCTGAGAACTGAAGAAAGATTAATAGTGGAAGAACACGATATAAAGAATAAGATAAATTTGGGTCTGGAACCTAGTTATTCCTACTTCCTAGCTTGGGGGAAATGTTTAACTTCTCAGTTTCAACTCCCTTATCTATTTTTAAAAATGAGGCTAATGATATCTTATGTCAGAGTTATCAGAATGAAATGAGATAGCACATGTGAAATTTCTAGCATAAGGCTTGGCATTAAGAAGACATCTAGTAAGAATTTCTTTTCTATACTGTACTAATATTCTGTTTCACTGTGCAAACCATGGAATACATGATCTACTTGAATCTCAAAGCCATGGGATGATTCAGATGGTTTAAAATGAGAGTTTAGATTATTTATTCTAATTTATATCAGTATAACCTGAATATTTCCTTTGTTATTTTGGGTATTTCTTTTATCTACCTGCTGAGCAACTCATTCAGCTATTACTAGATATGTTTTAAGATAAACATTCCTGGAGGGAAAAAAATGCTTGGATATTTCTCAAAAATAACAGAGCCTGAAAGAAGCATTTATTAATACAACTCAATTAAAAAAAAACTTCTGTGACTGGTTGTTGTTGAACTAAAAAGAGAAGACATGACTCTTCAACATAACTTACTAATTGTTTCTCAAGTTCATGGCCATTTGTTACATTTTTGAAAATTGTGTACTTTATATTAGAATCAGTTCCAGATGTAAGAAGCCCTCTCCACACCTTTTAAGTGAACATTAGGAACCATTGAACTGAGCAGATGCAATTGGTTTAGGATAAATGGATGTGCACCAGTACTCCAAGATGAATACCCCCATGCAAGATTCATTATCTTTCTCATTAAACCTCTTCTCCTGATGGGCCATGTCTGTTAATGACATCAATATTTTCTTAATTATCCAGGCTAAAATATTTGACTGGTCTTTGTCTCTGCATTGCATCAAATAAGTTGTTGAATGTGGTAGGCAGAATTCTATGATGGTCCCCAAAATTTCTGACCCCTTAGAACACCATTTCTAGTGTGATCTCTTTCCTTTTTGTGTGGTGTAAGGCCTATGAATACAGTGGATGCCATTCCAGTAGCCAGGTTACATCATATGACAAAGTGAAAGGGATTTTTTTCAGATGTAATTAAGGTCCCTAATCAGTTGATTTTGAATTAACCAAAGGGAATTATCCTCAGTGGGCTTGCTCTAATCAGGTGAACCTTTTAAAAATGGCTTTGATCTTTTCTGAGTCCAGAGACCCCAAGCAGTAGAGGATCTGTTGCTAGCTTTGAAGAAATAAGTGGCAGGAAATCGACCCCCAACTATGTTTTATCTTACACAAGTGCAGTTTTGATCATGTCTCTCTCTTTAAAGAATGTTCTTTGCTTCCAATTTTTTCCACAGTCAAGGGAGTATAACTTAGTTGTTCTGGTTGTTTTGGACTTACAGAGCTATAGATGTGAATCTAACTTTTAGCACTTAACTAGTGTTATGAACTTATACAGCTTAATAAACCTCTTCAAGCCTCAGTTTATAAAGTGAATGTCATAAATTTTATCTTCCTTGTAGGGTAATTGTGACAAATGAGAAAATACATGTCAACATTATGTCACAGAGCAGGTGCTCAGTAAATCATAGCTATTAGGGTGGCTATTAAGAATTAAATTCAAACTCCTTTTTCTGATACTCAAAGTTATTTATGATTTTCAATAGGTTTTTCAGCCACATCTTTTACATCTTTCAGTAAATTTTATGAATTAGTGATGTCAGCACATTGATGAGATTGAAGTCTTTGGTTATGGGGTCCATTTTTGTCCATTTGTTTTTTTTTTTTTTTTTTTTCCTTTAGAGGTTTTGTTTTGCTTTGTTTTGTTTACCTCCTGCTCTGCATCTATCAAAATTCCATTAACCTTTTTGAGGCTCAGTCCTTTTGAGCCTCCTGTCTAACTAGGGCTAGGAGCCAGCTGGCACGCACAAGTATCCCTGTGCCAAAAGCTTGAGTCTGTTGTGATTTGTCAGAGGCCCCTTCTGGATTGTAGTGCCATACAAGTTGCTATGTTGTAGCAATCCCACCTACACACTTTCTCTTTATTTTATATCTCAACTCATAACTATTGTTTCATCTCTGCTCCTGCAGCCATTTTTAAAAAACTGTATTTAGTATTTTAAATGATGCTTTGACCACTAACCTGCTCACATGATCATGTATCTTACTTTATAGGAAGATGGGATTATCCTTATATTTCCAATTCAGCTGGCACAGAAGTACTCAATACTAAGCACTCAAACAAGTATTTAAAACCTTGTTGGATGGTTAGGATTAGTTTTATTGACCTTCTTGTCAGTTTTCAGAAGAATAAAGCAAATTTTTATAATGGATGATGTCTATAAATGGTTGAATGACTTTAGGAGCATCTTGTTTCATTTGAATAATTAAATATTCTACATGGGAAGGCATCAAAGGAAGTATGCTTTATAAGGTACAACAAAATCTATAAAGCTCTAGATGGCCAATTTATTTAAATGAGCATTATCTCTAGCTCACAGATGCTTCTTTGTCAGATCAATTGCAGAGCTTCCTTGTTATAAAAAATCTTTTTACCCCAGCAATTGCATTTATGATCCTAGAAATTGTTGTGAGCTATCACGTAGATCATACATCTGGATGACTGGATCCTTGTAAGTATTATTCTATGTCTTCCTTCCTCTCTTCTATCCCTACAGTTTGATACAGACTCTCTCTACCTAGCATCGTCTTTCCTTCTCAGGTGAAAACCATTCTTCTGGAGAATGTAGATCTCAAATTGAAATTAAGTAGCTCTGCTTTCTCTTTTTCCTTTGGTGACTTTGCAAAATAATTCCTAAGGAGTATGTAAATTCTGTCCCTCTCCTTTCCTCAAAATGTAGGTGGAGAAGTCCTTTTGTCCTCAGAAATACAACTTAATTTCTTTCTGAGCACTTGCCTTTTAACATTATATTCTTAGACGTTGTTGATAGCCTTTGATTCTCATTCTTAGCCATATTTTCTTTTATTCCATCTTCTATTCATTTTAAATCTGAGCTATAAGATAAGACTAGTTTCTTTCATAAATCCTTCAATTATTTCTTAGAATTTTAGAGTCCATAAAATGCTGATTATAATATTATGTTTAGGTTTAAACATTCTTAATATATACTAAACTCAGTGCTAAATATTTTACATGAATTTTACGAGTTAATTCTTCCAAGAAAAAATATGTGGTCTATACTATTATTTTGCCCATTAAAAAAATTAGGCTAAGTGATTTTCCCAGGCAGTCTGTGCTCTCCTTACTTTTCAGAGGAAAACACTGAGACTTAGAGAAGTGAAACACTTTTCTCAATGTCATACTGAGGCTCAGACCTACACATTTCTTGATTCTGTAGTCTGAGCTCTTCCCATTTGTGCTGTAACTCCCTCCTTACCTTTGAAGTTTTTGACATTTGCTGTCTTAAAATCTTCAGCACACATCAGCTTCAGTATTTCCTTTACACATTACAAATTCCAGGATGACATGGTAACCATTCAGTTCTTCCCAGTTAGAAGATGATCCAAAATAGCAGTATCCTTTCTGTATCTTTTATTACTTAAGAGACAATATTGTCAGTAAAGAACAATTGAAACCACTTTGTGCTGTGAAGGACTTCTAGTAGACATCAAGAGAACTGAGTTTTCCCCCATAATTTGCCTCTGTGCAAGTTTCATCCTAGAGACAGTCCATTATCTTAGCACATCAGAGTTCCCTGAGACTGTGAGGGAAATCGGATGTATAGACATTGAATTGTTGACTTGGGTATTATAATGGATAACTGTTTCCAGAAGAATAAACAATCCTTAAGTATACCAGAAGTTTTAGGAAACATGATGGTAGTTCTACCTTTTAATACACTTTATGTAAGGTCATTTTATTCATTTAAAACTAAGTTTCAATTTGAGAACTTGACTGCAAGGATGTTAACTGATGGGAAGAGATCTGCTATTTTTGATACAACTAATGATCTCTCTTTTGGTTTTCATTATAATAAGCTTGGGAGAAATATATTACTTATTAGTAGCACTGATATGTTTACCTTTTTATTGCCCATTCATTTTTTAGTAAATAACTACAGAAGCATAATAGGATACTCAAATAATTGCATAAACACTGTACTAAGTGAAAGGTGGCTATGTTGCTGAAATTAAGCTGTTCGGGCTAAGCAAGAGGCAATGTCAAGTGGTGATAGTTTGAAACATTTGTTCAACCATTTACAGTGTCTAAACTCAACACATGAATGTAAATTCAGGGGTAATGATACGTAATTAAGAAAACCAGGACTGCTAGTGTATTTTAGAAAGTTGTTAATTATAACTTCCACTTGATTAAACAGGCTTTAGCATATTGCCACAGTTATTAATTATTCCCCTCTCACTTTATTTTCACCCAAATGGATTTACTATGCTTCTAGTGTCAGGTTTAAGAATTTTCACTAAGATTATACCTTATTTATTACTGGGCTTTTTTCTTTCCTTTTATATTTAATCTATTTCTTTGAAGAAGAAATTCCCTTTGGTTGCTATATTATTGACATGAATTTTATCAAATGTCAGAAAAAGTTATTGGTTACTTTCTTATATTAAAATATCAAATTCACCTTTGTTATCTGTCTTAGTCACCAGAAATTTCTGTTTATTTATAGCATACAGAAATTGTTATCTGTCTTAGTCAACAGAAAATTCTGTTTATTTGCAACAAACTGCAATTAACTTAGCAAATGCAGAATTTATTGGAAGGGAATTGGCTCATTAATGCTTAGGATAAGAAGAGAAGCTGAGGCTTTGGAGTGTCTGGAAAGGAAGCACCCAGGAAGCCATGAGCTGAAAGGTTGCTCTCTAAGTAAGGCTACTCACTTAGAGATTAAACCTGTGCCTTCTAAAGGAGCCTAAGCAATGAACCATTCTCAGAATGAAGAGATCAAGGATCCCATGGGATGTTTGTTCATTACTGTTAAATAAATACTTTTTGTTGTTGTAGTTCATTTTTCACATTTTCACACACTTCCACAAATTATCAAGCAGGCATAAAGCCATCTACATAGTAGATGCTAAATAAATATTTGTTGAGTTAAAAAAAATGTTATTTTTCACTTTTAGAGCATTGTCACGCATTCCTTCTTGGATATGAAAGAGATGTGAGAGTGACATCTGCCCCTCCATTGACTGATTGTGCACATCAAGATTGCCCTGGGTGGGACTGACTTGATACTTTTTCTTTGTGCTTTCTGCAGACTGTAATTTTCCACCTAATGCATGAAAATCTTAGATGATCAAATAACATGAGTACAGGACAATGACCTTCTGATTAGTGTTCTTTGAAAACCAAGTTGCCTGATTTGGAAAGAAATTTTTAGAAAAATAATTGAAGACTTCAAATTAATTAAAGGTTTGAATTAAGGAAATATTATAGTAGATTTCATTTAAAACTTTTTATACAAATTATAATTCTATCTGAGTGCCAGAACCTTAATGCATTAAGATATCTTTGTAGTGAGATCAGTTCAATAAAACACTGGAGCAAACAGCAGAAGTTCCTTGGCAAAATCATCCTATACCAAGCTTTCCTAAGCTCTTGCCTGGGACTTCTCATTCCCCTTATTGTTCCTGACCAGATTTGGTCTTTGGCACCCCGATACTTGGATATGCTTTTCTCTCCACATATTAGGAAGTCTTTTCTGATCCCCATCCAAGCTTCTTCAATCCCATTACCAACAAATGCAATTTGGTTTCCTATATCTGTCCATTAATATCTCTTGTGTGTGTGCCCTTGTGAAAATATTATCTGTTGACTCTGCTACATGATTTAGCTCCACCTCTCATGCTACACACTAAGACTGATTCCCAATCACATATTCTTGTAAAAATCTTGTTTGCTTTTCTTAGGGTACAGTATTAATCACCAATATATTTCTTAGCATGGGTCCTTGGGTCTTATGTAATGAAGAGACATGACTCATTTGTTATTGTAATCATCCATGGCAGAGTTGCCATATTATTTCTTGCCTACACTAGAAAAATGCTTGAGAGTAAAAGTAAGCATGATTCATAATTGCTCTGTAATAACAGGTGCACACTAGACCCTGGGCTAACTGGAACTGTTGTCATCATAATAATTATGATTATCTGTTTTCTCATTTCTCTCCTGAGATTTACTAATTTTCCTTTATATTCTTAAGTCTCTCTCTGATTTTGCTAAGTTCTGGAAATGAGCCATTTAAAAAATAAATTAGGGATATATTTTATGGAGATGTGCCGCAGTCTGGCTGGGCACAATCAGGAGCCACTTGTCAAAAGAAACTAACTTTATTTTTAGAACCACACACGCCAAACAAAACAGCCTCTCAGGAAAAACCCTCAGAGCCTCAACTGCCACCACCGGCTTTCCACAAGCCTCTCTCTCCCCCACCAGCTTCTCTCCACCTCCCACAATCCTCCTGCTCTTGAGGCCGATTGGCTGGGTCACGTGGGCGGAGCCAAAAAAGTCCCCCAATGAGCAGCTCCATGGTCTGAAAGGGCAGGGAAACAGCCCAATGAGCATCACCGCAGAGGAGCCAATCAGCTAGATGTTGCTGGGGCTGAGGAGCCAATCAGCTAGATGTTGCTGGGGCCGCTGTGAGCCAATCATCAGCCGGCAGCTGGAAGTTTGCTGGCAGCTGGAAGTTTGCTGGGGCCCCTTCGGCTGTGGCTCTCAACATCTCCCCCTCTCTGTTTAAACAACAAGCATGTAGCTTAGGGACCGTGTCTGTTAGGCAGTCCAATTCAACATATGGTCCTTACCCGTCATCGGATGAACTGACCTCTAGGCGTCAGCCTCCTGTCTTAGGTTGGTACCACTGCAATTGGATCATACCCGTCACTGACTACCGGTCCAGCATACAGCTATACTTGTGGATAGGCCTTTGCACCAGTGGGGGGGTGAGGTTCTTTGCCTCACCTCTGTTGGCCCCTAAATTTTAGACCATCACTAGTAGAGGAGGATGCAAAATGCCATGACATTAAGCCAATTGAGGGCTCCTTTGAAAAATTGTACCACCGGTGACATCATCAGCAAAAATACCCCAACACTACCACAATTCGCTGTACCAACAGATAGTTCACAATGCATACAGGTGAGCTCACAATGTGTCCAGGCAAGTTCTGCAAGCAGTTCAGTGATGGCTATTGTAGAAGCTGTAGATTGGTTTTATCTTTGACTTCACCAGCACTGGGATGAAGATAGGAATTCTGGCAATAATGGCTAAAGAAAAAATTATGTAACATTACAGAAGGCACTAAAAGAAAACAATTTTCTTAACAATTTACATTGTCTTCACCGGCACTAAAAGAAAACAATTTTCTTAACAATTTACATTATCTTTAAGAGAATTATTAAATATAATGAAAAGGAAAGGTGAAAGTAAACAAACAGATCTGTTAACCTTCTTTTTTGTTTACATATTAAAACAATCCTCAACAGTTGTTTACCCAATTTAAATTAAACCATATAAATCACGTGAAAAAAAAAATATTTGGATCCATTTTATCATGAGCGCTCATCATATATGATATATGGACATACATACATTCAAACATATAACACAAAACACAAGTGTGCACACATAATATAATACATACAACACATAACATTATAGTAAAGGCCTTATAACTTTTTACAGGTGAAATCTCCATTGCAATGTTTAAAAACTCTATAGTCAAAAAATAGAACTGATCAGCAAAACATTAACCTAGGTCTGTATGAGCTCAAAAAACAAAATAGAACTTCATGATATGGCAAAGGGCAATAATAAAATAGATATTGAAAAAAGCATCCTGGTTCTGTTGCAGATGTAAGAATAGCCAAACTGGAGTTTTGGATATCAGTTGTTATGGATTTGAGCCAAATCATCTTCTTTTTGGTCTGTTGAAATCGCTTTAGTTAATCTTTCTGGAATCCAAATCAGCTGCTGTTCTCCCTGTGGAAACACACAAACAGACCCCCGACTCCAGACAATTACTGGGTCAGGACCTTTCCATTGTCCTGTTAGAATATCCTTCCAAAGTACCTTGGGCTTATGCACATTTTTTGGACACATATGCCTTTCCGCAGCACTAAGTCCTGATGAATCCAAATTTAAAAAGTTTAGAGTAAAAAGGGTTATTTTAAGTTTATCTTTGGGGAATATATACCCCTTCCCAATTCCTTCTTTTTGCTTTAATAAGTACATTTTAATAGTTTGATGAGCTCTTTCAAC
Source organism: Marmota monax (assembly GCF_021218885.2). Lineage (NCBI taxonomy): Eukaryota > Metazoa > Chordata > Mammalia > Rodentia > Sciuridae > Marmota > Marmota monax. The sequence goes on along the minus strand of NW_026692020.1, from coordinate 425,814 downwards.
TATGCCTTGTCCCTGTGGATTGTATGGGATTCCTGTTATATGAGTAATGCCAAATGTTGAGCAAAATTGTTTAAAAGAGGTAGAAGTATAACCAGGGGCATTATCTGTTTTTAACTGTTTTGGAACACCCACAGTGGCAAAATTTTGTAAGCAATGAGCTATAACATCTTTAGTTTTTTCTCCAGCATGAAGGGAGCCCATCAAAAATCCAGAAGAAGTATCAACTGTAACATGCAAATATTTTAATTTTCCAAATTCTGGCAAGTGTGTGAAGTCCATCTGCCAAATATGGTTAGGTATCAATCCTCTAGGATTGACTCCAAGATTAACTTGTGGTAAAAAGGTCACACAATTTTGACATTGTTTTATTATTTGTCTAGCTTGTTCCTTAGTTATTTTAAAACGCTTTTGTAAAGTATTAGCATTGACATGGAACTTTTTATGAAAATTTATAGCTTCTTCTAGTGTAGAGAAAATATGTATGTCATGTGTAGTTTTATCTGCTAAATCATTGCCCAAACTAAGGGCTCCAGGAAATCCTGTATGTGCCCTGATATGTCCTATGAAGAATGGATCTTTTCTGTCCCAGATTAGACTTTGTATAGTGGAAAGCAAAGAGAAAACAGTAGAAGAAGGGGAAATCCTACCAGCATCTTCAAGAGATACTATAGCATTAACTACATACTGACTATCAGAAAATAAATTAAATACAGAATCTTTAAACATCACAAAAGCTTGTAAAACTGCATTAATCTCTACCTTTTGAGCTGATTGTTTGGGTACTAAAAACGTAAAAGTTTGATCAGGGGTAACTACTGCTGCTGTACCATTATTTGACCCATCAGTGAATATATTTGGAGCATTCATGATAGGTGTTTTTCTTGTCATTTTTGGAAAAATTACAGGATGCAATGACCAAAAAGACAATAAAGGATTAGATGGTAGGTGGTTATCAAATGAAACATTAGATTTGCACATGATTATTGCCCAAGTATTTAACTCATTAGCTAACTCATCAATTTGATTCATAGTATATGGAGTAATAATTTTATTGGGAGAAATTCCAAACACTACCTTTGCTGCTTTTATTCCTTTGAGTATTAATTGTCCTACAGCCTCAGGATACCTAGTAAGAATAGTGTTAGGAGAATAAGATAAATGTATCCATAATAATGGACCTTCTTGCCAAAATACTCCTGTAGGAATATTTTTTGTTGGTAGTACAATAAATAATAAAGGCAAACTTATATCAATTCTATCCAAATGCATATTTTCCATATATGTTTCAATGATTTTTAATGCCTTTCTTGCTTCAGGCGTTAACATTCGGGGTGAATTTGGATCTGATGGACCTTTTAGGATATCAAATAAAGGTCCCAACTCTCCTGTTGGTATACCTAAATAAGGCCTTATCCAATTTATGTCTCCTAATAACTTTTGAAAGTCATTAAGTGATTTGAGTTGATCTACTCGTATTTGAATTTTTGGTGGACGGACCATGGTTGAGGATAATAGAACTCCTAAATAATTAATTGGAAAATTTAATTGTACTTTATCTATTGCTATCTCTAGATTATAATTTTTTAATAAGTTTGAAAGTGTGGCATAACATTCTAGCAATGTGTTTTTATCTTTGTGTGCTAATAATACATCATCCATATAGTGAAATATTTGTAGTTCAGGATTTTGATTTCTAAGTGGCTGGATTACTTTGTTAACATAAATTTGACACATAGTTGGGCTGTTAGCCATCCCTTGAGGGAGTACTTTCCATTCACATCTCTGATCAGGACCTTCATGATTCAGTGCAGGAATAGTAAATGCAAAACGTGGACTATCCTCAGGATGAATTGGAATTGAAAAAAAAAAACAATCTTTAATATCTATAACTAAAACATACCAGGTTTTTGGCAAAGCAGACAACTGAGGAATCCCTGATTGAGCAGGTCCCATAACAACCATCTCATCAGCCGGCAGCTGGAAGTTTGCTGGCAGCTGGAAGTTTGCTGGGGCCCCTTCGGCTGTGGCTCTCAACAGAGATGGTCTTTAAAATCAAACAAACATCCTAAGAACCTTAACTTTCAAAACACTTTGATATTTTATGCTTGTGTGCTAGGGATACTTTTATTTTTAAAGTAAGAAATGAATTACATTGTCAGAAGGACTTACCCACTTTTTTCTTTATTCATAAAAAATTACCAATTTCTTTAATATTATTATTATTATTATTATTTCTTTAATATTATTATCTACTATAAGATTTCCTTAATTCAAACCTTTAATTAATTTGAAGTCTTCAATTATTTTTCTAAAAAATTCTTTCCAAATCAGGCAGCTTGGTTTTCAAAGAACACTAATCAGAAGGTCATTGTCCTGTACTCATGTTATTTGATCGTCTAAGATTTTCATGCATTAGGTGGAAAATTACAGTCTGCAGAAAGCACAAAGAAAAAGTATCAAGTCAGTCCCACCCAGGGCAATCTTGATGTGCACAATCAGTCAATGGAGGGGCAGATGTCACTCTCACATCTCTTTCATATCCAAGAAGGAATGCGTGACAATGCTCTAAAAGTGAATAATAACATTTTTTTAACTCAACAAATATTTATTTAGCATCTACTATGTAGTTTTGGATAATTTTATATATGTACACATATATATCTACATATATTTGTAATATATATTTACATATGTATACACATATGTATATTAAATGCCTGAATTAATAATTAAATTACCTCAAAAACCATCTCATCCCTTGGTTCTTTCCCTTTGTGGCATATCAGAATTCTAATTTAAGTGGTCTTGGATGGGATCCAGGAAGAGGCACTTAAAAAAACCCTCAGGTGATTCTAATGAGCCGCCAGCACTGAGGATCTGATTAAATTCAACCCTTCGTTTTACATGTGAGAATATAGAGGTCCTCTTACTTCAGCTGTCACTGTGGGTTAACAATCCAAATATCCCTGTAAATCTCTAGATGCTTTTAAAAGGGCTCTGTGAAAGTGACATCACCTTCTTTATTTAGAACTGATCATAGTTTTTATGGTTCCAACAGATGTCTTAGTTTCCTGAATTATCCTTTCACATCATGGGGCTTCTAAAGCACTTGCCAAAGAAGCCGGAAGATATGTCTCTTTTTCTGTTCTCCAAGTAGTAGAGCATATTTTAGCTTTTTATTTCTTGCCAGTATGTTTGCTTGAGTTTCTTCATTTATCTTTTGTCCACTGAAGTTTATCCTCTAATATTTTAGATTATGAGGATTGTACCACTAAAGAAAGAGCCTGCAGCCTCAAAAATATTTCTCTTTTGTCTTGAGTGATTATTTACCTTAGATGTCAGCAAATTAAAACCCATGGGCCAAATCCAGCACACTGTTTTTACAAATAAAGTTTTATTGGAATTCAACCATGACTTTTTTATTTAACTAATGTCTATGGCTGCTTTACAACCACAGAATTGAGTAGTTGTGACTCACAGACAGTATGAGCCACAAAGTTGAAAACATTTACCATCTGATTCTTTACTAAAAATGTTCTCTGACCTCTGGTTTAGCTAGTTTAAAAAAATCTTTGGACTCCAAGATATTTGTAGCCGTTGCTCCTCTATCATATAAAGTTAAAAGCTGTGGAGTTTTCAACTAGATTCCCATTGACACTTTTATTTTATTGCCCACATTCAAGACCTGGTCTTTTTTCATGCGGGCACCCAACAGATCCTTCAACTCTGGAACCTAATATCTTCTCAGTTGCAACTATCCCACATCATCTTTTCTTGGCATACCATACATTTGATTTTTTATTTTTGTTTATTTTTAATGATATCTTGATTGAATATAGAATTGGACACCTATAATCCAAAGATGTTAATTATCCCCATTTTATTTAACTTTGGTGAGCATCTAATGTTCTTTTTTTGCATTTATTTTATTTTTATATTATTTTGCTTACTTTTGTAGCACTTTTTATAGTATTTTTAGTAACATATATTCATCCTTTCCCTGGCTCTTGTATCTTTGCTTCAAGATTGTTAAAAGTTTTTATTAAGTTCTTTGATTATATGGAAATATGCCTAATCATAATTTCATCTGCTTTATGGCAACATTTTTGCTCTGTCAAAATTCAGTTTTTTATGTGGAAATTGTTTTGTCTATATATTTCCTTTGTTTGCTTGGGACATCTTCATGTATTTTGTGTACTGGTTCCTTTGTAATAACTACTTATTTCTGAATATGTTCTTTCGGACACCTGTTTGCAGGAGACAAGACAAGGTTGTGCTTCTGAGCTGTGAAGCTTTTTATCTGGTTTGCAATCATGGCAGAAATTATTAATTACATTCTTTAACATCCATTTCTCCCTTCTATAACAACAGATACCAATTCTACTCATTGTCATTGTGCCCAGATAAAACTCTAAAATTCCCAGCTTTCCTTACTTCTGGTTTTGGCCATGTGACTAAACTCTATCCAAAAATACATGAGTGTTGATTGTGGCTTCAAAGTAAGCACCTTCAGAGTAGGAAGGGAATGGTGTCTTCTTTCTCAACTATCCAAAAGTGCTCCAAAAGTTATTAGGTGACTGTGTGGTGATCAGGAACATGGAAACCACGTGAATATCAGCGCAGAAAGTTAGGAGCTGTTTCTTTGATGACAAACTCAATCATCAGACAAATCCTTTTCTTGAAATTTTTCAAGGACAGAAAATAGTCATCTATCATTCTAAGTCTTCTTTTGGTTGTTATATAGGTAAACCTTATCTTAGCTAATATGGTAATAAGATTTATAACAGGATTGTGTGAGTGTGGGTTTGTATACAAGATAATTGATTGGACTTTACTTTTTCACTTTAACCAAAGGGGTCAGCTTGAATCTTTCTCTATTGTGCCCCATCTCACCAACAGGTTGTTTTCTGTTGAGATGTCTGTGTGGTTCTTTCTGCAGCCCCAGATTCCTTACTTCTCTGAGTGCCAAATGAGGACCAAAGAAGTTTCAACTACAAGCTTGCATGTTCCAACACCATTGTTTAGACAAGGAATCATCAGCTGCTCTTCTTGGGTTCTCCCACATCTTAGGAGACTAGGTGCTCTTCAGGCTTTGTCTGAGCTCTGTGTTTTCAGGTGGGTCTTGGCTTTATCTTCTTGTGGGCCTCTCTACTGGTCTCTATATTGGGCAATTCCCTCCTCATATATATTGGTTCAGATTTAGTTTTCCTAGTATTGTCAAAGACATAGTTTCCATTTCTATTTGTTTTCTGCCTGTTGTAGCAAGGTGACTTTGGAGAAGAAAAGGGGTACAGATAGATGTATTTCCTCCACCATTTTAAAACCAGAAGTCTCCTTAGTTTGTTTTAAAAATAATAATATTTAAAATAGAACAGGATATATGCTCATTAATCAATAGTGACTACTCTCTTTTTAAAAATATCTTTATTTCTTTATGTGGTGCTGAGGATCGAACTCAGTATCATGCTAGGCAAGCACTCTACCACTGAGCCACAATCCCAGCCCAATACTGTCTACTGTTAACATTTTAAAGAATGTTTTTTTCACCAAATTTTCTCATTTTCTCTCAATCTTGTTATCTAAGTAGAGTGATATGAAATACTTATATATGTGTAACATATATATATAATAGGATATATATATATATATATATATATATATATATATATATATATAAAATAGGTGATATTTATTTATATCACTTATTTAATTTTTGGGAACATGATCTAGAATATACTTAGTCTACAACAATATTTTAATTATTTGTTGGCATTCCAAAATATGGATATACTAAAAGTTATTAACCAATTCCCTGGTTTGAGATATTAATTTTTCACCCATTGGCTATGATAAGTAATTCTGTAATGTACACCTTTTTTTCTTAAAAAACAACAAGCTAAGAGTGCCTTATTTTTTACATTTTCTTAGAAAATTTTTGTACAGTGAAATTTCAGCTCAGGTCAGATGGTCATTCATTATGATTTATTAACTGATTATTAGGTTCTCATTATTATTCAAGGTCAGTGAGGAGGCAGGATGGTAAAGGGAGCCCTGTAACTCAGTAATTATGTCATCCTCATCACTAGAGTAGAGGCTATGTTCCTCAACTTCCTGGCAGACCCAGACTGAAGCTTTTTATATAAACATAGGCAAAAAAGGCCCCAGAGTTTTAAGGACTGGGAAACCTCCCCTGCTGGGTATTCCTAACATCATAAGACCTAACAGTCTTCTCTACTTCCTATTAGGATTTTTTAAAAAATATTTTTTTCTTTTAAACCAGCTTTAGAGCTGTAAAATAGATGAAAAATATTACAGAATTACCTTCTATTCCTTACCGTATGTCCCTTAAGACTAATGTCTTAGCCATAATATAATGATTAAGAACACTATGTTAACATTGGTAACTTTGGAAACTAAACTACATGCCTTCTATGAATTTCACCAATTTTTCCATTAATGTTCTTTTTTAAATAGTAGAGGCCCAGGACAATTCCATATAACATTTAGTTTTATTTCTCCTTATTCTAGTCCAGCCTGTAATAGTTTCTCAGTCTTTCCTCATCTTTTGTGATATTCACACTTTTGATTAATACTGCTCCCTTACTTTGTAGAATGCCATTCTATTGGGATGTGTCTGATATTTTCTCATGATTAGATTGAGGCTGTTTGTTTTGGGTGACAATACTACAAAAATGATATTATAACTTTCTCAATGGGTCATACTGAGTTCATGATATTGACATGTCTTATTGCTGGTCATGTTTACCTTTCTCAGTTGATTAAGTTGGTGTCTGACCATTTTCTCCCCTATAAAATTATTGCAATTGATAAGTATCTTGGGTGACATACTTCCAGACTATGCAAACACTATTTCTCTTCAAAATATTGCCAGTAATTTTAGTATCCATTGGTGGATCTTGCCTTCAACAATTATTACTGTGATGTTTATCTAATGGTAATTCTGTATTTTTTTTCCTTCTAAGTTTATCAATTGGAACTTGTGTGAAAGAGCTCTTGCTTTTCCCTCATTTATTTATTTGATTATTTATTATATCATTATGAACATATGGATATTTATTTTATTCTTTGGATTAAAAGCATGTATACAAAGTTATTTTTCTTTAGCCTCCAAGTTGCCTATCACGACATTATCTTTCATACTTACTTAGATTAGTTCTTAATATATTAGCATTATTATCCCTTTGTGCCATATATGTTGTGAATCTTTTGTCTCTGTCAGTTGCTTTTTGATTTTTCATTATAGTGGTTTTTTTATACAAAGCATTCAAAGACATTTATATAATGAAATTTATCAATCTTGCTTTTTGTTGATTCTAGATTTTGAATAATCCTTAGAAAGCTTTTCCTACACAAAGTTTAAAGTAGAATTTACTCCATGGCTGCTTCTTGTATTTGTAATGTTTTATTTTTTTAAATTCAGCTCCCTAATTCATTTGAAACTTATTTTTATGGTTGATGTAAGATATGGATCTAATTTTATCTTCCTTCAAATGGCTATTGTTTTAAACATTGTATCATCCTCTGTGCTCCTGTGTGATAGAGTGCAGAGGAAATAAAATCATGTTTATGGCTCCTGACAGCATTCCCTATCCAGTTGTTGGGTTGTATATTTGTGGTGCTGGTGTGTGTTTTTAATAATACCATGTAACTCTTTAAAAACAATTTCATTTTTGATCAAGTCCAAATCTGCCAGGCTGTTCTCTCTTCCTAACTGTGGAAAAATGAGACAGTTACTTGAACATTTATTTGGTAAGTAAAGCAATCCATTTCCTCTGTGACCATGTAGCCAGAGTTTTTGTGAATATTTGGGGTCTGTTTGGAAGAGGGGGTCTTGGCTACAGCAGCTGGGGGCTTCATTAGCAGGAACAAAGCTTTTAAAAAGAGTCTGGAGTTCAGGTGACTGAATCCACTGTTTTTCCTGATAACCTGCAGCTAGGAGGGAATATTTCACTTCCTGTTTACCCTCAACCAGGGAAGAAATGTTCAGGGCATTGTCACTTGCTTCTACACCTTTAACTGGGTTTGTTTGGATCTTAGGACTCTGGGTAGGAGGTCTGCTTCTTGTAAGTTAATGCAACTGCTTGTTCTTAGAGTCACAGAGCCCTACAAACATGGGGGGCAGGGAGCTAACTGTTGGTGTGTGTGTGGGCATGGGGGTGTCAGTAATTAGTTTTAGGGTTACTTAAACGTAGTGCAAAATCCCATCCACCACCAAACTTGATTTCATTCAGGACTCAACTGATCAACAGAGTTGGCCTTTTTCCACACCTGACCCACACATCTGTAAGCATGCTGGCCTGACTTGGCTTTATCTGTCTTTTTCTACTTTTCCCCTGATCTCTGGATGCTGTAGCTAGAATTTAAAAGTAAAAAAATGTCCACTTTTGCTTACCGTTACCTTTAGAATTCCCTTGGAAATTCATTCCATACATTTCCAGCTGGGAGACCAATTCAGCAGGATTTTAAGTGCTAGAAATATATTCAGTATCTGTGTTATGCCAACTTGATGAAGTCAGTTAATCTTTTTTTCTTTTTAAAGTAGTGTCCAGCCACCCAACTTTTGACACCAGTTGGATGAAGGTGCATTGAATAAGGAGAAATGCACCAGATTCTAATTTGAAGTCTAAGGTGGGCCAGCATCTTAGAGTCAAAGTGCAGAGGGTGGTGATATTTTATATGGAACAGCCCGCCCCCAACTTAAGTGCAGACACTTAGCTATTTTCTTTGTTCTTATCTCCTTGCTCTAAATGGAAATTTCATATAGAGCTTCTCATGGTCTCCCTAGAAGCAATATCTAATCACAAGACACCTGGTTTGGTGCCTTCAGTGTTTGCATAATACTGTGTTTGTTGGGCTTCAAGGAGACTTAAGAACAGAGCCTTTGTCCTCTAAAAGCTTGCATTAAAATGGCTCCCACAGGTTTGGAAAGCTAAGACCTGTTTTCAAGTGTGCTGCCCCAGCACCTTCCCAGCCCTTGGATAAAGCTGGTCACTTTTCCTCTGGTACTGTGGCCATCACCAAGCACATTTCAGTAAAAAGTTAATTGCTTTTAAAAGTAGCCCTTATTTCCCAGTTCCTAAAGGGAAGGAATGTCTGCATTGCAGCAGGACGAGGTAGAGACAGCATTGTGGGCCCACGGAGCATCCCAATGGGCTTCCTCTCTCTCGCTCTTGAACCAATAGACTGGGAGGAAAGGTTAAAGATTGACAATTGAAGTGCCGGACTGAGAAGGGGTGTTCTGGAAATTTCTACTACCATCTTTGTTCCTTTCAGGAAAAGCAGCTCCTCAGGCTGAAGAGTCCTACATTTCATTCCTTGGGCATCCTCCTTCCTCCCCCCTTGCTTCTCTCATCAAGGTAGAATGTTCTTCTGCCACATTGGTAAATTGCAGAGGGAGGAACATAATGATGGGCTGTTTTCCTTTTTTCTTCTGCCTCCTCCGTCCCCAAAGAGAATGACAGCTGCACGGAACAAACACAGACACACTGGAGCTTTTGATTCCTTTTTTTTTCCCCTCCAATACCCTCCAGGATGGATGCACTTTCTGCTTTGGGAAATTAAGTGGTATTCACGTCGGGAAGGGGAGGAGGAAGCATCGGCTTTTATTAGCTCCAGAAAATGGTCAGTGTTCAGTCTGTAACTAGGAATTAATTACATATAATCACTCAGTAAACTTTCTTCAGAGTTTTTCTAATTGCTGAGCATGAACAGAGTGAGGCCGTTGGAGCCAAGTCCAGCTACTTTTGTAATTAAGAGCTCAAAGATTTGAGTCAGAAAGAAAGAAACAATGAGGGCCTCTTGGTTATAAATTAGGGATGAACACAATAGTCATTTTCCTTTCTTTCTTGTAACCACTTTTCTTTTAAACAAAACATCCCCCTTTTCTTTCCCTGAAAGAGCCAGTAGGGATCTTAGAAGTAGAAGACTGAGTCACTCTTTAGAAAGCTGGGTGACAATAACCTAGCAAAACCTACAGTAAGGGGTGGGTTTTGGAAGGACCAGCCACTTCCAATGGGTGACCTTCTTTGTTTCTTCGGCCTTCTCTCCCCTTCTGTCCTCTGGCAGAGGCAGCCAAACATTAGTCAGCCCTGGATCTTGTTTTGCCTCTGGTTGACTCTGAAAAGAAAGATACATTCAAGGGGGCCTTCCCCACCCTGCAGCAGGGACCTGAAAGCCGGCCTGTTTGGAGGCCCCAAGTTGTTCTTAAAATGCACAAACAAGTAAGTATTCACCCTTGGCCTCAGGTTGCTGCACTGGGGCTGCCCTTCCCCCCACCCCCTACTCTCCTTACAGACAAACAAGCAGGCAGTGGCCATGCCAGCTCTGCAGCCTGAGCGTGCCAGGCTGGCCCTCCCCATCACGGTCACCTACCTACCTATCGGCCGGCACTGAGCCAGTGCCCATCCTCATCCTCGCCCTGGCTTGGCCCTGGGCTCTGTGCCCTCTTTCTCCCCTGGAGCAAAAAAGCAGTCACCTTGAAACTCCTCATTCCCAGCTCTGGAGGAATCCTGAGGCCAATTCTCAGACCTTAACAGTAAATGACATTATCCACCATGAGGCTATTAGTTTGGCCTCTGAAAATGCGTTTTGAAAAACCTATTGCTCATTCTCAGGGCCCCGTTGGGGGCGGACAAAAACCTAATTTGTGAATATCCTCTTCCTTGGAGAGGGGAACTTGGGACTTAAGTTTTCTCTTTTGCAGACTGGGGTTGTCTTTCCTTGATGTTAACGTCTTTGGGGTGGCTCTGCAGAGGGCTGGGTGGATGGTGGCCATTTTCAGGCTTATAAACAGCCTTTTAATTTTACCTTGGCCTCAGCCTGGGGTGCAGCCCTCCAGCCTAGCTCTGCAGATGCCTGCTGTTCCAGAAGCACTTTCATTTTACCTAATTTGCAGGATGGATGCAGAGCTGCCCCCCCTGCACTGAGAAGGGGGAGTGGGCTTCTACCCACCCCCACCTCGCCCCCACCTCCAGCCTGCTCCCTGGGAACATTTCCTGTTTGCACAGACACCTGTCTGTCTGCCAGTGTGATTCCTAACCTTCCACCCACCTAGTTCCAGGGCAAGAAGGCCCCATCCCAGAGCCTCCTGTTGAAGGCTCAGAATGTGAAAGGGAAGGCTTTTCCTCAGGAACATGCAACTTCACAAACTCTCTCTCTGTCATTGCAGGTTCTTTTTTTTTTTAAGCTTCTAAGCGTTGGGTTGTTGGTGTCCTTTGGTCAAGCTTTTCCTGGTTCTGATATTTAGGAAGGTGGCTTTGAAACTAGCAGGGCTGCTTAGACACAGGCTCAGCTATTGAACAAACTGCTACCATTTTAGCTTCAATCCAGGAATGAGGCAGTGTTGCCAGATGCCATTTTAAGAATCCTGCATAAATAGCTTAGCCACCGATGACTGTTGTGTTATTGTATGTTAGTGAGGTGTTTAAATTTAGCAGGCTGCTCTCTTCTGACGAAAAACATTTGTGACAACATGTCAGTTGTTTCTTTGGTGATTTGTGTCACTGGCTTCTCTACAGATGCTGTGTAAATTAAATTGTTAATGGGGTCCAATATTGGAATGCTAAATGTGTTAATATCCTGATTTAAACCCAGACCAGCCTCCTCCTCCTCCTCTGCTGGGACTAGTTAGTGGAGGCCTAGAGCTCCTGTAATTTAATCCTGAGCTATCATCTTTTCCTTTCTGCCTGCCGCTCATCCTGAACTCTTCTCCCAGCAAACCTGGGGCACTTCTAAACACGTCTCCATCCTACACTGGGGTTCCAGGCCCAGGCTGCCTTTCTGGAATCTTTTGCCTTGTCACTGTCTTAGACAGCCCGACAGAGACAGGATGTTCTTCTCTAGCCTTCTTCCTGCCCTGGCTTGAGTCTTCCCAAAGGAAAACTCCAGCCCTGTCGGTTGGCAATGCACCTCTTGCTCATTGTGGAACTGTGGTCTGATGGAATCGCATTCTGAGTGGTGGCTGAGTGGAAAGTTCTAGCACCTCAAGCCCTTCTTCACACCTATAAACTCACGACTTCACTTCTTCCCTGGGCTTGGCTTGGGAGGTGGTATGGGGGGAAGATCTGGAATGGCCCAAGTTCCAGCAGAGAGGAAGAAGGTTCTGGAAGACTTTCCAGCTAAGGGTGCTTGCTTACCTTCCTTCTCTCCCCATCCCTGACTCTTGGCAGGGTCTTTCCTCATTCCACTTTTGTGGGGGAGGATAATTAGTCACAGCTCCAGAGGGAGCCAAGCCTTCTCTACAAGGACACACCATGGGGGGCTGGGGGGTGCATATACCCCTAATTTGTGGAGTCGATGCTGATTGTTGGAATTGTTTTGCAACCAGCTCTTTCTTCTTCTAGTCAGTCTGAGCATATTTTACTACTTTGTAATTTAACCTGTATCTTTTTTTCCCCCTCCTTGTGTTCCTGCCTCATCAGAGAATTGTAAGATTTTAGCGGTTTGGGAAATACTCACTGCAGAGTTTAGAGATGAAACTCTGGGAACTCTGGGAACCCTTCCTGCTGCCTGACTTTGAACCCAGTGCTGGCAGTGAGAAGCTTGTTCATTTGAAGGCTGAGTTCTCATGAGCCCAAAGGAGTAGGTTGTAATTGTGTATCCAAAAAGATTTGCTTCTTTGCATACCCAATAGCATGACAATTGGAATAGTAATTTGACTTAAAAAACCATCTAGTGTTTTAAAGGAGTCCTTTAGGAATCTTAACACTGTGAAATCAGGGTTGTTCTTTCCCCTACGGTGGAGAAGGATGGGGGCATGTCTTACCAATGGGCTGTGGCTAGGCTTCTCAGTGGCTGCCCCAAGGCAGGTTCTATCCCTCCTAAACATGAACATAATTTGCTTTATTTCAGCTTGGCTGAAGAGGAAATAAATAAGAACAGGAGGTGGTAAAGGGCATGGATATTTCTATTCGCTTCAAAGGTGAGTAAAATTCTTGCATTATCTATTTCTGCACAAAGGAAGGAATGGGGGTTTCTTTTTATTGTTGGGGGGCCGTGAAGTGTGGCCCTCTGAGCTGGCATTGCAACAGTCTGTGAATTGTGAGATGTGGACCCTTTAATGACTGAACCTAACTTCTGGAGAAATCTTTGGATTATCTTCCCCCTGCATGTATGCTTAGGTGTATCTACTTGTCAGGAATTGTCCTGACATTTAGGTTTTGGGCATGTGTTGGGCCTGGAGATAGGCAGCTGCTGCTGGATTCCTGATTTTAGCAACAAGCCTCTTTGGGATCTCAGAAGTGGGATGAAGTTGGCCTGGTGCCTTGGGAAATGGTGGTCTTGGGTCAGAGATGAGAAGGAAGATCTGGGCTTTCTGGAATGCTGGGGGCAGTGTTTGCATTTAGGGCAAATTGTGGCACATTTGGGCACATCCAGGCCCCATCTACCTGTGGAGATGCCTCTTCTGGTCGTATAAGCATGGGGACCTCTTCTCTTCATCTCACACCTGGGTTCTCCTGACTCGTCATCAGGTGGCAGCCCCTCTGCTGCCTGAGTGACTGCTTTAGGTGACCATGGCCTCTCCCTGCTGGAGCTAGAAGGATGTTAAAAAGTGTCTCTTTTTTGCTGGCCCCTCCACCGACCTGCCAGCACCCTCCGTTCCAGTCTGAAGTCCCTGTGCCCTGCCTCCAGGGACAGCCTTGCTCCCTTCCTCTTGTGACATCCTATTCTCCTTGGGCCATTTCTCCTGACTCCACTCTCCCTCTCTGGCCTCCTTCTGTGCCCTCCTTGGGGCTTGTGTGCCCTCTTTCTGGAACACGCTGCCCTAGGACCTGGCTGCCTGTGTCTTGTTGCTTGGATTCCTCCCCGAGGGTGACTTTTCTCGGCCGCCTGGTCTGAAGGAGTCATTCCTTCATTTTCTGTTGTTTTTTGAAATAAACTTTTTGTGTTTTAGAGTCACTTTAGATTTCCAGAAAAGTTGTAAAGACAGTGCTGAGAATTCCCACGTCACCCGGCTTGCGAGCCCACCCCACCCTGCTCCTATCATCCTGAGTGCGAAGCATTTGTCAGAATCCGAGTCGGGGTGGCATGTCATTACCAACAAAGCCTTTGCTGTGTTCAGATTTCTTAGTTTAGCCACTGAGGCCCCTTTCTGTTCCAGGCTCCCATCCGCCATACTTGGTTGTCTTATCTCCTCAGGCTCCTGGCTGTGACAGATTTTCAGCCTTGTTTTCGATGACCTTTACAGTTTCGAGGCATGGGCCAGGCATTTGGTAGGTTTCCCCTTGCCTGGGTTCATGTGGCGCGTCTCAGGATGGATGGTGAGTTGATAACCTCAGGATTGACGTGATGAGTTTTGGGGAGAAGAACCCCCCATGTACAGTGCCATTTCCATCACATTTAGGGTGCCTGTTATCAGTGACTTACATCAGTGCTGATGTTGACCTTGGCCACCTGGCCTTGGTGACAGTTCCTTTGCTGTTCATATGGTGTCCTTTGGAAGGAGGTTGCAAGGCCCCAGCCACACTTAGAGTGGGAGGCCCACTCCACCTACTGAGGGTGGAGGATCTCAGGAAATTATTTGGAGCTTTTCTGTGTGGGAGGTTTTTTTTCTTCTGCCCTGTTTATTTGTTTATTTAATCCTTTATGTGAGTGTGAATTTAAGGATAATTGGTTTATACTTTGGGTTGTAATACAATGCTAATTATCTATTTTATTGCACATTGTTCCCATTTTGGAAGTTGAATCCCCCTTCCCCATAATTGGGGATTGAACCCAGGACCCCTCTACCACTGAGCTACATCCATATCCCTTTTTATTTTTTATTTTGAGAGAGGGTCTCACTAAGTAGTGGAGGCTGGCCTTGAACTTGAGATCCCCCTGCCTCAGCTGCCTGAGTAGCTGGAGTTACAGCATATGCCACCTCACCTACATCTGTTTTTCTCTTTTTCTTTTTTTTCTTAATTGGAGAATGGTATTAGAAATCAAGATCTGGGGCTGGGGGCATAGCTCAGTTGGTAGAGTGCTTGCTTCACATGCACAAGGCCCTGGGTTCAATCTCAGCACCAAAAAGAAAAAGAAATCAAGATCTGTGTGCTGGGCATGCTCATGGTTCCTGGGTGTCTGTGCTTCTAGGTTCTCTGATTGACAGCAGGGAAACATTTACCTGTGTGGTCACCAGGGCATAGGCACCTGTCTGTCCATATTCCTGCATGTACCCATCTGTGTTAGCTAAATGTAAGATCATGAGATCCTGCACTTGACTCCATACTTTCCTATTCCTGCACAGATCAGCTCTAGCCTCATCCCCTTAGTTGAAATCTCCCCCTTCAGCAGTGAGAAATGTGGCTCCTGCTGTCTGTCCTTGGTGTACCATGTCCTGGTGCACAGTTAACCTGATCTGTGACGTACAGCTTGATAAATGACCGAGCGAACACTTGGGGCTATGACTCAGGTCAAGATAATCAAGCATCCTCAGCATCCAGAAGGTTCCTTGATCGCTCTGATATTGCTTTCATACTGTATTTGTTGGTTTTTGTGCCAGAATGCGGATGCCTTTTTTAGAAGGGCCTGGGCCTCCATGCTCACTCCTCCTCTCCCTTCGGGGGTCAGGAACTGCAGTTTCAAAAGCCAAACTCCTCCAGCCAGATTCCCTGGTTCTGGGTTGCCTCCTCCCTAGTTCAGTATTTATTCTTTGTGGCTCGGTTTCCCCACCTGGGGATGACAAGGATATAGGGTTAGTGCTGAGGTGAAGTTGCCCACCTGTAGAGTGCTCAGAGTGAAGCTGGGCCGTGGTGAGGGCTGAGGGGCTGGCCACTATTGGAACAGGCTTGCAGAGGCGGGTATGTCCAGGTGGCTGCCAGGGCAGGTTCTCCTCACTGTTCTGCTCTCCCCGCATCTTCAGCCTCTGGGAAGAGGGTGTGCAGGGAGATGGGAAAATGGTATCCAGACTGACCCCTGCTCAATAGGGAAGGATCATATAGGGTGGCCTCACAAAGGGCTTGGAACCTCTGTCTAGAACCCGACCCCGGGCACCGCCCTGCACCTGCCTGTCCTGTGGCCCCCACGGCAGTGGGAGAGAGCTGCTCTGCCATTGTTTTGGGATGAGCTCCCAGGTGCTCTGTACTTTTCTTGGGTTGGGAGTCCCTGGAGGGGCTCACCTTGTTTTGAGGGCGACCTTCCTCTTTACTGGGCGTTTCATGGAGGCTGTCCCTGGGCAGAGCTGAGTGCTCTTTCCTGGGGAGGGTGGCTGTGGTGGTGGCTTTTGTGTCCAGGACACCTTTCTCACAAAACCACTGACACCAGGTGAGGTAGTGACACATGTAGTGACCTGGGCTTGACTGGGTTGCTGAGACTTCAAGATCCCAAGTCTGTATGCACAAAGGTGTCATTTGTTTTTTCTGTACCAGAGATTGAACCCAGGGGCGCTTACCCACCGAGCCTCACCGCCAGCTCTTGGTATTTTATTTAGAGATAGGGTCTCACTGAGCTGCTTAGAGCTGTACTACACTAAGTGGTTGAGGCTGGCTTTAAACTTGGGATCCCATCCTTCAGCTTCCTGAGCAGCGGGGACTTCAGGTGTGCACCACTGTGCTTAGCCAGTGGGACATGTGTAAAAGTGGACAGGACGGCTATGGAGTCTGATCTCTCTTTAGCTCCAGTTACCTCCGAGTTTGTGGCACAGGGCTCATGACTCAGTGAATGCTGGCTACTCCTCCAGCCTGCTTTTCTGTTTGGGAAAGTCAGTTCTTTGGTCCCACATGAAACTTCCCATCTGTGTTCTTTGGTTATGAGCCATGGAAGCCAGCTCTCATTTATTCGGATAGGAAGATGGTCAGCGGGCTCCCAGGAAGGCCAGTGGTCCAGGTGGCTCTGGGGAGTGGAATCACTCTGTGCCTCTCAGGAACAAACTGCGTCTATGTGTCATGTGTCTGTCCTTTGGTTAGGGAAGGGGCCCACCAACACCATCCCCTCCAGGGAAGAGAGAGTTCTCAAAAGGAGTGGAAGAGACCACCTTGGCATGTGGGGAAGCTGGCAGCGGTACTCTGCTGGCAGTTAGAAAACAGTCCTGGGCCGTGCTCTACTTGGGAATCTTGGACACTGGTGATTGGCCCAGAATTCTTTCCTCTTTCTCCGATGTCTGCTCCTTACAACCTTCCAGGTTATCTGACTGGATTTCCTTCTGTGTTCTCTGCCCAGCGAGCTCACCTGTTAATCAAGTCCCAAGTCACCCTTTCCATTATGCCAGCCTTGGCATTTTTCAGAGTGTTAACTTCTCAGAATACAAAGCTTTCAGGTTTTCAAGATGACACTGGACATTCATGTCCAAGGAAATGTCATCTAGATGCCAGGGGCGTTTGCAGGGCTCATGTTTTGTGAGTACTTACTGGGCTCACAAAAAATTTGCTGATGACCACATTTGGTTCTATGATAAAGGCTTTGGTGTAGGTATGCTGTCCCTGTTTTGTAGTGAAGGAAATCGAGGCTCCTATGAGCTGACAAGAGCACTGTGGTCAGACTTTATCTTTGGCTTTAAGCCTTTCACTTAACCATGGACCATATCCAAGAATTCTGAGTTAAATACGTGTAGGGCCCAGCAAGTAGGTCAGTGGCATGTGGGATTCTGGGGACTTCTGTGAATGTGGGTGCATCCATTTCATTGTTGACCCCTAGGGATATGGCCTACCTGGTTTAAAAATGTGGTAAAAGAGAGAGGAGTGATGTAATCTAGGTACACCAGCTTTTCAAAGACTGTGGATGAATTTAACGAAACATCTTGAGACGGAAGTGGCCGAGGACTGTCAGTTTGCATTCTCTGTGTTGGGTTGGTCACAGCAGAGTTCTTGCAGGACTTTGGGCATCCTATGTGTGAGTCAGGACAAGCCCCTGGAAGGTCTGGCTCTAGAAGCTTGAAGAGTGATGGGCGTGGGTTGAGTCCTATCTCTGTACAGGAGGCACAGTCCTGCTATGCACCATCCTGCCATGCATGCATTCACAGCACTGATTGTGGTATGCATTTGCCAGGCTGACAAAGCTGAAAACATTTTAAAAAAAAGTCTGTGTAATGTCACCAGAACAAGGGAATGAGCCACTTGGAAACCAGGCACAGATGCAGCGGAAGCCCGAGATATTAAAATCCTGCACGGTACCATTGTTGATGAGATCTGCCTGGGTAGGAGATGTTTTCAGAGACAGGATGCTACAGAATATACAATTATAGCAATTTGCTAACCAGCCCCAGACCTTAATTAGTACAGGACCGTCATTTTCATTGTTGTATGTAAATTAAGATTCTCACAAAGGGATTGTTTATGAGGATGGCTCCGAGATAGAGACCTTCTGTCATTTTTCAAGGAAACTCTTTTAAGAAAATGAAACCATAAACACTTTGTGTAGAAGTGCTGAGAATTTTGTTCTTTGAAGAAATGAGCATCAGTAATTTCAAGTCTATTTTGCCTTTTTTTACTTCTCCAAGTAGCACCGTCCATGGACCGTGCACTAGAGTGTATTTGTGAGTTAGATAACCACCAGATTGTTCCTCTCCCAACAAGATTTGAAATATCCTGGAACTTGGAAGATGCCTGACTAGAAGCTGGGACGTGGCCCACCCTCCCTGCACGGAGCCCCGTTGGTGACGCCTGGGTGACTTAATTTAGCTTTGGGGTTCACTTGCAGAAACCCTGCACCTGCTCCACATTTGAAGCCTGACCCTGGGACTTGTTTGTGGGACTATTACTATTCTGAGGGACTATGGTCAGAAATAGACCCTTTTCAGCCTTAAAAAGGAGCCCCATCTCTTTCTTCCTCCCAATGCCTTGAGTAAACCCCAAGGGCCCCCAAGAGCTTTTAGAGACCCTGACACTTTTTCACTTGAAGTTTTGGATAATGTTACAGGTTGAGTGTCCTTTGTCTGAAATATTTGGGACCAGAAGCGTTTTAGAGTTGGGATTTTTTTTTTCCCTTCAGATTTTGCAATATTTGCGTGTGCATACTGTGGTATCTTGGACGGGACTCGAGTCTAGACAGAGTCTAACACGAGTTCATCACTGTTTCATACGCATCTTCCACAAGTGGCCTGTAGCTCATCTTGGGCAGTATCTTTAGTGGGCCTCTCTTGCGACTGACCTGTCACATGAGACCGGGTGTGGAATTTTCCACTTGTGATGTCACATCAGCATGAAAAGTGTCAGATTTTAGAGCATCTTGGGTTTCGTGTTGTTGGATTTGAGATGCTCAACCTCTACTTCATTTGGCTACAGTGGATTTTTTTTCTTTTTTTTTGACATGGGATCTTGCTGTGTTGCTGAGGATGGTCTTGAACTTGGGGCTAAAGCCATTCTCCTGCCTCGACCCCCTGAGTAGTTGGAACCACAGGTCTGCACCTTGGGAGCTGGCTCATATAGTGGATTCTTTACCAGTGACATACAGAGCACGTTTGGGAAGGCCATAGCTAGTGGTGGGAGTGAGTGCAATGCTGTAAGGTCCCCAAGGTCCCCTTCAACCTCCTGGGAACCCCTGCCTCCCCCTGCACTCCTAGGAACCTCTAGGTTCCTTCACAGACTTGAAGAAACACTTTTATTGATCCCCGCCTGTGCTGTCTGGTGTGTGCCTTGATTCCATCCTGAACATGCCTTATCACAGGACTTTGAGGACCATGCAGTTCTAGGTCAAGAAAAGCAAATCCCACCCCTTGTTCTATACCACTGACCTACACCCCCTGATCTCCTTTGTTTTTAGGGTGAAGATCTCCGTCCTCAAATCCTCATGCACTGCCCCTGCCCATCTTCCTGGCCACCTCACTGGCCTCCTTACTCCTTGTATTTCTCTCTTCTTCATTCATACTCGACCTTACAGATCCTTGAAAGAGTCACTTCTGGCCACAGGGCTTTTGCTCATACCTGGAAGTTCTCTCCTCCCCTTTCTCTCCTTGATGCCCCTCCCCACTCCACCATTTAAAGCTCTAGGAGAGGAAGAGTACTGCCTGTTGTTTTGGTTCATCCTCTTAACTAGTACTGTGCCTTTCGTAGGTGGTGCACAATGAATCTTTATTTTGAATGAATGACTGAACTTTGTCTATCTGATGGATGGAACTTTGATCCTTTTGGCTTGGTTTCTAGCATAATCCAGTGCCTGGAAATACTTCCCTGGCTCAGGTGTCTGTTCTGTGTGCTACACCTTGTGGCTTATCTTTTCCCTCCAGGGACATGGAACTGTTGGACATGGCCCCTTCCCTGATTGCTTTCCTTCTTGACATACTGTTTCTGCTGGGCTCTTTCTAACACACAAATCCAGGTGTGTGTCCTGCTTTGTGTCTGAGGGCTGCTGCAGATTGGGCGGTGCAGAGGCAGACTCCTTGTTGGGTTGGGGATGCCCCGCGGGGCTCTGAAGATTGGCTGCCTGTGGTCCTGTGATGCGCCCTTACTGAGCCGCCCTTCAGCTCCTTCCAACTGACTCTCTCTGAGGACACCTTACCCTGGTCTTCCATATCCCTGGAGACCCAGGCCCTCCCTCCTGAGCCCTTGATTCACACAATATAACTCTTGAAAGTGATCAAATGGCCCAGGAAGGTAATCCGTTTTGATCAGAAATTCTTAGGCTCACTGAAGGTCTGAGAAGTTTAGAGCTAGACTAAAGGAGGATTGAAAGGCAAGGCCATGTCCACCTCTCTAGGCCTTGAGTTCACCTTCCAAACCCTCCAGGCCGATGGGGAGGGGCCTGCCTGCCGGCCTGTGGCCTGTTCTGGGTCTTCGTATCAAGCTCCTACTGCCCAATATGGCAGCCACAGGATGGCATTGTGTGTTTGATTCACAGTTTGCAAAACCAGACCTCTTTCCTGAGCGGTTCTAGCCCTGCTTCATGTGCACAGCAGCCCGGAGGGGCTGGAGGCTGCCATAGTGGACAGCACAGATGCAGAAGAGACACAGAACAGGGCCGCCATTATAGCAAGCACTATCTGGCCACCCTCCTCTGTGGCTCCAGAAGTGAATGGGCTCATTGTGAACTGAGCTGGGCTTGGAGGGGTCACACACAGCCGGGCCCAGTGCCGGGTGGATACTCTGCCTTGTGTTGAGTTGACATTTTGCTTGATGAGATCTCTCTTCCCATCTTCCCAAGTTGGCATTTCTTGCCCAGGTCCTGAGCAACTGCCTTTTGCCAGATCCTGGCACCGAGGTTCCTCAGGGGGTGTGGAGAGAGCCAGCTTCCCTCTCCTGGCCTCCTTTCCTGCTTTGGGTGTGTTTCCTGTCCCTGAACCCAGGGGGCTAGGCCTGCTTCCTGTCCCTGCACCCCGGTGTCCAGCCCTTGCATCTCTTGACTGTGGGGCAGTCACTTCATAGTAGCTGCTGAGTACATGCCTTTTTCAATGAAGGGTGTCTTCCTACAATTAAAATTAATTTTAAGGGAAAAAATGTTTTGTTGGATTATTCCTTTACCAATTACAATAAAATCAATGTAGATCTCCTTGCAACAAGTCAAACCACTCAGAGAAAAAGTGAAGACCCCTCTTTTGGCAGGTGACCATTGTTAACAGTGGTGTGCTTGTATCTGGACTCCCCGCCCCATGTATAGACAAACCTGTTCAGATCCTAGGAGGCTGAACCTGAACCCCCCACTCCATGTCCCCCAGTCCCGCTTCTGTGGCCTTCACTTTTTCTCATTGCCCTCTTGGCTGCATCTTCTCCCTGCCCTGTGAGTGGTTAACAGTGGAGACTGGCCACCAGGGAGTCTGCAGTGTCACCTGACGGGCAGCCATGGAGAGTGGTCTGTGTGGAATGGGAGCCCTGCAGGGCCTGATTTGGTGACTTCACATCTGGTTTTTAAAATTTAGTTTCTGCTTTTCTTTCTTTCTCATTTTCTTTTGTGGTGCTGAAGATTGAACCCCAGGGTCTTACACGTGCTAGGCTGGTGTTGTATCACTGAACAGCACCACTAGCCCTAGTTTCTGCCAATTTTTAAAAATCAAACCAATTATTTATCTGGGGTACTGGGGGTCTAACCCAGGGGTGCCTGACTGCTGAGCCAGGTCCCCAACCCTTTTTGTCTCAATAAGTTGCTGAGAGTCTTGCCAAGATGCTGAGGCCAGCCTCCATCAGCCGCCTGAGTCTCTGGGATCACAGGCCTGTGCCACTGTGCCCAGCTGCCAATTTAAAATTTTTAGAATAGTGATGTCCAGCTGTGGGGGCTTCTGTTGGCCACCTCTGGCCCAGGCCTTGCTGGGGGTTCCCATGGCCTGAGTGCCAGTGGTGGCTATCCTGGATCACTGGTTCCCTTGTTACCCTAGTGGGGCTCTCCTTCCTGACCAGGCTGACCTGGTTTGTCACCTCCTCCTCCCCTTTGTGGCACTTTAGTCTTTGGGGACCATCTTTCAAACCCATGGCTATTTTTGTGGGGCCAGAAATAGTAGGCTATGAAGAGCGAGGGACTGTGTGGTAGGGTAGGTGGGCATCTGTGAAATCTGGACCAAGTCTGGGGCCACAGAAGCTTTGCCAGGCTGAGGAGGCCCAGCAGAGGCTGAGGAGGCTGAGCAGAGGCAGGAAGAAGGTTGACTCCTCTCATTCCTGCCCTGGGGCTGGGATGGGTTGACAGGCTTGAAAGGCAGCTTTGGCCTTGTCCTGGCTGCAGGAGGCTTCACCGTGCAGGTGCAGAACTGAGAATCCCATTGGCTGAGGACCTGGGGAGGTGTCCCCAAAGAGAGCTTCAGATGTAAAAGGCCCCTAAGACAAAGGGCAGAGAGGCTGGGGCCTCAGGTGCCTGCGATCTCCTGGCAGGGAGTGTGTTTTCCCCAGGGAAAGTCACTTCTCTTTTTTACTGCCCCTGATTCTCCAGAACAATAGCTCTCCCCAAGAGTGGGATGAGTGGGAAGTGGGGACCAGGAAGCCTCCCAATTCCCCCACTTTGGTCTTCCAGTGCTGTGTCTGAGCACAGCCCTGACACATTCAGGGTATAAATCCTCACTTAATCCCTTTCTTTTAGGGGGAAATGGGCCCGAATGGCCCTGTGTCTGTGGAGAGGGGAATTTCCTGTTTCCAGGTCCCCTTTGGGCTGTTGACTCCACATTCCTGCTCTGCTGGATTTGCTGAAGACATTCCTGTATGCTGGGGAAGACAACCTGGAGTGTCCAGGTGGCTGGCACCCCTCTGGTCCTAACCTCCTCATCCAGATGTGTTTGGGGGCACCTGGCCAGGTTGTGTGCCTAGCTGTGGACTGCAGAAAGGACAAACATGCCAAGATGGAAGTCACAGTCAGGAGGAGACACATTCAGCCAGTGAACTGGCAAAGGAGGAGAATCACTTATTTTACTTATTTATTTTATTTTTGGTCCCAGAGATTGGACCTCGGGGTGTTGAACCACTGAGCCCCATTCCCAGCCCTTTGTAGTATTTTTCTTAGATACGGGGTCTCACTGAGTTGCTCTGGGCCTCGCTAAATTGCTGAGACTGGCTTTGAATTTATAATTCTCCTGCCTCGGCCTCCTGAGCACATGGCAGAAAATAACTTGATAGTCCTCAGTGAGGGATGGTGACCCAGGGAATACACCACAACTTCTGGATATTGTGAAGAGGAGGCTGAGGCCAGGGTGGTCAGGGAAGGCCTCTTTGGGGAGCTGATATTTGAGCCCAAAGCCAAAGTTGGCCAGTATGGAAAAGATTGCAGAGAACATTCTAGATGGAGGTGCATCCATGTGCAAATGGCTTGTCTGAGCAGCAGAAAGGGGGCCACTGAGGTTGTAGTTGAGTGAATGAAGAACAGAGGGGCACAGGGCTGCTCACTGGGGGTGCTGTAGGTCTTGATAAGAGGGTCTCAGAGGAGGGCTGGAGCAGGATGTGCCCTTCCTGGTTCAGTGCCTGGTCTTGTTGAGGCAAGCAGACCAGCCGGTGGTTGGATAGTCATGGGATTGAAAAGTGGCAGCCAAGAAGGTTGGAATGAATGGGAAGAAGTGATGGTGGGGCAGGAGCACCCTTTGCTGAGCACCTTTTAGGTTCCAGGCACCCGACCTGTCATCCTAAACTGCCTCCCTCACTCTCTGCCTTCCTTCCCAGCCCTGGGGATCAAACCCAGGGTCTTGCATGTTTCAGGCAAGCCCTCTAGCCCTGCCCTTCTTATTTTGAAGGTTGCCTGGGCTGCTAAGTTGCCTGGGCTGGCCTCCAACTTGCAGTCCTTCTGCCCGAGCCTCCTGTTTTCCTGGGTTCAGGCCTGAGCCACCACACTCCTTGCACCCTGGGAGGTGGAGGATTCTTAAAGTAACTTCTCATCAAGCAATAGCTGAGAAATGTATGAGCCCTGTATAAAAAGAAAATAGAGAAGTACTTCCCTTGCTATACCTTCCTCCCATACATAATCACATATTCCTGATGTTTCTTTTTAAACTTTTTTTTTGTCTAGAATGCAATCAGTTGTTTTGAATTTACTAACCATATTACCACGGGGCTCTTTTCCTCTGGGTCTCAGTTACTGTATCAATAAAATGGGGTTTCTCAGAACCTACTGTCTTGCAAAATTGTGGTGAGCTGGAAATAAGTTGATTCTTATTTAGAAAATCCGCCCCACACACCAGTAAGTGTTCAGCAGGAGGCAACTGTTTGTTTCTGGTGTCCTCCCTGAAGGGCAGGCCCTCCACTGATGCTGGTGGCCTGGATATCTGGAAGTTGCTCAGTGACTATCTGTGAGTGACTATTGCCATTGTTTTCTTCCCTTTGAAATGCAGGTGAAACACTGGGTGTCCTCAGCCCAGGCAGGTTGCAACAGCGGGTGGCATGTTTACTCAGGGTTAGGCCTCCTGCAGGCTCACTGGAAGGTCCTTGATACCGAGCTTCTCAGCACAGTGGACATTATGGACCTGATCAGTCTGTCCTGGGACCATCCTGTGAGGTATTTGGCAGAGTCCCTGGTCTCTGTCCACGACAGGCCAGTAGCAGCCCCTCTCTTTGTCTACCGTATCAATAAAATGGGGTTTCTGAGGGGTTTGGCAATTACTAAAATTATCTCCAGATGTTTCTGCTGGGTGTCCTCTGGGGGGACCCAGTTGATGACCTCTGTTCCACACTGTTTTAAACATCTGAGTCCCTTAAAGGTGGCCCTGGATGGATGTGCGGTTGGGGGAGGGCTGCCCTGAGCTCCTGCTGTATACTGGATCCTCAGGATACAGGGTAGGAGCACCTGGCATGTCCTGAGTGTTCCATCAATCTGTTGTCCCCATCCCCCACTTAAAGTGTTGGAGCATTCAGGGGCCCAGCACTTACTGAGTGTCCTATGTCTTGGCAAACCCAATGTGTGCCTGGCCCTTCCTGCACCTAGGTCTTGTGGCTGCCTGGTTTCTGAGGCCTTTGTGCCCTGATAGCACACAGATGCATCTCTGCATCCCACCATGTGGCCAACACGTGATGCTCTGCATCCCACTCCCCCGTGGGTAGGCACTGCTGTGCATCCTATCTTGGGCTCCCATGGCCAAGCTGCAGTGGCTGCCCTGGTGCCCACTCTAGGCGTGCCTTGCCTGTAGGCGGTAGGAAGGGCATCTCAGCATCGCTCCACTGGTGTCCTGGGGACAGGAAGCCTCCCTCCTTCCCTCCCTCCCTTGGCTCTATGGAATGTGGGCGATGTTCTGCATCTGAAATCCTCCCTTCCCCAGAGGGGTGCCCTGCATTCACTGTGGAGGGCTGTCTCTTCTTCCTGGTCAGCATGCTCTTGTTTTCATTAAGGGGACTTTCCAGAGGTCTATGGAGCACTGCCTGGTTGGCCTTCATCTCCTCCTTTCTGAGGCACCTTTCTTCCCCTATCTTCTCGCAGACCCAATCCGGGCTTCAGCTGCAGCTGCCACAGAATCACCTTTTTGTTTCTGAACAGGCCCTTGTGCCGCCACGGCTCGCACTGCCCTGTTTGAAAGCGTGGGGCACCTGGCTTCCCAGAAGCCCAGCTGCACAGTGGGGGTGGGCATGGAGTCCTGCAGCCACGAGAATCATGCAGATGGGTCTCTGCCAGCAGAGCCAGCGGCCTTGGGATGGCCTGAGGCAACTGGTTCATCCACATTCCCTGTGTGGTCTAGCCGAAGTGGCTGGCCGCCCTCTATGTGCCATGTTGGAGTGGCCTCGAGGCCTGGCCTCTGTGGGTGGGGGGTCAGTGCTTTCCTGGAGTGAGTTGGGCTCTGTCTCTTGGTAAATTGCACTGAGTTGGTTCTTCAGCAGGAGATGCCTGGCCGGTGCTCTCACCTCTTCCTCCCCCAGGGCCTCAATCCAACTCCAAGGAGAAGTGAGGTTGCTCAGGCTGCTGAGCTGAAAAGAGAAGCCATTTGGAAACCAGCCCCCTTCCCTGGGTAGAAGCAGGTCCACCTCTTGCATTCATACTCCCCTTTGATCCCATTTTGCCCTGTAGAGTGTGGGGTGGGGGAGGCTGTACAGGGGCAGGGTCATTCCTCCCGCACCAGGACAGGCTTCTCCCTTCCAGGAAGCGCATCAGAACTCAAAGACAATTTGAAGCAATTATTAAGACAATTGAAAGCACATTGAAAATACAAGGCACAGCCTTCAGTCCCCTTCCCCTCCTCACTCCTGGTCTGCAGAACAACTCAGACTCCTTGTGTTTATTCACCTTCACCTGAATAAATGGCTCTTTGGTGCAGTGCACTGAGGACTTGCAACGTGGCTGTGCTGCTGTCGAGGGTGATAAATCAGAGGCGAAGGCTCACAGACATGAATGCAAGCCTCTGCCACAGATGGCCTGGTTGCAGAAAGGTGATGGTGTGCTTCCCCCACCAGGTGACCTAATGTGTCCAGAACCAGGGCTGGCCTGGTAAGTGGTGACTCTTAGCCTGTCCTCTGCTTCTTCCTCCTCCCCCTGGGAGAGGCTGCTGAGGAGCCGGAAGCAGAAATGTCTGCAAAGCAAGCCTCTGTGTCTTTGGAAAAGGACAGGCCAGGCCCTCAGAGAAGCCAGGCTTCCTCCATGGCCAGTAAGCATGCCCTCCCTGATTCCTGTGCTTGCTTTAGGTCACAGTGTCCAAGTTGCCAGGGAAGTGACCCTCTTATCCCACTGCCTTGTTTTCCCTTTCACCACGTCTCCTGGTTCTGGGTGGGAATTCTCCCGTCACTGAGGGCATCCTGGAGGAGCCACCAGGGCTGTGGAGGAGGCCGCTGTCCTCTGACCTGGCAGGCCCAGGCAGGCAGGCGCCGTGTTCCCCATGGGTTCCTGTAGCTCTGAGGCCACGTCTGCCCAAGGGCTGTGGGGACTCACATGCTCCTCGGGGCTCAAGATTCTTTGCTCTAAGGACAGTTTCACTCCCTGCCCCGATCCATTTCCCTGATTCCTGCTCTCTGCAAGGAGGAAATTCCGGGCCTTTTTTTTTTTTTTTTTTTTAGTAGTTGTTCCTAGCAGAGGCCCCAAGATTCCTGCAGTGGGAGGCTGCTTGGGTCCCTGCTCTGTGTCCCAGGAGGGCAGCTGCTTTGGAAGTGATCAGCCCTGCTCTACCTTGCTGCTTCTGGGAGGGCAGCTGTGGGTGGTCCAGTTTGAGGTGGGCTGTGCGAGGGCTGTGGTCACTGAGAGCTGTCTGAGCCTTGCTGTGGCCTCCTCTGACCTCTTCTGCTGCTATTACCTGCGAATCCTGCATTTTTATAGTCTGATTGAAATGCAGAAATCCATCCTGGCTCATTCCGAGTTCCACATGGACTGGTGTATTTGATAACTGTGAACTGTTTGTGGGGTTGATTTAATATGCATTTTGGAGAAGGCATGCTCTGCTTTAGGGGCAGGGTGGTGGTGGGGAGGAGGAGGAAGAGGAGGAAGAGAAGAAGCAATGATTGAGATAGTTCCTTGATTGAGCTCACTTTGTGCCCAGTCTTCTCCTGAAAGCTGAGCAAAATCATCTCATCTCCTCCTTTGGTGACTCTGCCACTTATCTCCATCTTTCAGAACAGCCCAGAGAGGCTGAGTCGCTTCCTCACGGTCACACTGCTGGGGAGAGCAGAACTATATTCTGGAGGCTGTTAATGCCAGAGAGCAGTTTCCCGACTGCCTGTCTTTGTCATCTACGATCTGGTGCCTCTACTCTGTAGGATGACCAGTTGTTCCAGTTTGCCCAGGGTACCCTGCTGCAGTGGTGGACATGCATGTCCCACTTATCTTGCATGCAGGCCCCAGCAGGCTTGTGCAGACATTAACACCCACAGAAACAGGAGGCCTGGGCCTTGGCGCTTCAGCCCTTCCCCTGGAGGGACGATGATTCCCTGTAATATGTGTCATTTCTGAGACCCAGGAGAGCATCCAGTGCTGAGTCAGGCCCTGGGCATGGGTGGGGATGAGGTGCCTGGTGTGGCCTGTGTGGGAGGCCTCAGTGGAGACAGGGAAGGGAGGGGAGGTGACCCTGGAGCCCCCAGCCTCTTTTGTAGCACCCAGCAGGTTCTGATGCCACCATTGGAATATTCGAAGGTGAATGTGCTCCTGGGCGACTGTCGTTGGAGAGAATGGTGTGCCACCTTTGCCCAGTTCCCGCAACTCCTTGTGGGACCTTCCCTGCCCCCACAGCTGTTAGGGAAAAAAACAAAAACAAAAGCAAAATCAGAGCCACCTGTTCAACGCTGGGCCCTAACTTGAGAAGTCCTCACGCTTGGAGCCAAGGATGAGGCCCTGCTGGGGCAAGGTCCTGTGGTGCTAGGGTTGGCAGTGTGGGCCTCAGAGCCAGCACAACTGCCTGGGTTCAATTCCCAGCCTGCCACTCAGCAGCTTTGCCATCTTGGACAAGTGACCTGGAGGGAACCTCAGGGAAGCATTTTAAATGGTGCCTTGTACTTATTGTATGTGACAAAGGACAGTCTTGGCTGTTAGTACCTATGGCTCAGGAAGGCTCCGAGGCCAGGCCTGCTTGGAAGATGGATTCCCTCAAGTCCCGTCGTGGCTGGGCAGGGGTGAGCAGGGTTATTTCTGGTGGCTCCCAGTTAGGTCTGGGGAGGAACTCATCACATGCTGGCTCTTGGTACCCAGGAGACTTCCCATATTCTGAAGATCTCAGGGAAGTGTCACCAGCCGGGAAACTTGTGCTGCTTCCTGTTGAAGGCCAAGCTGTTTCCCAGAGTCATTACCCTGCCCCTCCCTGGCCCAGTTCACCAGGATGATCCCTCACAGGTCAGACCTACATGGAGGGCGGGTGGGGGCCCAGGGTTGCTGGTGGGTCAGCCCCATAGAGTCACCAGTCTCCCTAACCCAGAGAAAGTGGCCAGAAAAACCCAGACCAAAACAGAACCAAGAAACCCTTCAGATCAAAGGTGAACCCTTCCCCTCACCGCAGTCCAAGTGGCTGTTTGTCATCCTTCCAAGTTCGTGGATGAAATGTGCTTAGCAATAAGGCCTAGTCAGAATTAAATCATTAAAGGAGAAAAAAAATGAATTACCCTTTTGGAAAAGCTCCCCGTGGTGGCTTTGTTACCGTGATGACAGCCAGATTTCTACCACCATCTTGTCGCCACCAGAGGTCTGATCTCAGCCAAGGGCTTGCATCAGAGCTGACCGCCATCTCCGACCTCTGAATGGTGGGGGGTCCGGCGGATGTTTCCTGAGGTTTCTGCCTTGGAGCCTTCACGGAAGGTCCTGCTCTTGCCAGATGTGTCTGCTGATTGGAGGCTATTAAATTTCTGCCCCTTGGATACAGTCATTCAACTCTCATTAACTCTGGGGGGAATCGGGGCCTTTGTAACCTCAGACAATTTTTTTAAAATTATTTATTTATGTTTTAAAAACTATGTTTAGTTGTCCATGAATACAATACCTTTATTTTGTTGGTTTAGTTTTATGTGGTGCAGGGGATCGAACCCAGGGCCTCGCATATGCTAGGCAAGCGCTCTAACACTTGAGCTACAACCCCAGCCCACAATTGGAGTTTATATGTTCTGCTGAGACTGGAAAGTTTGGGATACTCTTCAGTGTGGTGACCCTCGGCCAGACCCGTCCTTCCACAGTTCAGGACCCCAGTTTCCTCTTGGTGTCCTGGTGGACTTGGGCAAACCTGGTTGGGCGCTCTAAATGGTTGACGGGAATATTAATTTCTAGTGTTGTTCTGAATCTTTCCCATGGAATTAAAGGATTTTGAAGTCCCAGAGGGACTTTGAAATCTTCTGGCCCTGTGGTCTTGATCTCTAGGACACCTCTGAGAAGCCTGAGTAGGCTGTGGCTGCTCAGCCCAGGGAGTTGTGTCTGTGTGTAGGACATGCCTTGTGTTGGTGGTGGACTCCAGGGAAGAGCTTCTACTTGGGTCCCTTTCTTTCTTCCTTTCCCACTTTAGAGACTAGGCGCTGAGGCCCTGAGAGGGAAAGACACTTCCTAGGGTTCTTTTTGATGTAGCCTCATTTTCCGGCCTGGTCACATTGTCTGGCTCTGTTTGTGGAGCCCCAGACCAGCCCCCACAGGTTTGATGGGAGGTGGAGGAGATGCCTCCCCAGGCCCGAGACCTCACAGTCCCCCCAGACACACACCACCCAGATCATCTCAAACTGGGCGCATCTTAGTCCTGGAAGGCCATTGAAGAGAGTGGCTGGGCCCTGCCCCAGTGTTTCTAATCCTGTAGATCCAGAGCAGGGCCCCAAAATTGTCATTTCTAGTGTATTCTCGGGTGCTGCTGCTGCTGCTACTGCTGCTGGTTACCATCACCCCAGGGGATCTCAGTCACAGAGATAACAGGGTGCCGAGGGGAGCTGGCGATGCTCCAGCCCCAGCGGCCATCTGAGCACTGGCTGGGCTGGTCCAATCACCAGACCCTGTGTTTCTGGGGACTGATGGAAATGAGAGGCAGAGTGTTGAGGTGGTCCTTGCAGTGAGGATGAGCCTTCCCTTCCAAAATCCTCTTGAGAAACACTGAAAACTTTCACTCCCTCTCCCACTGGTGAGCTTTTCTTCTCTCACAATACACTTGAAAACACACCAACCAAAGCTTTGCCTGATTGCTCTCTATGTATGTGTTTTGTGTGGCTGGGATGGAACCCAGGGGTGCTTTGCCACTGAGCTATACCCCAGCCCTTTTTAATCTTTTTATTTGTTTTTTTTTTTTTTTTTGGTTCCGGGGATTGAACTGGGGGGGGGCGGGGCACTTGACCACTGAGCCTCATGCTCAGCCCTGTTTTATTTAGAGACAGGGTCTCACTGAGTTGCTTAGCACCTCATCTCACCGTTGCTGAGGCTGGCTTTGATCTCTCAATTCTCCTGTCTCAGCCTCCTGAGCCGCTAAGATTACAGGCATGTGAAACCAGGCCCAGCTCCTTTTTATTTTTTGAGACAAGATCTTGCAAAGTTTGGAGGCTAACTTTGAACTTGTGATCCTCCTGCCTCAGCCTCCTGAGTCAATGGGATAACAGGTGTGTGCCACCACTCCTGGCTCAGAACACCTTTCTTAAACATTTATACTCTGACACTTGAGCAGAATATGGGGGTGTACTAGAGTCACGTAGTGCAAATCCCAAGTGCCTTCTGTGGTTCTCAATCCAGTCCCAAATTTATCCACCTGGGACATTTTTATCCTGAATTGGGCCTCCTCCTTCGTTCATCAGGGACTTTGGTTCGCACCTGCTGCTTTCTTTCTTTCTTTCTTTTTTTTAAATGTGTAACTGAACTTTATAAATACTTTTAATTTCCCTTATTTTGATAAAGTCATTCAGGCACATAGTGAATACAATACACAGAGGTATACAATGAAAAATAATCTCTCTCTGCTCCCTACAGGTCTCCTTCCAAGGCGGCCACCTGTCCCCATGTAGAGCCCTGCTGTATTTTTGTGTTCATGTGGGAGTCTTCTGAGGATGCACAAGCACCAATGTACAGTCACATCCTTATGGGTCCCTTAATGTGCTGGATACCTGTTGCTTTTACAAAGTGGCACCGAAGCTTGGCAATGTCAGTTCATGGGGAGGTGCCCTTTGGATCCTTTCTATTTTGCAGTGCTAGGGAACATGCCAGGGCCTCACACATCCCCGGCCTTTTAAAATTTTTACTTGGAGACAGGGTCTCACTAAGTTGCGGAGGCTGGTATTGAACTTGCCTTCCTCCTGCCTCAGCCTCCTGAGTCACTGGGGATGACAGGTGTGGGTCACGGCACCTGGCTGCCTGTTTTTCTAAAGGGCTGGAACATTCCATTGTGTCTGAGGACTGGCTCTTCGTGGACACATAAGTTGTCCAGTTCTGGGCACAACACACGGTGGCTGAGTGGGATCCTCTTGTTCCTGCTCTGCTCCAGGAGGGGTCTGTGGAGCCAGGCAGTGTGGACAAAGTGAGTTTTCCCGTCAGATAGTGGAGTGGACCCTTCTGGAAAAGCCGTTTTCCCTGGGGGACGGTCCCTATTCCCGGAGCCTATCCCGGGTGCTGTCTTTTAGCTTTCTCACTAACTAGCTCCTGTGCCTTGGGGGCAACCCTTTGGGCTTTCTGGGCCTCCACTTGGTGTCTGTGGGATGCTTCCCCAGACCCTGGGCTCTTCACACTCAGGACACCTGTGGTTAGCATTGAATTTCCTCTACCGATCATTGGTTCAGAACTTTCTGGAAGCCTGGTGGTGAGGCAGGAGTGTCCACTCATTGTCAGGCCTTGTGCACTTGCTAGAGGCTGCCTGCCCTCCCAAAACAAAGGGAGCTGCTTGGAGGCCTTGCAAACAGTTTTGTTGGACCCTGAAGGCGGGAGATGTGGTGCACGGTGATGTGCGTGCTGAGACTTGCCCGATGCTGTGTTGCAGGAGGAACATTTTTGGGGATTGTCATCTTCTCATATCTCACATCCCATGCCAGCCCCAGTGTGCAGGGTGCGCTCTCCACTCTCCTGTGTCTGTAGCTTTTGCTCTTCAGGATGCCAGCTGTCCTAAGCTGTGCCACTATTGTCCATGAGGCGAGGAGGCCACCTTGGGGCATGGGACGGACTCTGGTCCTTGCAGGTGAAGACTGAATGGATGGTGGTAGAAGGATACACTGAGATTCTGACTGGGAGGGAGGCTGGAAATGAGGGGGGTCTGGTAAGAGGGGAGCTGGTACTTTTCAGGCAAGAATCAATAAGAATGTAATTTGTATTGATTTCTTGGGAGGAAGGTCTCAGGGTGCCCACTGCTGACAGCTGGGAGAACTTTCCGGTGGGCAGGGTCATTCTTTTTACCCGTTCTGTTTTGTCAGCTGTGAGCATACACAGCAGCTCTCCTTTTCTGCACAGAGCAAGGTGCTGTCGTTGCCCTGGTGTGTGGCCTTGGTGACCTGCCTTTCATTGTTTCCTGATTGGCCATTTTTGTGGGTGTGGAAAAGTAGTTCGTGGGCATGCCAACAGCGCTGGTGCCTATGTGATGCCTCCCAGGAGCTTGGTTGCAGCCTTGTCAACAGGGACACAGTCAGGAACGGTGATGAGTGTGCAAGGTGGAGACTCATTCTCACCCCAACGTGGGATTGTTGCTCAACTTTATCTGGTGTCATCACGGCCTGTGGGCCCTGAACTTTTTTTGTTTTGGCAACCAACCAAGATTTCATAAAAATATCACGTAGGAGTGGAGTGTGGTGGTTCATGCCTGTAATCCCAGCTCATTGAGAGGCTGAGGCAGGAGGATCACAAGGTCAAGATCAGTCTGGGCAAGACCCTGTCTCAAGATAAAATTTTTTAAAAAGGGTTGGGGATGTAGCTCAGTGGCAGACTGATCCTGGGTTAAATCCATAGTACCCCCCCCCCAAAAAAAAAAAGTCATGCACATCCTTGACATTGGAAAATAAAAAGGGGGGCAAGTATATTCTAGGAGGAGGAGTATACTTGCAAATGACCTTGAGTTTGGGGAAAAATGTACCACATCACATTCACCCTCCTGTGGGACCCTGGCCACCCTGGTGCTTTAAAATGTGTGGTCCTGCGTGTCTCTTTCAGATCCTGGCTCTGCAGACAGAACAGCCCAGAAAAGAAAGTTCCCCAGCCCCCCACATTCTTCCAATGGCCACTTGCTGCAGGACACCTCTACAAGCCCCATTAAAAATAAAAAGAAGCCCAGCTTACTGAGCAGCAACAGCAAGAAGCAGGTAAGGCCGCGGCTGGGTGTGGCATGGCAGTGGGCACACCAGCGGGCAGCAATGCTCCGTTCCTTGGAGCCGGGTTTGGCATCTGTTCAGCAGGCTGCCCTGGCGCTGCCTGTCATTTGCATGTGTAGAAAGGGCAGCTCAGAGGGGCCTGTGTGAGGTTTCCAGCGGGTTCTCAGATCTGCTTGGGGCAGAGCAGTGACCCAGAGGAGATGAGGATATTCTTCTTGAGGGACTGGGGCTTCTCTTTGGCTTCATGTCTCCGTACTCTTAGGATGGTTTTCCTGGGTGGCCTGAGGATTTCCCCTGCTGACCAGTGCTGGGCGACACAGCTCCCTGCCGGTCTCGTTTTCTCATCTGTAAAATGAAGGGTGTGGGCCCCTAGTAGAGGCATGGCCCAAGGGTCACCTCCCCTTCTCTTGAGCACAGGCTCCCCATCCCCTTGGCTGACAGGATTGTCAGAGGCTCGGGAAAACCTCCTCACCATCCTGGGTCTCATCTAGGGAACCTTCTGGCTATAAAATTCTCTGGTGCAGCTTATACATTCCAAATAGGGAACGTGAGAGCACTGTGGACTCACTGGCAGAAGTGTCCACCCCTGTGTGGACTGCGAGGTCAGGGGGTCTTGAGTGGTTCTTGAGCAGCAGTTCCTGGTGACCTGCTCATCTGTTCTGTGCATTATCACGCACTGGAGTGGGCCCTGGGGATGGAAGGTTGAATTAGATGAGATTGATGCCTTCACAGGAGGAGCCCTAGCCATGTTAAGTGCCCCGGCCTGGGAGAGGCGTGTGTCCAGCGTAAATCTATTTTCATTCTCAAAATTATAGAGTGAACTGCCAGCTCTGGCCTTGGCCCTGTGACTGTGGGCACGTGGACCTCCATGGCTCTGGTTTCCTTGTTCACGGAACTGGGTGTCCTGGCGCTGCTGTTCAGGCCCTGGGGCTGTCATGGAGACTCATGGAGCTAAAGGACAGGGCAAGAGCAGAAACGAAGAGCACAGCCAGGCTCCGTTGCCAGAGTATGATCTGAGATTTGACCTTGGAGGCAGGCTGTTTCTGTGGCAGTGTCCTAGACCCTGATGTCTGGTGTCGACCCAGTCACGTGTGGCTCGTGAGCCCTCGAAATCAACCAGTGTCAGGGAGCAACTTGGTTTTTTTCATTCTGTTTAAAGTCACGTGGCTGCCTGTGGCTGGTAGCTGCCTCATCAGTTAGAGATCCCATCGGAGGAGGAGCAACTGGGGGATCCCACGTGTGTTTTCAGGGGCACTTGGAAAAAACTACTTGGGGAAATAAAAAGCATTGATGATGATACCAAAGCAGTGAGCCATATCTCTATCCCTTTTTATGATTTATTCATTCATTGATTCATTCATTCATTCATTTATGGTGCTGGGGATTGAACTCAGGGCCTTGTGCATGCAAGGCAAATACTATACCCACTGAGCTGTATCCCAGCCCCCTTTTTACGTTTTATTTTGAGACAGGGTCTCAGGAGTCGCAGAGGGCCTTGCTATGTTGCTGGCCTGACTTTGAACTTGTGATCGTCCTGCCTCAGCCTCCTGAGACTCTGGGATTATAGTGTGCACCACCACACCTGGCCCCAGACCTTTTTAAAGAAAGTTTTTTGAGACAGGGTCTCACTATGTTGCCCAGGCTTTCCTCGAACTTGAGATCCTCCTGCCTCAGCCTCCTGAGATGGAATTACAGTTGTGAGCCAAGCTTTTTCAATCACACCACTAGTTACCAGGATGTTTGATGCTTCCCATGGACTTGATCATAGATTTAAATAGGATTCCATATTGGAGTGTAATGGTGGTTT
Source organism: Marmota monax (assembly GCF_021218885.2). NCBI lineage: Eukaryota > Metazoa > Chordata > Mammalia > Rodentia > Sciuridae > Marmota > Marmota monax. The sequence goes on along the minus strand of NW_026692020.1, from coordinate 390,048 downwards.
TCCTAATGAGTTTCTTTTGAGTGATTTTATGTGTTTGGAGGATGGCTTCCCTGTATTTCTGGTGTCCCTGGACCTGCCACAATCTCATCTTCCTGTGTGGTTTGTAATGAAGGCTGAGGCTCTCTGGCAGCTCCAGGGGCCTAAAGTGTTCAAGAGATGTGACTTGAGGAAGGTTCTGGTTGGTTCACGACTTTGTGCCTTAGGGATGGCCTTAAAAATGAAAGATCATTTTTTGGTCACTCAAATCCAATTGCTATATTCTCTAAGTGCCTACAGTACGAAGACTCCCAGGGCAGATCGCACACTTCTGTTAGCTTTGTAAACATGAACTTGTGTACGTTGGGCTCTTAACCATGGGGACAACATTGGTGATGGTGGCACCGTGTTAATTCCATACATTCTATCCTCTCATTTGAACACAGCCCCATAATCCCGTGACGTTAGGTACCTTACCCTCATTTTACAAATGAGAAAACTGAGGCTCAGAGGTGGGGAGACCCCTCCAAGGTCATGCGGCTATTTAGCGGTAGTTAATATTTGTACCTACATAGGCCAGGGCCACCTGGTGACTCTGAGACACTAGTGTTCAGTCTGTGGCCTTTTAAAATGGGAGGGAGGAAAGACCCTCATAGTTATCCAAAGACCTGCTAATGTTGTGGACAGTAGAGGAACCGCAGCTAGCTCGACTGTTTAGCAGATGTGAAATGCTGTGATTTTCTTGTGCTGTTATTGATGTACTTGTTCAAATTCCTCTTGAGAATGCACATTTGTTTTGAAACCAAACCTGTCTTTCTTGCCTACATTTCAGTCAGAACTAAGACATGGTCCGTTTTACTATATGAAGAAGCCACTCACCACAGACCCTGATGATGTTGCACCACAGGATGGACGGAATGATTTCTACTGCTGGGTTTGTCACTGGGAAGGCCAAGTCCCTTGCTGTGAGCTCTGTCCCCGGGTTTATCACACTAAGTGTCTGAGACTGACATTGGAACTAGAGGGGGACTGGTTTTGTCCTGAATGTGAGGTTAGTTCCCAAGGAATGAATACATTACCTGCTTTGTTTCCTATCTCTTCTCTTCCTTGACTTACAAACTTTCCAATGATCCAGATAAGGAGAAAAGAGACATTTCTTGTATCTCACCTGCTTTGTCCTGGCCACCCCCCTTTTGGTCCAGCATCTGCCCCTGGCTGCTGTCCTGCAGCTCTTGGAGAAATGATCACATGGAATATTGTCTGGGTTCTTCTTCAGTCTTTGAATCACTTTGACATCTGCTGCTACCTTTCTTTTTCTGGAATGTACGTCTTACATGATAACTTTTGAACTGTTAACAGTTCACACGGTCTGAAACACTCTCGCGCAGCTTCTCTTGGGTGTGCCCTGCTGTGTCATGGGGTCAGCAGCCGCCACCAACCTGGGATGCCCAGTTTGGGTCCTGTGTTCTGGGTGATGGCCGTGCCATCTGAGTCTTTCTTTCATGCAACAAGTATTTCTAATGGAGATAGGATAGTGCTCAGAAAAGTAGGCATGGATCACTTTCCTTTTAACAGAAAAGGACATAAGTGAAAATAAAGTTAGAAATAATGAGTTTGAAGAAAGGTGCAAATTGAAGATGGGGAGTAGGGAGTTCAGGAGCCACAGGGTGTTCCATTTAAAGTGTCCAGGCCTGGAAGGTCCCCCTGAGATTTGAGAAGGACCTGATGGAGGTGGGCCCTGCCACCCTCTGGGGGAATCTTCTGGGCAGGGGTGCGGCCTGGGCAGAGCAGGGGGACAGTGAAGGCAGCATAGGTTTTGTGGGTAGCCAAGAGCTGCTTGAAGCTAACCAGTTCCTGGACTTGCAGGGTTCTGAGGCGGTGTCTGTTCTTGGCCACTCTGGACTAGGAGGCTCTTTTGAATGCTAAAAAGAAGAGAGTCATCTGAAAGTCATTTGGTGTAGAATGTCTCTTGGATCCCAAGGCACGTTGGCCTCAGATTGCACATGAAGACGCGTCTGGGGAGCCCTGGAGGGGCTGCCCAGATGTTTTCTGTGGAAAAGAAAACAAGTCACAGGTAGTGTCCCTGCAGCCACTTCTGTGCAGGGAAAGAATGAAAATAGAAAATAGGTGAAAAGAAATCAGGCATCGAGTCGGTCTGGTGAAGACCCTGGGATGGCACTCTGCCTCTGAAATGGCTGGAAGGTGGCTGCTGGTTGCCTTGGTCACTCTTCCATGGAGACTGAGACGGGCTGGGCATCGCCCACCCATGCCTGCCTGTGTTTGGAGCCAGATCTTGTTCTGCTACACCTAGAGTGAGACCTGGAACCTCCACCAGTGTCCTTTGGTCCTAAGCGACTGTTCCCATTTCATCCCATTGCAGAACAGGTAGTGGTTCCCCTGGGACGCTTCCTCTGCAGGGAGAGCTCCTTCAAACTGTGCCTGAAACAGTGGGGTTTATTATCAGCATGTGTCGGAAGGGCCCAGAGACGGGGCCAGTCCCAGCTGGTGCCCAGTCAGGCCCTTTCCATCTCATTCTGAGACCATGTGTCCCCCTCAAGGCCCCTAGGTGGGCTCCAGTGGCATGTGTGCATAGACAAGAGTCCTCTAAGAGAAAGACACTTCTGGCATCTCTTTGTCAAGCAGAAGGATTTTATCCTCATTCTCCAGCTGATTTATCCTGGCCTCAGGGTGAGCTTCCGATCCTCAGTTCCTATGCAACAAAGGCTTCCTAAGGGCTTCATGTAGCACTTCCAGGCAGTGCCAGCCAGGAGGTAGGAGCAGGGGGCGAGGGAGTGAGGGACAGTTGGGCATGTAACTCGAGTGTTCTCCTTGGATGGAGCCCAGCAACAAACTGCAATTCAAACAATCAGGAGTTCTGCGTGCACGATCCACAGCCTGATTTTCTTCCAGGGTCGCCTGGTAAGGTAGGCTGCTGGCAAGACTAGCTCTTCTGGCTCTGGTAGCCCAGGGATGAAATGCATGTATCATGCAGCCTTTCTAACTTCCTAGTGACTCGTGGGTGGTCCTTCTCCTCAACAACCAACCAGAAACATCTGAGAATTCACAGAGAAGTGAAGAGTGGAAACAGTCCAAATTATCCAAGAAAACTTATCCACGCTCCTTTCACAGATGGCTGAGGAACATTGCATGACTTAGGAGCAGATGCTATTTTTGTTGTTGCTGGGACATGGGCCTTCTGAATCCCCGAGATATGGTATCACAGTCCCATGGCAGAATCCACTTTCCTTCATTTCTCTCTGTCTCCTCTTTGATGGGACTTTCCTTTGTGAAATGACATCTCTTGCCTGTGTGGACAGACAGGTAGATTCTGCCCTTTGGAAATGTGCCCATGAATCCCAAGTGAGTTCACATCAGTGCTGATGAACAATGGAGTCCTATTAATTATTAGTCCACTCCCACCCCTGTGTTCTTCCTGCAGGGAGCCCTGTCTCTTGCCATCAGACAGTGCTGGGCCACGTTCCTGCACGATAACTCTGAGTCTCAAGAGGCTTGAGATAAGCAGCTGATGAAAGTTCATCTTGGGAGGAGATCCCTCCCCCGAATGCATCGGTGACCTTCCCATTCACATCCCCTTCTTGAGAACCAAGGTTGGGATAAGGATGCTTTTCCAGATTCCCATCTCCCCCAACCTCCCCCAGATCCTGTTGTCTCTCTGAGCTGGAGACACTTGCTTGTAAGGTAGTCAGTGGGCTGGTTGCTTTCTAATGTCTACCCACAGATCCAGTATATTTTGGTCTGGTAGTTTGGAGTCCTTGCCAAGGGAAACAGCTATTCACATTTAGATGGGAATCTCTTTTTATGTGTATGTTAAAAAAAAAGAAAAGAAAAAGTAGAAGGAGAACAAACCCGTGGCTCTGTGATTTTCTTTTTTCTAACTGGATGTGTGTGTATGATTTTTGACTCGTAGAAGATTGCAGTAGCAGAGTGCATTGAGACCCAGAGCAAAGCCATGACAATGCTCACCATTGAACAGCTCTCCTACCTGCTCAAGTTTGCCATTCAGAAAATGAAACAGCCAGGGGTAAGAGGATCGGTCCACCAGTATAAACGTAAATGAAGATAAGACTCCATTTAGTTCTGTTAGCAGCTTTCCACATTGCTTGTCATCTTTGCTTTTCAGATCCCTCTCCAGGCTCTTTGGACTTGTCTTGTGTGTCCCCACTTTAAATCTGTCAAGTAAACATCAGGTACAGTGACATTCAGTGAGTTCTCTGTAGTGAGCTCTCCATGTCCCCAAGAAGCTTAGTCAGGAAATAACACGAGGTCCAGTAGTCAGTGGGGCCTTAAAGTCCTGATGGGTTGAGAAGTAGAACTTCACAGCCCCTTGGCCCTGAGGGCTGTCTTCTCCTTCCCTCAGCATGGATGGAATTCCACTTCAGGGAGAGGAGGGCATCCCAGTTTATTTATAACTGAGGTCTGGTGTGGAACCAGGGAGATTTCCATAATGGGTGAGAAGCTGGTTAGTTCCATCAATTGTGAAATGAGTCCTGCTGCACAGCCTTTTCTACTTTTGGAAACTGTATGACAGCAAGGCTGCCAGGCTTGGCTGTGCCCTCACATGGCACCCTGCTGGGAGTGCCCACCATACCATAGGTATATCTGTTATTATTATGATAGTTTTCAGGAAAATGGCAGAGGAATACCTTCTGTCAAAAATAATATGATGATACTATGGACATATTATGACTCTGTCTCCCTCCAGATAAATCTAAAGAAGCTTAAGGATGGGTCCCTCCTTTCTGATTTGCTTTCTAAGTCAAGTGCATATGCAGTAGCCGAGTATCTCACTGCTTTTAGTTACCACTGTGGTTTTGTTTCTTTAAACAAATAAAAGTTTTGCTTTGAGATATTCTGAAATTTGTTATGATGAAGAAATTTAAGATGTGCCAATTAGATATTGAATTAGTTACCTATTTATCTCTTGAATTAAATCTTATTTGATGGAAGCAAAACTGTGCTAGTAGCTTTAGTTTAGTTAAAAAACAAAAATCTTGGGCCAGGGAAGGAGCTTGACTAATATGTGTAAGGCCCTGGGTTCAATCCTTGGAACCATAAAAAAAGAAAAAATCTTTTTTTTTTTTTTTTTTTTTTTTTTTTTACTGTGGAGTGATTGAACATGATGACTATTTACAAAAAGAGCAGAGTGTGTAGATTTGTCAGCTCTGTCAAGTTTTAAACCAAAGGACAAATAGAAGAAAGCTTTACTTTCTAACTCTGTTTGATGTAAAGTCGCTGATTTTGTTGTAACCTCCATTCTGGAACTCGGGGCCTGGCACACGCTAGGCAAGTGCCTTTCCCATGAGCCATACCCCTGTTCTGGAGAATTTTTTAAATTTACAGTGGTCAAACTTTCATTCTGGATTGAAGTGAACACAGGTGATTGCAAAAGGAAATCTGTCCCGATTCTTTGCTTAGGTATAATTTGGTATTTAATTAAATCTTTGGATTTAAAAAGAAAAAAAATTGTTAAGTAAATACCACCCAAACATCTTGAGCTGAGTCAAGTTAGAGCTTAAGCAAATGGGTGAAGGTAAAGACTTTTTGCACACTTCTTGTACTGAAGGCAATTTGACCTCTGAAAACAGGAACAAAATCTCACTGTCTAGATTTCCCATCGTATCAGAAACATCTGTTGGCACCCAAGAGACTTTGTCTGATGTGTGATCTTTAGGTGTGAACACATTTTCCCCTCAAGTCAGTTTTGGTGATGAGTCCCTCTAGGGTGTGGCCTAGCTCTAAAGTGACCCCTGGTGTATTGGGACTCTCAGCCTCACTGGAAGGGGACAGAACCTGCTACTTGGGTGTATGTTGATAGTAAAGCAAATAACAAAACCCCAACCAGTTCATCTGGGCCCAGGATTATCAACATCCAGGCAGCCTGGGATGGTGGCCAGTGGAGCTGCCTACGGCCTCCTTCCTGGCAGTTTCAGAGAGGTTCTCTTCAGCTTCTCAGTCCCGGGTTAGTTGAAGCGTGGTCTTCCTGGCCTGTGCATGTGTACCTTTTCTCTTACAGATAGATGCATTCCAGAAGCCCGTTCCCTTGGAACAGTATCCGGGCTACGCAGAATATATTATCCACCCCATGGACCTTTGTACACTGGAAAAGGTTGGCCTCTGTCTCAGAGCCTGCCGTGTTGGCCCCGGGTGTGGAGATGCCAAGGCAGCCCCTCACATCCAAGTTAGATCAGTTTTATTTGGAGAGAAGAACTCTTGGTCCTATCACTTCATTTCCTCTGTGATGTCCTTCCAGGGGATGAGTGGGTCCTGGGAGATGTGCTCACTGCTCTTCTGGGAGTGATTCCAGCTTCTACCTGAAAGAGCCATACTTCTAGGAATTAGCGATTTGATCGATTCGCGCCTTACGTTGTCTTCTCTTTCTTTCGGAGGTGCTAATGAGAGCAACAGAAAGGAAGAAGAGAACATTTAAGTAGCTGGAAAACCTCCAGATTAGCAATAAGGACGTGGTTTCTTAGAATCGACTTCTCAGCCAATAAGGCTATTTTGTTAATGCCTGAAGGTGTTTTTCCAAGTTCATGCTAAAATTCCATGGTGAAAATTATATTTGTAACACTTTAGATTGTGCACACCACCATGGTGCTTATCTCAATATGGGTAATGAAAAGTATCTATGAAGAGGACACATTACTGGGTGTGTTGGTGCATGCTCGATATCCCAGTGACTCAGGAGGCTGAGGCAGGAGGATTGCAAATTCAAGGCCAGCCTCAGCAACTTAGTGAGACCCAGACTCAAAATGATATAAAAAATGAAAAGAAGGACTGGGGATGTGGCTGAGTGGTAGGGTGCCCCTGGGTTCTTCCCTAGTAGAAAGGAATACATCTTTCATACTGTTGGCATAGTGTTGTGTGAAGTGGGGATGGTGATGTGTGCTTCCTTGAGTTTTCAGGAGGCTCATGTGAGACCTGTCTTAATAATAAATAAAAATAGAGAAATCGACCTCTTCTTGGAAGGAACCTCTTAACAAATCACAGCAGCGTTAAGATGAGAAAATTCAAGTTCCTGTGATGAATTCAGTGGTGCATTTTAAAATATAGGGTCATAGATCTCCCAGGATCATGGAAAATGAGTGGACGAGCCTTAATCAATTTGCCAAGTGGTGGTGAGAGGATGGTGTGAGGGGCAGGTGGTTCTGCTGGGTGTGGAGGCACTGCTTACTGTTCCCCATGGCTTCTCTTCCCAGAACGCTGAAAAGAAAATGTACGGCTGCACGGAGGTCTTCCTAGCTGACACCAAGTGGATCTTGCACAACTGCATCATTTATAACGGGGGTGAGTGGCCGCGTGGCGCCTGGAGATGGCACCCTGCTCCTGGTGCACGCTCTGCTGCCCCTCGCAAAAAACTGGGCTGCAGAGTCGAGCATCAGGCTTCGGGGGACCGAGGACACTGTGTGCGCATGGCCGTGGCGTGTGAACGGGGCCAGTGCGACCTGCATGGTAAGGCATGAGCCGACGTCCACGGCTCAGTGATGCATGGTTTGTGCTCTGATGGTCATCTCCAAACTCCATAATTGAATGGAGGTAGAAATGTCAGGGAAATGCACAGGTTCATGAGCACGTTCAGTGACTTGGACAGGCGCAGGGCCACACCTCAGGTCAGGTGGAGGCTTTCCAGTTCACCTCCTGTTTCTGCTGGAGCTCCACTCTCCCTCGGTGGCCTAGAGTTCCAGATGGATGGGTTGGGGGTGGTCTCGGTGTCAGGGCGCATACCCTGCAATGGGATTTGGGGTGACCGAGGATTGTGCCTTTGTTGTTGCCAGGTGATCTTTTGCGTGGTCAGCACTCTTAAGTTGGTCTCTTCCCCTGGTTAATGATGGATGATCCTGTGGTCTCCATCTTTGGGTTCCGTCTTTGGGTTGTTGTGGAGGAAGCTGCAGGGGACTCCTGTGGTGCCCTTGGTCTGGGCAGGTGTGCCTGTGGCTCTTGGCTGTCTGGTGCTGGACCATCGAGTGGGTCATCTTAGATTCAACAGCACTCTTGTCCCAGTGTGTGTGCATAGGGCTCATGTCAGTGTGCTCCACGGGTGGGCATGTGCTGTCCAGCCACCCCACATCCTGGCCCTGCCTAGCTTTTTGACCTGGCCATTCTTGGGTGACTTGAAATGTCTCCTATGTCACCAGGGGTTTTAATTTGCCTTTTTGCCATGGCCAGGAACTGAGTCATCATTTCATGAACTTCACAGTGATTTGTGTGTTGGGGTGAAACCCCCCGACTGTTCACTCAGAAGCTGGGCTGTTGCGCTCTGTGGCTCACTGCCGGCATCCTTGATGTGCTGGATCTAGTGCTAACCGTTGTGTTCGTGGATTTGGAGGATGGAGCCTTCTGGCCAGAACAGAGGAGAATTTCCACTGATTTTCCTCTGGGCACCTTCCTTAAGGTTCTTTTCTGTCTGCCTCTGGCTGGGCAGGTCTCCCTGTCCAGCCCACCTGGTGCCTTGGTCTGCAGATCAGCTTGTGCTTGTGCTGGGTGGTACCTGCTGCTGACCTTCCACCTGTCTCTGCCTCCCTGGCCTTCCCTGTGACTCGGCCTTTCGGCCTCTAAGACTCCTTCCCTGAGGCCCCAGGCCATTGGAGGTCTCTGTCCTGGGCTCTCTACTGGCCTGGCTGCATCACCACAATTCCCAAGTGGTGCTGTTTGTATGTGCTTGATCTCTGCACCCAGAGGTGACTCCTCCAAGGGTGGGTCTGCCTCTTGTTCCCTGCGAATGAGTGGCCAAGTGCAGACCCTCAGCCAGCATTCCAGGGGAGCTCCCTGAGCAGGAGTCTGCATACTGCATTGTCAACTCCTCAGCCGCAGGGCCGGGAGAAAGGGGAGGCACTGGGCAGTGAGCACAGAGTGGCCCATCGAGCATGTGAGAGAGTGAGTGGGGTCAGGGTGAAGGAGAAGACCAGCAGCCACAGGGATGGCCAGTGGGGTGAGGGGAGAAGGGACTCCTGGTTGTTTGGAGAGGCTGCTGTTGGTAGCTCCCGGGGCTTGTTGATTACAGGGTCATCAGACTTAAGGAGTTGGATATCTAGGTCGCGTGTGTGTATGTGTGTGTGTGTGTGTGTGAGAGAGAGAGAGAGAGAGAGAGAGAGAGAGAGAGAAATCTCTTTGTCAACAAATGTAAAACTTCTGAAAACATTCTAAGGGTCAAAGAAAACATGATTTTTTAACCACCTCATCCCCTGCTTTAGAGGAAAGGTAAGGAATTGGGTTAGACCTGTCCAGGTCTCTGCTTTGTTATGAGTGTCCTGGTGGAAGAACCTGACCTTGCCTTAGTTGATAATTGAGCTTGAACACTCTTCCCTGCTTGCTGTTGTGGCTCCTGGAGGACTCTTTGGAAACCCCTGGCCCAGCCACGTGGTGACGTCCCCACTGCCTTCTTGGGTTGCTGCAGTCTGGGATGACGGGTACAGTAAGGCTCCTCTCCAGGACTTTTGAGCCTGTAGAAGATCAAAACTCCAAGCCTGTGGCTTGGAGTCAGTGTCCTTTCTGTCCTCCTAAAGATGAGGTTTGGGTGAAAGGTTCCATAGGGTGGCCAGGGTGTCCTGGAGAAGCTGTCCTACAGACCCCCACAGGCTGTGCTGGACCTCTTGGGTCTGTGAGCTGTGAGACTTGGTGTGGTGGGACAAGATGGCAACCAGAGTGACAGGGAGTGACGTTCTTTACCAGATCCCTTTGTAAGAATAGAAGCCAAGACCCGCCTTTGTGCATCTGTCCCTTCCTTCCTAAGCGGAACTGCCTGGGATGGCTGGGGAGCATCCATGAGGCACGTGCTTCTGTGCGTGTCCACAGAGAGAGAAAGTAAGATTTTCTAAACTGCCTTTTCACTTGAAGTTCAAGTACTATCTATTTTCTGGGTAACTGAACAATGGGAAGAACTAAATTTTTCATGGCTGTGTAGTATCCACGGACATTTTTTTTGTCATTTGAGTGGAACCTACTTGTGACAGCACTTTACCTAAGGTGACAATGCATGCCGTTGCCCCTCCGGCTTGGGGTGTCCCATCTGCTTCTGATGGTCACTTTGCACAATGTTTAGATACACAGTGACCAGGTTGGAGGATGTGAACAGGGCAGAGGGCTAGGTAGATGCTTCCTGGTTGTCTTCCAGAAGAGCTGTTACACCTCACACAGCAGCTCAGGAGCTGACAGCGGGGAGGTGGTCTTCCCTCACTGTGGTCACCAGTTTGCCTTTGTTGGATGACACGTGGCTGTGTGTAGTGTGCCTCTGGAAGAGCCCAGCAGCTGAGTGGAGTGGGAGGAGATGACCCCTCCCTTCATTACTCATGTCTTTGGTCACCTGTTAAGTCAATCGGTTTACAGTAAGTGGCCCCTGGCATGGTGATAGGTGATAGAGAAAATCGGGGCTGCTGACATGGAAGAGAGTAGCAGCAGCTCACCATGCAGTGGGGGAGCTTCAGGGCTTTGGAGCCTGGTTGCCTGGGTTTACTTCCTGACCCAGCCACGTTGGTGCTGGGCCCTTGGACAGGTTCCTCAACTTCTCTGGGCCTCATTTTCTCCTCCTGAAAAATGGTGATAACAAAAATCTCCCCTCGTTGGGCATTGTTGAGTCGATCCTCAGCGAGCACTCAGAAGGCCACCAGTCCTCAAGTCTTCGACAGCTGTTCACTTGTGTGGATACTGTGTCATCTGGCTCATTCCGTGTTTTTTATTAACCCTGGGATTGGATACCAATGGCACCCTTTTCCTTCCAAAGAAGAGGGGAGAATCAGGGAATATGGAGCTAGGAAATGGTGGCAGTGAAGTTGGATCAAGGAACTTCCTGGCTGTATATTCTGAGTCCGGAAGTTACTCGAGAAGTGTGCTGTATTCTGCAGGAAAGGGACAGGAAAGGAGTTTGATTTTGGGGTTGTTGTCACTGGAAATAAAGTAAGGATGGCATGATTAGAAATGGAAGTGGAGCATGGTGTGTTGGGGGACAGAGCAGCCGGAAGGGCTTGGAGAGCGGCGCTGGTACCAGGGGAGCTGAGTCCAGGGTGCATGTGACCTTGAGGTGCTTCAGGCATTTAAGTTTCATTGTTAGTTTCTCAAATTGGCATGACTGGTATTTGGGGACTGGGAACTCTTGGTCCAGGGAACAGCACCCCCCAGGTGTGACAATCCAAAATGCCTCAGACCTTGCCAAGTTCCTGGGGTGGGAGAGGGGTGAGGAACCTGCCTGCAGACCCAGTGCAGGGAAGTCTGTGGAAGCTTTTGAAGCAAGTTCAGATTTCTGCGGCTCTGGGTCCCACATGGGGAATGCGCTGTTGTGGGGCGAGAGTCCAGGCTGGATACCTGGGGTGTCCTTGGTCCATAATGTGATGGTGGTGCCAAGATTGGATCTATTTCCAAGGTGTTCCCACTGTGGCCCAAATCATTAAAATCATTAAGCAAACTATGTGTGTGAGCCTATAGTCCCAGCTCCTCAGGGGTGGGAGGATCCCTTGAGCCCAGGGATCAGGGACAGCCTGGGCAACACAGCAAGAACCCTGTCTTAAAAACCAAATCCAGCAAACAGCCAAATCACCAAAAAAAAAAAATCCCTGGACATTCAAATAAAAGCATAAACACTTTAAAAAGAAACCATCAAGCATTTATGAAGGCGTCCCAGATGTGAGGCTCCTGGTTGACATATTCTAATGTATTTTTGTTTTACAGATGAATGAAATTGAAGTATGTCCAGAATGTTATCTAGCTGCTTGCCAAAAATGAGATAACTGGTTTTTCGAGCCTTGTGTAAGTTGGAGTTACTTTCCTTATTTCATTTTCTGAACTCTGTCTTTGATGGCTCAGCCTTCTCCAGGAGGCTTAGGAGACGAAACTTTGGATGAAGTTTTAATATGTGTTTTTACTGATAAAATAACCTAGATAGAATAAGCCTCCTAGGCTGTTCGTGTGCGAGAACTAGTTAATCCAGGAGAATTGCAGAACCCAGAGTCAAAGGGAATTCAGAAGGAATATGGGATACAGGCAGGGGGAGGTGTGGAATGTGGGATGTGGGGGGACAGGACATGCATGATGTGGGTCACAGGGTGCATGAATAATGCTGAGAGTTTTGTGAATGTTGATGAGTGTGTCATCCACAAATCTTCTTGGGCCTGTTTTAAGAATGTTACAAATCTCTCATGGATTAATGTTATAGACTCTCTAGTCCATGGTGGTATTTTTTTCTTTCTTTCCTTTTTTTTTTTAATTAGCAAAGACCAAAGTTCAGCTTTTTATTGGAAATGTTAAGAGCTGTCAAAAAAACCAAAGCCTATGCTTGAACCTTGGATTCTTGGTATCCATTTTCTTCTCTGGGGCAGAGGGATGGAGGGGAGGGACCTCCTGCTGACACAGCACCTGCTGCTACAGCGCACCCACCAGCCCTGACGTTGCAAATGCAGCTCTCCAGTGTGGACATTGGCCAGGACCTTTGCAGACAAACCAGGCCAAAAAGATTCAACATTTACACCACCTGCCTCAACAAGGGTATTGATCTTATCCTCTGTGATAGTCACCTTGTCCTCGTGAAGGATGAGGGCAGAGTAGATGCCATCTCAGGGAAAGAGGCCATGGCAGGCTGCAAGGTGAAGTGAGATCTTCAGCACAAGTGGCCTTAGTTTCCTTGGAAGAACCGAGTACCTTGGTGGCATCTGAGGAGAGAACAAATCATGGTTCTTGCAGGATCTAAAGACACCTTGGTTTCTCACTGTGGATCTGAATTTCCAAAGTGGTGTTTATTTTTTCCCTCTGTGATGCTGGAGGTGAAAGCCAGGGCCTTGTGCATGTCAGATGGTATTTTGCAGAGAGAAGTGGTGTGAGGTGGATAGAGGGGGTGGGGATGGAGGGCTGGAAGGGCATGACCAGGCAAGTGAAGGGAGAATCAAAATGTGCCTATGTCCCTTCGGGCCTTTGGAGATAAACACCTGATAGCTGGGGCTCAGTGGTAGAGCACTTGCCTAGCACCTGTGAGGCCCTGGATTCTATCCCCAGCACCACATAAAAAAACTAAATAAACAAAATAAAGGTATTATGTCCATCTACAAATAAAAATATTTAAAAAATGAAAAGAATAAACAGCCTCTGCTGCCCTCTGTGCTGGCACAGGGCACATCAGCCCACACTTTGGGGGGGGGGGGAGCGGGCATCAGGGCTCTGTGTGGTGCAGGAAGGGGAGTGCCTTGCTCAGAACCGTCCAGGTGACAGCAGAGCCAGGACTCCAGCCTGGTTTTGTTGTCCTCGGATTCTGTCCCCTCCCCATTGGAGCCCTCCCCAGTTCTGTGCAGGCACCATGGCCCCCCTCTCTAGGGAACCCCACCGGGGCCTCTGTGGCTGCCTTCTCCCGGCTGTCTCGCCCTCCCCAGCCGGGAAGTGTGTCTCACTGCCAAATGTGTGCCAACTCTGGGTTCTGTTTTTCTTCTAGAGCAATCCACATCCATTGGTCTGGGCAAAACTGAAGGGGTTTCCATTTTGGCCTGCAAAAGCCCTGAGGGATAAGGACAGGCAGGTCGATGCCCATTTCTTTGGATAACACAACAGGTGGGCGTTAAAAACAGGCTTTGAATATGTAGCTTCACCAAACCTTTGACACTGTCATTGGATAAGAAAAGAGGTGGGGGGTATCACTATTATTTTTATTATTATTACCATTTTTAAAAGCTGATTTTTCCTCTTGTTGTTCACTGGTATGGCTGTGATTTGCTTACTGTCGTGATACCAACCCTTGATCTCGTAGTAGAAAAGGATTTCCTGTGCTGTGTTAAGCCTGATAATGTGTGGGCTTCAGTTTTTTTCCAGGTACATTAGAAAATAATCTTACTTTAGTGGATTTGTTGATCTAACTGGCATCGGAATGAATTCCCGGGCTATTTTAAGTGCTGCCGTCCTTTTCAATTTTTTTTATTTTTTCCATCGTAAATTAAATCTCTGTGCAAATTGCTTTTCAAAATAATGCTTTCAGGAATCAGATGTATTTTCCCAGATTGCTGGTAAATGAATCTCTTATCATCCTGCTGGGTAGTTCCCTCCTGTTCCCTTTTCTCTGGAAATTACCAGGGGCTTCTGTTTTGACAGGTGTGAGCCTCCCCTCCCAGCATCTCTCCCTCCCCATTTCCACCACACACCGGGAAGTGCCTTTCAGCTAATAGCAGTTCCCTTCAGGGCAGAGCCCCTGCACTCAGAACAACAGGTAGACAGGGATGGGCAGGTTTATATTGCAGTCCTCTCCTGGCAAGTTCCCTTAGGGTTAAATGAGGCACATGCCAGACTGCCCCTGCCCCTGCAGTTTGGAGAGTGCATAGGGGAGTCTGCTTAAATACACACAGCACATATTATACCCCACATGGGATACACAGAAAATGCAGTTTGAATTTTGAAATTTTGCTTGAGGTCTTGCAGATCAAAGAACAGTGTGAATTCCAAAGTAACTCACTTTCTTATTAGGAATCCCAACAGTGCTTTGTCAGGAGACCAGATGGAAATTCTTTGATAGGGTACTGGGTTTGATAGGAGGTATAATATTTGGATTTTAATGGCTCTTGTTGGAAATCTGCTGGAAATTCTTTTATTAAATTTTCATTCAAAGAAGTATACATTTGGAGCCTGCTCAGCCTGGGTGCTGGGTGCTGGGGACACGGGAGTGAACAGGCAGGCAGACATCATCGCTGGGAAGATGGGTCACACCCAGGAGTCTGTTGGGCTAGCCATCTCCATCAGGAGGTGGTGGTGGGCCTGGTGCAAAGGTTTGGGTAGAGTGAGCAGCAAGAGCAGAGGCTCAGGTAGGGAAGGGTGGACCTGGTGTGTGATTAGAACAGGGAGTAGGGAGGAGAGGATGGTGGGAGACCGGGTCCCAGGGTTGGGCAGGACTTGTTCTTATTTGAAGAGCTGGAAGAATCCGTGGCAGCCTGTTGATCCCACGTCCTGATCAGAGCATGGGAAAGTGAGCGGTCTTGGTGATTTAGGATTCCTATTCTGTAGGCTGGCACAGTGTGGGGACCTGCACTGGAATGTAGGTGACAGGGATAGCAGTGCTTGCCCCACATAGCAAGTGCACCAGGAACTGAGTCAATCATCCAGCTCCCTCTTCTGGGACCATCCTGCAGAGACCTCTTGGTCCTTCCCTTGCCAGTCATCCGCTGAGAGTGGCTTAGGTTGCTAGAAGGAAGAGTGTGGGCTTTGCTCCCCAGTGGGCAGAGGCTGTCCCCAGAGCTTGCAGGTTCAGTCTTTGGTTCTAGGTGGGAGCCATCGGAGAGCCAAGCACTTTGTGTTAGGTGGTGAAACTTCCCTGCCCCTTTGAGCATCTTTAGTGCCCTCTACCCCTGTAGAGTGACTGTGTTGCCCTGTTGGTTTTAACTTGGGTGAGGGGGGCCCAAGCAGGGGGTTTGGTAAAGACCGTCCACAGTGCTGCAGTGACAGAAAAACCCTAACATGTCCAGCTGTTCTCCGAGTGTCAGAAATGACCAGCATCCTGTGTCCTGTGTCCTGACAGCCACCTTTCATGCCTGCTAGGGAGGTTCTCCCCAGGGGAGTCCCTCTTTCCAGGAAGAGTTGCTGCCTCCCTAGAGGCAGGCACAGGGGGGCAGGCTCACGGACAGCTGCTCTGGTGGGACCAGGCTCATTGGCACAAAGGCCAATACACTGTCCCCTGCTTTGGGAGCTCAGAGGTGCACCAGAGACCAATGCACTGTCCCTTTCTCAGAGAGTTAAGAGGTGCACCAGAGGCCAACATACTGTCCTTTGCTCGGGGAGCTCATGTTGGGGTGGAGGAGCCAAAACATAAGCCTGAACATGTCCAAGTGAAGTAGGTCAGGGGAGGGAGAACTCAGCGCGCAGCTCCTGTCAGCTTAGTGAGTGCTGGCATGGGACTGGGGGCCTCCTGCCCGACTCCAGGAATGTTCCTCGAGTCCCATGTGTGCCTTTTGTCTTTTAGAAGAATTTTCTTGTGTGTGTGTGTGTGTGTTTTAAGTTTTATGATAGACCTACACATGCACAGCCAAGTTAAAAACTTAGGAACTGGGTTGGGAGTGGTGACGCTGGCCTGTCATACCAGCTACTTGGCTAAAGCTGGAGGCTGTCTTGAACCTAAGAGTTCAAGGTCAGCCTGGGTAATATATCAGGATCTGTTTTAAAAAAAAAAAGACTAGTGACAACAACAACAACAATGAACAAAGAACTATTTTATTAAATACTTTCAGATTTTTTTTATTTTTTTGGGGAGTTACTAGGGATTAAATTTAGGGGCACTTAACACTGAGCCACATCCCTAGTCCTATTTCGTATTTTATTAGAGACAGGGTCTCACTGAGTTGCTTAGCACCTCTCTAAATTGCTGAGGCTGGTTTTGAACTTGTGATCCTCCTGCCTCAGCCTCCCCAGCCCAGCTGGCATTAAAGGTGTGCACCTGGCTCAGAATTTCTTTTTAAGCTAACATTAATTGAGTACTGCCTGTGCACTAGGCATTATTTTAAGTTATTTTTTGGGGGGTTATATTTTTGTAAGTTGCTTTTATCTGTTCTACTGATAAGAACATGGGGCCCAGCTAGGTCAATGCTTTGCCCAGGTGACTCAGCTAGCATGTAACCAGACTGGCTAGAACCATGAGAGTTTAACTCTAGCCCTTGGGCTCTGTAGGGTGCTGCTCGGGACCTCTCATGACACGTCCTCTCCCAGAGACTTTATATAGTAAAGCAGATCTAATTTCTCTTTAAATATTTTCTAGGCTTGTTTTGAAGGAAAGAAGCAGTTTCCCAAGGCCCCTTTGAAGACACCTAGGAACTTGGGAGGAGACAGTTATGTACTCGAAGCAAGCAAAAGTCTGGGCAGAAACAGGGTCACAAGATGTGGCTGCAGGCTCAGGAGTCCCTGGTAGTGCCTGGCCCTTGGCTCAGGTCCACTGTGTCTGCTCCACTGGAGAGGCCTTGGGGACTTCACCTCCTATCAGATCCGCCCTGTCCAGCCAGAGCACAACTGGAGAGAGGCCATGGTCTCCTCCTAGCCCTCCCCGATCCTGAGGGAGGTAAGTCTTCAGGCCTCAGCAGGAAGGTGGCTGGTCATTTCTGACACTCAGAGACAGATGGACATTTTAGGGTTTTTCACTTTTGGTTTCTGTCACAAGTCGCTATTGTCAGAAGCCAAGAGTGGCAATAAGGCACCTGTGTGCTCCATCCCACCCCCACTGATGGCTTTACTTCCTCTTAAAGAACAGGACTTCAGGGTGGACTGTGGACGAGTGGGAGAGGTAATGTTAGAAGCCCACAGATTTGCTTCTTTTCAAAGCATGAGAAGGTGGGGACTCTTGGTCCAGGTCCTGCTCCTGATGCTCTGCACTGCAGAGAGTAGGTGTCTGGCAGATAGTAGGTGTCCGATTCTCCCTGGCAGCAGGTGCAGGCATCTGCTCCCAGCACCCACTTGGCTTCTCCTTGGTTTATACCTGGATTGAGCTCCTGTGTGTGAAACCCAGAAGGATGCCCTAGAAGACCTTATTCCCACCACTTAGCAGTTATAACCTCTTGAGCTGGGTCATCAAAAGTGCTGCAGGCTGTGTTCTGAGGTCCCCGTGTGCCATCACCCACAGTGTCTATTCAGGTGTGCCAACCCCCTCCTGCAGCCACGCGGCTCGCTGGTTCTGTGAAGCAGCCACAGTTTTTTTTCTTTTTTCCCCCTTGCTATCAGGGGTCTGTGCAGAGTGTGCTGGGCCGTGGGGCATGGATGCTGGGAAGATGGGACTGGAGGTTGCAGACCTGAAGGCTTGGAGGGCTGCTTTGCAGTGATTTTCCCTTGTGAATTATCTCAAATTCGCAAACATGAACCTCCTTCTAGGAGGTTGGGGGAGGGGCTGGCAGCGAAATAAGGGCCTTGAACGCAGAACCGAGGAATATGGGTTTCTGAAGTCCTAGTCCCTTTTAGAATAGCAATAAGAAAGCTGTTTGAGTCCATGTGTACAGTTGAGGGAGACCTGGGGAATACCCTTTTTGGTGGTACATTGGAGGAATGCAGTAACTTTTATTTTTAATTCTCTACCAGGTAAAAACCACGGGGGATTTAGTGTGTGTGTGTGTGTGTGTGTGTGTGTGTTTAATGGATTAAAATGTCTAAGACTGTCGAGCCTTTTACTATCTTTGCTGAGTTATGCTGTTCTGTGTTCTGTCCTTGTGGCAGAACATGCCTGTTAATTGGATCATTAATTAAACATTGAAACCAAGTCATTTATTTAAAAAGAGAATAAGCACTTAAGAATCTTGGCAAACATGCTAGGCTAATTTGGTTTGTATTCAGAAAGAAAAAAGAAAAAAAGCCTTGCAAATCACTAAATTTGACTTGAACTTTCTTTCTCTTTTGCCTTCCCAGGGCCTGGGTTCCAATAAATAATTGCTACCTCATGTCTAAAGAAATTCCCTTTTCTGTGAAAAAGACTAAAAGCATCTTCAACAGCGCCATGCAGGAGATGGAGGTCTACGTAGAGAACATCCGCAGGAAGTTCGGGGTCTTTAATTACTCTCCCTTCAGGACAACCTACATGCCCAAAAGCCAGTACCAGATGCTGCTGGATCCCGCCAACGCCGGTGAGGGCAGGCCAAGACGGACAAGCAGGAGAAGGTCAAGCTCAATTTCTACACAACGGCCTCGCCCAAGATCCTCATGAGCAAGCCCCTGTTGGGCGCCGGCTCGGGCTGCCTCATCTCTTTGCTGGACATGCCATGCTCGCCCATGAGCACCAACTCTTCGGTGCACACGGGCTCCGACGTGGAGCAGGATGCCCACAAGAAGGCCACCTCCAGCCACTTCAGCGCCAGCGAGGAGTCCGTGGACTTCCTGGACAAGAGCACCGGTCAGTCCCGGGCGGGGGACGGGCGGGACAGGGGACCCAAGGCTACGTGGGCGAGGGAAAGGGCTCCCGTTGGGGGAGGGGCTGGCAGCGAAATAAGGGCCTTGAACGCAGAACCGAGGCCCAGACCAGAGGCGGGGCTGGACGGGCTCCTAGCATTCGGTTTTCCCCTCTGTAACGTGAGGATCTTAACGGTGTGCCTGGGAGGTTCTTGTAAGTAAGAGGAATTGGAGTGCACTTAGGACAGTGCCCCAGACACCTACGCTGCACAAGTGCTGGCTGCTACTTCTCCTGATGCTGCTGTCAACGTGGATCAGGGAACTGATGCCAGCAGGGATGGCCAATGGGTGAGAGGGAGAAAAGTAATGGTGACTTGAAAAAATTCTTTCTTCCACAAAAGAATTTGGTAATGTGTTGAATATTCTATGAACGTCATTGCCTTCATGAGGAAGTGGTTTTGCTACTTTTCTTGAATTGTGGTATTCTCATTTTTTGTTACTCTGCCTTTGAGATATGGGCACAGAGAACCTTCTGTACCCAGCATGATGGTTCCTGGTTAGCCAGCTGTTGAGAATGGTGGAGACGTGGACACCTAGGGCATGTGCCTCATCTCAGGGACTTCACCCGTGGCCACCATGCAACTATGTGGCCTTGGGGCTTTCAGATCTTGATATTCTTCCAGAGAAATGGAAAATGTGGATTTTTAAGTAAAATCTCCACTTATTAAATGTCAGGCTGAGATGTCTTGGGGTGTTTTCTGGGGTAGCACATGTGCAGTTGGAGCAGCAGCTTTAGACTTGGAGCTGAAGTGCTCACCTTCAGTCAATGCCCCGCCTTCCCACTTGCACCATAAAATGATTTTCACTTCATGTTTTTTTTATCGTAATAAGCAATGGGAGACTAGAGCCTAGCAATAGAACTTAGTAGCATATGACGACTGTGGAAACATTAAAGATAAGAGAGTCCTGAAGGATCAGCCATCCACTCTTCAGGAGACTGCTAATGACCCTAAAGGTAAAATAATGATGGGGACTTGGTGGCTGTGCACTCAGAGGTGCACCAATTCTGCTTCACTGTCCCTGGATGGCCGCAGGGAGGCAGAGCATTGGTGCTGGGTGGCTGTAGGGTCTTTGTTATAACAGACTGCAGCTCTGCCATGTACCCTGGGGTCCCCCATACTCGCAGTGCAGCTGTAGGGTCTTGTCCCTGGAGCCACATAGCTTGTGTGTACAGTGTCAGAAGGTCTTTCCTTTTGTCCCCTTGTTTCTGACCAGAGTCCTTAAAATCATACTTTAATTCCATGCATGGTTCTGTTGAAGCAAAGTTCACAGAACATGCATGGTCTGGATCCCCTGGACCCTCGGACTGTTACTTTTCATAGAGAGCTTGAGAAGGTGGGATTTCAGTTCTGGTGGCTATGCTGTGAGTCCCCATCACTTTCTGTGGAGCTTTGTTCCATTGTTGAGTGTTGGATCTGCAACTCAGCTTTGGCCTATGCAAAGTGAAATGTGTAAGCTCCTGTTTTTAAATGGCTTCTTGGTTTTTTTTTCCCTTAATGCTATGGAGTTCACTGATGTTAATACATAAGTTGCTACAGTAAAATAAAAAATGTTGATGTGTAAACTGCCACTAGTTCTCCTGGGCCACCTGTCAAGAAAATACAGTTTGTACTATTAGAACACATCTAATGTGTTTAATTTAGCCTCTCTCTTCCTTCTGGAGTGGCAAAGGAGAGGGATAAATGGCCTTAGACTTTGTGACAGAATTCCTCATCATTTGGGGTTTTAGGTGAGAGCAGTAGATTCCCTTTAAACTACAGAGATTCTTTCCTAAATTATAACTCTCTTGCTCAATATGTGCTTGGGACTTGGCTAATCCTGAGCCCAATGTGTAGGAAACAGGGATGACACTTAGAATGTTGTTGTTGTTTTGGTGGCACTGGGATCGAATGCAGGGCCTTACCCATGCCAGGCAGGAGTTGCACCCCAGAGCAATCCTTGATTTTGCAATCCTCCTGCCTCAGCCTCCAGGGTAGCTGGGATTATAGGCATGCTCCACCCCACCCAGCCAGAGTCATTTTAATCTTACAAATTGCCCCTGTTTCTATAAGGGGTCAAATAGTAATTATTTTAGGTCTTAAAGTGTATTTTGCAGCTGTAGACATGAGGTGGGCGAGTTCTAATAAAACTTTGTTGGTGGACACTGGAATTTGAATTTCGTGTGACTTGCATGCTTTATATGAACTTTTAATTCCTTCTTCCCTCCCAGCCACCTAAAAATGTCAAATCCTCATAGTTTGCAGGCTACATGGAACAGGTGGCATGTCAGATTCCATGGCACAACTTTGACAACCACTTCTACAGACTGAGAGAGTTAGGGGCAACTCTCATGGGTGCCATTGAGGGCCCTGCAGAGCGCAGGGGAGGCACAGAGCCTGCTTCCTCCCATGGCAGCCTGCTGCCCTCTGCTGTCCCAGTGACAGGAGCATTTTTTTTAACAGGGAGCAGGAGCTATTAATGGCCCCCACGCGACACAGTGGAGACAAAGTTGTGGCTTATCCAAAATCCTGCTTTAAAGAGAAGACCTGTCATGTCATAGGATAGGAAAACCATATAAATAGTTTATGACAGTGACAAAATACGCAAGTCACAGCACAAAGCCACAAATTGGAATAAGTTATTCTATAAAATTTCTAAGAGACTTTGGAAATCTCCCTTTTGTTTGGAGGATTAGAGGCACAGACATGGACCCTCCTTCTCCGGGCTGGATTTGCTCTCTGAGAAGCTCTTTGGTCAGCGGGAAGCCGTTAGCTCACAGGTTCCTGGAATCCCTCAGGCTTGATGGCCAAAGTGGTTCTCGTTCTCAGTGGTTTTTCTGGTTTCTCATTTCTATAGGCCTCCTGGCCAGAATTGATGCCTTCACCAATATTGGCTTTCAGGATCCCCATGCAAGACATTAAAATGTATTAAGGGAGCACCCTGGGGCCTGCTCTCGACCCTCTAGGGGCTAATGGTCCTTCAGTGTCATAGCTCCACTGTGGGATACCAGTCAGGGAGCAGGGAACGTGGTTCTATGTTTTCCATCTCATGGTGTCATCGATACTTCTTTGTTGGAAGATAATTGTTAATTACAAGAACTAAAGTCACTAATGAGTCCACCTCCCATAGTCAGCCCTCCAATGTTATTTTAGGGCCTTTTGGGGGTAGGTTTATAGGTCACACTATTAAACTGAAAACTTGAAATAGTCCCCCAAGGACCAGGCTGCTATGGAGATGCATAATAGGTCAGATGTGGTGGAGACTGTGGTGAGGAAAGCAGCAAGACACAGCTGTCCTGACCTGTCACACACGTCTGCCTGTGTGCACATTTGGGCAACAGTGCCACACATGCTCATTCTTCTGATAACAGGATGCATTTCTAATGTCTGTGTTTTTTTTGTTTTGTTTGTTTGTTTCATCGTAAAGGAGATGCTTATAGCTCACTAATGGATCTTGATTGACCTGTAGCTCTCAAAATGTGGAGCGAGCTACTGGGGCCTTGTCTTGCAGCTGGTTCTGGCTAACGGAGCTAAGCAGGCTTCATATTGCCAGATTGGTGATATTTCAAGAGCATCTGCAAATGGTTTTTCAATTGCAAACTACCCCAATTTTTACCCACTGTTTCAAATTTTATAAAAAAATCTCTCTATCCTGAATCAAATGTATTTGTGAACTGCTTTAGTTCGTGGATCCCCTGGTTTCCATGTCTGGTGTAAACAGTGTAGGATTTTTGTTGTTGTTGTTTTAATTTGGAGCCTCACTTTCTTTCATTATTGAGATGGGATCTTGCTGTGTTAACCAGGCTGGCCTTGGACTTCTGAATACAAGGGATCTTCCTACCTCAGCCTCCCAAGTAGCCGTGACACAGGTACATGCTATTACACCTGACATTTTACCCCTCCAGATGTGTTTCTTTTTTTTAAACGTTTTTATTTATTTTTTTAAAGAAGGCATTTTTTTTAGAGAGAAAGATAGAGAGAGAGAATTTCAATATTTATTTTTTTAGTTTTCAGCAGACACAACATCTTTGTTTGTATGTGGTGCTGAGGATCAAACCCGGGCCGCACACATGCCAGGCGAGTGTGCTACCCCTTGAACCACATCCCCAGCCCCCAGGTGTGTTTCTCTGTTAGTAAATAACCCTTAAAAACAGCACTTGCCCAACACCTCGTAGGCCACCCTAGACCATCAGGTGTCAGTCTGACGCTCAGCTCACCTGTCCCGAGGCACCTGAGCATGTGCAAGGTGCAGCCCTTTGAACATATAAGTTGTTTTCAAGTTTTGTGAATTCTGCACATTTAGTATGAATCATTAAGTCCTCCACCCACTCCCACCCACCCCAGTGCCGGGTGTGTGGGAGAGAATGAGGGGCACATTTTTCTAATTTAATATTAAGACTCATATGTTTCATGGAGTCAGAATAGCACTTAGCTCAGGCCAGGGTTTTGTAAATGGAGATAATAGATGATGTGTTTTAGCCCACACTCGTGAATTGTACATCAAAGTGTAAAATCTGATTAAATTATTTGTGACTTCAAAGGCAATTAGTTCTTCCTTTGGGCAAGATTTATGGCTTTATAAAAGGATTGGCGTCTGTTTCAAAGTTTAATTGAAATGAACATTTCATTTTTCAATTTTGCGAAAGCAAAAGGACATTTGGAAATGTTTTAAAGCAGTGTTTCTCAACCGCAGCTCTCTTGACATTTGGGCTGGACAAGTCTGTTGTGGGGTCTCTCCTGTGCACTGCACAATGTCCAGCAGTTTCCTTGGCCTCTTCCCTGGAGATGCCAGGAGCACCTACGTCACAGGATTGCAACAGGCAAAAATGCCTCTGCACATTTATTGCCAGATGTCCCTGGGGGCAAAATTACCCCTCTAGTCCCTCTTAAGAACCTTGGATTTAATATACGTCATATGTCAGTCTTTTGGACTTTAGCATTGGTAATATGATTGTTTGAAATTCTTCAATATTTTAATTTTAACGTTTAATTTTGTGCCTTTTTCCTGAGTACACAATATTCCGCATACTTTGGAAGAGACCCAAGTGCTTCCTTCAACTTCCTTCAACTTGACATCTTCCTGTGTCATGATGCAATATGCTGTGTCCTTCCCTCCCCTCCCTTTCCCTCTCCTCCTCTTCCCTTTCCTGGAACCCAGGGCCTTGTGCATGCCCGACAAGTGCCCTCCCACGTGGCTGCATCCCTGGCCCTATATTTTTGTGTCACTGATCACCCAGCCTTATTTGTAGTAGGGCACCATATGAAGATGGACTCCACTGATGTTTCTATATGAAACCGTCGTATTTGGTTGTCTTTATTGTGTCTTTGTTGCTTGTCATGACCACCCTAAGGAGAGGAGAAGCGGAGTCCTTGTTCTTCGGTGAACGTAATAGGTGCTCAGGATGTGTTGGGCTGTGACCTGGGGGTCTGGTAGCCTGGAGGAACTGCTATCTGACATTCTCACAGCCACAGGGAGCCATAAACCAATGTCACCTTAGATGGGCCAGCAAGGGAGAGCTCTGAGGAGGTGACGTTGGGGGACCAGCAGCCAGTGTGTAGGCAGGTGTGAAGGCTGTAGGTGGGATCTGGCTGCCCCTCCCAGGTGTGGCTGGAGCCCCCTGGGGTCAAGGACTGGACATAATTGATTAATATTTTTGGTGCCACTGTGTCGCTTGCGCGGCTTCCTGAGGTCGGGTGTGGAATTCTGCACTCCAGCTATCGTGGGTGCTCGCAGAGCTCTGAGCCGGGGCTGGCAGGGGAGGCTCAGTGGTAGAGCACAAAGTTCTGGATCCCATCCTGGCACCAAGAAAGAAAGGTCAAGTTCTGGAGCATTTTGGGTTTTCAGATCAGGGGCTTGTGTTGGACGTGTATTTCGTAATGCTTGTGCCCCTGTGCCTGACACAGAAGGGGAGCCAGACACTCACGGCCTCAAGCACCCTGTGCAGCATGTGTGGAGACAGGGCAGCAGGAGTGGAGGTCACGGAGAGGTGGGGTGAAGTGGGGTGCACAGACCCTGGTGAAGAGTCAGGTCGTTGGAGGCCCGAGGGCGCTCAAGGAATTGCATTGGTGGAGGGTGTTAGACCTTGAACTAACAGGGGATGGTCATGGCATTAACTGCTAGGAGGAGGACAGGTCAGGTACAGGACATTACACAGGCTGGGGAGTTGGGACAGGGTGCATTTGGAGGTGGCATGGAGGTCTCTTTTTTAAGGAGATAGAGTTCTGCCCAAATGGGATCTGTGGGTTGCCAGATGACCCTAAAGCTGTGTTCCTTCCCGAGTCTGTGAAGCTTTGCAGTCCTAGACCCCCGGGGGATGAGTGGGCCCTCTCTTGTCCAGACCCATCTCTGCTGGAAACCAGTGGAGACTACCTCATTCTTGCCACAGCCATGTGGTATGACCGTTTCTTCAATCCTAGTATTTAAAGGTTATCAACAAAGGAAGCATCCATAGAATTAAAAGCTTCCAATTATTATTTTTAATACACATGCATGTATATAACAGTTAAAAAAATTGACTTCACCCTGTGTGTTGCTAAAACCCACAGCAGGATCTCAGGTAGGACTGTCCTGCTAGAGCCCCTGTTGGCTGCGCTCACCTGCTCTTCACTTGAACTTGACCCCGTAAGCAGGGGGCTCTCTATATTGGGTTCTGTGTGCTCAGTGGCTCTGCTGTCCCTCAGGATTAGGTCTCCTTGTCAGTTCCCAAGCAGTTCCTTACTTGCTAGTTTATAGGAATTAGAGAAGCTCTGGTCCTCCATCTGCACAGGGAATTCATTATTTGGATCTTTTTAGCTACCACAAATCTCATCTGCAAGGAGGTACGACATACACGAATAAATTATTTAAAAGTCCATAGTAAAGATTTTATTGCTCATATTTCCTTAAAATGCCTTGTGTTCATCTTGTTGCTTTGTGTCCCATGGTAATGAAGGTGATAGTGGCAGCAACGCCCCAGGATGAAGGACTTCTCTGTGCCACGGCTGGGCCAGTCTGCCAGTCCGCCAGTCCTCGCAGTAGAATGGACATAATTGAATATTTTAAAACCTAATTCTCAAGATGATTTCTCCCATTAATTGAGCGCTTGGTTAAGCACGAGTGGATGGGCCCATCTAGCCCTCACCCCTGCCCCCGCTTCTCGGGAGAAGAGGATTTCCATGTGTCATTGTGGGCCAAGTAGTTCTTGGCTGTGGGGTGTCACAGGACATTTAGCCGTGTCCTGTGTCTCTCCCTACTAATTACCAGCAGCAGCCCTGCTCCCCTTGTGCTGGCCACCAAAATTGCCCATGCACATTGCCAGTCCTGTCCTGGGGGGGGGGTGATGGGGGGTCGGGGGTGCATTTGCTTCTGGCTGAGAGTCACAGGTTCAATGATGAAACTGAAGCCTTTGAGGTCAGTGAGGACATAGAAAACAAGTGCCCAACAGCAAGCAAGGGTCAAGCACTTGGTAGGTTCCAGGTGAGGCTCGGATGATGGACAGTTGCTGGATTCACTCCCCACAGTGGCCACAGGAGGTGTAGCTTTCCTCCTCCCCTCGGATCAAGCTCTGAGCATCCCCCTCTTCTGCTGCCAGGTTGGGGGCTGCGGGGCTGCCTGCCCAAGGCCACCCAGCAGGCTAGCAGCTGGGCTGGGATTTGAACTGCAGTGTCTGCCTCCTGACCCCTGCTTACTCCAGGCCCCCACAGTCTTTCCCACCAAATTATATGAAGATAAAGTTGACAGGTGCTGGGCTGAGCTTGGCTGATGGACACCAAGCCTTGGAGCTGGTGTGCAGAGCGAGCCTGTGGGGTCCCTTTTCTGCACATCTGTGTTGAGAAAGTGAGGGGGCGGAGGCCCGCCCCTGCCCCAGTGGACAAGCCGCTTTTGAAGTCCCTGGGGAGTCTCATTCCTGCTCCCTTTGCCATCTGTAGCTGTCTCTCAAGACCAGGTCACCTCAGAGTTGAGGTTTCTTGCCTGTCTGAGGAGAACTGGCCATTTGTCATGGGTCATGGCTTTAGACCCAGCTGGTTTAGAGGAGCCCAGCAGGCCCCATGGTACAGTCCCAATGCAGTTGAGTGGCCAGGGCCAGCGGGCAGGGTCTGGGGGGCTCTGGTTGGCTCTTTGTTTTATTAAAAGAAGCACTTTGGATTCTGTCTTCCTTCTCTCTCCCCCAGCAAAGGGAGGCGCAGGGGCAGCAGGTGGGTGGTAGGTAGTTTGAGGTTCAAAGCCGCAGGCTGCAGGACCACCTTCGTCTCCCTGTTGAAGTACCAAACACAGAAGGAGAGGATAATCACCAAAGGCTCCCTCCCTCTGTCTGGTTCTGAGTGGGGTTATCTGCAGCCTGGGAACCTCTGGACCAGTCACTGCAGATCTCCCTGGGCCTGGCTGCTGCCCTGGCCTGGCTGCTCCCCAGCAGGTGTGGGCTGTGTGAACAGCCCCTGTCCCCATGCCCGTGAAGGCCATGCCATTTTCCAGCCTGGCTCCTGATCTCCACATCTGGACCTCGTGGGGGCTGATGCAGTTCACTGATGTTTATTTTGAGATTTACACCCGTGGATGGGCCAAACCAATTTCGTGGGCAGCATGGCCAATTTGTCTTAGAGCTTTGTGTTTAATAGAGGGCTGGGAGGCCGCCTTCCTGGTGGCTTTAAGGGTTTAGCGTCGGGTGACACTGGAAATCAGCCACCAGCCAGCCCCGCCCTCTCCTTCCACATGCCTGTGTCCCAGCCAGAATGGTACATGCGCCCATCTATCCCCCCACCCCACCTGTGCCTGCGAGCACTCCTGTCGGTGTGTAAGTCTGACTTCTAACAGTGCCATACATTTTCAGCCTCACCAGCCTCCATGAAGATGGGACAGGCAGGGAGTCTGTCCGGCAGCCCAAAGCCTTTCTCCCCGCAAGCGTCTGCGCACATCATGATGAAAATGGACAAGACATCCACCACCGGAAGCCTCCTGAACCTTAACCTGGGTCAGTTGGCAATTCTGGCAGAGTCTTTCTGTGACAACTGTGACTTGGCAATTGTAATGTCCTTTTCTATGTGTAGTTCTTGAACCTTTGAACTCTTTTCTCTGTGCAGATAATTAAAAAGGTGCAGTGGGTGAAGGTGAGGTGAATCATTCCCCCAGCCCTCCTTAACTTTGTTTTGTTTTTAGCATGGCCTCACGGAGTTACTGAGGCTGGCCTTGAACTTGCAGTCCTGGGGCCTCAGCCTCCTGAGTCACTGGAATAACAGACATGCGACACCACACCCATTTGCAGCTGTTCTTGTCTTGAAGGGCCTTAGGGCAGTGTTCAGAAGCTTGTTTTTCCTTAAGCCTATAAACCAGATCACTGATATGTGAATACATACATGTAGTGGAAAGAAGTTCCATGAACCAACTTTCCTGTGCCCAGTGTACTCTGATACACTGTTCCCTTTAATTTTCTGATATCGATTTTCATCCCTTGAATTAGTATTTTTTAATCAATTGGGTTTAGGTGGTTATTTAGAAAATACTGTGTTAGGAGAAAAAAAAACCTGTTAGGCCAAAGTTTTACAAACATGCACGAGTAATGCCAAACAGCCAAGTACGGAGTCATTTTGAGCCATTCTGTCATGACTCTTGCTTTTGTTGAGCACCTAGTATTGGGTAGTATTGTAGGCCTGGGAGAGAGGTTAGCCAGTCAGCTAGGGACCCGGCTCTTTCAAAGCTTCAGGTCCAGAGAGTGTACTCAAAGTAGGTGGGCAAGAGGGTTCACGCCTCCGTAAACACGTAGGAGGAAGAATCAGCCATGCCAACAGGAGGAAGAACATTCTAGGGGAAAGAAGAGGTCCTAGAGGTGGTGGGTGAGGACCCACTTGCTGTGCTGTAGGAGTGGCCAGGAGGCCTAGGTGACTGCATCCTGTGGGCAGGGGCAGGAGGTGAGTAAATTGAGGGCTTGCAGACCCTGAGGTGGAGGGACCTGTGCCCACCTGAGGTGTCAGAAGGACAACTCTCTGTTGATCAGTCATTTTTCTGGTCAGTTGTGTCTCCACCCCACATGTGACCATGTCTGGGACATTTTCTTGTCCCCAGTGCCGCTGAGTCTCCTGTGGTGCCCAGGACCCTCATGGTGTGGAACTCCTGGACCACGTGGTAACTGGGCCGACTCCCTGGCCAGCGGCAGAGCTATGGGCCAAGAGCTCCCCTTGGAATCAGTTTAAGATGCTTGTCAGACCCCCGGTGGGGAGGGCAGAGGGCACTTGGTGGCAGGTGCTCTGAGGCCAGCTCTGCAGGAGGTGAGTGCCAGCCATCTAGACGGACAGGCAGGTCTGGGGGTGTGCAGTGCCTCTGGAGCTGGGAGACACCAGGTCTGGACAGCACCCTGGGTGCCCAGCAGAGCCCAGCAGCCCTGCTGAAGCCCAGCTGTCTGTCCTTGGATCCAGGGTCTCCTGCGTGCTGGGTTGCCTGTTCCCGCAGCCCAGGTGGAACAGGGCACTCAGGGTGGAGCTTGGGGATGGGATTCAGAGTGACTAGAACAAAAAGGAACCCACTTGCTGCCTTGGGAACATTGACTGTTTCCTACCATTCCCAGAATGGTGGCCTCCTTTCCCACAGCCTCCTCCCTCCTGCACACCCGAGCAGCCAGGCTGTACGGAGGCCTGCTCCCTGCATTCCTCTCTGCCAGTCACGTGTGGCCAGAATAGCTCCTTCCGTAAATGGGGTGACCGGCAGGCATCCTGGTGACACTGTGGGTCTCTCAGTGTGGCTTGACTCACATATGTGGAAGTGCAGGACCCTTACTGGGGCGTCTCTGGTGGGTGGGGAGTGGCCATGGGCAGTGGTGCTGGCTGCGGCTCCTGCCGCCTCTCGGGAGGCCCACAGCCCCCGACACACTGGGCAGTTTTGCTTCCTTCCCAGCAGGGATGAAGGCATGTGAGCTGGGTGGTGCTGTGGGTAGGATCTCAGGTCCCTCATGGGCAAGGATCCACTGGGTCCTGAAGTCCAGCAAGCCGAGTCCCGCTGCCTGGGGCTGAGCGTGAGCTTCGTGGGCTTAGTCACGTCTGTCCCTGTGACACCCTTCGCCAGATAGGAGTGATACAGAGTGCCAGAGACAGACGGACAGTAACAGTCACAAAACAGAATTCCATTAAAAAACCCCACAACAAAAACAAACAGACAAATGGATAGACAGACAGAACACTGGAAAAGGCAAAATCATAGTGATGGAAGCAGCCCGGGGTTGGGGTGGAACACTTGAGCTTCCTGCCTGAGCCTCATGAGTTACTGGAATTATAGGTGTGTACCACCATGCCTGGCTGGTGGTTAATTTTTTTCTTTCTTTCTTCTTTCTTTCTTTCTTTCTTTCTTTCTTCTTCTTTCTTTTCTTTCCTTTCTTTCTTTCTTTCTTTCTTCTTTCTTTCTTTCTAATTGCCGATGGACCCATTATCTTTATTTTATTTTATGTTTTAAATTTTTTCTATGTGGTGCTGAGGCTTGAACCCAGGGCCTCATATGTGCTGGGCAAGTGCTCTGCTCCTGTGCTTCAGTCGCAGCCCCTGGTAGCTTATTCTTAACAAGAACGGACATAGTAGCCATTGATCGAGGCGAGAACACTTATTTTGTAAAAGAGGGTGCTTTCCTTTGGTTGTGTTCTTCCTGTGAATGTGCAACAGGTGAGTCTTCCTAGAGTAAACTTGAAGGGCCGCATCTATCACAGGCATGCATGTGCACAAAAGTGCAACATAGGTCGAGGGCTCAGGTGAGGGCTGTCTCTTGATGAGCCCCATGAGGCAATGCAGCTACCACGGTGAAGGCCGTGCTGGATTTCTTTACTCACAGAAGTGGTCTTACACCAGGGTCTCAACCCCAGCTGCTCCTAAGAGTCACCTGGGGGGTTTCTCCAGGTCTCCCAGACTGTAAGTCAGGGTTTCTGAGGGCCTGATGGATGCCGTATGTCAGCACATGTATATTTTTTATTTTGGGGTTGGTTTCTTCGTATTTGTTTTTAACCCCGTTAACATTAAAGTGCCCAAGGCAGAGGCACGGGGTGTTTTGCACTCCACGTGAGCCTCAGTTGGCCACAGGGTTGGCGCGCTGTGCTGCTGTTTCACTATCAATGCTCTTTGTAAGCTGCAGATCCAGGCAGGTGCAGGTGAGTTTCTAGTTCTTCCTCAAGGAAATTTGAATGAAAGTTCTTCCCACCCAGGCTTCCTCCCTCCCTTGAGGGCCTCTCTGAACAGCCTTCCGATGGGCCTGTGAACACACAGTGCACACACACATGCGGGAACACATGCACACCTGGACTTTTGAGGGTGCTTTTCTGGAATCATAGCGGTAGCATCTTTGCTAGCTTTGAGCACTTACTTCCAGAATCTTGCACGTTTTGAGGAAAGAGCCCTACCCAGTTAACCTGGGTGGGAAGGAAGGTCATTGGGGCAGTTTGTTGCTTCTGTTGGGTGGGGGTTTTGGGGACCTCACTCCTTTTGGTCACTAAAGGAACTGGTTTCTCCAAATGCAGTGCTGGAGCATGCCCTAACTGGTTGAAGGTGAAGGGCTTTGGCTCATGCCAAAACAGAAGGAGAAAAGCAAGTGAAAGTTTTGCAAGCTCTGGGATGATCTCCTGGGGCTTCTTTAACAGGCCAGTGAATAGGTTGCCTTGGGTGCGGGGTCAGCAGGGAGTGAAGGGAAGTCCAGGAGATGAGCCCACAGTGGCTAAGAGCAGGCTCAGAGGTGGCTTCTCCTCTCTGGTGGGTGATCAGATTTCACCTGCTTTCTGACCTGTGTTCTGGGGTTGGCTGGGTTGGGTTGGAGGGGATGCCACAGAATAAGGTCAAGGGAAAGACAGGCTCCCCTCCCCCATGATCTTACCTTGCTTTGGGATGGGAGAGCAAGTTCATCAACATGGGCTAATTGGCCCATTTGGTTATACAAGAGCCCTTGGTGGAGTGACGCAGGGGACTTGGGTTAGGGGATGTCATCGCAGAGGGCTTTGCCTGGGAGTCATGATGAAGAACTTTGGTTCTTACCTGAGAGACCTGTTGGTCACAGGTTAGTGTCCAGGAGGAATCTACTTACCTGGCCTCTGCGGAGGCTGTCAGGTGAAGGGAGGCACAGCCAGGAAGACTTCCTCTCCCCTGTTTTCCTTTTCTAGTTTGATCCCCAGATTGGGTAGACCAGGAATGACCAAGGAAGCCTCAGTGAATGGTAGGCAGCCAGGGTCCCCAGCCCCAGGTGTCTCCAGGGGCCCTGAGCCTCATTTGGGTGGAAGCCCCAATCACTGGTCTGGGGAGTTTGGAGCAGGTGTTGAATGCTGGGTGTTCTCTCCCTGCTGATTGTGAGACTGAGCTCCTCTGGCTTTGGAGGGTCTCGGGTCCTACAGACTCTCTGCCTGGCACCCTCCAGCTTACACCTGAAAGTCGCCAGTGGGAATCCACCTGCTGCGGGAGCTCACTGGCCGTCACCCCAGCCTCCCATGTTGCTGGGGAGAGCTCAGTGGTGAGTACCACTCGGGCCCCGCGCCTGGGCTTAGGAGGGTGTGGTGGTGTCTTCCAGATGGTAGCAATGCCGAGATGGACCTGAAGGATCTGAGTGAGTCCATGCAGCAGCAGTCCACCCCGGCACCCCTCATCTCCCCCAAGCGGCAAATCCGCAGCAGGTTCCAACTGAATCTCGACAAGACCATAGAGAGCTGCAAAGCACAGTTAGGTATGGCTTCTGGTGACTTGCTGTTCCTAATAATGTTTCTAATTGTTTGTAACGATGACATCCACCTGGACCAGTGAGGGTCCAGTCCTGGCTGCTCTTAGCAGCTGTTCTGACCTTGAACCACCGGTGGAACTAAAATGTATTTCCACTCATGGCAAAGTGTCCTGGACCTGCTAGTTAATTATTTAGTTGATCCTTGGTGAAGACAGCCTTGAGGACTCAGGGTGCTGAGTGCTCCTCTGCCCCTGCCTCACCAGTGTCTCACATCTGTCCTGAATGGGTCTATAGGAACCTGTCCCCGCAGGTGGGCCGGTCACTTAATCCCTCTTGGGTCCTCCCACACAGCTTTGTAAAGCCCCCCATTCCTGTTTACTGAATGCCTGTGGTACATCCTGCCCTGTGCTCAGCACAGTGCATCCATCATTCTGGGAGATTGCTACTATTCTCAGTCTCATTTTTCAGATGAAGAATCTGAGGCTCAGAGAGGTGCATCATTTGTTCAAGGTCACACAGCCAGTGACACCAGGAGCAGGATTTAAAATGTCACCATTTTGATTCTGGTACCTAGTACTTACTACACGTTTGGTCCAACTTGTCTTTCTTGGGTCCAGCCATTAGCTACACTAGCACAAACATGAGATCTAAAAACCATACCATGCCTGGGTGTTCTGTGTTTCTCCTGTGATTTTGACCGGGCCCTGGTGGAGGCAGGAGTGTTTCCTACAGATCTGCCAACCTCCCGGGTCCTGAGCTCCTCATGGCTCTTGTCCTCTTGTGGGTCTCTCTTTGTGTGTCCAGGTCAAGACAGATGATTCAAGAGGCCATTGCTCCTGAGGGAAGAAATCCAAAGAGTCGATTGGGTTTTCTTTCTGATTTTAATTTTTGGGCATAGTATTGTTTACCTGTGGCCTGGCCACACTCGGCCATTGCCGGAAGCACAGTGGGGCTGAGCAGAACTGCTCCTGGGAGGGGCTTCTCCCCTGTTTGGAGCACCTGCTGTTTTGTGCCCCCTCCCCCCTCTTTTTTTTTGGCGGGGCTGGGGATTGAATCCCAGCTTTGTGCATGCAAGGTGAGCACTGTACCCACTGAGCCACATCCCCAGTTCCTGTTCTTCCCTTTCGGTGGACATGGGCACATGCAAGTCCATCTTGGCCCCTGTGAGTGGAAGAACAGCGAACAGTCCACTCTGTCCTGGGGCCTGCTGGTTACTCTGTCACCTGAAGAACCCCCGCCCCTCTCCCATGGCTGCTTGGCCACAGGCCTGTGTCCGAAAGTAGGCAAGTCCTCTGTTCTTTGCTGACTCTGCCCGCCACCTTGGTGAGTTGGGCACCATATCCTAAGTTAGAAAAAGCAAAACACAGACATAAATGGGTGCCCCCGCCTGCACAGCATTCCCTAATGAAGGTGCCTGTGGCTGGGTGGGATTGAGGGCCTTGGCCTACTTCTGGAGGCCTGGACAAAGGGTGTGAAGGGCACAGAGGCTTTGGAAGCACACGGGAGGAGGCTGGTGATGAGTCTGAGCCTGAGATCCACCTTCTCCTTTTGTCTCC
This sequence comes from Marmota monax, assembly GCF_021218885.2. Classification (NCBI taxonomy): domain Eukaryota; kingdom Metazoa; phylum Chordata; class Mammalia; order Rodentia; family Sciuridae; genus Marmota; species Marmota monax. Next base: position 356,011 of record NW_026692020.1, on the reverse strand, counting down.
TGGTTGTCTTCCTGTCCTAGGACAGGTGATTCTCTGAGCCTCTATTTTTTTTTTTAATATTTTTTTTTTAGTTGCAGATGGACACAGTACATTTTATTTTATTTATTTATTTTTATGTGGTGCTGAAGATTGAACCCAGGGCCTTGCATTGGTGAGGCGAGCGCTCTAGCACTGAGCTGTGACCCCAGCCCTGAGCCTCTATTTTTTAACCTGTAGGTTGGCTGGTTTGAGTGGCTTGTCCCTTTGTTCCTCTACCCTCTCCCTCTCTTATCAGCGATGCGGATTTAGCTTGCTCCTGTTTAATCATACGTAGGGAGGTCCCAGGTCACCTCTGAAGGCTAAGGCCCGAAGCCCCTGCAGACACGGCTCCCGCTGGTCACTTGTATCCAGCTGCTGCTTCCATTTACTCCCATCCCTTGCGCCAGTGTGATGTGATTTGAGTGTGTTTTTCTCACTCCAGCCTTTGGCATGGGAACCATCTGCACTTCCTAGTCCTGATTTTGGTTCGATGACTGCGCAACAGGCTGGGTTTTCTCTTTTGAATTTAGGCATCAATAAAATCTCGGAGGACGTGTACACGGCCATGGAGCACAGCGACTGGGAGCATTCCAAGATGTCGGAGAGTAGAGACAGTAAGTACCCCAGTGACAACGAGAGCAGAAGTCCAAGAATGAGCCAGAAGACGCGGAGGACAAGGATGGAAGCACGCTGGACAAGGAGCCACCCGCTGCCAAAAAAAAGCCCAAGCCCGCCAACCCCATGGAGGTCCCTGAGGAGCTGAAAAGCGGTCTCCAGTCAGTGAGAAGGAAGAGCCCACAGCCGCGAAGGCCAACCCGGAGCCCAAGAGGGACCCTGCCAAGAGAGCAAAGCCATCCCTGCATCCTGCCAAGGACAAACTGAAGGGCAAAAATGAGATGGATTTTCGATGGTGCACTTGGGCCTGGACTTGGATTCAGAGAGTGAAGTTGTCATAGATTTGGGAGACGACCATCCTGGGCGGGAGGGCCGGAAAAATAAGAAGGAACCCAAAGAGCCACTTCCCAAGCAGGACGGTAAGTCCTTATGTCCGTCTGCAGGTTCTCACTGGAATGCCCCCGGCCCTTGGGTTGGCAGAAGCCATGGGGCCCCCAGCACCATTCAGCCAGGAAAGCTTCGATGGCCTTACGTTCCCAGGCTGAGGACAGAACAGGACCAGGGCTTAGGTGTAGGCCCCCTGACCTTGGCCTGCTCAGTGCCCACCATGATTGATTGGGAGCCCAGACAAGGAAGCACTTAGAAAATGGTAGTTGATTTTAGTCCTCTTTAGCCTAAGCCACTGCTTTTCCAACAGGCTCACTCATGTCCCTGAAGTGTTTCTTGACATGTCGACCTCTGACCAGGCTCAGGTGCCTATGAGCATTCAGTCAGAGGTCCTCCTTAGTCCAGCTTCCTGTCTGTCCATAATGCTACTCAGGCATTACCAGGTAAATTTTCTTACAAGAATGTGAAACTGTTTGGTAATTGGTACCTGAGTGCCTGAGAACCTTTGAGGACCTAGAAACCGAAGGGGCAGTGTCTGGTGACATGCCACCTGATTTGATGTCCGTCCTGTTCATTTAGCTGACTCGAGCCGAGGGCTGCTCATCCTGGCACTAGGGACACTTTGCCCTAGAGAGTTCTCTGTCCTGTGCGCTGGAGGGTCTCTAGGAGCATCCTGGCCTCTACCACTAGGTGACAGCAGGACCTTCCTGGTGTTGGCTGTTAGGTATCCCTGGAGGGCTCTATGACACTTCATAGAGCACCCTTTCTCTGCAGGAAAACCCACTAGCGGGAGCTTGGGAATGAGTCGGAGGGTGTTCTTGCCCTGACAAAGCCATCAGCATATTTTCCAGCTGGCTTGGCAAATGGGTGATGGGTGGAGCCCAGCATGCCCACGGAAGGTACTGAAGAATTAATTAAGGGTCCCTGGAGAAATGTTGCCTGAGGACAGATTAGAGATCATAACCATAAAGCCTTATGTACTTTGTGGGTAACTTAAAGCATAGCCAGGTTTAGTTTTTGACTATGCCTTACTTCTTTTTTTTTTTATGTTTTTTTTTTTATGCCTTACTTCTGACAGCTGCTAGCTTCTTATCCAAACCATTGAGTAAGATGTGAGTCTGTGTTCTTTGAATTTCCCCAGTCTGGTGGCTTAAAGCAAGGGCTCAGTGTGTGTGTAGAATCTTGCTGCTGTGGAGTCTCAGTTGTTAGTGAGGAGAGAGGGTATCCCGCCGCTCAGGAAGAGAGAACAGGATGTCTCTGAAGCGTGCAGGAGTGGAGAGGGAAAGGAGACACAGCACAGAGAAGGCAGGCTGACTGTCTCTGGCCATCTCTTAGATTCATAAATGCTTTGGAAAAATACAGTGACATCATGCATTGAGTTCTGAGAGGCTGCTCTTTATTATTGCAGAAAAAATGGGCAGTAGCATTTGTTCTGTGAGGATTGTGGAAGTGTGATTTGGGTGTAGGTGGTACAGGACTCCTGAGGCACATTTATACTGTTCTGTTCTTTCTGGAACAGGCCTTTTGATTGATTGATTCATTTAATGCCCCTTCCCCTTCCAGACAGGTTTTTCATCAGATTGACAAGAATACATAATCATTAAACAGAAAGAAAATAAAGAAGTCAGTGTAAAAGGGAAATGAAGGAGAATAACTGGGCAACACTTTTATGCAAAAGTACGTGCTATCAGCGTTTAGAGTTGGGCTCTGAGCTTCCTGGCCATGAAAGCAAAAAAGGAAGAGATCCTTAAAAGATCTCACACTCTCCAAAAACTCAAAATTAATCCAGTTGTTGAGAAAAAATAGAGATTTTCCTCATGCTGATGTCTCCAGGAAACTTCTCCTGGAGCCCCTGAGTAGATGCTGGATGATTGAGCAGAAGATTCTAGAACCCAGTTCAGTTAGCAGCTTCTTAGTGATTAGGAAAAAACAAATGATCTTAAATCCAGAGTCGCTTGGTGGTTTGGGTCTCAAAGGCTCAGTCTTGGACTCTGCAGTGGAGCAGGGTCCCTACCAAGTGCCTTCGCTTTTGCTCAGTTGAAGGGGAGGGCATTTGGGACTGTGCCGTAGGGACTCCCACTCACCCTCAGCGTGGAGTGTGGCATGTGGTGGAGTAGGTACTTTCAGAGCAGAACCGCTCCGATCAGAAGCAAAGGGAGCCCCTAGAGACCCTGCTACCTGCTGCACCCAGGAGTCCTGCCACCCTTCCCCACTGGGATGCTAATTCAGGGTGGCAAGTTCTGGAATATGTCAGGGAATTTGATTGGGCAGCTTCCAGGGTGCCAGCCCTTTAAAGGCTTCACCCTTTTGGGATGAATTTTGGGTGATTATATACTCCAGATTTCTAACCAGTGAAATTTCCTTGAGATTCCTCCCCACCAATCATCAGAATACCCTAGAAATTAAAATTTGCCTAAATGATAACGTGGGGAGCTGGAGGCGGGAGTCTTTTCGGGCCCCCCACCCCTTTTCCTGAAGGAAGAGCCAGCATGACCCTTGCAGAGCAGCTGCCCCACTGCACAGCTGCGTGTTTGCTCTTATAAATCAGAAGGGAGTGACCCTTTGGCATTGCCCTTGGCAGGGGCACGCAGGCCACATTGCCCAGCGATACACACATTTTCTCATTGGCAGAGAGGGAGGCGTTGAATGTGCTTCTGCAGGTGGGAGACCGGCTGGTGCCAGGCCTCTGCCCAGCTCTCAGTAGAGCCCAGATGAATGCCTCCTGTGTACCTTGAAGGAGCAGGGGCTGTGTTCAGTACTTGCAGGTCACCTAGGAAAGATCGGGACCCCTCATTGCAGGAAGAGAACCCTGCCCAGCTCCACTTGGGCTGATGCCCAGTAGCCGGCTGAATGCTCCCCTCCAGGAAAGCAGGAGGGCTGCCCCAGGCTGGCCCAGAGTCGGCCAGCTGCTGTCCCTCAGCTTCTTTCTCCCGGCCTCCTAAACCCCACAGCATCCTGACCATCCTCCCTTCATCACGCTCTCATGTTTTATTTGAGGAGTTTGATGTCCAGGCAGCACGGAGTCTGAGGTCAGGGGTGGTTAACCCGCACCTGTGTTTGCAGTGTGTTCCCTGATGTCCTCTTGGGGACAAGTCCGTCTAATCCACGATTGGGACTTCGGTGGCCATGAACAACCCCCTTTCTGAATGTGCCCCCTGCTCTCTCAGTGCTTCTGGCTCTTCTGCCTCGACTAGTGTTAGGGGGAGGTTCTGGCTGTGCGTGGGGCAGAGTTCCTTTTAGTGTCAGCACCTCCCTGGGACGTTGTCCTGGAGGGAATTGAAGAGACAGAGGGGGCTTTTCTTTCTGGGCGGGTGGCTCCATGCTGCTCAGTCCTTGCCAGAGGAGAGGCCATCTGGTTCTTGGGGTGCGGGTGTTAGAGGATCCCTACCTGAAGGGCTTCCCCTGGCCCTCTGGAGTGAGTCCTTTCTTAGACAAGCACTTGCAGGGATTCTGTCACCCACTGCTTCCTTCCCTAGTGGGGGGTCGTGTTCACCTCCTGTCCCCCAGGGTTCTTGGCTTGGGTCTCGATGCCAGCCGGGCTCAGTGGAGGTGAGATGGAAGGTGGAACTGCTGCTCCTCGGTGGGCGCCTGGTGCGGACCTCCCTGGTCACCCTTGGCTTTGGTTGGTTTTGCCCAGAACTCACAGGCAGGTTCCTGCCGGGAACCAAGTCCAACCTGCTCTGTTTGTCTGTCTGTCTCCACACCCTGGCTGTAGTCATCGGTAAAGCGCCACTGTCCATGACTTCGGGCAGCCGGTCTCCCCCCGAGATGCCGGTGCTCACCCGCTCCTCCTCCCAAAACCCCGTGGCCGGCATCCCGGCCAACACCAGCACAATGTCCACTGTCACAGGAAGCCTGGTGAAAAAGCAGAGGCCGCTCTTACCAAAGGAGACTGCCCTGGCCGTGCATCCGGTCGTGTGGAACTCATCAAGTAAATTTCAAACTTCCTTCCAAAAGTGGCACATGCAGAAGATGCAGCATCATCAGCAGCAGCACAGCCAGCAGCAGCAGCCTCAGTCTTCCCAGGGGACGAGATATCAGACCAGACAGGCTGTGAAAGGTATAGCCCCCTTCTGCTCTGTGTGGCACCCACTCCCATTGCCACATCGACAGGACAAAAAACATTGCCGTTTTATTTTTCCCCTCTGTTTGTGTTCCGGCCATCGTGTCCTGAGGGCCTCACACGTTCCATTTGGCATTATTTTTTTTTAAAGTTGGCTTGCAACTCACTTTTTCACTTAATTTTTCTTTTTTAAGGTGATACATGCCTCTCTTCTCCTTAGAAATGGGACAGGATGTTTATATGATAATTTTGTTGAGTGTTGTCCGGTTCACCTTCCATTTAATTGTCCTTCCTTCCTCGGTAGCCATGATCAGTCACCTAAAACCCTTTCCTATGCATGCACGCACAAGTATGTACACACACCGACCCCCACACACCCACACACCATAAAAGTACTTATTTCCCCCTTTTTTTTTCTTTTTTAAGACATAAAAATGGTACCATACTTGCTTTTTTTTTTTTTTTTCACCCATCAGCATGTTTCGAGGTCTGCCTGTGTCCCAGCATATGGCCCTGCCTTCTTCTTTTGGACTGCTGCGTAGTATTCCCTAGTTTATGTAAAGCATTTCCTTCCCGGTGGGCTTAGGTAACTTCCATTTTTTTTCCTACCATAAGCAGTGCTGCAAAGAAAGTTGTACCTTTGTATAATGTTTCCAAGGGCACATGAGCAAAGCCCTAGGCCTTGTTTGGGGAAGAGTACAGTGAAAGAGGTTGACAGCAAAGCTTACTCTAAAAAACAGGGATTTGCCACACCCATGAGATATGCAAGTGGCAGGAACTGCTTGCTGAAGTTGCAGAATTGAAACTCCCACCAGAAAGCAGGATGCTCCATCTGCAGCTGACGTCAGGGCACACAGAGGGCTGGCTGATCTGCCCAGGGTCAGTTTTCCCAGGTTTGTGAGGCTGGGGTACATTTTGTTCCTCGGGGAACCTCCTCTAGATCCTGGAAAGTGGGGCCCCTGATTGAAAGTCTCCTAGTGAGTGCACCCTGGTGAGCAGGCCTTCTGATTAGCAGCAGGATGCAAGGTAAAAAGGTCACCTCAGAGGAACCCCATGTAACCCTCCAAAGATTGGCGAATGGGAGAGGAAGGAGTGGAAAACTGGAGAGGTCAAGTTGGAAGACAGTTGAAGTGACCTAGTGCTTAAAATGTGTTTGGAGCTGGGCACAGTGGCCCACGCCTGCAATCCCAGCAGTTCGGAAGGCTGAGGCAGGAGGATCGAGAGTTCCAAGCCAGCCTCAGCAAAGGCAAGGCATTAAGCAACTCAGTGAGACCCTGTCCCTAAATAAAATACCAAATAATTCTGGGGATGTGGTTTAGTGGCTGAGTGTCCCTGAGTTCAATCCCTGGAACAAAAAGAACAGTTGTTGGGACAGATCTAGGTTGCTGGAAATGAGGATGAGTATGTCTTGTCTTACTATCCCGTGAGCAGATGCTCTTTTCCCAGGGGAGGTTTGGTGTTTCCAGAAAGACTTGTGGACATTATGGTCCTCAGCTTTCCAATTGTCTCTGTCAAAATAAAGTGATGAGGACCGATGGCATGTTTGCAGCACTAGTTAAGGTGATAAGACACACCTGAATCAGCTGGGCACTCCCGCACCACTAGTTAAGGTGTAATCAGTCATACACTGGTGCACTAGACAGGGAGTCCAGGTGAACTGACTTCTGCTTTGACCTGTGTGGAGGTTTTGGGCCTGTGGGTAGGTTGAGGGAGCAGGGAGGGTGCAGTGAGGGCTCAGGAGAGTCAGGAAAGTTGGACAATATGGGGGCAGAAGGGCTGGGCCATCCAGGGTGGTGAGGCATCTCCCCTCCCATGGGGCTGGAAGACAGAGCCCCCTCTTCTGTTGCCCTGTTGCAGGTTGGAACCAGCTGGGGTTCCTTGGGCAGCCTGGAGTCTGCCCCAGGCACTCGGGGCACCAGGGCTGCCTCACAACCTTGAGCTCTCAGAGATGGTTCATGTTTCCTCAAGTTTTTCTACTGGGGTTGGGACCTAGCCTGGCTCCTTTGGTCACTTTAGAGTAAAAAAATCCCACAGGGTGCGTCAAGGGCTGGGCTGCACTTGTCACCACAGCGTTGTGCTGGGACAGCCCTTCCTATGTTTCTGGGTGACCAGGACCCTTTGTTCTCCTAGCTGTCCAGCAGAAGGAGGTCACACAGAGCCCATCCATGTCCACCATCACCCTGGTAACCAGCACACAGCCATCCCCCCTGATCAGCAGCTCTGGCTGCACAAGCACCCTCACGTCATCAGTCAGCGCCGACCTGCCCATTGCCACCGCCTCGGCCGACGTCGCCGCCGACATCGCCAAGTACGTGAGCAAAGTGAGTGGCAGGCGCCTGGTTGGCTGCTGCAGGGCACCTGGGCAGAGGACCCTGTTGCTCCCAGCCCAGATCCACACTGGCTCTGAAGTCTATTCTCAAAGGGTATTGTAGGGCGGACTCAATCTCACACCAGGAAGGCTTAGATCCTAAAACCAGCCCATAAAATCCAAAAGGCGCTGGAGTCCCCTTTGGAATTCAGGCTGCTCATGAAGGACAGGATTTCTTTGAGTGCTAGAGCAAAGGACAGCTGACCCAGGGGTTCAGGGTCCCCGAGGTTCTGAACAGGGAGGATTCCAGGGTCAGTGATATGCCACTCACGATGGTTTTCTGGCCTGTTCATCACCTGAGCCAGTTTTGAGTTAATATTTTTATTTAAACTTAATTCCTGTTGTTTAAATCCATTCAGTTTAAAAACCTAAATAAATGAAGCTTAATCTCACCAGATACTGTTTGTGTCAAGGCTTGGACTGGAGGGAGACTGACCACTGACCGGGGTGTCATGGCCCCCACCCCGGGGAGCCTTTCTTGCTGACGGCTCTGTGGGGTTGGAAGAGGGTTGATGGGGATGTGTTTTCATTATCGATGTAAGGTGGTATCTGGTATTTTCTGTCTGTTTTTCAATGTGCATTTGTCCCTGCTGTCCCCCTCCTTTGATCTGGTCCCAGCTGTTAATTTACAGATAGGTAAACTGAGGCTGGCTGGGTGGTCAGGCTTATCACTGACACTAAGCCCATGTTCCCGGTTCCTGTGGCCATGTGCCTTCCACTGCCCCCTGCAGTCCCCTTTCCTCTGAGGCAGGACCTATTTCCAGGGACGTTTTCTTCACCATTTAAAAGAACGAACAGGTCACTTTGGGGGATGAGTCCGGGGGCTGGGGATGAGGCTCAGAGGTACGCACAGCAGAAAGTGCGTACCCTGGCAGCAGCCTGCGGAGGGCTGTTCTCACAACAGATATTTCACTCATTTGACTCCAATTTTAGGGTAAATTGGGGTTCCTCTCTTGGGGCACACCAGCTGTCATGCAGTTGCGTGCTCACACGGATTTGTTTTTGTGCATAACAGAATGCGAACAGGCATTCCTTTATGGCCACCTCCCCACTGGTGGGCAGGCCTGGAGTGGCCTTGGCCTGGTTTTCCCAGTCCCTTGTGCACACCCCACCAGGTGCTCTGTTGGCACCTGGCTTTATTCCATGGGGAAACCACAGCTTAGGGAAGGTGAGAAACTATGGCCGGACAGAGGCATTGGATTCAGGGTTTCCTTTGTCCCACCTTCCCTCTGAGCTGGAGCTTAGGAAAGCCCAGGAGAGACTGGCCAGGGTCAGAGCAGGCCTGACAGACCTCTCTCCTGAACGCTGCTGGCCCCTGTGGCAGGGGAAGGCGGAGAAAATGTCTTCCCACAAACACATTTGGTCAGCACGTCTCTGGGTGGCTGCCACACTGCCCTGGCTGGTTTCACAGGCTCACCGATGCCTTGAGAGACTCTTTAAAGGGAAAGAAGATGGGAATGAAGTAGGCAGGCAGTGCCTGGACTGAGGGCATTACAATGGCAAATAGCCAATTCCACCTGGCAGGCTGCAAAGGAATGAGATGTTGCAGGTGGGCAGGCCTCGAGCTACCACCAGGGCCTGCGTGTTGCACAAGTTCATTTACAGGAAATGATTGGAATAAGCAAACCTGTAGGGGTAGAGAGCAGGTTGAGGTTTGATGGACAGCTGGGCATGCCTGTGATCCTAGCAGTGTGAGGCCAAGGTGGGAGGAGCACAGGTTTGAGGCCAACGGGGGCTACTTAGCGAGACCCTGCCTCAATATAAAAAATAAAGTGGAATGGGGGTGAGCTCAGAGGGAAAGTGCCCCTGACTGGGTTCAGCCTCTAGTACCAGAAAAGGGCCAGGGTTCTCAGAGACCTGGGAGATGCAGGATGGGGACATTGGAGGGGTGGAGACTAATAGGGAGCGGGCGTTCTTTGGGGCGTAATGAAAATGTTCTGGAATTGATTTATAATGATGAATGAGTCACTTCAAATATTTAAAAGCCATTGGTGTTTTGTGAGCATGTTTGAGCATGCACTGGGGACTGAACCCAGGCCTTTGTGCCTGTTAAACATGCTGTGGACCTATCCTGTCACTGAGCTATGACCCTGGCCACTTAGTCCCTAAAAACCGCTGCATTAGGGGCTGGGGATGTGGCTCAGAGGTAATGCAGTGGCCTGGCATGTGTGAGGCACTGGGTTTGATTCTCAGTACTGCAAATAAATAAACCAAATAAAGGTCTACCAACAACTTAAAAAAGTTAAAAATAAATAAATTTACATTTTAATAAAATTGCAATATACAGTTTACATGGTATGTTGTGGATTCTCTCTCTCTCTCTCTCTCTCTCTCTCTCTCTCTCTCTCTCTCTCTCTAGGATTTGAATTGAATACAGTGGCACTTTACTAATGAGCCTCTTTCAGACAGGGTCTCACTCACTGGCCTTTAACCTGTGATCCTCCTGCCTCAGCTTCCCTAGTAAACGTGTTTTTAAAAGATAATTAATTAGGGCTGGGGTGTAAGTCAGTGGTAGAGCACTTGCCTACTATGCATGAGCCCCTGGATTTCATTCGCAGCCGAGAGAGAGAGAGAGAGAGAGAGAGAGAGAGAGGGGGGGGGGGGGAGGGAGAGGATTCAACAACAGTAACAAGACTGTCTCCCTCAAGCCTACTGTGTTAGACAGGACACATCTGTGGACCGGTTGGGCCTTTCCAGTTCAGTCTGTGGGTGTAGAAACTAGCATCAGAGTTGTGAACTAGTCTTCAGGGCAGGGGGACAAGTGTCTTGGGAGGGACATGGTCACTGCTGCCTTCTCCATGTTGATGTTAGTTCTGTTGCCTGGAAAAGCCGCCGATGTTGACTGGATTGTTTGTGTTTATCTTTCAGATGATGGATGCCATAAAAGGAATGATGACAGAAATATACAACAATCTTTCCAAGAACACTACTGGAAGCACAATCGCTGAGGTTAGAGGTGACAGGACTCCTTACTTGCTCTGGACCTTAGAGGCTGCTAGAAGGGTGGCATGGTGCATGAGCTGCCCGGGCCCCCCGCTACTGCCCCTGCTGTCTGAGGGGTGGGTGAGCTACTTCCTCCCCGATGCCCAGCCAGCAGCTGTTCCACTTGGCCTGGTGTGATAAATAGCCCCGTCTGAACCAGAGTTAGTCCGTGGGTGAGACGGGAGACCCATCCTTCCGCTTCATGTCGAATCAGCGCCATGGTCTTTCCATAGGCCTGCGCCTCTCTGCAGTCATGATCCAAGCATTTGCATACAGAAATTCTCAGGTGGCCCAGAGAAGCCTCAGACTCATAAAGTCTCCCTTGGGAAAGCAACTTTCTAGTGCAGTTTGCAGAATTCTCTCTCTGGCTGATAGACCTGGAGAATGCGCTGCTGGCTGTGTGGCCGGGACAGCATGGGTCAGGTGCTCGCAGGTCACCAGGTGAAGTGCAGGTGGCAGGGTTTCTGGAGTCCTGAGAGGTGAGGACAGAAGTGGGGAGTCCCATGCACAGCCTCTGACATTGTTCTTTGTTTTGCTCAGACCTGGCAGTTTCTGAAGGAAAACTGTGTGAATATGAAGGGTCAGGAGGAATGGATTTAAGAATTCATTTTAAGAACCTGCCTGTGATTGAGGGTGAGCGGGTTCCTAGTGTCTCACCTGAAGCCCTGGTCAGATGTGGGCCGCACTTGTTTTCCCATTTTGAGGGTGATATCCAGCTCCCTCCTCCAACCACTAGACATGAGATTTTGGCACTGAACTGAGGTTCTTCACCCTCAGAGGGTAAATCAGAAGTTTTCAACCTCAGCCCCTGTGACGTTTGTGCTGGGGACTATCCTTAGCAGCACCACTGGCCTCTACCCACTAGATGTCAGTAGTAATCCTCAGTTGTGACAACCAAAGTGACTCCATATTGTCATTGTCATGTGTGACCAAGCCACTTGATAATTAAAACCCTCAGGTCAATTCAGTCTAAGCTTACTTTTCCCTTTAAATCAATATGGTCCAAATTGGGGTTATCCTCCTCCTCCCAAGATACCCTTTCATTTCAAAGAAATGGGATTTGGAATTTCAGATGAATGATCCACCTGGATGTTTTATTAGGTGAAAAGTCACAGCTACCTTTATTTAATTTTCTTAGACAAAAATGCAAACATTTTTTTTTTACTTTTGGGGTGCTGGGGATTGAACCCAGTGGTGCTCTGACACTGAGCTTCACCCCAGCCCTTTCTGTTTATTTTGAGACAGGGTCTTGCTTAGTTGTCAAGGCTGGCCTTGAACTTGCCATCGTCCTGCCTCAGCTTCCTGAGCCTCTGGGATCACAGGCTGTGCCACTGTGCCCGCCTCTATCCAGACTTTTGATGTATTGTTTGGGGGACTTGGTCCTTCACTCTAAGTGGCTTTTTCAAGTGACGGGTCTTTCCATGGTAGATGGTACTCTCCGCTGGTCTTCAGAGCCAGCATTTCTCATGAATTTGGGTCCACCTGGGACTCCCATCCCCAGACAGGTGCTGGGGGAAGGTCAGCGCCCAGCCTGGCTGCCTGAGTCAGCCATGTGGCACCTGTGACCTTTCTGATCAGGAGAGGCTGAGCTCTTGGGGCCTGCTGGGGAGCAGCTGGACCCGCTCAGGGCCTCGTCAGAACCTGCTTTTCTCCTTCCAGATCCGCAGGCTGAGGATCGAGATCAAGAAGCTGCAATGGCTGCACCAGCAGGAGCTCTCCGAGATGAAGCACAACCTGGGTAGGTCCTGGCTGCTGGGCCTGCACTGGGCAGGGCTGGGGGGAACTTCGCGCCTCTGAAGTTGGGCCCAGAAGTGGACAGAGTCAACACTGGGCCAGTGGGACGCCATTTGTGTGGGTTGAGGGGGGTGGGCACACGGAACCCTGGGGAGGCTCACCCATAGAGGTCACTGGTAGGAACCCTGCTTTCATTTGAGGCTACCGACGATGGTCACTGACTTACAGTGGTTCACCTTCCAACTCCTCCATAACTTGCTGGTGCCTCAGTTTCTTCACTTGAAATCTGGATACATAATACAAACCCTCCACATAGGGTTTCTTTAGGAATTGCATTAGCCAGTGCATAGAAAAATGATTAAATCCGAAGAGATGTCTCCTGAGAAGGGTCTGTGGGGTTCCCAGAGGAGACGGGGACCACGTGGTACATGGCCAAAAAGACTTTCAGCACAAGCCAGACAGAGGCAGAGACAGAGTGATTCAGGACAGGCGAGCTCAGGCTGCCCAAGTGTGGGAGCAGCCGTGGCCTGGGCTGGGGCTGATATTTACAGAGGGACTTCGTCTGAGCTGGGCTGGAGATGGAGCCCGGGTGGGGCTACACAGTTTCCCCCAAGTTTTCCTGGGTTTGCATATTTCCCTCATTTCACAGGGGCGTGGGCCAGGGTTTGCAACTGTGCTTTCTGAATCTCAATGGCTTGTGGTGTCTCCTTTAAGAGTCTGCATTCCTCTCTATCCTGAATCCCTGTGTCAGTTGGGTGGCTGGGAGGCTCATATCTGCTACCATGTGGTGGTTTTCTTTGTCCCTGCCCCTTATTGGAGTACTAGAGATTAAACTCAACCACTGAGCTACAGCCTCGTCCTTTTATTTTATTTTTTAATTTTTGATACAGGGTCTTTTTAAATTGAAGAGGGCCTTGCTACATTCTGGAGGCTAACCTCAAACTTGGATCCTCCTGTCTCAGCCTCCCCAGTCTCTGGGACAACAGGCTTGCATCCCAGCTCCCCACTGTGTTTGTGTTCCTTATAAGGGATTAATTTTCTGAATTTTTTTTAAAATTTCAGAAAGAGTATTTCAGGAATTGAACAATGATTCATTTTCATTTATTTCTAACCAGGTCACTTGCAAATGATTTGCAAGTGGACTTATTTTCTGAAGTAACTGGACTGCCTGATGTAAACCTAGAGAACTCTCATTACTGGGTGACCTGACACTTGTCCTTAGCACAGTGATCAGCCCCAGAGTTCCTCTGATGCTTTGGATCTAGGGCCACAAGACACACCCCTGAGTCCCAGGCCCTGCTTTACCCCATTTCCTCCTCTGGGAGAGGAGCGGAATGGTAGTCCTTACCCCTCAGAATTATTAGAAGGGTTCCACAAATTAATTAAGAGCTTCAAGCCACACCTGCAGATAGTAGAAGCTGTGTAAGTATTTGATAGGGAAACAAAGTGTATGCTAATGATTACTTGAAAGGTTTGTTTGAGGAAATCCTGGGACGTCTTGTGGGGTTGAGAATCACCATTGGTGTCCTCTTGTCTCCATACTGGGGACCTCATGGACACTGTCACGTGTGGCTCTGTAGGCCTGAATGGCGGATTCCCTGTTTACAGATGATGATTTGGCTCAGGGAGGCTGTGTTATGGGCCCAGAGACACACAGCTGGTGGGGGTCTTTCCAAGTCAGGGTTTACACCCCTGCCTTTCTGAATGTGGGGGTGCAGCCACCCTGTGCTCAGCTGGGGTCAGTGATGCAGCCTGCGCCCCTGCCCCTCCCCCAGAACTGACCATGGCTGAGATGCAGCAGAGCCTGGAGTGGGAGTGGGACAAGCTCATTGCCAAGGTGAAGAAGCAGCTGGAGCTGGAGAAGCAGCAGGCGGTGGACGAGACCAAGAAGAAGCAGTGGTGTGCCCACTGCAAGAAGGAGGTCATCTTCTACTGCTGCTGGAACACCAGCTATTGCAACTACCCCTGCCAGCAGGCCCACTAGCCCAAGCACATGAAGTCCTGCACCCAGTCAGGTAGTGCACACCCTGGGTGGCAGGGCTGGGGCCTGGGCTCCCAGGGACCCCCGCTGAGGGCAGCTGGCTGATTAGCAAGCATGAGTGTGGTGCACAGACCGAGCTGATCATGGGTGCCTGGCTGCTGACTAGTGTGCAGGGCTTTTTATCTTCTCTTAGTGCGGGGATGGTCCTCAGCATCCGTGGGGCACAAGGCAGCCCCAAGACAGCGGGCCGGCCCCCATGTCAGCAGTACTCTGGTGGATCCTGTTTTGGGGGTGAGAATAGACCCACAGCTCTAAATAACGGGGATTCTTATGTGGAGGCCCAGGTGTAGGTGTGTGGCCTGTGTTAATGAGGCCGCAGCAGCAGCTATGACCCCCTCCCCAGCTGGAGCAAGCAGGCTTCAGCTGAGAGTCCTCAGCAGAGAGGACTACCCCGTTGGGGTTTATCAATAACACTTCAAAAGTTAATCTTTAGAGCTAGTGTTTGTGGCAAAGGACTCTAGTTTTATGGGGTTGGAATTGAAAGTTTTGGGCTGGGGTGCAGCTTGTGGTAGAGCACCCTGGGTGCCATGCAGAGCACTTCCCCCTCCCCCAAAATTCTCCATTTAAAAGAATTCACTGAAAATATTATAAAAAACACAAGGTTGTATGTCTGTAGCAAAATTTGCAGAGCTGGCGTGCGAATGATTCAAACTTGAGAAACGGCAGTCCAGGGCTGGCAGACCTGGGAAGGGCCCTAGTGAATATTTGAGGTTTTGTAGCCAGAATCCGGCTGTGTGCCAACAAGATGTCATTCATAAGAACCAGTTGCAGACTCACTTTCTGTCGCCGTCCACGGGAGGTGTCTTCTTATAGTCTTTAGAGTCCTGCTGCCATGACGTGGCACTCCGCTTTTGTCTGGAGTGTGTGAGGTGCCCCATGCGGGCCCTGCAGCTTGGTCACACTGCCCTGCAGCTCTCTGAGTGTGGTGAGCCTGGTTTATATGAGTCACTGTATATATGAGTCCAACGCCCACTGTTCCCAAAAAGTCTCCAGAAGCTCTGTGCTCTCTGACGGGTCTTTCCCACCTGCCTCAGACAAAAACAAGTGTCCAGGGCTGTGGTGGACCTAAGCCTCTAAGTCATGGCGGGCTCTTGTGGACAGGTGTCATTAGCTCCAAGAACACACTTTCCCTTCCAGAATGACTTATTGAATCGCTGAGTATTAGAAAGCCAAGACGCTCTCACAGAACACGACTCGGAGACCTCTGGGTGCCTGGCCTCCCTGGGTCTGCACCTGGACCCTGGGTGGGGCCTGGCCACTGGCGCCATGGGGCACGGAGTGGGCTCCACGCAGGGCCTGAAACCATTGTGATTGGCTTCCCATGGCTTCCCTCTCTCCCCTTTTTCCCAAGTTACCACCCCTAAGCAGGAAGCAGACACCAAGGTGAACACAGAGATTGGGAACAAGCCCTCCCAAGGGGGCTCCTTCAGCACCCAGCACCTTGGACACAACCAGTGCCTCCAAAGAGAAGGAGCCATCAGCTGAGAAGAGCAAGGACAGTGGCTCGGTGAGGACCCCCCTGTGCCTTGGTCAGTGCCACCCACCCTTTGTGTCAAGGACCCTTGCCCTTTTGTGTCCCACCCACCAAAGTCCCATGGTGTCTCAGTTTGTCTGGAACAGTCAGAAGACAGGGGTCGAGGGCATGCCCCCGGGCTCTTCCTCACCAGTGAGCCCCATGGACGGGCTAGAAGGCTGAGTTGGACTGTGCAGGACCTGGCAGCTGCTTTCAGGACCCTCCCAGTTTAGTCCAGCACATCCAGGAGAACTCTGTGATGGGGAGGGTACCACCCACTGTGGCTGCCAGTAGACCCTGTGGCTGTGGAGTACTCAGGATGGCAAATGAGACCAAGCATCAGATTTTAAAATTTGACTTTATTTCACTTAGATGCAAGTAGCCACATCTCGCTGGTGCTGACATATTGGACCATGAAGGTCACACCTGATCATCTCCTGTTGGGCTGTGCATGTGACATCGATCTTAGAGGGCACACGGATCATCTTTTATGTTTGTAGTCATTGTGGACTTCGGACATCATCATCAGATTATCAGTCGAGACCCTGGTCTCAGGGTTGGTACTGCCCCACAAGAGGCTTCCAAAGTGAATGGATCCATTTCTCCTTCTGTGATGCAGCAGACTGTGTTGGTGTTGGGTAAGTCAGCCAGTGGGTGCAGGCCACAGGGAAGGTACTCAAGCTCAGACTGGAGTGCTAGGGAGGGGCCACCCCCACGCCGGAGGAGTCTGGGAGCCAGAGCACAGGTGTGTGTACACATGTCCAGCTCGGCCCCGCGGACCACGCCAGGTGGAGGGCACCTAGATGCTCTGGGAGAGCGTTGAGCACTCCCAGGACTCCCTGGGTTTCCCTGGGGGTCTCCGTTGGCCCCAGTGCCCTGAGTCCATCTTTCTTTGTATTTCTAGACCCTCGACCTTTCTGGCTCCAGAGAGATGCCCTCCTCCGTTCTCTTAGGCTCCAACCAATGCTCTGGTATGTCGCCCCCTGGTGGGCTAATGGCACTTTCATTTTATTTGGGCAGGTTGGGAGCCATCTTGTCAGGGAGCCCAGGGTTTAGGGCAGTGGTTTTCAAGCTGTTAGGGATCTTTGGGGTGCCTCAGCTGGGTGGGCTTGTGGGGTGAGGGTGTGGCTGGACGAGGCAGTTTCCCCACACTTCTATGCACTGGTCAGGATTTACCTGTGTTTTTGTTTAGCAGGGCCCATGTGACACTATTTGGACACAGGGTCCTGCCCTGGAAAATGCCAGGGTAAGCAAAGCCCCATAAAGTCAGCTCCTGAGGGTCTTTAGGCCTTCAGAGAGGTAAAGACAGTGTGGATGTGGGCGGTGTTTCTGGACCATCCTTCCCTCTGGCAGGCTGTTTGGGGTCTTTTCTGAGACATGTGGATTTCTTTCCTGGGGTTCGGGCCACCCTTCTCTCTCAGCCCCATGGTCTCCCCTCTCCCCACCCCCACTCTTTCCTAAACCAGTTCTGTCCACTGCAGGAGGGTTCATACCCAGGCCTTGCTTGTTGAGGACTGTCTTGCTGAATACAGGGTTTTTGCCTATAACCTTTCCTCCAGGGTCTTTTTGCCTGCTGGTTCTCTTCAGTTGGAGACCAAAAACTTAATGTCACTTGTGCACACTGAGTGCTTAGAGGAAGTAGTGTCTGTGGTCAGGTGGGGAAGGTTCCCCAGAGGCCAGGCCTGGAAGGGCCAGTGGGAACTGGTTGGTGGAGATGGTGGAGTGGCAGGAGTGAGTCTAGGGAGGATGTGAACTTGGCCTTGGATTTGATTGAAGTGCCTGTCAAAAAAGCACCACCCTGGGGCTTGGATCGTGGCTCAGTGGTAGAATGCTTGCCTGGCATTTGTGAGGCCCTGGGTTCGAATCTCAGCACCACGTATAAATAAAATAAAGGCCCATCAACAACTAAAAAATATTTTTAAAAAAGCACCATCCTTCATGCTTCCCTTATAGTCCCCAGATAGAACCTCCAGTCATGGCACAGCGTGGCACTAATATGCCACGGCATCTCAGTTCGTTTTAGAACAGAGCCAAAGCGACTTCAGGTCTAGTGGTGTGGTAGCCCCAGAATATCACCCTGCAGTTTGGCTTTCATGATGGTAATTTGAATGAGTTGCAATGATAAAAGCTTCTTTTGGAATCAAAGTTGAAAAAAAAATGAGCTTAAAACAGGTTGAGCAGCCTGTGGAGGGGACTGTGGGTGTGTCAGAGCGAGGGGGGGGCATGAGGAGGGCCAGGCTGGAGAGTGCTGCTGCCCACAGCTGGTGCCGTTCAGAGGTTCTGCAGCTGCGAGGTGCTGGACAGAGGTGGCCCGGGAAGACTCGTGATGCTGTGTGTGTGGGATCTGCCAGGATAAGGATTGCATGTGGCATGGTGGCCAGGAGAGAGTGGTCAGGGCTGGAGGGCCTTTTTGTAGGTGGCCAGAGAGTAAATGAAGCATTGCAGGCTCCTTGGTCTCTGTCCATTTGCTTCGCTCAGCCATGGTAGCAGGAAAGCAGGCCTAAGATGACACAGAACCAAATGTGGGAGTGTGTGTGTGGGTGTGAGTGTGGGTGTATGGGTGGGTGTGTGCTAATGAGTTTGGAAGTGCAGAAACAGGTGTTGGGCTGTGTGGGGCCTGAAGCATCATGGTATCTGGGGACGTGAAAGGAAAGTCACTTGGGAGCCTATGGCTGCTGCCAGTGGGGGACCTGAGCCAGGCAGGTAAAGCCCCTTCTCTGGAGTGTCGAGGGTGGCAGAGGAGTGCTCACTGGTGCTTCCTGAAGGACAAGAGGCACTTGCACTCCTGGTCATGCCCAGTGCCTGGGGGAGAAGTCACTATGTCCTGCAAGGCCCAGAGAAGCTGACTCAGAGGCCCGAGTCACTTGGAGAGTGTTTGCCAAGCCAGGACGTAGGTGACCCCAGACCCGAGCTTCACCCATGGGACTCAGAACAAAGCACTGTTGTTGGAAATCAGAAGTGGTTGTGTCGTGGCACATGGGGCTCAATCACAGGGGCCGCAGACGTGGTCCTGGTCTTGGTGTACGCCTCCTCCCGCTCCCCCACTCCTTCCTCCTGTGTGGCCTGCGTGGCCTAGGTGGCCTGGTGTCCGAGCCCAGTCCTGGGCCGCAGTCTGGCTCACAGGCCCCGGGCACCCCAGCCTTCCTGATTTTTCAGCGTGGCAGTCTGACTCCTCACCTGCACCCGAGCCTCGGTGCAGCTGGAGGAAGTTCCCCAGGACCACAGATCTGTCCCATGTCTCATTTAATCTTGATCAATGACCTCAGAAGCACAGCTCCTCATCCTCCTTATCCTTCCTTCCTCCAAACCCCTTTCACCAGCCCCCATCCCGCCCTGCAGAGATGATGTCGTTCCCTGCTCTCAGACTCCACCTGTCCTTCCCGCTGCCCTCTGTGTGACATGGGTGACGCGCTCTGCCTTTCCCTCCTGGCCACCTTCAGCATCTGACCGCTTCTTGCTTCCTGTCCTTTGTCATAACCAGATTCTCCGCTCAGCTGCCTCCTTCCCTAGGTGTTTAATATGCTTCTCTCTCTCTGTGCTCCCTCCTCCACTGCCCATGTTGCCAATGGAATGTTGTACCCTGAAGGCCGTGTCTTATATCTGCACTGTGCACACTGGTGGCCACTAACCACCTGTGGCTGTGGAACCCTCAAGCTGTGACTAGGAGTGGAGTTTTATATTTTATTTTAGTTGACTAAACAGTAGCTCTGCCAGGTGCAGTGATCCACACCTGTAATCCCTGCTACTCAGGAGGCTGAGGCAGGAGGGTCACAAATTCAAGGCCAGCCTTAAAACTTAGCAAGGCCCTAAGCAACTTAGTGAAACCCAGTCTCAAAATAGAAAAGGGCTGGGGATGTGTCTCAGACACTTGAGGGTGGTGTGATTCACAGGACTTCCATGTCTAAAGGGGCCTTCCCCGAGGTGTTTTTTGTGAAGATTGGTACTACACTGAAGGAGACGTGGTCCCCCGTTTTAGGGCTTGGAAAGAGGCTGGGCAAGGGCAGCAGGGCTGGGGTGTGGCTCTACTGTGGAGCACTTGCCCTGCATGCATGAGGTCCTGGGTTCCATCCCCAGCCCCACCAACACCCGCACCCCCAAATAATTAAAAATTTTTAAAAAAGTATTTTGGCAGAGGAGGAGTACCAACCAGAGGGTCATCGTCAAAATGGAAGGACAGGAGTACTTGGCTCCAGGGCACTGGTGACATCTGCGTGTTGAGCAGCAGGCTGTGTGGACAGGGCCATGGGCTGTGGACCCATGGGATTGCAGACCTGAGTGTTCTTATTTCTTCCCAAAGCCACGTGAGGGGTCGTATCAGAGCAGCAAGACTCTCATCTCCAGTCCCCTTACCGATCTGGCTAGCTGGTCAGTGCATGGGAGATGTGCAGGTGGTGGACCGTACAGGGGGCACCTGAGCTGTCTCCAGTACCTGTGCCAGGGGGGGACTGAGGAGTCTGTGTGGAAGGAGAGGTTTAAGTAGGGGCGTGTGAGCTCCCTTGGTAGGTGGCATAGGCCTCCCCTGTTCATATATATGCTGAGGATTGAACCCAGTGCCTCACACATGCTAGGCAAGCACTGTACCGCTAAGCCACGACCCCAGCCCCTCTACTTGTCCATCTTTTAAGACTTCACCTGAGCCTGTGCTGTGGTGTATGCCTGTAATCCCAGTGACTTGGGAGGATGAGGCAGGAGGATCACAAGTTTAAGGATAGCCTCAGCAACTTAGTGAGACCATGTCTCTCAATACAAAAAGGGTTGAGGATGCAGCTCAGTGGTAAAGCACCCTGGTTTAGTCCCTAGGACCCCCAGCACCCCCCAAAAATAAAGATTTTGCCTAAAGCAGCTGCTCAGGATAACAGAGGAGAATAGGAACTAGAACAGGGGTCTCTCCCCAACAGTCTCCTGCTGGTTCTGATTCTTATTGGCATCCTCTCCTGTACCTCCATTTCCTGATTTGAGTTTTAGACAAAAGGCGAGCATGAGGTCCTCTTGTGACTTCCTCCTTCAATGACACTTAGGCTACTACTTGGGGGCTATCTTGCAGGCCGAGTACTCAACACCCCCTCTCCTTGTGCTGCTGCTGGAGGCACGGTCCACTGACCCCACTTGACCCCCATCTCCTTCCTCCTGTACACTTTTGGGGACAGGAGCATCTGCTCTGTAACCATGGTCAAGTCTCCTTTTGTCCGTCTGAGTCTGCAAAGGTGAAGGGACAGTGGCCACCTGCAGGACTGGGGTAATGGGGTCATCCTGGAGTCCCTGGTCTGCTGAGGTCCATTTCCTTCTCAGGCTTCCTTGCCCCTGGAGTCCCCCATCCCGGAATCTTATTTTTAGTTTTTTCCACCAAACTCCTGACCACTCCAATTATTTCATCAAGACCCCTTTCTTCCACTTTTCGCCTCTTTCAGCTGCAGGTTTGATTTGTGGGCAAGGAGTGGCCCTCGCTCCTCTGTAGCCCTGTCCCCCCCCCCAGCTTCTCCAGCATCCTCTGTCCCTCCCTGTGCCTGGCCAGGTCACCACTGTCTTCATTGACCCGGGTGCTGCCTTCCTCACCATGGCGTCCAGCGCCTGCCTGTCTTCTTGTTGGATTAGGCTGTTAGCAGATCAAGTGGTTTTGAGGATTTTGCTTTCAAAAATCCTGACACCCTGGGGCTTATCAAGTGCCGGTGGCTTTCCCGTTATCGTGCGCCTTGTCCCCCGCCTGTGGCGTGTGCTGTGTGCAGTGGTCCTGTTAGGGTTTGATCACGTGTTTGAAGGCTGCAGTGGTCCTCAGTGCCCCGGGTGGGAGCGCAGGGTGCCAGCGCAGGAGCCAGTGGGTTCTGGAGCTAGCGCCCTCGGGGTTGTGCGGAACCTGCCCGTGACCAACTCTGAGCTGCCTTGGTATCTCTTCAGTTAGCAAAAGGTTTGACAAGCAGCCTGCCTCTACCCCAACCACCACAGACCACCAGCCGCACCCCAACTACCACGCCCAGAAGTGTAAGTATGACCCTGTCCAGCCGCAGCCAGCTCGGCTCACCAAGCCTCATCCTGCGTGTGTTCCTGTTTCTCTGTGGCCGTGTCCTCCTGTCCTGTCGCGTGGGCTCCCCTTGCTCTGCAACTTTCTTCTTCATGGTGCCTCTCGAGGCCACTGCCCGCCGCTTCAGGGTGAGAGCCGGCTGGGCTGGGCTTCTGGAGGGTCAGCCTCCATCTGATCCCAAGACACTAGCTCTCCGCCGACCGTGGGACGAATCCACCGGGCCCCCAGCTCCCTCCACCCCCTCCGCCAGGCTGTGTGGCCATGCTGCACCTGGCCCGCTTCCCCGGGTCTTCCAGGACCCCAGCTGGTCCCAGTTGTCACCAGAGCCGCAAGGGTGACTGCCTTGTGGGATTTTTCTCATGTGTAGTGATGACCAGCAGCTTCACCCCCTAGGGACTCTCCAGAAGAGCTCCAAGTGCAGGGATGCCTAGTGGGGAGGGGCCAGAAGATCAAGGCTCCACCCCTAGCCCCGTTTCTGCCTGCCACAACACTGCCCCCTTCTGGCCAGCCACACAAGTTGCCAAAAAGTTCTCTCCTGGTGACACCTGGCTGCCATCCGAACCTCCTGCCCCTTGTCTCCCAGATACAGAGCTCCCGACTTACCTCACATGCCTCTTGCTAGGCAATAAGAATTGCAGCTCCGTTAGGTAATAGTAGGGTCCCTTCCTCAGCCACCCCGATTCTGCCTCTAAGTTTGATCCATGACCCTTTCCAGCCCAGTGTCCTCCCCTCACCTCAAGAATGCTTAAAAAAATAATCTGTCTGAAATAGTAACTTGGTAAGTGACCCGAGGCGGCGGGATCTGGCTGCTGGCCGTGGAGCCTGCAGAGCTGGACTGCTGGAGGAGGGCCATCATTGGCTCCTCTCTGACTCTTCTGTCACCTCACTTGTCACTCAGCTTCCTTCCTAGTGCTGTGTCTATGTGTCCTTGAAGCCATCCTAGGTATTGCTCTGGTTCTGCATCCTTTTTTGACCCCTACGTGTGTCCTTCCTGGGAGCCACTGGGCCTGTGCACCCAGGTGGGCTTAGCCCTCTGGTCCACAGTTGTCCTTTTTTTATGATCCTCCCCCTTGGGTGGACACTTGTGATTTGGTCATAGGTTTTATTTTTCAAGTTGCCTCTAGATTGGTTCGAGGACCATGGTGGGTGGAAGCACACTGCCTGCCAGTCTCCAGGGCCTGCCTCCCTGGCTGAGCCTGGATGCAGGGAGTGCCCGGGATGTAGTGAGGGTACAGGTCTGGCTTAGGAAATCCTTCCTGGGCAACTGAGCTCCTGTTCCAGTAATCTTCGTCCTTGACACCCTACTGATTTTGCAGCCAGTTCTGTTAAGTCCTAAAAATCCTAAGCTAGAGGTCCTAAGTTTCACCTCTGTATTCTAGAGAGCCACAGATTTGGGGAGATAGACGTGGAGGGATTTGGACCGTCCATGGCATACAGGGTGGGGAGGAGAAGATGGCTTCCCAGCTAAGAGAGCGCATGGCCGGTGGAGCAGGCAGGGGTGCTGACTGGTGCCTTCCCTCTGCAGACCATTCCCAGAGTAGCAAGTCCAGTTGCTGGGGCAATGGTGAAGAGAAGCGAGGGTTGGCCCGCTCCAAGCTCGACCCCGGCTCCAGCGCCAAGAGCCTCATCCCGAAAGAGTCTTGGCTCGATGCCTTCTGGGACTAGGGGCAAGCTGTGACCAGACTGCCCGTCTCCCTTCCAGCTGCGAGGCCCCAGCTCCTCTGAGCCTCAGTTTCCCCCTCTGTAAAACAGGGCTTATAAGATCAATGAGTCCTTGGATGAGCTCGTTTGCCACGTCTGTTTGAAACTGGTGTTTTCCAAATCCTGGTCTGTGAAACTGATGTAAAAGATTGTGACCTGCATCATTAAAAACTCAAGGGTGGAGTGGCAGGATGTGTATAGTGGTACAGTGGGCATGGCTTTGTGAAATACTTAAACATGTATACGCTGGTGCTTATCTACACACACACGTTACACTGGGTCTTAATGCAATCTTTGCTTCTGGTTTATTGCTATATTCAGAATATATTCTTTTTTTTTCCTTTAAGAGTTCAGGTCTCATTATGTTGTCCAGGTGGCCTTGAACCCTGGGCTCAAGTGCTTATTCTGCCTCAGCCTCCTGAGCAGCTGGCACTGCAGGGTGGCCACTGTGCCTGTCTTATGCAGCCTAAAGGTTTGAAAGCCACTGTTTTAAGTGCCGTGTCTGAGGGCACTCAGGGCTGGCAGTGATGCTGGAAGGCCATTCTGCTATCATCTCATTTTATGGCTGATAAAACAGGTTTGGAGAAGGGAAGCTCCTGCGGTTGGAAAGGTAGGGCTGGGTCACCACCTGGGCCCCGAATCTCAGCTCTTCCTCTCCAGGATGGGGATAAGGTGGGCAAGGGCTTTGCCCAGGGCCTGGTATGTGGCAGGGTTAGAAGTGGGCTTGAGATTGTGCTCTCATTGGCCACACAGGTGGCCAGGAGGCTCCCTTACCTGGGGTTCTGTGGGCCCAGATACCAGCAGGTGGGAGCAGGCAGGGCAAAGAGGTGCCCTCTCCATAAACAGATCGCCACATAGTTCATGATGACTTTTAAACTCAGTGTCTGTCCATCGTCAGATTAGTGCCGTCCTTGACAAACTTCTGGATGTCAAAGTAAGCCCCCGCATTTTTTTCACTTGATCTACTGTTACACCCTGGAGGCCGGTGGGAGGGTTGACATCCAGTGAGCCTTTGTTTCAAGATAAAAAAAAACATGAAGGACGGGGCCACAGCTCTGGGCTAGAGCACCCTGGGCTCAGTCCCCAGCACATGCACACACGTGGGGCGCCCAGGTTCAGAGCTGGGCAGAGGGCAGGACCTGCCTTCCCCATCCCTGCAGGCTGCCTGATAGTGCTTGAAGCCACCAGCCCCCTCACATTGTGTCTGCTGAGATCCGGTCAGTGCAGAAGGGACCTCACGGGAACTCCTGGGCCTGAAAAGGCCGTAGATGGAGCTGCCATCGCATCAGAGTGATCCCGGCAGTGAGCACAGCCTGAAGGAGATGCTTTGGGAATCTGTTCAAGAGAGGACCTGAAGTCCCCCAGCACATGCACACACACATTGGGGGTGTGTGACCTGCAGTCCCCCAGCACATGTGCACACACTTGGTGGGGGTGTGTGTGTCTTGGTCCCACGTCAGGGCATCTAAGGGCAGCACCAGCCAGCTGTGGGCTTGCACTGCCCCCTGGTGGTCACTGGTAAGTACAGCTTTAGCAACCATTGCCTCAACCTAGGCTCAAAGCACCAGGAACACTGTCCAGTGCTTTAAACCCTTACCCAGAACGAACTTTGGCCCCAGCAACACGGATGTACCTCGAAGACAGCGTGAGAGGGCCTGGTGTGGTGGTGCATGCCTGTGATCCCAGTGATTCAGGAGGCTGAGGCTGGAGGACTGCAAGTTCAAGGCCAGCCCAAGCAAGGACAGACAGTGCTTTACCACTGAAAATCTTGGTTGGGTAACAGCCTCACAGCTTCATCTCTAAGTGTGTCCATGTGACCCACAGATGAAACCAAAGGAGAGGAACAGAATTTAGGATGGAGGGCAAGATGGTGGATTTGAGGGACATGTCTTGAATTCTGTATGGGGCGTGTTATCTGAGGTCACCCATTCCTGAAACTTTCAGTCCAACAAGCCAAGGAAGTCTGTTTTGTTTAAAGCCACTTTGTTTCTGTCATTTTAAATGGGACAAAAAACAAAGCCCAAAGACAGCTCTCTGAATTCTAAATCCCTCGGCCAGGCAAATCCCTGCTTCCTCTCCAGAGGCCAATCTGGGGACATCTGTGGGGTCTCCATCCTGCTGGGCTTCTCTGAAAGATCTGGAGTCATTCGGAACCTCTGAGAGGCAAGTCCAGAAGAGTCGACCTCATCTACTTCTAGAATGTTCTGGAGAGCCACAAGGGACACAGGAAAGACAGGTAGGTCGGGACAATGGACTTGGTGATTTGCCTGTTGGTCCATTCAGCCAACCATTGGTCTTTCACCAGGGATGCGTCCATCCATGTGCCACCCACACCTGTCCACCCAACATGCACAAAGTTCTGCTTTATGGTGGGGACTGAGAATACAGAGAAGAGAAAGATGCCGTCCTTCTCTTCCAGCAGCTCTGGATCATCCAGAATCCCAGCTCAGATGCGTCAAGACTGGACTGCCACCTCTTCAACCCTTGGTCATCACAGCAGAAAAGCAGTCCACACCCATTAACTTCAACGTTAAGGGGAAGGTCCATCTGTTTTGCTCAAAATTTTCCTGTGTGCTCGACTGAAATTCCATTAGTGTTTCTAATGGGCACCTGTTAAGTGAAAAAGTCTTTTAAATAAGTAATTGATTTTATTTTCCCAGGTAGTAAGCTTTGGTGCTAGCAGAAGGGGAAGTGGAAAGATTGTCACCACACATGGTGCCTGTGGAAGGGGGGCCGTGGGGAGATGGGGCACCCAGGAGTTTCCCTTCCTGTATCTGGGCAGCTCTGCTCCATCTCCTTCTCCACTCCAGCCAGGAACCAGTCCATTCATTAAAATCCTCTGTTCATCCCGGAAGAAGCCTGAGCTTGCAGCCCATAGGAGCCTGAGCAAGGTGCTCTAGGCAGGGGGAACTGGTGATCGGGGGAGGGCAGGTGGCTTCGTTTTGTCCCGTTGTTAATTTATAGCCTGGCCTGCACTCTGGCTGTGCTCTGGCACCTGTGCTTGTTCCTTGGTGGCTGGTCTGGCAGCTGAACATGGCATGGGGGCTCGGGGGCAGCTCTGGTTTCAGGGCTCTCTGCTCAAGTCGTGCTCTGGGGGGACAATCATCCTCTAGCATCTGTGAGGGAGGTATCAGGCTATTGGGAAGACTGTGGCTCACCTTTGTTTTTAAAGATGGCTGTGGACAGCACAGGCGCCCCTCAGAGCAGGCCGAGTGGGAGCGGCCCTGGGCTGTGCTTTCGAGGGCACGGCCGGGATCTAGGTGCCAGAAGGCCCAGCCCAGGGCATGGGGGACCCTGAGGCCAGCGCAGGCCCCGCCTGCCCCACTGCAAAATGTAAACGTGGTTTTATTTAATGCCTTTTATCCATCACAAAGTACTGCTCCCTCCCCAGTGTACTCCTCTCCCCAGGAAACAAGATGGCAGCATAAGGCCTGATCAGCCACTGCTGTCACAACCTGGTCAACTCCTGAGGATCTCTGGCCCCCAAGGCCTCATGATGGGGATCGAATTCCAGCGAGAGCCTGGAGGGGCCTCACGACGTAGCGAGAGCAGAGTCTGGACAGGAACCTCTCCCTCAATGTGTGACATGGCCTTGTGGCCCTGTGGCCTGCACCCTGGTGGAAGACGGGAGGGTCGGTGGGTGCCCAGCTGGCAGCCATGCTAACCTGCACTGTGTCCCAGCACAACATGCCTTTCTGGCGGATTTCCTGCCGCGCCGACCTGGAGGCGCTCAGGCATGCGCTGGAGCTCCAGTACCTATAGCAACACCTGACACCTGCCGTCGCCACACCCACAGGGCCGCTGGATGCCCAGCCTCCCCTCCAAGAGCCCCAAAGGCCCGGACACCAGACCCCAGGCAGAGCGCTGCACCCCGAGGACTGTCCAGTGGCCGTCGCAGAAACCGTCCAGGGGGACCCCGAAAGCAGAGGGACGGTGGCGTAGGGGCGGAGGCTGCTTGGAGTCCTGAATTCTGCAAGACGCAAAGGACACCAGATGCAGGCCTGCAGTCCCAGGACCACTGACCAATGGACCTGCGCTGCAGAACTCACCCGCTGTGGTGTAGAGGGTCCCCAGTCCTGCTCCCCCAGGGAGTTGGGCTCGCTGGGATGGGGCTGGCTCCACTGGAAGGAGCACAGCTGCTCTGAACTCCTCCTTCCTTCCTTCCCTCCTTCCTTCCTCTTTTCCTCCTTCCTGCCCCTACCCCACCATTGGGGATGAACCCAGGGGTGCCCACACCGAGCTGCACTCCCAGTCCTCGCCATAGGGGTGACAAGAGCGAGGTGACTAGACGGCTGGCCAACTAAGAGATGGCAGAACATCTGGGCGGGTAGAGGATGATGGATAACGATGTCTCGAGGGTAGTTGGGTGGACTGTGGGATGGAAAATCGCAGGGACAATCAGACAGTTGCATGGTGCATGAGGGCATGGCTGGAAGGAGGGACAGATGGCCACCAAGGTCAGTGAATGGACAAGTGGTGCGGTGGCAGGGTGGGTGCCTGTGAATGGAGGGCCCAGGAGGTGACGCTCTCTAACGCTGCCTAGAGCACCTGCCTAGGGCTCCTATGGGCTGCAAGCTCAGGCTTCTTCCGGGATGAACAGAGGATTTTACTGGATGGACTCGTTCCTGGCTGGAGTGGAGAAGGAGATGGAGCAAAGCTGCCCAGATCCAGGGAGGGAAAGTCCTTGGTGCCCCATCTCCCCAAGGCCCCCCTTCCACAGGCACCATGTGTGGCTTATATACTTCTTTTTAAAGGCATATTTCTTTTAAAATAAATTGATCTGGAGGGTGGATTTGACACTCAGAGAGGTTGACTAAGTTGTTTGTTAGATGATTGAAGAATCAGGAGATCCATCCCATGTGCACACACTAGGTCCATGAATAGTGGCCACAGAACCCCCGCCCTCTCCTCATGCCCAAGATCACAGATGCGGGATTTTCTTTTTCATTAGCTTAATGCTGTCTTTATTAACTGGGAAGTACTCCTGGAACACGCATAGGCAGAGCATTCAATAAAAAGCACACACGTGCATTAGCCCTGCCGGCCAGCCCCTGCCGAGTGCCTCTGGGATCCCCGCAGAGCCCAGAAACAGTCCAGGGCTACCACGGGTGCAGCCAGAGGCACAAGGGGGATTTGCAGAAGGAAATTACTCAGGATGCTTCTGCGATTTGCAAATGGGAATGGACTAGCCAGCGATGGCCAGGAGGAGCAGGCTGCCGATCTGTGTTCTTGATGAGGAACATGGAGCCTAGTCGGTACAGCAGGACTTTGGCCAGGGAGGGATCAGTTGGGTGGTGGTGACCAGCACGTTGACACAGTTGGGCCTGAGGAAGGAGACTGGGGATTAGAACTCAAAGGTACCCAGGCCAGGCCTCCCCACCCTGCAGCAGGAGCCTGGAGTCGTAGATGACTCTGGGGCCATAGTCAGGTGTGGGTGAAGCCCAGGGATTCCCCAGCTCTTCCTGTCTTCAGGCCTCCAGATGGTTGATGTTAACATGCAACATGGATGTAGTTCTTTGCTTATTTTTAAAAACATTTTTAGTTGCAGATGGACACAATACATTTATGTATTTACTTTTATGTGGTGCTGAGGATGGAACCCAGGGCCTCACACATGCTAGGCAAGTGCTCTACCAGTTAGCCACAACCTTGCTTATTTAATAGCAAATGTTTATTGCAAGATCCATGTGTTTGTTTAATTAGCTGCAAGTGTCTAGGTGATGTAATTGGGTCACAGGGACTGAATGTAGGACCATAGGGAGGGTGGGGGCAGGGGCAAACTGGAGACCAAGTGCCAGTTCTGAGCTCCATTCTAGGCCTTTTTATTTTATTTTGAGACAGAGCCTTCCTTGCTAGGTGCTGAGGCTGGCCTTGAACTTGCAGTCTTCCTGCCTCAGCCTCCTGAGTCACTGGGACTACAGGTGTGGGCCACTGTGCCCAGCCCCTTCTGATCTTTGGAGAGAATCCAGAACCCTGAGGCCTGCTGGACCCCAAGAAGTCTCTGCCTCTACTTGCTGGGCTATGCTATCGGGGCAAGGCAGCCACTGTGCCTCCCACAGGAAGCTTAGGAATGGCTGCTGGAGGCATCCAGCTCTCCTAAGTGTGGGAGGTGGAGCCACCTCTGTCTCCTGGAAAGCTCAGAGGTGCAGAGTGAAACAGTGCTCCTACTTGCCAGGAGTTGATGAGTTTTAGCGCCTTCAGGGAGTGCATGAGCCAGAGGTCTGTCAGCGCCTCCAGCTCCGCTCGGAGCTGTAGCCAGGTCTCTCTTTTGGAAGCCCCTATCAATCCTGCAGAGAAAGGAAATAGAGGTGCCGTGGTTATATTAAAAATGGTAGAGGGACAGAGTTGGGGAAGGGGAGTGAGCTACTGTACCCGGAGGACTCAATCAGATGGCACCCAGTGCCAACTTCAACCCAGCAGCCCCTCCTAACCTCTCCTGGGGTCACCTGATGGGTTGATGAATCCATCCACTGACCGATACTTTCACCCTCCATCGGGCCATCCATCCACCCATTTATCTACTCAGCCATCCATTCACCATCCATCCATCCATCCATCCACTCATCCATCTACCACTCATCTATCCATCCATCCACTCATCCATCCATCCATCCATCTACTTATCCATCCATCATCCATCCATCTCTCCATCTTCCATCCATCCACTCATCCACTCATCCATCCATCCATCATCTATCCATCCATCCATCCACTTATCCATCCATCCATCCATCCACTCGGCAGGGCTGTGTGTGCAGGGACAATGACCTCACTGTGACACAATCCTGCCCTGAGCCTGTGCTATCTGCCATCACCTTCTCCACTGGGTGACCCACCACCCCACAAGGCCCAGCAGGATCTAGACACTCTCCTCCCATCCCCCACCTGGAGCCCCTCCAGCTGCCCCCGCCTCTTTATCTTCCTGAAAAGCAGAAGAATCGATGTTCTCAGGGATTTTTCATTTGCTGTTTGTGGAGGAAACAGTGATTGGCCTCCCACCATACATCCTTCTTTTTAGTAAATATTAAAAATTTTAAAAATCTTCATTTGTAATAAACCCTTGGTTTTTAAGGGGCTGGTGCTCTCTGGGCTAAAAGTCTCCATTGCCAACTTCCGCTCAGCTATGTGTGCTCATGTGATGGAAGTTTTGGCAGGTGAGCAGTGGAAGTGCTGTGTGGCTTCTTGGAATTGTCAAAGAGAGGACAATGTCAGGCACAGGCTCCAAGTCCACCCTTGGCTTCTGAGATGCGACTCCCCGAGTGCCTCCTGTCCAGCCTGTGTCCTGCAGTCACCCCCTCTGAGCACCCCCCCAGGCACCCTAGGGTCTGTGCTGGCCTCTGGCTAGAGGCCGCGGTCCTGCACCTGGCTCGTTCTCTGGTGCTGAAGTAGCTGGGGGGCAGGGCTGGCTCCTGCCAGCGGTGGTGCCCTGTTGACACCAGGGTACTGAGTGTCAGCAGACTGACGAAGCCCAGGGAATTTCCTGGGCCTTGATGTGGCGGGGGAGCAGAGGGCCTCCACTGTCTCCCTACCCAAGCACATGGCTCCCTCCTGTCAAAGGCCCTGCAGCTAGGATGTGTCAGCATGGGGCAGAGACTGGTCCTGTCTGGGATGAAAACTGACTTTCCTGGTTCTGGGAATAGAGGGCCCAGGATATGGCAGGCTCGGTCCTGCTGTCTTAGACCCTCGTTCACCTCCAGGTGCCAGGCCATCTGGAGACCCTATGACCTCTTGAGGTTCTTCCATTGAGAACCACTGGCCTGGAGAATCCTTGAACAACTGACCCAGGACCTGGCCATTGCCCAGCAACCCACCTCCAGCCCCCTTCTGACGCCTCCTTCAGGTGGCAAGGAAAGGCTGCATGTGACAAGCCAGAGACCCTGAGCCTCAGGCGGTGCAGCCAGGCCC
The DNA here is from genome assembly GCF_021218885.2 of Marmota monax. Lineage (NCBI taxonomy): Eukaryota > Metazoa > Chordata > Mammalia > Rodentia > Sciuridae > Marmota > Marmota monax. Next base: position 324,668 of record NW_026692020.1, on the reverse strand, counting down.
AGAGAATCAGCCAACCCAGAGAATTGGCTGTGGACATTCTTGAGTGAGGGGAGACAGGGAAACTTGTTTGGGAACCAGTGGCTCCTGGTGCCCCATTGTTACTGAGGGAATCGTATTAAAGACACAGATTCTGAGTTAGTGGCCTGGGACAGGGCCTGGGGTTGTGCATCTCTGTCCAGCTGTGCACTGCTCTGGACCAAGCCCTGGCCATCAGGCCGCAGGGCCCCAGAATTGCCTGGATGCCTGCTGAAGCACAGACCCTGGCCCAGCTCTTGAGTTTTGGATCAGCAGGTGTGAGGGGGCCAGAGACCCTGAATTTCTCATGAGTCCTCAGGTGGAGGCCGCTGGTGAGGTCAGGAGGAGCAGACTGGCCATGTGGGGAGGCCACCTGAGCAGTAGGGATTTGCTTAGAAACTTGGGGAATGTTTTTTTTTTAAATCGGGAAAAACATGACCTGGAGTCCGCAGCCTTTCCAAGGAAGGGAAAATGCCCAGCCAGTCCTCTGGGGTCCCCTCCCGCCTCTGGAGCTTACTTCACTTGGCCTTGGTAAGTTCCTACAGCTGCCTTTCACCTCGGACTCTGCGAGTCTCATTCTTTGAATTCATGAGAAAAAACCCAGCCGACTCCTGGTTCGGTGACGCTGCCATGGGGAGCACCTTGGCGAGCCTCAGGTCCAGCTAGGGGCACTCAACCACGCCCAGCTTATGCTCTGGGGGCCCAATGTTCAGGGACAGGAGGTGCCCTCTGTCCCGGGCTTCCTCCCCATCAAAGTCAGGGAATCAAATGCTACCGGCTGGTCCTGGGGACTGTTGCTGCTCTCCCACTGCCCAGTCCGTCCTGTGGAAGTCCCCGCACTCACCGCCCACGTTGTCCATCCAGTCCACACCGCCATACACCCCAGTGCCCAGGCACAGGCCGGCCCCCCGGGGCTGCACTGTGGAAGCCGTTGGTGGAGAAGTTGTAGGTGCTGGGGAGACAGGTGAGGGCACAGCGGGATTAGTGTCCTTGCACTGGGAGACACAGGGCCTGAGGACCCAAGGGTGGACCTGGGGTACCTGTGCACCCCTGGATGAGCTCAGGGTACCACATGAGCACCTGAGAGGAGCAGCACTGGCACCCCAAGAAGGCCGTGTCTCCTGCTCCTCTCTAAGCAGCCCACACCCCTTTCTTCTGTATCAACAGAGCCTCTAGCTTCTTTGGGACACAATGGCTGCCCCTGAAGGCAGTGGCCAACCCAGGAAAGCCTCTGTCCTCTCCCTTTGGAATTCTGAGCTCCAAGGAAATTCTACAATAAACAGCTGTGATTGCATCATCCTGACGGAAGAGTCCAGTTAATCCCCACTACGGGGATCCCCAAGTCCCCCTGGGAAGGCCTGGCCCCACCTCTCCTCCCTCCCACCGCCTTTCTCCCAACTTTTGTCAAAGGAGGCGCACTCTGCTGCCCGGTTGGTGCTTTGCAGATATGAACCTCGACCTCCAGAGAAGCATGTTGGGCTAAGGAATTCTCTGTGTGGCCAGGAAACTTTAGAAGTGACACAAGAAATGGCATTTCCAAAGGCCAAGGAACACATCCCACATAAAAGGGGGCAGAAGCCATCCTCTGGGACCGCACTGGGCACTTTTCCAGATCATTCTCTATCCGTTGAGGAAGGGGCAGGACTTCTAGCCATCACAGCCCCCTGAGTCCAGACTCCAACTCCTGACCACCCTGCCACCCTCCCTGTCCAGCGAGGCTCCCATCCTGCCAGGACTTATTCTTAAAGAACTAACACTGCCTATCAATTTGGAGGATGCCCTGAGTAGATGCCCAGAGATAGAGTCTCCTTAAGGAGGGTGGGGTGGGATGCCCAGGGGGACTGAGGGGTCAGTAAGAGTGGGGCTCTGGAGCTGGGCTGCTCGGGTTTGGATCCTGCCTTTCACCAGCTATGTGAGCTTGGGCAGGTGTCTTGATCTCTCTGTGCCTCAAGTTCCTCAACTATGACAGGGGGTGACAGGAGAGTCTCTTAGGGCTGCCTCAAAGATGCCAGGGGTTAACCCATAGGAAGCATTGAAAGCAGGGCAGGCGCTCAACAAGGGCCCTGAGGTTGAGTCTCACTGCCAACCGAACCCCTGTACCCATCAAAAAAAAAGAGACATTTGATGCTTGGTGCTGAGCCTATAGTAGGCTCAATATAGTGAATATTTCCTGAATGACTAAATGGGGAATTTGACTTGGGGAAACACCCTCAGACGATGGATTCCCGGCACAAGATACCAGACAGTGCAGCCCGAGGTGGGCTCCCAGCAGCTGCAGGGGAAGCACTAACCCCGGACCCTGGTGTCTCGATGCCTTGAGAGGGAGCCTGGCTCCCAGAGATGACTTCACAGAAATGACCAATTAACTCTGATCTAGCCTTATTTACACCAGGAATCCGGCCGTGGAATGGCGCTGCTCCTCACCAGCCTGGGGACAGATGGATGTTCTGGATGGCTGATGAGATTATTTCTGATTGTGCTGGGCTTTGGAGAGACTGGCAGAGCGCGCGGCAGGGACTCCGTTCTGGTTCAGGCGTGGGTGGGGACACGCCCACACCTGTAACCAGAACCTGCTCACCGTATCCAGGACGGCTTGGAGGTGCTGAGCTGTGATGATTTGGGGTTGACACAGAGGAGCTGTGGTTCTGTTTTGGTCACGTATCCCCAGGGGCAGGCTTGGGACATTTCTATCTCACTCCTCTGAAAGCTGCCTCGTTTTAATCAGGCAGCTGGTTACCGGATTTCCAGAAACCGTCTTAGGAGTGTTTTCCCCTGAAAACCAGACTCACCACTTATTTGTTCAGGAAGTGTTTCTTGAGTATTGACTGAATCAATTTTTTTTTTTTTGTATTAAAAATACATGCCGGCTAATGAATGTCATGAAGACTCCAAGGGACGTGGATCAAACTCTTGATGGCAATGATTTGGGGTGGGGGGACGGGGGTGAGTTTTTATGGTATGCACCCACAACTCCAGTAAACTGGGATGGAGAGTGAGCGATGCAGCAGAGCCTGAGGTCAGAGGTGACAGAATATGCTGCAGAGGGGGGCAGGGTTGTGCTTTGAGTTCAGAGGGGCTCAGGGTCCAGATCTGGCTAGTGACAGGCGCATATGGTCCAGGTGACTAGCCCTCCCCTCCTGAGAATCAACTGATAGACATTTCTGACTCCCCAGATTCCCACCTTAAATCTTGCCCATTGTCATCTGATGAGACGTAATCAACGTGGATCTGGTCACAATCCTATGGGGAATTTGGAGAAGAGAAATAAGAAACAGGCCTGATTGATGTGATGGCAGCTTGCAGAGCTGGCTCCTCTGTCCACTGGGGTGGGTGAGCTGGGCCGGGAGCCCCTGCTGGAGTCCGAGGCTGGGCTTTGCCACTGGGGGTAAGAGGTGCTCCTGTGGGGTCTCCTCTCTCTTTCTCTCTAGTTTCCTATTAGGCAGCTGGTTGGCCCTGAGGGAGGTCGAGCAGAAAATTTATCACCCAAATTGGGACAGTTTTGCAAGGAAGAGGGGACTGCGGGTGATGTGTGTGACACTGGGGGTTGTAAGTGCAAACCTAGCCTCCCCAGCCTCCCAGCCTCCAGGAAAAATGGCAGCCCTGGCCATGATGAGGTGGAGGCCTTTGCCTCACTGTCCCCTCTGCTTGGATGCTCTACTGCCTTTGCCTCCAAGAACCCCGTGTTCTCCCAGTATTAGCTTCTGGAGGCCACCCTCTGGGTCCCAAAGTCTGTGACCATCAGCGACTGAACACTGGGTCCCAGGCCTGCTCTTTCCACCACCCACGGGCCCCATGGCCTCCTGTCTTTCCTTAGTCCTCTTTGAGTACTCAGTGGCCACCTGTACCCAGGGAGTTCTGTACTGGATTCTGCACACATTCATTTCTACCACCAAAGAAAATTCTATGGGCAGCGCAGCTCTAGAGGGATACTTACCCTGGTGGTAAGTTCAGTCGGGGAGGAGCAGAGACCTCCTCATTTAGCCTGCCCTGGGTTGCAAAACATGTTTTTGGAATGATGGGCAATAGGTCAGCTTGGGGGAGCTCTGTCTGTCCCGCTCTCTCCCATATTCCTGTATCTGCACTGTCCTTTGGAGCTGAGCTGTGGGGCATCTACTTGCAGGTCCCCACAGTCTCTGCTGGGCTTGATTCACCTGTTACCTGGCCCCTGGGCATCTGATTGGAGATCTCTGACTCACAGCCTTCGTGTAACTAGAAGGTCCTTAGGCCCAGCAGGCCCCACGTGCTGGTGAGTTTGCCTTTTAGAAGAGTGCTGACTTTACAGACAGGCCACAGAGAACAAAAGATCAACAGCACATTCCCCAGTGCACTGGAAAAGCACCTCCCGTCCTTCCCCAGGCTCCACAGCCCTTCAGGGGTTGAATGGCTCGGCCCAGGCTAGGTTCCACAGGCTTTCCTTGATGTCAGGGGGAAGGCATTTTGGGAGGCTCTGTTTTACTCATTTGCAAGGGGATTGTTGGGGGCGCTAAAGTGTGACAACAGTACCGATCACATTTCAGGCTTCATAAAATACCATGACGCTCAGCTAGACACTACCTCATACTGTACCATCTGACCCGGATCGAGTTACCCCCCCCCCCCCAGCCAGCAACGAGGGGCCTGGACGGTGCAAGGGAAATGAGGCCCCGTTGGGAGTTTTGTGGAGGAGAATTCGATGCCCCTAACTCTGCCGTCCCTTCCCCAGGCATGGGGAGAGGTCCCTTACACCCAGGAGAATCAGGGTACTTCTGCTCTCTCCTGGTCAAAGCGTGACCAACCTGTAGAGACAGACAAAGGGTTCCCATGGCCTTGACATGATAGCCGTGTGGTGACACAGTGCTGAGGATCTGCAGCAGTGCAGTCTCTGCCTCAGGAAGAAAAAGGAAAAAAAAAAAAAAAACAAAACAGCCGTATCTGTAGTAAGAACTCCTCCCTCCCTGGCCTTATTTCTCTTAGTGGCATGAACAGTGAATCTCACATCTGATGGACCCTAGTCCTGGTACCATATTGAGGGCCTGCAGCAGCCCTGTCACTCAAGGCTCAGCAACCTGAGGTGTATTTATGAGGGTCCAATACCACTTCTGGTGGCTCTGGTTCCTCTGTGGCCACTGCTGACCGAAGCTCTTGCTCTTGTCAGACCCTGTGCAGTGTCCTAGAAAGAGCGTCTTGTCACCCAAGATGGGAACTTGCCCAAGGCTCCCCGCTCCTCTATGGGCTGCAGAGTTCCTGTCATTTGGATTCTCCATCCTCTGTGAGCTTCACGCCCACAAGGCACCCTTGGCATGCCCCTGCTTTACAAAAGATCAAACTGAGGCACGGGGAGGGGGGGAGTGGCCTGGGGAAGACAAGAACAGGTTGAGCACCTGTACTCTAAACATCCAAACTCCAAACCCTGATGGTCTCTAACTCCATGCAACAAATGGAAAATCCCAGCCGGGCATGGTGGTGCACACCTGTAATCCCAGAGGCTTGGGAGGCTGAGTTAGGAGGATTGCAATTTCAAGGAAGCCTCAGCAACATATCAAGGGTCTAGCAATTCAGCAGGACCCTGTCTCAAAATAAAAAATAAAACAGGCTGGGGTGTGGCTTAGTGGTGAAGTGCCCTGAGTTCAATCCCAGTACAATAATAATTTCATGTATAAACTTGTTGAAGTATAAAGCTCACCATAGTTTGAATTTTCAGTTCCCTCAGTGTATGGGGGGAGTGATCTCTTCATGAAATTTGTATTTTCCAAAGTCAGACTCCTCTCAAGAATATACCTGTGATGGCAGTAGGATTATATATATGTATATAAAAATATATATTGTGACCCAGGTGACAGAGACAGGGAGTCAGGAAGTTACATATTTGTTAACTTTGAAAATTCATGGAGAAGTAAAACGAGAAAAATGTGTGACATGTTTTATAATATGTATCCCTGATGAAGCAAAAGGCACGTCCAAGTATACACCATGCCTCCTATCAAATGCCTCTACTTCTATTCCTTTTGGATTATTTTTGTTGATGTTAGGATAAGTGGTCAGAGTCTAGTAGGTTATGGGTTAGTGTCAGAGATTCAATGTTTCGAATGGCAAAACGTCAAATGTGTCTAATATGTATGCGAACATGTGCCACATAAAAATCTTCCACTGTCATCCACCACAATGCCTTGACATTACTATCACCCCAAATAAGACACAATGAGAGGAGAAGAGGAAAAAATTCTGTGAATACATATCTGGAATTGGAAATTCTGAGGAGCTCACAAACTGGGGTGTGGCAGAAGAGATCCCAAAAGTAGGGGACAGGGTACACATTCCACAAACATGGAGCTTTGCTGCCCTGATTACTTCTTGACTATTTGCCTCTGACATTTGTGCACTAGAAATATAGCTTTGTGATTTAGCTTCCTTTGTAGTGAGACCATAAAAGCTTGGTCTGAGTCTATGTGAACAGGAGGACATGGTTTCATATTTTCCAATACGAACAGGAGGCAGCAGAGCTGAATCCTCTCTTTGTAGGTAACTGTGGCCATCGGGGTATGAATGTCTCCCTGGGTGGATTGTGAAGCCTTTGGCTCACCCTCCAATTTTAATAGCATTTCTTGCAGCTTCCCTGGAAAATTGGTGTTTGTTTTTGAAATACAAAAAGGTCAACCGGGACACAGTGCTGGAGGGAGCTATGTCACCTGGGGTGAGTCAGGGTCTGAAGGAAAAAACACAAACTGGGCTTCTATCCCATATATCTTTCCCACTTGAGTGTAGCAACTTGATTCTGAGCATCGCAACAAATCCTCTCCCCACAACAACATGCCTTTTTATTTTAGGGTCTGCTGGCTGCATCTTTTCAGTCACATGTCATTTGGAAGCCAATGACAGAACCACAGGGGCCCACCACAGATGTTTGATCACACACCTGCACTCCATTTCTCCAGGCCCAGTTCCCTGCTGGCTCCTACTCACTGGCATCTCTGTTCTTCACCATGGTCATGAATTACACTCAGTCAAAAACGGCACTCGCTTGTTCAGTCATGATGGGCAACAGGAGATCTAAAGGTTCCCCAGGGATTTCTGGTCATGGGATTCTCAAACACTTCCTGGTTTTGGCCTAGCCATATTTCAAGAATGAAGAAGTTGGCACTGTGGGTTTTGATTCATTCAGGAGCCATTAAGTGTTCAGGAATCTCCTTTCAGTGAAAGCTCTGGAGATCTAATGCAGGCAAGGCTTCCCAAGGAGAGGCAAAATGTCACTGGAATCCATGCCCATTGGGGTCTAAATTATGAGGTTCATGTGAGTTTTGGCTCTCAACTATAGTTGAAAAGGCTTTAACAGGAAAATCATGTGGAATCCTGGCTGAGATTCCCAGTGCTGTGGAGATAGCCACCCTCGGCCTAGATCTCAGGTTCCAAAGGCTCCTCTAATGCCTGGCCTTCTAAAATACCAACACAATTCATGGCAATAGTTTTCTGAGATCAGTTCCAGAACTCAGTCTCTAATGGCATCACACCAGAGTTCAAGCTGAGGTGGACCCAGTCATCTTTTCCAACCACTACACAAAAGACCACTATTCTAACAAAAACACTCCAACATGGCCCTCAAGTTCTTCCATATAGACATTCATCATAATATTCTGGCTGAGGATTTCCATAGGGGGAGCAGTCTAAGATGGTGTGCAAAGTAAGCTCTCATGCCCATCATATGCCAAATGTCATGGTGGCCTGGACACCCTTCCTGAGAAACAGGATAGATAAAATGGGCCTGTAGTTAATACTGCTCTGCTTATCAAATTAGAGGCCTCCTGCCTGCCAGGGGTAGATTCTTTATGTGTACTGGAGTCATGAAAAAACCCAAACACCTGTGTGCTAGTTACTGGAGGGCTTGCAATAACTCATTTGACCCAGAGGATCCCTGTTCTTACTTCACAGGGGTCAGGAGCCTGACCAGAGGAAGGCAAGAGACTTCATCCAATATTACACTTCCTTTTCATGCTTTTACATTTTCATGGACACATGGGATTTTTCTTTAGTTTCCTGGGGTGCTGAGATTGTAATTCACAGCCACACATAGTGCCAAGAGTCTGATTCAGACACATCTTTTACAAAGCACTTTACCTAAAAGGCACAGATTAGGCCTCTTCATTTCCATTTAAAACTGTTTTCTTGAGGATTCCCAAAGGAGTACCCCAAGGCAAAGACCTCCCTGACATTCAGGGGAATAGAACAATGGGTAAGAAACAAGCCTGGGGAAACACTTTTCTTCAAGATGAACACTGTGGCACTGACAGCTCCTAATCAAGCAACTTGGGTTGCTATCTAAACAAGCAGGGATTCTCCAGAGAGATCCTTACCAGTCACACTAATTTTTGAGTTTTCTGATTTGCCTGGCATTCCCTTCAGCGATCCAGTCCATGGCCATGTCACAGAGTTTGGAGATGGTACACATCTTGGACACAAAACCACGAACCCCTTCAGAGAGTGTCCAAAATTCAGGAAGAATACAGGAACTTAGGATGATGGTAGGTGTTGCCTTTCTGCACGACAAGCAGAAGTCCATTCATAAATTGGCCATGAGGAGTCCTGCAAAGATTTCCACTAGACAGGACACATTCACGGCTTCATTCTTCTCTCTACTCTCTTTAACCACAAACCCAGTGGGATCCACTGACATAGAAAGACTCACTAGTTAACAGTCCATTTCAAACCAACAAAGACAACAAAAAAACGTTTTTCCTTCATGTTCTCAGAACATGAGACAAAACGACAAATGGAAACACACACCCACTAAGACACACAAACCACCCCTGTATTTGGTCTGCATCTTTCCACTCTGTCTTCTGACTGGTGGGTGAAAATATGTTCACCAGCAGCGGCCTGTCCTCTCTCAGCTCTGGTCTCCTTGGCCATCTCTGTGTAGTTGTCAGGAGCCAGCAATGAGCCAACACTTCTTTCTCAGGAAAGGCCCCTGTTCAGACCATTCAAGGCATTTGGCTATCCACACATCACTAGGTGCCAAGAAAGAATGTCTCTGGCCTTGGTACAGACAAACAAGTGAGTCCACTGGGACTGGAACTGCCTCTGGGTGCCTCGCCTCCTGGATCCCAAGTTCAGAGAGTTCCATCACCAAGGAAGTGACGTGAGGTCACTTCCTTCAGGGAAGTGAATGAGGTCACTGCCTTGGCAACCACTTTGTCCTAACAGTTGTTTCCAAGGGTCCCATGAGATGGAGGCTGCCCCACCTTCCTGTGACATTTTCACAAGACTAAAAGGTCTATATACCCTAGGAGCCCGGTATCAGCTATCCACCCAGGCCTGATTCTGTCCATCTTCCCTCCATTGAGAAGAGAGAGGCTGATTCAGCCACATCCCTTCATCCTGACCGGGTTTTTGGCCATGGAAGATGACTTTAGACCTCACAGGTCCCACCTAGCTGCATACATTTGCTCCAGGGATCATTTCTGCATCTACCTTTGAGCTTCTCAGTAGCTGTAGGATTCCCTACATACCTGTATGGCAAGATCAACTCAGGACCTGCTGTTATGTGAAAATTGATTGAGGGAACAGAGTATGGTTAAGGGTCATATCATGTTTGATTTGGGTTAGGAGTCATTCTGCTGGATGAATACGGGTATTGGGCAACTGAGATTTTATAAGAATGTAAGGTGAAATGTAAGTATGAAAATAGAAAACTAGGTAAGATCTGAAGCACATAAGGGTGTTGGGCTGTTGATTTGGTTACATAGTTTTGAATTATGTGTTGCAGGGATGAATCCTCTAAATCCATATACAATGGCATAAGATCTTGTACGTGGGACTACTGAATGTAAAAGAGAACTTCCAGTGAAATAGAGATAGTAGGCAGGATTCCAGTGTATGGTAAGGAAGAAGAGTGAGTTTAGGATTTGGACAAAAGGCCCTTTTTGCAATCGAATTTCTATTAGAGTGTAAATGGGAATGTCAGCACACATGAAGACTCAGTCACAACAAGGCATTTGGGGAAGTAGATATTAATATGGATGTTAGGAGATCAGGCAAAGTACAAAATGAGTGATAAGATCAGGGATATTTTCAACAGAGGGGTGGTTGAATACATTATCCTAGGAAGAAACCAGTGTATACTCACCATAGGATTGAAATTTGAAAACAATAGGCAACACAGACATAGATGATTTTAGTAATCCATGCTCTCATTAAAATTAGGCTTTGGTAGAATCATAAGATAAGTGTGAGTTTTGCATTTTGTGTCCAGAACATGATGTGATGAAAGGAATACATGGAGCAGGTGACATGCGTATTTCTTCCACCATTTCTGGGAGCATGTTTTGAAACCCTATCATTTAGTGTTTGGGGATACAAATAGGTGTACCCTGGGTCTACGTATATGGAGATAATGCATGAATAGACCATACGGAGAATAAAAAATATAACAGGTTACTATTTTAAATAATGAATTGAATTGATATTTTTAAAAATACATGAAATCTGGTATTCACATACAAACATTCAATCCAAGTAGTTATACATCTAGTGGTTATATTAGGGTTACTAATTATAACAAACTGTGTTTGAGTTTTGCTTCGAAAATGATGATGGAGATCAAAAGTAATGTGTTATAAAAGAAATCTCATGAAAAAGCAAGAAAAGCAACATGGAGAAATATATGGGTTTTGATACAGGGTGTGAATGAAAGTGAATCATATGCATATCAATTTGTGAATTGTGAATGAAATGATACATCCTATGATGTATATATACTGAAGAAATAGGAATATAACAATTTTGAATGAAAATTAATTTCAAAATACACATCATGTCCCATATGAATATACTTTCATTGATGTTAAACTGGGTCACGTACTGCAGAAATATCAGGGTTAGTACTCAATATTCACTGATGTTCATTTTGAGTATTCAGAAATGAATATGTATGTCAAGAAAATTACTATTTCTGAGAAATATCTTGTGAAAAGTTGATTATAAATCCACACAGATGGAATGAAAGAATCAAGGTAGTATATGTATATGACACATATATTTCATGTTTGCAAATCCGTTCTCTACTTCTCTCTCTCTGTGTGTGTGTGTATATATATATATATTTAAAACATTAAAATTTAATAGTACATATGCCAATCGAAATTCATAAGGGGATATATATCCTTCACATATGTACCCCAAATATTCATTTTTCCTCTACAGTGTTTCATGTATAAACTTGTTGAAGTATAAAGCTCTCCATAGTTTGAATTTTCAGTTCCCTCACTGTATGGTGGGAGTGATCTCTTCATGAAATTCATATTTTCCAAGTCAGAGTACTCTCAAGAATATACCTGTGATGGCAGTAGGATTATATATATGTATATAAAAATATACATTGTGACCCAGGCGACAGAGACAGGGCGTCAGGAAGTTACATATTTGTTAACTTTGAAAATTCATGGAGAAATAAAACGAGAAAAATGTGTGACAGTTTTTATAATATGTATCCCTGATGAAGCAAAAGGCACATCCAAGTATACACCATGCCTCCTATCAAATGCCTCTTCTTCTATTCTTTTAGGGTTATTTTTATCTATGTTAGGATGAGTAGTCAGAGTCTAGTAGGTTATGGGTTAGTGTCAGAGATTCAATATTTTGAATAACAAAACAGAAAATGAGTCTAATATGTATGCGAACATGTGCCACATAAAAATCTTTCACTGTCATCCACAACAATGCCTTCACATTACTATCATCCAAAATAAGACACAATGAGAGGAGAAGAGAAAGAAAATCTGTGAATACATATCTGGAATGAAAAATTCGGAGGAGCTCACAACCTTGGGTGTGGCAGAAGAGATCTCAAAAGTAGGAGACAGGGTAAACATTCCACAAACTTGGAGCTGTGCTGCCCTGGTGACTTCTTGGTAACCTGCCTCTGACCTTTGAGCACTAGAAATGTAGCTTTGTGCTTTAGCTTCCTTTGTAGTGAGACCATCAAAGCTTGGTCTGCTTCTATTTGGACCGGAGGACATGGTTTCATATTTTCCAATACGAACAGGAGGCAGCAGAGTTGAATCCTCTTTGTACGTATCTGTGGCCATGTCTCCCTGGGTGGATTGTGAAGCCATTGGCTCACCCTTCAGTTTTAATGGCATTTCTTGAAGCTTCCCTGGGAAAGTGGTGTTTGTTTATGAAATACAAGAAGGTCAACCAGGACATAGTGCTGGAGTGAGCTCTGTCACTTGGGGTGAATCAGGGTCTGAAGGAAAAAACACAAACTGTGCTGCTATCCCATATATCTTTCCCACTTGAGTGTAGCAACTTTTTTCTGAGCATTGCACCAAATCCTCTCCCCACAACAACATGCCTTTATATTTTAGGGTCTGCTGGCTGCATCTGTTCAGTCACATGTCATTTGGAAGCCAATGACAGAACCACAGGGGCCCACCACAGATGTTTGATCACACACCTGCACTCCATTGCTCCAGGCCCAGTTCCCTGCTAGCTCCTACTCACTAGCATCTCTGTTCTTCACCATGGTCATGAATTCCACTCAGTCAAAAATGGCACTCGCTGGTTCAGTCATGATGAGCAACAGGAGATCTGAAAGTTCTCCAGGGATTTCTGGTCATGGGATTCTCAAAAACTTCATGTTATTGTCCTAGCCATATTTCAAGAATGAAGAATTTGGCACTGTGGGTTTTGATTCATTCAGGAGCCAGTGAGTGTTGAGGGATCTCCTTTCAGTGAAAGCTCTGGAGATCTCATGCAGGCAAGGCTCCCCAAGCAGTGGCAAAAGGTCACAAGAATCCTGGCCCATTAGGGTCTAAGGTATGAGGTTCATGTGTATTTTGGCTCCAAACTATAGTTGAAAAGGCTTTAGCAGGAAAATCATGAGATGGACCCAGTGATCTTTTCCAACAACCACACAAAACACCACTACTGAAACAAAACATTCCCACATGGCCCTCATCTTCTTCCATATAGACACTCATCATAATATTCTGGCTGGGGGTTTCCATAGGGGGAGCAGTCTAAGATGGTGTCCAAAGTAAGCTCTCATGCCCCTCATTTGCCAAAAGTCATGGTGGCCTGGACACCCTTCCTGAAAAACAGGATACATAAAATGCACCTGTAGTAAATACTGATCTGCTTCTCAAATTTGAGACCTACTTCCTGCCAGGGCTAGATTCTTTATCTGTACTGGAGTCATGAAAAAACCCAACTCCCTCTGTGCTAGTTACTACAGGGCTTGCAACAATTCATTTCACCCAAGGGATTCCTGTTGTTTCTTCATAGGTGTCAGGAGTCTGACCAGAGGAAGGCAAGAGACTTCATAAAAATTACTCTTCTTTTTTATCCTTTAGTTTTGAATGGACATATGGGATCTTTATTTAGTTTCCTTGGGTGCTCAGAATCTAATCCACAGCCTCACACAGGGCCAAGAGTGTGATTCAGACACATCTTTTACAAAGCACTTTACCTAAAAGGCACAGATTAGGCCTCTTCATTTCCATTTGAAACAGTTTTCTTGAGATTTCACAAAGGGGTGGCCTAAGGCAAAGACTTTCCTGAAATTCAGGGGAACAGAGCAATAGATAAGAAAAAAGCCTGGGGCTGACTTTTCCACATGATGAACACTGTGCCACTGACAGCTCCTGGTAATGCTACTTGGTTTGCTATCTATCCAAGCAGGGATTTTCCAGAGAGAGCCTTACGGGTCACACTAATTTCTGAGTTTTCTGAGATTTTTGGCATTCCCTTCAGCAATCCAGTCCATGGCCATGTCACAGAGCTTCACGGTGTTACACATCTTGGACACAAAACCACGAGCCCCTTCAGAGTGTGGCCAAAATTCAGGAAGAATACAGGAACTTAAGATCATGGTAGGTGTTGCCCATCTGCAAGGCAAGCAGCAGTCCATTCATAAATTGTCCACGAGGAGTGCTGGAAAGCATTCCAGTAGACAGGACACATTCACTGATGCATTCTTCTCTCTACTCTCTTTAATCACAAATCCAGTGGGATCCATTGACATAAAAACATTCACCAATAGCAAAAGGACTCACAAGTAAACAGTCCATTTCAAACCCAAGAAACCGTTTTCCCTCTATGTTCTCTGAACATGAGACAAAACCACAAATTGAAACACACATACACTAAGACACACAAACTCCCTCTGGAGTTGGTCTTTGTCTATCCAAAGTGTCCTCTGTCTGTTGGGTGAAACTATATTCCCCACAAGTGCCTGTTCTTTCTCAGATCTGGTCTCCTTGTTCATCTCTGTATAGCTGTCAGGAGCCAGCAATGAGCCAATACCTTTTTTTCTCAGGAAAGGCCCGTCTTCAGACCTTTCCAGTTATTTGGCTATCCACACGTCACAAAGTGCCAAGAAAGAATGACTCTGGCCTTAGTACATCCAAACAAGTGAACCCACTGTGACTGGAATCGGCTCTGGGAGCCCCACTACCTGAATCCCACGTTCAGAGAGTTCCATCACTAAGGAAGTGAGGTGACGTCACTTCCTTCAGGGAAGTGAATGAGGTCTCTGCCTTGGCAACCACTTGGTCCTAACAGTTGTTTCCAAGGGTCCCATGAGATGGAGGCTTCCCCATCTTCCTGTGACATTTTCACAATTTATAAATATATACATATCATAGGAGCCCGGTATCAGCTATCCACACAGGCCTGGTTGCATCGATTTTCCCTGCATTGAGATGAGAGAGGCTTATTCAGACACATCCCAGGTTATTTGCCGTGGAAGATGACATTATGTCTCTCAGGTTTTACATAGCTGCTTACATCTTCTCCAGGGATTCTGCTCTTGTGTGAAATTAGATTGAGGGAGCAGAGTATGGTTAGGGTTAATATCATGGTCGATTTGGGTTAGGAGTCATTCTGGTGGGTGAATATTGGTTTTGCAAAATTGGGGAATTTATAAGAATGTATAGGTGAAGTGTACACGTGAAAATTGAAAACTAGGTAAGATCTGAAATATAGAAGGGCACTGGGCCTCTGATTTGGATACATAAAAGTGTTGAATAGGTTCTGCACAGAAGTACTATAGACATCAATACACCATGGCAGAGGATCCCGTACCTCAGATACTTCAATGTAGAAAACAACATCCAGTGAAACAGGGACAGTAGGTATGTTTGCAGTGTCATTTAGGAATAAGAATGAGTTTAGGATTTGGACTAATAGTTCTTATGTAATAGGGTTTGTGTTAGAGAGTGAATGAGAATGTCTGCATACATGAAGAGTCACAAGTATGTATTTGGCGAAATATGTATGAATATAGATGTTAATATATAAAAGTTCTGAATTAAGGAAAATTATCATGTGAGGTATATATTTAGGAACGTTTTTAATTGGGTTTGGCAGTATACATAATATTATGAAGACAGAATATATATATATATATATATATATATATATATATATATATATATATATACACATCAATATCCTTGAAATTGAAGTTTTTTGTAATCATGTGCATGTCTTTTCATACTAGTACATCGTTTTATTTAAAATTAAGTTGGTTTAAACATGAGTTCAGGCTTAGTTACTAATTCTGTGATTGTAATGTTACTGTTAAAAATAAATATGTATATTAATTAATCTAAGTGTTTATTCTACCATACATATGAAAATTTTTAGACAAATTACAAATTAGTATTTTTGGAACCTCAGTGTCTTAATGAGACCCTGTCTTTAAATAAAAAATAAAAGAGGCTTGGGTGTGGCTTAGTGGCATATTGCTTTTGGTTTAAATATTTAGTACCCCAAAATATTTAGATGCATGGATTTACAAAAAAATGTGGGCTATCAGGAAATATTATTCTATCTTTCATAAAATAACAAAATTCTTATGCATTATACAATGGAAGTAAACCTTGTAAACATTATGTCATATGAAGAAAGCCTAAAACTATTGTACAAATACTAAATGATTTCAAGGAGGAAGTAACCATACCAGTCAAATTCATACAAATAGAAAAAATAAAACATAAAATAGATGTTACCTGGGTCAAGAAGGTGTCAAGAATTGGGATTTTAATGGGTAAATTTTCTTTCAGAGGTGATTAAAAAAATGTTTGGAAGCATAAAGTAGTGACAGTTACAGAACATAGTTAAGGTCCTTGGTTGCAGTAAATTGTACAAATGAGAATATGTGAGGTATGGTTTTTGTGTATAGTATACCAGAAATTTTTAAAAAGTTAATGTTTAAAACATCTAGTTTTTATGCTTTTTGCTTTACACATACTGAAACACACTAAGGTAAAACTGCCCTTTTCTTTTCAAAGGTCTTAATTTAATTTCCACTGAGGCTTTTTTTCACTGTTTTATTTGATTCTGAATAAAATATTTGTAAAGCAACCCATTTGAAGAAAAAAATGTTTCGGATAGGCCATTACTTATTGCATTAATAATTGATTCAAGATATTAGAAGATATTTGTCAATAAATGAGGGCAGAGGGCTGGGGTTTCTGTCTCAGGGGTAGAGCACTCAACTCGCATGTGTAAGGCACTGCATTTTTATCTTAAATACTACATAAAAATAAATAAAGGTATTGTATCCACCTTTCTCTCCCCCCCCTGCTGGTAGTTGAACTTAAGTTTGTTCCTGTGAATTTCCAGGCACAGCAAATAAAACACAGACACACACACTTTACCTTTAAAGGAGCTTCAGGACAGCTTCTCTTCTCTTGACCTCAGGCTCCCCAAATGGGAGAGCAAGAGAAAGTCAGAAGAGGCTGGTGAGACAGAATGAGCATGTTCCAGAAGTGGCTCTTATTGGGGGAATCCTTTTTCTTAGAAAGTTCCATCCAAAAAAGGCCAGAAGGGGCAGGGGTACAAAGGGCAGGTAAGTGTAATTCGACCCAAGGGGCCATGGGACAACATACCTAGGTCTGAAGACATGCCCTCAAACTTCCTGATGGGGTCAATGTCCAGGTCACTACAAGATGTAGTATAGGTCAAAGCCTTTTTGTTCCAGGATGGAAGACGTGAATCATTCAGAGTTTGTGTTCATTTTATTTCAGAACACTGCCACAAATTGGTGATAGAAATTACAAACATCAGATAATATTTAATTTCTTTCTAATTGCTTCTTCAGAGCAGCACTAGGAGACATTATTACAATATTTTTATGAGGCTGAAATCTAGGTAGTTTTTAAAACTTCCAAGTTATCTCTTTGACTTCAGCATTGAACTATTAAATCTGAATCAACATATCTGTTGACACCCTTAAATTTTGTGAATTAAAATGAAGAGCAAGGGGTAATAGCAATAAAAGTTTCATATCTAGTTTTAGCCCATTAAACCATGACAATCCGCTGGGGTAGTTATTAGTTTTATAGAAAATAAATAAGATGAATAAGGGCTTTTGACTAACTTTCTGTACTGGTGGGGTTCTTTTTTATTTCTCTATGATCATGAAATATTATGGTGGCATGTCCAGTATAATTAGCCTTGAAAATAGCATCAGTCAATTAAAACACATTGCACTATTACACCTGTGTTTTTAGAGTGTACAGAGAGCCTGGATTAAACTTACATTATTACTGAAAACTTTGAGTTATTGAGAACACTTGATTTTGAGAAAAGATTCAATTTAGGCTCTTTTACTATACATTTAATTATTTAGAATTATTATTTATGAGTAAAATTAAATTTTACACACTCAAATGTGTCTATATTGAGAGAAATAACCAGCAGTACAATCTAGTAAAAAGAGGCTTTGGAGTTAAGGGTTCAAATTTTGACTCAAATACCTAGCAGTTATAAGACTCTTGCTAAATTACTTAATTTCTCTAGGACAAGTGCCCTTTTTGTAAAATGGAGACAATTGATCCAACTTTCCATGGCTCTTATGTGAGCATCTATTTATCAGGAGATGTAGCATATCATAGCAGTTAAGCACTTGTACAGTGATGGAGCTGGACTGCTTAAAGTCACATCTCAGTTCATAATGTACTCATGTATGACCACAAGCAAGCTGTCTTTCTCAGTTTTCTAATTTACAAAAAGATATAACAAAACTAATTCCAAACTGTTATTTCAAGGATTGAATTGTCATTATTTGTAAAGTACTTGTAGACTCTGATACACATTTCATTTTGTGTAACAAATCATGTTTGCTTTAAACAATTAGTGTTCAATCTCCCAATTTTCCTCTAATCTCCCAATTGTTCTTTCTCACTGTCCAGTGCAGAATCTATTCCAGGCCCATTTTTCCCCTGTGATTTTGGTGTTCCTCCAGGTATGTGTAGGAGTTTTTTTTTTCTTGTAAACACATTTTATGGATGAACAAATATACTCTCATATTTAAGTATACTTCCTATTTTAACAATTTTATATGTAAATTCCCAGCCCAGGTTGTTTGGCCATTTGCTAACCAGTACCTCTATCAGTTCATTAGTCAATTACAATTGATGTATTCAGCACAACCAAATGTAAATTCTTTTTTTTTCTAAAAATCTACATCTTTTCTGTAGCTAAGTGAAAAATACCATTAGATATCAAATCCCCCAAGCCTTAAATATAGGACTCAACTCTAATCCCTTCATTTCTCCCCTGTCCAATCACCTTAATAGTTCCAAAATGTATTCACTTCTCACTTTATGCATGTTGATGTCATTTCTACTTTAGAGAAGAACAGACTTTTCTTTTGCCTGAACTATCTGCAAAAAGATTTTCCTGTTGCTAGCCTTGCTCTTCTTCATTCTATTCTTTATATTGCAGCCAGAGTTTTTCTTTTAAGTAACAAACATGAATGTATTAGTTCCCAAAATAAAGTGACCCCCACTGCCCTCAGAATAAAATTTAAATTTCAAACTATGACTTCAAGATTTGCTCATATTTCCCTAGGCTGACTTCTAAATATTTCCCCTTACACTTTCATATACCAGCTATCCTTATCTTGTTTAATTACACTAAGTTACTATATTACCTCTGGCTTTCAGGCTTTGGCAATATTTCCTTCATCTGATATTACTCCTGCATTCCCAGTTGCTACTCATATCCTGGAGATGGCTTAGTATAATTTTCTCAAATAATGTGATTTCCTGATTCCCATATCAACACAATAAAGTCCAAATTATGTGCCCATTACAAAATTTACTCTATCACAGCTACCTTTATTTATTGACAAAATTCTGTGAGGTAAAGTAAGGGCAAAGTTACATAATATATATATTTTCATTCTTCATTATTTACTACTCAACCACCACCACAATCATTTCAGAATATTTATATCACTCCTAAAAGAAATGTCTGGCCCATTATTTATCTCTCTCAATACCTTCTACGCTCAGTCCCTAGCAACTTCTAATCAACCTTCATCTCTATAAATTTGACTACTGTAAAGAGTTCACATAAATAAAATATATAACATGTGACCCTTTGTGTCACTGTGCAGGAAAAAATAGGGACTCAATAAATATTTGCAGAATCTATGGAGAAACACTATAGAAAGAATTTATAGTCTAGGAAAAGCTCACAAAATTTTAGCAGTAGGAGGGATTTTTAATGTCATCTAGTCATCTAGTCCAAATATTTAATTTTCTAGGTGAGAAAATCTAGATCCAGAAAAATATTTGACTAACACAGGGACAGTCAGATTATTTAGTGACAGAAGTGAGACTTAAAAATACAAAAATTTTGATTCACAATGTAGGAGTTTTTCTTGACTGACTCCCCAAAGTAATGGTCCTCTTTGCTTTCACTTCATCTAATATGATGCAGTGACCAGTATCTCCCTAGGTGTTGGGCTTCCTTATTTGCTTGTGTCTAAACATGGTTGGTTTTTTTTTTTTTCTATCATTTTAGAATTAGCTTGCTTCAAGAAAAATGCCCAAATAATTTTCGCAAAATAACCAGGCCCCTTTCAACCTCTTATATTTTGTTACTACTGTTGCTTCTCCCTTTGAGAAAAGGTTTTGTGGAGGTCTCTTACTAAACTACAAGCCCTGCTTAATTTTGAAATGTCACAAGCTGATAGCCCCAGGAAGTGTGACCCTAGAGTCACACATTCTCAGAGAATAGGTCTATGTGCATTGTATCACCTTGTTCTAATTCATTACCTAAAAACTGAAAAAAATGATTTTCCAACTCTGGACTTTAAGAATTTCAGCTCTTTCAAATGTCTTTTGCTTAAGAAATTTTTTTTGCATTCTGGATCCACAAACATCTGAAATTTCACAGGGTATCCATATCATTCATTCTTGTTTGATATATTGTCTCTGTGACAAGCATTAATAATCTTATTGACAGTCAATATTTCTGTGTTCCTTTGGGAAAAAAATGACTTCAGATTTACCTCTTGACTTAAATCTCAAATACTCTATTTTAAATGGTGGCACAATTAATATTTTATGCCTTCTCTGTGTGAGTCCAAAGCAAAGATTGACCAGCTGTTGTTTTGTTAACTGAGACCTAAGCCACATTTTTTTCCCAAGTGAAGCAAAACTCAGTTTATTACGTTTGTCCAAAAAAGTCATACTTGATACACTAAAAATTTCTTCTTTTTTATACTAAGAATTTTTTTCACATTTTCCCCATAGTTTTAATGGGAAAACCCCATCAACTGAAAAATATCCAACACATGAAATTTGAATTTCAACTAGATGACCATCTTAACATACACATCATATGAAAGATAACTTTGCTCAAAGGGAATGCATGTAAGAAGAAATGGGTTGGAAAGATTCGTAAAGCCAGAAAGGAAGAGAGATTTCCTCTAATATTAATTTGACTCCTTAATTTTAAAGGGAAAAGTGAACTTAGTGAAGAAAAGAAAGTCCTTTCATGAAATAGCGTAAGAACAAGAAGACATCCCAGGCATAAATGAGGTGGGGAAAGAAATAAGGAAGGAGGGAAGAAACTGACCTCATCTGTAACTCACAGCATGCACAAATATTAATTCAAAATTGATCTTGGCATGATGGCACACACCTGTAATCCCTGCAGTTTGAGAGATTAACAGGATGATCATGAGTTAAAAGCCAGCTTTAGCAAAAGCAAGGCACTAAGCAACTAAGTGAGACCCTCTTTCTAAATAAAAAATTCAAAAATAGGGCTCGGGATGTGATTCAGTGGTTGACTGCCCCTGAATTCAATCCACAGTACCAAAAAAAAATCATGGATTTGTAAGTAAAACATAAAGCTACAAAGAAAAAGGAAAGTGACGCTCAGCAAGGGAAACTTGTTTGCCAAAGTTCACTCTGTGACTTAGATTTGTCACAGAGCTTGTTTCAATAAATTATTATTCACTAGTTTAACAAATTCCATTTGGCCCTAATAATTCTGGTACTCCATGCTCATTCAGAATAAATGGTTTCCACTATAGTAGCTGCATATTTATTCCCTGCTCTTTGGTCTTGAAAGATCTTTTTCATGCTACTTCAATTACTCATTCAGCATTCACTAGGCAACTGCCATGTGCTAGGCATCCTGCAGGATTAGAAGCTGAGGGATTCAGAGTTAACAGGAGAAAGAGCGGATTCTCTTTCTAATGAGATTTAAAAACCCTTTAGGTACAACAACAAAGCTTTTCCTAATTTTTCACCAGGTGAGCACAGCCAGTGTGCTCTGCACACCTGCCACATTTTGGTGATTGGCCAATCTTTAGTTCCACCACACTGGCTAATCTGGCCTGTTTGGAAGACTGAAGTCTACAGAGATAAAAAGTCAAATCCTCCATAAAGTGAAAGCCCTCTCACCTGGGCTCCTGAGGCAGGTCATCCTAGGGTGACACTGGTGGCTCATCTCTTGGTCTTCCAAGGAAAACTCATAAAATTCTACAGGTGCCTCCTCCCAGTGCAAAGCCCCTGGCTGCCTCACAGCTGATTATGGCTGCTGAGTCCTAACCCAGGCCCATTCCTGCAGCTTCTCAAAAATGAATCTTAATGATTCTAGATAGTGGGATGTGGATGTCGCACTGCATTTCTATTTCCTGCTCCATATCCTTCTTGTAATGTGTGGAACTTTTTCTCCTGGAAAGCCAGGGTATCACCTATAGCCTCCCTTTTGCCCCCTCCTCAGCCTGTCATTTCCACTTATCCTCAGAAAATGTTGGACCCCAAAGAAATCTTTAAAATTAAAGTCTCAAGTAAGAGTGGCAAAACTGTTAAAATGAAGAGCTTGGGCCTAACAATACCCAAACACCCTTTTTCCGGAGACCTGGGCTCTGGATGATGCTCACCTCAGAGGGTAGATGCCTCCCTCTCACCTGGGCTCCAGAAGCCTTTGCCAGCCCAAACCGCCTCCCTCAGGCTTATGAATAATCATCTAGGCCTTTCTGGGTGGGGCAACACTTCCTCATGCATAATCATCTAGGGGCCATGCTTCCTCATGCATAACCATCTAGGCCTTCCTGGGAGTGGAATGCTTATTATGAATAATGTAATTTCTCTCAGCTGCTTTCAGGAGCAGGAGGTGGAGCTCAGCCTTGTGAATATGCAAAGCAGGGGTGAGTGGCAAGTAATTGCTCCCCTACCATGCCTGGACACCTCACAGCCTGGTTCCAGTGCAGGCTTCCAGTCGGAACCCTCCAGCAGCCAGGTCCAGTCTCTCCTGCCCTTCCAAGGACTCACATTCTGCTCCAGGGCTTGAGGAACATGCACCAACTTTGTGATGCCTCAGGACCCAGGAGTGACCAGGGACCTACACCAAGTTCAGGGGGACTAGAGAAGTTTGCGTCCCAGATTCACCCCTCTTGAGCAACCTGTAGGATGAGGACAGCTTCCTGAGGTGGTGCCTGCCTGCCAAGATAAGGTGCTATGCAGGTGTGGGCTGCTGAGTTGGAGGTCTCAGAAAGACCCAAGGCCAGCCTTTGCTGCCCTTGGAGAAGGGCTTTCTCAACATAAAGTATCTGTCCCTTCTCTCTCAGCATATGGTTATCTACATGTTATTATCTTTCTTTATAAAATTTTACTAATAGAGGCAAGAGTATTAATATACAATATAATATCATTTTCTTAAGTATGGAACCTAGAATTCCAGGATTAAGGTGTCACCAGGTTTTATTTCATCTGAGGTCTTTCTTCCTGGGCTTGTAGATAGCCATTTCTGCTGTCCTCCTATGGTCTTCCTTCTATGCATGTCTGTGTTCTAAAGTGCTCTTCTTATAAGGACACTGGCCAAATTGAATTAGGGATCATCATAATGATCACATTTTAACTCAGTTACCTCTTTAAAAAATTGTTTCAGAACTTTTATTTATTTCTTTTAATGGGGTGCTAAACATTGAACCCAGTGCCTCATATGTGCTAGGCAAGTGCTCTGCCACTGAGCTACAGCCCAAACACTTAATTCAGTTACCTCTTTAAGCATATTATCTCTAACAGCAACCATACTCTGAAGAACTCAGGTTTAAGATTTCAACTTATGATTTTTGAGAAACACTTCAACTCAAGGCTATGTATTATTACATCTTAGTTTACAACGTCAATCGTATCTGATCTGCCTTATGAGGAAAAACAGAAAAAAAAGTTTTGTCATATTTTGTCACTGCCTTATAAGGTCACAACCTTCCAGTCCATAATGTGAGTCCTTGTCATGTGCTGCTGGATAACTTCCATTAAGCTGTTAACACATATTCTGTTACTTGTAGCAACATATTTGAAATTTTTTAAAAAAAGTAAACACTGTATCAACTTAGATTATTTTTAAATGTAAATGGCATTTTTTTCAAACTGACCAATCTTTCTCAGTTGTTCTAGTCCAGACCCTTAGAGAAATAGTCCTGATATGCAATTAAACATGAAATAAATTTTTTAGTCTTATTAGTTTCCTGTGTCTGCCATAATATAAAAAGTGTAACTTATTGCTTAACCATGGTTCCCTTGCTGAGCCGCCAAATGTTGGCAGCTCCCGGTCCAAGGGGCCCTGACCTGTGTGCCTTGTGTGCCAGGGGCAGTGCCAGTGGCCACTGGGGCATGGTCACCAGGGGCACACTATGGCCCAGCACTGGCGTCGGCTTTCCCAGTGTTCCCGCACTGGTGGCAGCCCTCGCCGCCTCCATTCGCTCCTGTTCATGCGGGGCAATTGCTTGGCTGGCCGGCTCGCCAAGGCAATTAGAAACTCCCTCTCTGCCACAGTCACAAGCATGTCCTCCTGAGAGCAAGCAGGGGACACTAGGGCACAAGCAGACATCAGCCACCCTTCTGGGCTTCCCCTGCTAGGGGGCACCTGGAGCAAAATGGCCGTTATTCAATACATACTTGTTGAATGAATGGCTAGCAAATAATAAAAAATAACTTTTGCAACAATCGTGTCTCCCTACTTGGAATGGTTCCTTGACATTCCATACTTATCCCTCAGGTCTCATCTTGAATGTCACCTTATCTGGAAAACATCCCTGGCATTACAATTCTGTATATAATTGGCACAGAGACTAAGTAAGTGCTGTGTTCCTAGATCTACCATAGAAGGTTGTCTTCTGTTCTTAGCTTTATTATACAGCCACAACCCTTTGTAATTAGCTCTACAAAAATTTAAACATCATTTCAACTAAGTAAGGTCTCATGCAATTCTGTCTCTTTAGTAGATACTTTTAACACAGGTTTAGGAAATACTTTTCAGATTGTGGATTTAAAAGTTCTGTATCAAAATGATTTATTTATGGTCAGCTTTATGTGTTTTTGAAGGCAGTTTCTCAAAATCTGTGCTGGTTTTCTATTTTTTTTTTCCGGGAACATCGGTAGCTGAATTCTCTAATAGGATTGAAATATTGAGTTCTCCTGAAATCCCTGTTTGGCCACTTCAATATACACTTACATTTCATTTGTAAGGCAGAAGCAAAGAGAGTTTAAATAAAATACAAGAACATATTCCATCCATCAATGAAAATACCCACAAGGGCAAGTTGAGAATTCTTAAAAAAATACTTAATTTTATAGTTTTTATTCTAAAATTTTTATTAATATTCTATATAAAAATGTCTACAGGACGGTAAATAAAATTTTCTTCTCCTAACACATCATATATTTTACCTTAAGTGACAGTATTATGTGTACAATAGCTTTGTTTGAAATACTGCTTATCCAACTTCATGAACATCTCTGTCAATGAGTTTGTAAGTCTTACTTATGTCCATAGCTCATATATTCTCTAAACTGTGGCATGACATAATCTGCTTAGTTTCTTGCCTATGATAAAACATTTAAAAAGCATATGGGAGAAGAAGTACACGTTCCAAAAATTCTACTTGGTAGATCAGTTTTTTGAATTCCGAAAGATGCTATTTTTTTTCCTTTTACAAATTAAATTATCTAAGGAAATCCTAACATTTCTCTCCACTGTTCTTCACCTTGTTCTCTCTCACTCACCTGAGACAGAAGGTGAAAAATGATTATCACTTTACAGAGATAACTAAATACTGCTGAATTAGTAAATAGCAACCAACAGACTTGGGCCACAAAGTCAGTGCCAGTCATTAGGGGCACCCGATAATATGGTTTTAGTCAAGGCCACTACAGCAAACCCAAAGATAGTTAGGATTTAGTAAATGAGTTTTAGCAAAACAAAATCAAGGGGTTTCAGAGAAAGAAGCATTAAAAACAAAGGAAAATACAGTTATAGACAATGTGTTTAAAAAAAGTATTAATAACAAAAATTATTTTTAGGTAAGTCACTTTTTTAAAATTTTTATTTATTCTTTTTAGTCATACATGGCAGTAGAATGTGTTTTGATATATAATACACACATGGAATGTACATACATTAATCATATTGTCTATTCTATTCTGCTGCCCTTCCTATCCTCCCTGCTTCTCCCCTCCACTCCCATCCTTTCTCTCTATCCAATCTAATGTGACACAGTTTTTTTTTCTTTTTCTCATTACAACATCATATATGTATTCTGCATAACAATGAGGTTCTCCTTCCATCTTATGTGCAACTCCCCTTCTCCCTTTTTCCCTCCCACCTCTCTTCCCTATTTAGTGGTAGTCTTCTTCTCTTGCTCTTCCTCCCTATCCCATTTTGAGTCACCCCCCTATATCAGAGAAGACATTCGGCATTTTTTTTAGGGATTGGCTAACTTAACTTAGCATAATCTGCTCTAATGCCATCCATTTGCCGTCAAATGCCATGATTTTATTATTTTTTTTTAGTGCTGAGTAATATTCCATTGTGTATAAATGCCACATTTTTTTAAATTCATTCATCTATTGAAGGGCATCTAGGTTGGTTCCACATTCTAGCTACTGTGAATTGTGCTGCTATAAACATTGATGTGGCTGTGCCCCTGTTGTATGCTCTTAGGTCTTTTGGGTATAGTCCAAGAAGGGGAATAGCTGGGTCAAATGGTGGTTCCATTCCCAGCTTTCCAAGAAATCTCCATACTGCTTTCCAAATTGGCTGCACCAATTTGCAGTCCCACCAGCAATGTATGAGTGTACCTTTTTCCCTGCATCCTCGCCAGCACTTATTGTTGTTTGACTTCATAATGGCTGCCAATCTTATTGGAGTGAGATGGTATCTTAGAGTAGTTTTAATTTGCATTTCTCTGATTGCTAGAAATGGTGAGAATTTTTTCATGTATTTGTTGATTGATTATATATCCTCTTCTGAGAAGTTTCTGTTCAAGTCACAAAAGTCAACTCAAAATTGATCAAGGAGCTAGGAATCAGACCAGAGACTCTGCATCTAATAGAAGATAAAGTTGGTCCTAATCTTCATCATATGGGGGCAGGCCCCAAATTTCTTAATAAGACACCTATAGCACAAGAGTTAAAACCAAGAATCAACAAATGGGATGAATTCAAACTAAAATGTTTTTTTCTCAGCAAGAGAAATAATATGTGAGATGAATAGGGAGCCTAAATTCTGGGAACAAATTTTTACCCCTCAAACATCAGATAGAGCTGTAATCTCTAGAGTATACAAAGAACTCAAAAAATTAAACAACAAAAAAATAAATAACCCAAATCAACAAATGGGCCAAGGACTTGAACAGAAACTTCTCAGAAGAGGATAGGTAAGTCACTTTTTAAAGGCAATTTGCTCAAAATAACCTAGTAATATGTAAAAAAGTTCAAGGAGTTAACTGTTTGGTGAGAAAACAGACTCTGATACTTAGGTAAAGGATAATTTAAGACAATTTACAGAAAAAAACACCTAAATTCTAATTTCCAAAAAACATTCAAATCAGTTTTTATTTGACTTAATCATATACTTTATGACTAGATCTAGATGGCAGGAAACAAAAATGATTTAAATATTATTCTTATGAACATGTACTTCATATTGCTTTGACTATTTTTAAGGTATCAAAATAAAATTATCCTGAATGGAATTAAATAGTCAGGGACACACTTTTCAAGACTATTGAAATAGATTGAACATAACTGCTCTAAAATAAAGTGGAGTACAGCTTTGAAGCACTAAGGTGATACAAGAGGAAAAAAGTACTGGAGAATGTTCAGGGCACATTGGCTAATGTGATTAGGTAGTTTCATCTGTTTGCCACTTGGTGTTTATGGGTGTGACTCTCTCTCTTTTTTTTTTGCTTATTTTTTTATTATTAGTTGTTCAAAACCTTACCAAGCTCTTGCATATCATATTTCATATATTTGATTCAAGCAGATTATGAACTCCCATTTTTACCCCATATACATATTGCAGATTCACATCAGTTCCACATCCACTGTTTTACATATTGACATACTAGTGTCTGTTGTATTCTGCTGCCCTTCCTATCCTCTACTATCCCTCCTCCCCTCCCCTCCCATCTTCTCTCTCTACCCCATCTACTGTAATTCATTTCCCTCTCTTGTTTTTTTCCCCTTTCCCCTCATGTCCTCTTATATGTAATTTTGTATAACAATGAGGGTCTCCTTCCTTTACCATGCAATTTCCCTTCTCTCTCTTTTTCGCTCCCCCCTCTCGACCCTGTTTAATGGTTATCTTCTTCTCATGCTCTTCCTCCCTATTCTGTTCTTAGTTGCTCTCCTTATATCAAAGATGACATTTGGCATTTGTTTTTTAGGGATTGGCTAGCTTCACTTAGCATAATCTAATCTAGTGCCATCCATTTCCCTGCAAAGTCCATGATTTTGTCATTTTTTAGTGCAGAGTAATACTCCATTGTGTATAAATGCCACAATTTTTTTATACATTCATCTATTGAAGAGCATCTACGTTGGTTCCACAGTCTAGCTATTGTGAATTGTGCTGCTATGAACATCGATGTAGCAGTATCCCTATAGTATGCTCTTTTAAGGTCTTCAGGGAATAGTCTGATGATCAAATGGTGGTTCCATTCCCACCTTTCCCAGGAATCTTCATACTGCTTTCCAAATTGGCCACACCAATTGGCAGTCCCACCAGCAATGTACAAGTGTACCCTTTTACCCACATCCTCAACAGCACTTGTTGTTGTTTGACTTCATAATGGCTGTCAATCTTACTGGAGTGAGATGGTATCTTAGGGTGGTTTTGATTTGCATTTCTCTTACTGCTAGAGATGGTGAACATTTTTTCATGTACTTGTTGATTGATTGTATGTCCTCCTCTGAGAAGTGTCTGTTCAGGTCCTTGGCCCATTTGTTGATTGTGTTATTTGTTATCTTATTGTTTAATTTTTCGAGTTCTTTGTATACTCTGGATATTAGGGCTCTATCTGAAGTGTGAGGAGAAAAATTTGTTCCCTTGATGTAGGCTCCCTATTTACCTCTCTTATTGTTTCTCTTGCTGAGAAAAAACTTTTTAGTTTAAGTAAGTCCCATTTGTTGATTCTTGTTATTAACTCTTGTGCTATGGGTGTCCTATTGAGGAATTTGGAGCCCGACCCCACAATATGTAGAGAGGAGCCAACGTTTTCTTCTATCATATGCAGAGTCTCTGATTTGATATCAAATTCTTTGATCCATTTTGAGTTAACTTTTGTGCATGGTGAGAGAAGGGGATTCAGTTTCATTTTGTTGCATATGGATTTCCAGTTTTCCCAGCACCATTTGTTGAAGATGCTATCCTTCCTCCATTGCATGCTTTTAGCCCCTTTATCAAATATAAGATAGTTGTAACTTGTGGATTAGTCTCTGTGTCCTCTATTCTGTACCATTGGTCCATCCGACTGTTTTGGTTCTTGTACCGTGCTGTTTTTGTTACTATTGCTCTGTAGTATGGTTTGAAATCTGGTATCGCTATGCCGCCCGATTCACACTTCCTCCTTAGAGTTGCTTCTGCTATTCTGGGTCTTTTATTTTTCCATATGAATTTCATAATTGCTTTATCTATTTCCACAAGAAATGCCATTGGGATTTTGATTGGCATTGCATTAAACCTATAGAGAACTTTTGGTAATATCGCCATTTTGATGATGGTAGTTCTGCCTATCCATGAACAGGGTATATTTTTCCATCTTCTAAGATCTTCTTCTATTTCTCTCTTTAGGGTTCTGTAGTTTTCATTGTATAAATCTTTCACCTCTTTTGTTAGGTTGATTCCCAATTTTTTTTTGAGGATATTGTGAATGGGGTGTTTTTCCTCATTTCCATTTCAGAAGTTTTGTTGCTGATATACAGAAATGCTTTTGATTTATGTGTGTTGATTTTATATCCTGCCACTTTGCTGAATTCATTTATTAGTTCTAGTAGTTTCTTTGTAGACCCTTTTGAGTCTTCTAGGTATAGATTCATGTCACCTGCAAATAGTGATAATTTAAGTTCTTCTTTTCCTATTTTTATGCCTTTAATTTCTTTTGTCTGTCTAATTGCTCTGGCCAGTGTTTTGAGAACTATATTGAATTGTGTGTATCCTCCTGACTCAGTCTGGGCAAATCATATGACTTAAGAAATTTATTGATGTCTTCACTATCATCTATTTTATTGGAATATAGGGTTTCAAAATAATTTCTAATTGTCTTCTGTATTTCTGAAGCATCTGTTGTGATATTGCCTTTTTCATCCCATATGTTATTAATTTGAGTTCTCTCTCTTCTTCTCTTCGTTAGCATGGCTAAGGGTCTGTCAATCTTATTTATTTTTTCGAAGAACCAAATTTTAGTTTTGTCAATTTTTTCAATAGTTTCTTTTGTTTCAATTTCATTGATTTCCTCTCTGATTTTAATTATTTCTTGCCTTCTGCTACATTTGCTGTTGTTTTGCTCTTCCTTTTCTAGGGCTTTGAGATGAAGTGTGAGCTCGTTTATTTGTTGGTATTTTTTTTTTTTTTGAGGAATGACCTCCAGGCGATGAATTTCCCTGTTAAAACTGCTTTCATTGTGTCCCATAGATTCCGATATGTTGTGTCTGTATTTTCATTTATCTCTAAGAATTTTTTGATTTCCTCCTTTATGTCTTCTGTAACCCATTGATCATTCAGTAACATATTGTTCATTTTCCATGTGATGTAGGATTTTTCCTTCCTTCTTTTATCATTGATTTCTAGTTTCATTCGATTGTGATCAGATAAAAATGCATGGTATTATCAACCCTTTATATTTACTGAGGGTTTCCCTATGGCATAATATATGGTCTGTTTTTGAGAAGGATCCATGTGCTACTGAGAAAAAATTATATCCACTTGATGTTGGTTGATATATTCTATATATGTCAGTTAAGTCTAGGTTATTGATTGTGATATTGAGTTCTATAGTTTCTTTATTCAACTTTTGTTTGGAGGATCTGTCCAATGGTGAGAGAGGTGTGTTGAAGTCACCCATAATTATTGTGTTGTGGTCTATTTGATTATGAACTTGAGGAGAGTTTGTTTTATGAACATCGCAGCACCCTTATTTGGTTCATAAATATTGATAATTGTTATGTCTTGTTGGTGAATGGTTCCTTTTAACAGTATATAATGTCCTTCCTTATCCCTTTTGATTAACTTAGACTTGAAGTCGATTTTATTTGATATGAGAATGGCCACCCCTCCTTGCTTACAAGGACCGTGTGCGTGGTATATTTTTTCCCAACCTTTCACCTTCAGCCTGTGTATGTCTTTTCCAATCAGATGTGTCTCCTGGAGGCAGCATACTGTTGGATTTGTTTTTTTTAATCCATGTTATCAGCCTATGTCACTTTATTGGAGAGTTTAAGCCATTAACGTTTAGAGTTATGATTGATATATGGTTTGTACTTCCAGCCATGTTTGATTATTTATCTCTCTTTTTTTTTAAATTTGGTTTGTTTCTGCATGATTAGCTTTTCCCCTGCCCTCTAGCTTTACTGAGGTACTTCCCACTGTTGGTTTTGGTTATTGTTTTTCATTTATTCCTCATGTAGTGTTTTGCTCAAGGTGCTTTGCAATGCTGGTTTTCTGGCTGTCAAGTCTTTTAACTTTTGTTTATCATGAAAGATTTTTATTTCATTGTCATACCTGAAGCTTAATTTTACTGGATACAAAATTCTTGGTTGGTATCCATTGTCTTTCAGTGTTTGAAATACGTTGTTCCAGGATCCTCTCGCTTTCAGTGTCTGTGATGAAAAATCCGTTGTTAACCTTATTGGTTTACCACTGAATGTAATCTGCCTCCTTTCTCTTGTAGCTTTTAATATTTTCTCTTTGGTCTGTATATTGGATATCTTCATAACAATGTGTCTTGGCGTTGGTCTACTGTGATTTTGTATGCTCGGTGTCCTGTATGCATCTACAATTTGTACATCCATTTCCTTTTTTTATTTCTGGAAAGTTTTCTATAATTATTTCATTCAGCAGGTTGCTCATTCCCTTGATTTGAACCTCTATACCTTCCTCTATCCCGATGACTCTTAAGTTTGGTTTTTTTTATGTTATCCCATATCTCTTGGATGTTTTTCTCGTGATTTTTTTACCAGCCTTTCTGAGTTGGCTAGACTCTTTTAAAGATGATATATTTTGTCTCCGTTATCTGACGTTCTGGCTTCTACTTTCTACACTCTGTTAATGATACTCTCATTTGAGTTTTTAATTTGGTTTATAGTTTCCTTCATTTCTAGAATTATTGTTTGATTTTTTTATAATCTCTCTCTCTTGATAAAGATGCTTATTTGCTTCATTTATCTGTTTATGTAATTCATTTTCAATGTGTTCTCTCATTGTTTGAATTTGCTGTCTCATATCCTCTTTAAGATTCCATTCCATCTGTATAAGGTATTCCTTGAGTTCTTTATTTGACCATTTTTCTGATTCCTCTAGGTCCTCCTGAATATTTAGGCTGTCCTGCATTGTTTGTTCTCTTTTTCTTCCTTGCTTTTTCATGCTGCTCATGTTACTTCTTGTTCTGTTTGACTGCTGAGTTACTGTTTACTCCTATAAATTTATTTGATGCTTGGGAGGAAAGGTATTAGAAGGGAAGGGAAAAAGTCACTAAAGAGAATGAGAGTAAACAGGTAGAATTCAAGGAAGGGGGAATAAGGAAATTGAAAAGAAATGAAAAGACAAAAGAAAAAAATAGAAAAGAAAAAAATTTTAAAAAATAATCAAAAAAAAAAAAATAAAAAATAAAAAAATAATAAAAAAATCTTAAAAAAATAAAAAAAAAATTTAAAAAATATAATGATAAAGAAATGAAAATGAAAAAACCCAAATAATACTAAAAAAATTAATAAATGCAGTCTTAGAGTTTGATTAACTTCTCTTCCGGTAGGTGGAGCTGTGCCCACTGAGCCAAGCTTCTCCTCTCAATACGCGGGAACCAATCACTTTGCAACAGCTCCTCCTCCCAGACTGGCGGGTCTCCAATCCTGAGTGCCTAGGGCCTTTTCTTGTGTCTAGTCACTTCCCCACTTTTCCTCAAGCCAGGCCCTGTTCACGGGTGATGCTCACCACAGTACTGGCTACATGCCAGGTCTGCTGCTCCCGGGAGTCCTATTTTCTTGAACGACTGGGCACAGTCTCTCTGTTTGCCATTCCCTCAGACCCTAAGTTTGTGAAGTTTGGGGCTGAGAACCCTCAGCGTATTTTGCTTGCCCTCCGGTAGCCACGCCACCGGTAGCTAATGCAAGAGACCTCAGTTGTCAGCACTGGTGGGAACGGTAGCAGGGGTCCCACGCTGCGGTTCCCGCACCACTCCTGATTCCCTCCGTGTGACTATCATGCTCACGGGAGAGCTGGGAGGGGCCCTTAAGGTTTCCCCACTGTGTGGAGAGGGAAGGCTAGGGGGTTACACACCTGTCGCCGCCAGTTTTAATGAAGTTATCTCCTCCGCTGCATTCTGGTGACATCAGTTCTCTGCCATGGTGGTATCCCATGCAAATGGCGACAGTTCGTTCCCTTTGCCAGTGGACCAATGCAAGGGGTGGGTCCTGACTGGCTCTCCTAAGCCCCATCTCAATCCTGAGGCCACTGCCTATGAAGGCTCAGTTGGTATTAACCTCTGCAGGTTCAGAAGGGCCGACCAGTTGTTTCAGCAGGATCATTTAGCGCTGAGTCACAGCAGTTTGTCTGTGAGATGCAGGAGAATGGGAGCTTGAATTCAGTCTATCCAGGCTCTGTGTGTGTTCTGAGAGGCACAGACTGGTCGCCCCAGATCCACGTCAGCTCAGCATTGCCTAGTGATCCTGAGCAAACAGCATTTAGACAGTTTAAGACTCCCTATGCCAGCGAAGCTGAAGAGGTTAGAGACTTGATCTCTCTGCGCCCACCGCCATGTTCATGGATGTGACTCTCATATGGCAAATTCACAGTCAAACATTTCTTTACAAGTTACTCTTGTCTGGTCCTTTTCTGACCAGTGACTGCAGCGTGATCATGGACAGGGGATGGTGATGGTGGCCGGCCTGCCCCTGGCCACCCAGAGACAGACACAATAGTTGTGGCCACTGCTGCAGCCATCATCCTTGTCATCTTCACCACCATGATCTCCACCTCAATGTTTTGCAGCTCCAAGATCTAGGCCAGCATCTCTGTGGCGACACAGAAGGGGTCACACAAGGCCATGACTCTAGGGCTGCTGGTGGGCCAAGAAGAAGGCAGGCAGTGGGAGGACAATGATAGCCCATGGAAGGTAGAGAGAGCAGGCACTGCAGTGGGGTGCCAGACCTCCCAGGGCAGGAGACCCCCCTCCCTAGTCCACTGCTCCTCCTGCTCCTGTCTGCCTCCCACTGGACCTCCTCCTATTTCTCATTATTGATTGTCTTTGTATTCAGATTATTTCCCATTATTTATTGTCTTTGTATTCAGATGTTGATGGTTATGTCAGTTTTCCATTTCTTTATTTCTTTCTGAGTAAGGATTGGTCCAAATTATAATAGAAAACTCAGTTTATGCATACTCTTCTACTGTCTATAATCACTCTTGGTTTGGGCTATGTAATGAAATTTGAATGGTCTATAGTTGGTGTGAAAATTTTTATTATTTTTCCTTGCTTACATTTTGGACTGTTATCCTCAAATCTACCTGGTTTTCTATAATTCACAGGATCTGAAGGATCATCTCCAAACAATAAAGCTTCAGACTTCAGTCTAGACCAGGAAGAGAGCATGGAGTTAAGAAGAAAATCAAGAAATCTAATGGAGATAAACACACACACACACACACACACACATGCACACACATTTTTCACATTCTTTTAAATATGAAGCTTGGGTTTGTAGCTCAGTTGGTAGAGCTCTTGCCTACCATACTTAAAAAATAAAAAAGATATTGTATCCCTCTAGTATAAAAATTTTTAAATAAAATAAGTAAATATTTAGCACACCTGTTGCTGACAACATTTTTAAAAATTTTGTACTTTCCAACTGTGCATATTGTACACATTTTGGAAATATGCTTAGTAATGCTATGTGTGATTTTTCTGGAGGTTGATATCTTTGCTTGCAGTAGATTCTCTGTAAAAGAATGGGCAATTATGTGCCTATTTCAAAAGAATTATCCTGTATCCCTCCCAACAAAATTATATAGCTTTTATCTGCTATCTTAATTTTAGTTGTATTCTTTATGTTAACACATTTTGTATGATTGTATTTTATAGCTGTATTGAATCATATAGTATTAAATATTAGATATGATTTAATAGTGTTAATAAGTTTAAACTCATCTTAGTTACTTTTTTCTCAAAAAATTACTAACAGATTCTGATGTTCAGTTTAATTTCATTCCCTATTCAGATGCAGAAAGTGGGGCTCACGTGTAGAATGTGTTGTACCTTTTAACACCTCATGTATACATCCCATGTAACAGAAAAGGCAAAAGTAAAATAGCAATCCTAAAAAAAAAAATATGGCAGGAAAAAATAGTGGAAAATAGAGAAAATGTACAGAAATAAAACATTAACAAAAAACAGACATAAATAAAATGTGCCAAGAGAATGTGAATTTTCATGGTGGAAAAGATCACTAAATGACCCACTCAAAGGTTGAAAACAGAATAAAGCCAAAGATAAATTTTCATTGGCAATCTCTCTTTGGGACTTAAATCTACTTTCTAAATATAGTAATATTGATACTTGGGTATATCCAAAGTAAAATGTTCACAGATCAAAAGTATGACTTGTAATTGACTACAGCTTGTTGTTTAGAGATACACATCATATTTTCAATATTCTCAGGAAAGAGTATAGAAAATACACTTTTATTCCAATTAAATTTTAATGAGCATATATAAGAATGACACTTCCCCCAAAGACAAAGGAAGAATAGATTGGAATTGTGACCAACCACATAATTTTTTATTCTCTTGAACTAAGATCAATTGCCTTTATTTCTATTCAAATGAACATTATCATAATTTGTCTTCTTCATTATCACAGAGAAAAAAAGAGAAACTCAGTATCATATCCTCCAACATTTCTTATATAATGCCTTCTTGAATCTTATGAATGTATTTATTGTGCTCAAAGCCAGTTACCTAATATTTTCTAAGTTGTTCAATGAAGTAAGCCTGGATTTTTCCTTAAGCATATTCATTTTGATAGTGAAGTAACTTTGAGATTATTAATCATTCTGTTTACATAAAACAACTGAGCTTTAATTCATTTGCATATACTTATTACAAACATTTTCAAAATTACAGAGCAATTACGTGAATTACTGAAACAGTAAGACATTACTAATTTAGTTTAATATGACACAACTATGTCATTATTCATATATCACAAAATAGACATTAGTGTTTGAAATTATAATTAACTCCTAGTTGTAATAATGTATGTAGTTCTAAATATGTTTGATTATCTGAATTAATTCTATAACAATAATGATTTATCCTGCTATACTCAAGTTACTTACTATTATCATTCCTGGAAATAATAATGTTCAAAATTCTTTGGCAAGTAAATATTTAGAATACTCAACCTAGTAAAATCAAATAAGACATGAGAAGAGATATGTTGGGTTAATTCCATTTGTTTCAACTATTTCTCTCAAAGGGATATATAATAAAAAGCATTTGAGATTAAAATCTTTAGAAAAGATTAATTACTTTGCCTATGTTGGGGCTTTTAGAAGAAATAATGTAATATATATTTTAAAAAGTTTCCACGTGTGGAGTTTCTGTTGTTGATAACATATTTTTATAAATATTTTTAATTATAGATTGACACAACCATATTTTATTTATTTTATGTGTTGCTGAGTATTAAACCCAGCACGTCACATGTGTGACGCACTCTACCAAATAACTACAGTCCTAGCCCTTATTAATACATTTGTTAATATTGCTTCAAAAGTAATAGTTGTGACACTTTCTACATCTAATAACTCAAAATTGTCTGTATGCCTCAGCACCTCGGTAAATTTTTCCATACTTTTTAGGGGGTCTTTTTTATGTCTCTACTACATTTCAATATTGCATTACTATCAATTAAAATTGTCATATCTGAAATTTGAGTGGGGCTTCATAGTTTACCAAACATATCAAATGTTTAGAATGATCATTCCATGAATCCTCAGAAAAGTATATAATTCCTCATTCATTGCTAAGAAAATAAATCAGAATGAGAAGACTTAAGATGATTCTTAAGACAGCAGAAGATTCAAGACTTCAAAACAGACCTGATAATATTAATTTTAGTAAAATTTCTTTTACTATACAAGGTAAATTATTTACCTAGCCTTTTACAAGACTTGTTCATTTCTTGTCTCATACATGATACAAGGCAAACTGAACACTTGGGACTTGGAGGTTTTAGATCTCCTTTCTCTTCTTACAATACACTGGGGTAAATGAAACTTAATTTTACCCAAAACACTTCATTCTTGAACATGATCTCTCTCCATCAATCCTATTTTGCAATACATTAGAAAAGTTATTTTATCTTAAACGGTATCAAAACATTTTTTTTTCCATTTCCAGGTCTGGTTTGAGTTTCTTCCTGTAATTATGAACCTACCATGACTAAATTTTCCTGGTATCTGGACCACTATGTTTGATTCTAAAACCTTTGATGTTATTTATTTAACAATAATAACTAGTTTTGTTTTGCTTTAGAATTAATATAATACTAAGTATTAGTCAAACTATAAAACAAGAGATAAATTTGTTGGAAAAAAATCAATTGCTCTAATCACATTTAATCAAAGAGCTTCACAAAAGTAATAGTTACCCATCAAGTAGTAAATGTAGTTATATATGAATCACTACATTTTATGGTTCCGATAAGTAAGTATTACTAATGTAAATTTTTAGCTTGAAGAAGTAACTAATACTTGGTTATTCTGCAAGAAATTGTATGTAAGTCTCCAAACACATAATTAAACTTTAAAAATGATGTTATTGAGTTTATTTTAAGTTTAGGAAAGATTAGTGACTTACATGAGAAGATACATCTCAGTGGCATTAAATAGAAAAATATTCAAAAGAATGTTCTTCTGAGTCAAAACATCTGTAAAATAATCTTTCCTCTGTTTTTAGAAGTTATATGTGATTATTTTCAATTGTTTCAAATCTAATTTATAATTATTTATTTACACTAATCAGAATGAAATTTTTTATTTCATTTAACCCTACAAACTATTTAATGTAGCATTTCAAAATGTTCATCATTAGCTGAACAACAACAACAACAACAACAACAACAAAACACTACATAAATATTTGCAGTGAAATAGTTTAGGGGAAGGCTGTGATAATATATGTGGATTTACATTTATCAAAAAAATATGAATTTTAAGATTGAGGAAAAATTCCTTCAGCTTATTTATTTTCAATACATTGACATAGCTTTTCTTGAATTTCAATACCTTCTAGAATAGAAACTGATGCTGTATTAACATACCAAATTTATTCCACATGTTAAAAGTGCTTTGCCCTTAGATGATAATGCTCAGTATAATTAACTAAAAATATTAAAATATAAGTTTGAAGCATGCATTTGTGCTATAACTAGTGGGATCAAACAAGTACTATCAGTCATAAAATATGGTTATTTCAGTTCTCAATAATGTTCTCCTTTAAAACTATTTTTCTCCACAAGTGGTTAAAATAATGTTAGCTTTATCAATCATCTTTCACAAATTTTAAGCAAATTTTAGTAGATTGGTAATGATAAATAGTATGAATTTTCAGATATAATGAATTACCTCTGGCATTATCATGCACACTAAATTAATGCAGCATTGGTGGGCACTTATTGTTAGGAGTTAGAGTTATCATTCACCTCTTTTCCTTTATGACTTAAGGAAATGTAATGCAAATTCCATCTGTCAAATGAGAAATGGAATGCTTTTTCACTGTTAGCGAAAACTGAAATCCTTGTACTGGAAATTTGCAATGAATGCCAAGTGTTGTAAGAAATAG
Organism: Marmota monax; assembly: GCF_021218885.2. NCBI lineage: Eukaryota > Metazoa > Chordata > Mammalia > Rodentia > Sciuridae > Marmota > Marmota monax. Next base: position 286,028 of record NW_026692020.1, on the reverse strand, counting down.
ACTATTGAAACCCAGTTGCAAAAGAAGGAAAGCAGAGAGTTCATAGAACCTTTCTGTGCATTTGTGAAACTTTTTGTTCAGCTAGTTCTCTAAGAATAAAGCTCATGACAACTTGTCCATGTTGTTCCAGCAATCTCTCTTGAGCTGAATGTAAATGAGGCAGCCCTTAGTGCTCATTGTGCTGGAAGCCATCCAATTCCATCCAGAAAGCTCATTTTAGTGTAAAGCTGGCTCCCTTCATGTTTGTGTACAGAGAAACTGTGTCACTAGTGACCTTATTAAGCAACAGAATCTACCAAACTTTTATAGACTTTGCCTATCACTGGATATTCTATTTTATTGAACCAATAAATAATCTTAAATATGTATGTAATTTTTTTTCTATAAGAGAAGCCAATCTGTTATACACATAAAATTGAGGACAAAACAACTGCAGGATTGAAGGAATTTTAAAAATCTGGGTCATTGATGTTATCAAATTGCTGCCTGATTCCATAAAGAAACCCACATATCAACCTTGGGAGCACACTCCATACCTACTGTATGGTAGTAAGGAAACAAGGAAGGCAAATTTGGGAAATTGTGCTTTCACAGCTTATTGCCTTTCCTAAGATCCCAAAATGTCTCTGGTAATGAATTATAAGCTAATACACTATCTATTCAATTAAGGCAAATCAAGTTTGAATTTCTGTTTACCTGAAACTCCAAATATGTTAAATAAAAATAAATAAATATGGCTGGAAATACAAACCATGTCTCAATAATGATCTTAAATGTTAATGGCTTAAACTCACCAATTAAAAGACATAGGCTAGCAGACTGGATTAAAAAACAAAGATCCAACAATATTCTCCCTATAGGAGACTCATCTCATAAGAAAAGACATACACAGACTGAAGGTGAAAGGATAGAAAAAATCGTAATATGCACATCGACTGTGGAAGCAAGCAGGGGTTTCCATCCTTGTATCAAATAAAGTAGACTTCAAACAAAAGTTAATCAAAAGGAATAAATATGGACATTACATACTGCTCAAGGGAACCATATACCAATAAGACATAACAATCATAAATGTATATTATATGCCCCAAACAACGGTGCAGCTATGTTTATCAAACAAATTCTTCTCAAGTTCAAGAGTCAAATTGACCACAGCACAATAATCTTGGGTGATTTTAACAGACCTCTCTCACCACTGGACAGATCTTCAAAGCAAAATTTGAATAAAAAAAACTATAGAACTCAATAATAAAATCAATAACTTAGACTTAACTGACATATATAGAATATTTCAACCTGCATCAAGCGGATACACCTTTTTTCTCAGCAGCACATAGATCCTTCTCTAAAATAGACCATATAATATTCCACAAAGCAACTCTTAGCAAATACAAAAAAGTAGAGATACTACCATGCATTTTATCAGATTATAATGGAGTGAAATTGGAAATGAACTACAAAATAAAAAATAAAATTTTCACCATCACTTGGAGACTAAACAATATGCTACTGAAAGAACAATGGGTTACAGAAGACATCAAGAAAGAGATTAAAAAATTCTTGGGGATAAATGAGAACATAGACAAAACATATTGAAATCACTTGGACACTATGAAATCAATACTAAGAGGAAAATTAATTGCATGAAGTTAATTCCTTAAAAAAAGTCAACAAATAAATGACCTCACACTACATCTAAATCCCTAGAAAAAGAAAAACAAATCAGCAGCAAAAGCAGTAGAAGGCAAGAAATAATTAAAATTAGAGCTGAAATCAATGAAATCAAAACAAAAGAAGCAATTGAAAAATTGACAAAAAGTTAGTTTTTTTTAAAAAATAAATAAAATTGAAATACCCTTAGCTATGCTAATAAAGAGAAGAAGAGAGAAAACTCAAATTACTAGCACACATGATGAAAAAGATAATATCACAACAGACACTACAGAAATACAGAGGATAATTAGAAATTATTTTGAAAACTTATACTCCAATAAAATAGAAGACATTGAAGGCATGGGCAAATTTCTTCACTCATACAATTTACCCAGATTTAATCAGGAAGACATACACAACTTAAACAGACCAATATAAAGTGATAAAAAAGAACACACCATCAGAAGCTTACCAGTCAAGAAAAGCCTAGGATCAGATGTATACTCAGCCAAGTTCTACAAGACCTTTAAAGAAGGTCTGCAATTTATTTCAGGAAATAGAAAATGAGGCAGCAACTTCCAAACTCATTCTATGAAGCCAATATGACCCTGATCCCAAAACCAGGCAAAGACACATTAAAGAAAGAAAATTTCAGACCAATATCTCTAATGAACATAGATGCAAAAATTCTCAATAAAATTCTGGCAAATCAAATACAAAAACATATCAAAAAGATTGTGCACCATGATCAAATGGGATGCAGCCCATGGATGAAAGGTTGATTAAACATACAAAAATCAATAAATGTAATTCATCACATCAATAGACTCAAAGAAAAGAATCATATGATCACCTCAATAGATGCAGAAAAAGCATCTGACAAAATACAGCACCTTTACATGTTCAAAACACTAGGAAAACTAGGAATAACAGGAACATATCTCGACATCGTAAAAGCTATCTATGCTAAGCCTCAGGCCAACATCATTTTAAATAGAGAAAAATTAAAGGCATTTTCTCTAAAAACTGGAACAAGACAGGGATGCCCTCTTTCAATACTTCTATTCAACATAGTTCTTGAAACACTGGCCAGAGCAATTACACAGATGAAAGAATTAAAAGGATACACACAGGAAAGGAACAACTCAAACTGGCACTATTTGTTCATGATATAATTCTATACCTAGAAGATCCAAAAATCTCCACCAGAAAACTTCTAGAAATACTAAATGAATTCAGCTAAGTAGCAGAATTCAAAATCAACACTCATAAATCAAAGGGATTTCTGTATAACAGTGAAAAATCCTCTGAGAAAGAAATGAGGAAACTACCCCATTTACAATAACTTCAAAAAATAAGATACTTCGGAATCAACTTAACAACAAAAGAGGTGAAAGATCTATACAATGAAAACTACAGATCCCTAAAGAAAGAAATAAAAGAAGACCTTAGAAGATGGAAAGACCCTACCTTGCTCTTGTATAGGAAGAATTAATATTATCAAATGACTATACTACCAAAAGCACTATACAGATTCAATGCAATTCCAATCAAAATCCCAATGGCATTCCTCATAGAAACAGAAAAAGTAATCGTGAAATTAATCTGGAAAAATAAGGGACCCCAAAAAAGCTAAAGCAATCCTTAGCAAGAAAAGTGAAACATCACTATACCAGACATTAAACTATACTACAGAGCACTAGTAACAAAAACAGCATGGTATCAGCACCAAAACAGACTGGTAGACCAATGATACAGAATAGAGGACACAGAGACTAACCCCCCAAATTACAATTATCTTATATTAGACAAAGGTGCCAAAAACATGCACTGGAGAAAAGACAGCAGCAAATGGTGCTAGGAAAACTGGAAATCCATATGCAACAAAATGAAATTAAATCCCTATCTCTCACCTTACACAAAAGTCAACTCAAAGTGGATGAAGGACCTAGAAATTAAACCAGAGACTCAGTGTCTAATAGAAGAAAAAGAAGGCCCTAATCTTCATCATGTGGTATTAAGCCCCAACTTCCTTAATAAGACACCTATAGCACAAGAATTAAAATAAAGAATCAATAAATCGGATGGAATCAAACTAAAAAGTTTCTTCTCAGCAAAAGAAACAATCTGTGAGGTGATCAGAGAACCTACATACTGAGATCAAATTTTTATCCCCTCACACATAAGATAGAGCACTAATCTCTGGGGTATATAAAGAACTCAAAAAGCCTCAAAAAAAAAAAAAATCAACAAATGGGCCAAGGACCTGAAAAGACACTTCTAGAAGAGGATATAGAATCACTCAACAAATATTTGAAAAATTCTCATCATCTCTAGCAATTAGAGAAATGTAAATCAAAACTTGTCTAAGATATCATCTCACTCCATTCCGAATGGTAGCTATTATGAAGAAAAACAACAACAGTGTTGGCGAGGATGTAGGGGAAAAAGGCACACTCATACATTACTGGAGGGACTGCAAATTGGTGCAGCCAATATGGAAAGCAGTATGGAGATTCCTTGGAAATCTGGAAATGGAACCACCATTTGACCCAGCTATTCCTCTTCTCGGTCTATACTCAAAGGACTTAAAAACAGCATCCTACAGGGACACAGGCACAACAGTGTTTATAGCAGCACAATTCACAATATCTGAACTACAGAGCCAATCTAGATGCTCTTCAGTGGATGAGTGGATAAAAGAAATGTGTCATGTATACACAATGGAATTTTACTCATCAATAAAAGAGAATAAAATCATGGCGATTGCAGGTAAATGGATGGCACTGGAGAACATAATGCTAAGTGAAGTTAGCAAACCCCAAAACAACAAATGCTGAATGTTCTCTCTGATATAAGGAGGCTAACTGATAGAGGGGTTGGGATGGGAAACATGGGAGGAATAGATGAAATCTAGATAGGGCAGAGGGGTGGGAGGGAAAAGAAGGCTCAGGGGACTAGCAAGGATGTTGGAATATGATAGACATCATTATACAAAGTAAATATATGAAGACACCAATTGGTGTCAACATACTTTATATACAACCAGAGATATGAAAAAATGTGCTGTATATGTGTCATAAGAATTATAATGCATTCTTCTGTCATTTATTTTTTTAAATCAATTTAAAAAAAACACTGGCAAAAAATAAAAAGAAAATGCAAAAAATAAAAAAGAAAGAAAGAAAGAAAGAAATGAGAGAGTATATGCTAAAAACCAAAACCAAAACTAACAATAAAACCCCAGAATGCTTCCAGTAATCATATTGTGGAAGTATTGCAATTTTATTCTTTGACTGATATATATTATGGGACAAAAGAAATGAGCATTTATGAGACATGAAAATTAAATTATTCCCTCTATGCTTCCAAACCAGAGTTATCAATATGGAAGAAACAGTATTCAAAAAATAAAGATGATAAATAGAAGCTCTACTCTCAATTAAGTATCAATATACACATGGAAGTATAAAGTTCATAAGCATGTATGTATATACACACATAAAATATATACACACATATAAAGACATGATATATATGTAAAATATATACATATATACACACATATAAAGATATAATAAGTAAATACTTATATATACACATATTAAAGTATATCCTCAAATCCTCCCATCCCCCTCCAGTCCCTCCCAGGTCCAGTGGAACTGAGGGGTCCCTGAGTGCTGACAGAAGGATGCAGTAGTCACTGTGACCCAGCATGCCTGGTGCAGTCAGCCAATGACTGCACCTCCTAGCAACCCTGGTGAGTGGTGCTGGTAGGTGGGTGAGAGGCCATAGGTCAGATTTGCCACTCCCCCAGTAGACCCATGCTCCACTTCCAGTGGCTGAGGAAGTGAGTGTTGCATTTGTTAAAAATAATGTCTCTGGGCATTGGTCCCTAGATCCTCCCTCATACCATGGCAGGTGAACTGGTGCTTGTCTTCTATCTTCCTCTGATGCGGCTGGGACAGTAAGCTCCTTGCTTGCCTGCACAGGGTGAGTCAGAGTGCTGTCCGTCCACCTGTCTGTGACATGGGCAGATTTCTGGAGAGTGACCAGGATGCAATATTTCTCTTTTGCTAACTACAATAAAATTAAATATGTGTATTTACATAATCTAATACAGAAGAGTATTTTAAAGCCACAATTAAATTTCAAACTTTTTAATAAAATATATTTCTTCTGAAACACATCAAATTTTATCTCTTGTTATTTTTATCCCATAGATTTCTTGTGTGCTAGATAAGCATTATGAACTTTCGTAGATTATTTTCACTTATATCTCTTTTGCTAGTATATGCAAACAATTAATGCTAAGGTTTTATTTACATTGAAGCTAATTATATCTGATCAATATATTAGTTTTCTTTAGGGATGCACTCAAGTAATTTTAAGTGATACAGAAAATTAAACTCACACTGCCCTTGACATAACACTTTCTCTTCTGTTATTTAGTAAAAATGGATCACAAAACTGTTAAATTTGTGCTGTTCTGCTGACAGTGAAACTTACTGAATGCCTTTATGCTATCAAGTGCAAGTTAAAAGAGTAGAGCTAAAGAAATTTATTTGTTGTGTGTGAAATGTGAGCTTTTTAGAAAGTGAATTGGCTAAAAGCAATTTAATGAGGTACCTTCTAAATTGAGGTGATATGAGAAAAGAGAAGGCTTTGTAGTGTCGCAGTCTGGCTGAGCAAAATAACCAGGAGGTGATAAGCAACTTGAAGGTTGAAGCAGGAACTGCTTTATTGAGGAGGAACTCAGTGGGAACTGAGCAGGAACTCAAGGCAGCGGGCACCCAAGGTAGCAGGCACCACTTTATTGCGGAACAGCAGAGGTATATATACCTAACTGATTACACACAGCTTGACTCAATTAGCATTATCTAGATACAGCAGTCAGCCAATAAGGAGTCCTTACCATCTTAATGGCTCCGTGGCCTTGCCTCACAAACCACTCCTTCTGGCAAACTGCCAGGTGCCATCTTGACTTGATTTGTGGTCCGAAACATTGTAGAAGTTGTGAGAAAGCAATTTAGATGTTCCTGATGATGTCTAAGAGGCCTGGGTGCCTAGAAGCAATCTAAATCTGAAACTACTTCAAGGATATTGAATAGGAACACTGTGTCGTGTTCCATTTTTGTATTTATCTTTGCTTGTTGATCTGCAATCACTCTTAAGACATTAATTATTTATTGTACTATTCCATTTAAAGAATCAAGGAATGAAGACATAAATCTCCAAAGACCAAAGTGATGTCCCTGAACAGGAAGTTTCTCTATGTGTCCTGTATCCATGACTACTTTTTAATTTTTCATTATATTTCAACTATAATTGGAAAAACTCTCATATTACTTTCAGGTCTATATTCATGTAAGTTTTGACTTATCTCTTGAATGTCCCAACTTCAAGAGATAAGTCAAAACTAATAAAAATAATTTATTATTTACCAAAGACATATTTAGCATAACCTTCTATGATAAATATGTCTTTGGTAAATAATAAATTAAAACACCTCATCATATATAAAGCCATAAATAACTTTATGCATTATTTATTATTTACTACCAGTAAGACATCTGTTAACAGTTTACACACATTATCTAATTTAACTCCTATGGTTCCTAATAGGCTCCATTTAAAGATGCTCAAAGATCACTGACTTTTCCAAGTTTTGAAATATTAATGGATAAAATGGGCATTTTAACTCAGTTCTTCTCAGGCTGAAAATCATATGAATTATTGTTTAAAATATTAAATACAAAATCATAACTGTGTGAAAAATTTAATGAGCCAATTTTTAATTTTACATTGAACTGGCTTTATGTAGAAAAGGCTAATGTAAGAAAAGGTAATGAGAGATTTGACTGCAAAATTATTTTAAATGACTTCACAAAAAAGAATCCATAAATTGCAGATAAAATTAGTATTATATCTATCAAATAGTAAAAATTTACATGAAAAAGTGATATTATCAATTGAAAAAAAAATAATGTTTGTACAATTAGGAAGAGACAGGGCACATACCTTACTAAATAAGAAATACAGAGGCAGCATTAACATATAAGAATGCAGAAATACATACTAACTAATAGGTAAAAATTTTTAGGTGAAAAAATCAATCATTTTAGAATTTAGAGATGGGCAATATTTATGAAAAAAATCTAAAAATATTTGTAAAAGAAAAAATTGCTTTGAAAGAAAGAAAAGAGAATTCCAGGTTTTAAATATGTTGGAAGGAAGAGAGAAAAAATAGAAAAAGGAAGTGTAATCAATATGAAAATCACTCAAATCAGTCAATGTAATGAAAAACAAAAACAAAAAACAAAACAAAAAAAACACCAATGCACAACAGAATGATCAAATTTACTAGATTTAAAGTCCACTACTTATGGTGAAAAAAGATAAATTTATTACCACCATATAATACAAATGTAATATAATGTTAGCTTAGACTAGAAAAAAATGAAGAATAGTGTTACTTTATTAGATAATTAACAACTTATGCAAATGCCTGGAATTTTATTGAGTTTAGAGATGAGAATTAAACCACGTGTCACAAAGATTTATAGATTATCTCTTTGTGATAACATTTTTTTTTTTAATTTTTATTCCTACTAAGAATTGTTTCAGAGTAATGTCTTTATTGTTTCCACAATTTAATAACTGAAAACAACTGTGTTGTAAAAAATGGAGGACAATGGGAAAAGTTTAAGCTGCATTTGGACTAATCAAAGAGCAAATTCATGTATTTTCTGATTTTAAAAAATACTTAAAAATATGAACACCTTTTAGCTCATGAATATTCTTCCAAAATATAACATGTTTGAAAACCAAACACTATTTATATATGAAGATTACTGTGACATTGTTTATAGCATCTGAAAATTGGGTGTAGCTTCTACAAGTCTATACAAAGGAATGGATTTAATTTTAGCATATCCATTATGTGAAAAAAAATATTAACTTAAAATTATGATGCCAATTTATTTACTCTAATAATAGGTATAAAAAGGTAATAAAGTTGAATAAAAACATGTTTGGTCCTGGTTTTGAAAAATGCTAATCCAGTAGTAATGATTCATAAGATTATACAGAAAATATTAGCCATAATCAAGAGTATAATTCTTTTTTTATTTTACATTGAACTTTATGAACATAAAATATTGACATCCTATTCCTAAAATATTGTTAGATGTTTGATAATAGGTAGAAATAACACAAAATTAGAGAATGAGTACTAATGCTAAAATTTAAGCTACAACTTTATTACCACCTATGTGAATAATGAAACACATTATTTTTAAGTTTTCATCATTGTTTGGTCATTTGAAAATGTAAGGCTGTATATGAATATACTTTGAACATGAAATAATACTTATAAAATTACTTTTTTTTAGAATAAAGTCTTAGAACCCCAAATTTTCTTATGCTTCATAAAAGCACCATTGTGGTTCTTACCAGGCCAAGAATAATAAGACTAATAATAATAAAAAAAAATTTCAAGGCTGAGATTTCCCTTTCATGCTCAGAAGATAAACAGACAATTGGCACCAAATTATAGATTTGGGACAAACAAAATCTTGATCTGTCAGTACAAGTAGAGAAAGTGAAACTCAAGTGCTGCAAAAGGATTTGATAATACAACAGTTTGTTTGTTTGTTTGTTTTGGTACCAGTGATTGAACTCAGAGTCTCTGGACTACTGAGCCACATCCCAGCCCTATTTTGTATTTTTTAGATATTTTTTAGTTGTTGATGGACCTTTATTTATTATTTATTTATATGTGGTGCTGAGAATAAAACACAGTGCCTCACACATGCTAGGCAAACACTATATTACGAGCCACAACCCCAGCCCTCATATTTTGTATTCTTATTTAGAGATGGTCTCACTGAGTTGCTTAGCACCTTGCTGTTGCTGAGGCTGGCTTTGAACTCCTGAGCCTCTAAGCCACTGGGATTACAGTTGTGTACCACCATGCCTGGCTGATAGAATAACAATTTATTAAAGCAGAGGCATTTTCTGTGAATTTATTGGACAGCTTCTGCTAACACCCTTTCAAGTGCAATTATGTGCTTTCTTTGATTCTAACTGATGATTGAGTCCTTTCTCTTCTTCTGTCCAGATAACTTTAAGCTCCTTATCTTTATTGAATCTAACTTAGAAAACAAATGTGTTGTGTTCTAACATCAAATATGAAACACATTTTTGTAATAGAACATTGTTGTCTTTGATTTTCCATATTATAACCCTAAAATCACAGACACTTCAAAAAGACATTACATTGTGTTTTATGAATATTCCAAATAGCAAGTAGCTAAGATAAATACTTTCTGAACTCTGAATGTTAAAATCTGGTACTTCTTCATATTCTCATATTCTAAAATAGCTACTGGCACTTCTTTATATTCTTATATTCTAAAATAGCTAATATGGTGGGCATAGGTGTTCAAACTGGAGAGATTGAGTACAGCTTGACACTAGGGGGTTGAAAATTGTTCGCCTTCATTTCTTCTACTTTAATTATCATTTTTTAGTTGAGTTCCCCTTTATTTTATGTTGGAATTTCTATAATAATATCCTGACTCTCGTGTGTGTGTGTGTGTGTGTGTGTGTGTATTTTTCAATTTACTTTTCAAGCTCATATGTCTGATATCAGCAACTGCCTATATTAAAGCACCATAACTGTTCCCAGTAGAAAGTAAAAGCAGACACACTTAAAATTTTGCATCTACAATTTACCCCTTTCCCTCAAATATTACTTTCAATACATCATCATTTTATTGTTTACAAGTTAAACCAATTCTCCTTCTTCTCCTATCCTCTTTGTTATTACCACAAATCAGTGTTCTGGGGTGGGAGACTCCCCTGGGAACATCTGAAAATGCCTAAAGATATTGAGATGTTGTTATACTGGAGGTGAGGGAAATATTACTGACATCTAGTGAGTAGAAGCCATGGTTACTGATAAACTACTACATTTTACAGCAAAACCCCCAACAGCACAGAATTCTGCAATATAGAACTGTCATAATGCTGAGGTCCAGAAACTGCCTGAGATCAAGACACCATTAACTGGTAAGTAGATACCTGAAACAACAGGATGAATGAATGATCTCTGTCTGTTGCTCTGGCTCCCATCCAAGACAAATTTCCACACTGCAGCAGAGCCAGTCTGTCCAAAATGTAAAAATAGCCTGTATTTTATACTTAAAACTTTAATTACTTAGTACAAGGGATGGAAGGCATTATAAAATTCTTCATAAATTATTTCCTGATTAACTATTTAGTTTCTTCTCACCTCCCTTTTTCTTTCTATACTAAACTTCAGTGCTACTGAAGAGTTTTCTATTATTTAAACGTTCATCTTCTCTCTCTGTTGTCTGATTTCTGGCATTTTGATATGTTGAAGCTTCTGCCTGATTGCTATGACACTCAATTGATAGGGCTTGTTCCCTTTGGACATAGGTCTCCCTCTGAGGAAAAAATAGAATAAAATCAGGAAAATGCAAATAACCACTGCATCACTGGAATTTCTGAGAGCGCTTATTAGACTATTTTGGGAAATTAATTTAGTACATTTTGTAATTATGTTGCATTCTAAAAAACAAATACCCACCTCAGTTTGATATTTTTGCCATTTTAACACACAATAAGATACTTCTGAGACAAAGTTTTTCTCCTGATGTGTTTTGGCACTGGAACCTGGAGTCATCCACCAGGACAGAGTGGCTAAGGAAGATGGACTTCCCTTCATTTTCAGATGCCCCAGTTGTGTGAGCATTAAATATTATTCCATCTACTTAAAAGCCAGGAAGTCAAAAAATAATTGAGGAAAAAAATAGCAGGTTTTGAGACAGTGAGGAATTCTTCCTGCTTATACTTTAAGAAAGGCAAATCAATATGAACAAAATTTCTAGTGATGTTAATTGGCTTAGGTAAGGTAGGGGATAGCCATCTGAACAAGTCACTGATGTATCAATGTTACCTTTTGGAATTTTAAGCAATTTTATGACAAAGGAAACTGATTTTGCCAATCTGAGAGATAGTGGAGATTTTTTTCTCTTTGAATAAAATCATCCTACTGACTTACACAGATAGATCTCAAATTTTTGTATCATGCTGCTTGATTTTGCAAATGCCACTGTCCAATTTCTCTTAGATTATTTTTAAGTTCTCTTGTGTAATATGTAGGAGTAGTTTCTTGGCCTGATGGGCACAATTTGCCCTTTGTGACACAGTTAAAATAAGGATACTGGTAACAGACATCAAAAAGTTCCATCCCAATTTTTAAAGTATTAGTATTTACATGTTTAGTTTTCAAAAAATAAAAATCAAACAAATGTTATTCCTCATAAAAGACTTGTGACACAGAATATTTAATTTTTATAATTTTGCTGTTTCCTTCACTTATCCACAATAACATATTCTTTTTTAGAGTGGAAGAGATAAAAGCTTTTGTGTTGATGACATATTAAAGAGAGAAAGTGAAATGAGCTTAAGTTTGATTTAAAAAATGTGTTTTTCAGAATATGTGTAAGTTCAATTTTTATAAGCATTAAAACCAAGCATTTCTAAGTGATCAGACTTAACTCTTCTTTTAAATTTATTCCATAGGTAATAGCAGGCAATTAAAAACTATGCCCCACATCCATAGAAGCATTATTTTCCACTTGAGAAACTCAAGTACCTTTGTTTCATTATCTATTAGAGGATAGAGAAATAGTAGGTCTGACAAAAATATATGTATGATATGTATAATATATAATATATATGTATAATAGACGGGTGTATTTAAGTATGTAAATTGTATCTCTGCCTGTCTTAAAAATTGCTAATTAAAAAAGTGAATGCCATTCTAATTTTATTCTGTTTAAGAGGTAATTTATTCAAGAATATTCAGAAATCATCTATCTAATGGAGGGTTAGATTTTATTAGCCTAATCCAAAATTAGCATTTATTACTGGGGAAAGTAAGTGGTGTGGGGCTTTCATTTGGGCTTTAAAGTTTGTGTCCACTTGCACTGTAGAATTATTGTAAGAAAAGTTCCTCATCACAAAATATAGAATTAATATTATAGCTCTGAATATTAGATATAATACATAGCAACTAGAAACTTTAGATATATTTTATATTTAGATTATTCTTTCATTCTTCCTTTTATATACTAGATGTTGATGATATAAAGAATGATACAATATGATACCAATCTTGAAAGAATTTACATCATAATGGAGAAGATATCTATTTGTAAAAACTGAGACAAAGCACACTTAATGTTGTGATTAAAGCTTTTGAAAAGGTATATGGAAATTAGATTAATAAGCTCTCACTTCTATTAGGATGGGAAAGTAATGATGGTACCACAGAAATTCTTTGGGGCATGAAAAAAAGAGAATTCAAGGTGGAGCTTAAAGAGCTAGAGGCAATGGAGGCTATGTTGGCAAATGTTGAGCATAAATAGAGACAGAGAAGCAATAAAAATCAGAAGAGGTAGGAATTGTGTGAAGCAAAGGAATTATGTGTACAAGTATTAGTGGGCCTGAGTTTCTTCCTACAGGGAATTTGGAAGATTATTTGTGATCATGCTTGGAAGAGCTGGGGGACGTATGAATAAATATTGAGTTTATTGCATAAATAATAGAATACTTTCTTACTTTTGTGGGTATGGCATGGTTAAATGTTTATTTTAGAAACTAATGCTTGTGAGAGGGGAGAATGGCACACTTGAGAGAGGCTCATGACAGGAAGAGCAACTAGGGGCAGGTCACTGTTCTCTAGGCTAGAGATAAGAGAAAGGAGGGTTGTAAGCACTGGCAATAATGACAAAATGAGAACTTACTTAGAAAGCAGAATAAACAAAACATTATAGTAAGGATTTGATTTTTATAAGGTGTGTTGTAGCTAAAATCACAAAATTTAGAGATTTAAAATTGCCTATAGTTATGTCTCAATTATGGTAAAAACTGCATTAAAATAATTGAATACTTGGTGTGTCGCAGCAACTCATGTGGTGGGAACAGCAGCAGTGGTCAGGCAGCACAGTTTCAGAAGGTTCCTGAGAGCCACTGCCTGCAGCACCTGCGTGAGCCTTGTGCTCTCAGCCAGGAAGCTCCAGAGGAAGGTCAGCTCTGAAGAATGTGAGGCTAAGAAGAAGCCCAATAGGAGGTCTTCCAGGCTGTCTGCTTGGACTGCTGCTGCCAAGGCAGATGCCAAAACCAGAAAGATTGTCTTTCATAGTCAGCAAATGGAAATAGTGATGTGAATGAATAACTGTGATATGAGGTAATAAATGCAGTTTTGCAAATATTTCCAAAATAGAACTGACGGGAAGTAGCAAGTCATCAAGTTGACTGTATAAAGTGTATGTTCACAAAAGGGAGATTTTATAAGGATCACAAAAGAGGAGTTGGTTATTTCCAGATGGAGCAGAGTGAGACTGAGAGGTCTGTGAAAAGAAAATAGGATTTCAGGAGGTGCATCATCATCTGCCTAACTAGAAATATATTAGACAGTTAAGGGAACTGAAAGACTTTAATTTGATTGAAATGCACAATATATTTCTATAACAAAGGGAAAACAGGCAAAAGAGAAATTAGAGAGTACATTGCTTGGTCCTTTAATAAACTCAGATTTTATTCTTAAGCAAAGACAGGAATAACATGGGGACATTTACATTTTAGAATAATCTCATTGGCTTTATTGCTGACGATGGGATAACATGATGTAAGACCCATGAATGAGGGGCTCAGAGTAGAGCTTACTATATTTTAGCAGAAAGATGATACAAATTTTAATGTCATTATCAGTTACCAGATGATGTTATTTAGAGTCAACAAAATATGATTACATTGAGAAGTAAATTGAAAAGTAAATTGAGAAGTAAAGTTGATATATGTTTGATTTGATATATTTTGACCTGGAATTTATATATTAAAAAAAACCTTTTATAATTTACACTAAGTGTTTGCTGTGCCTCTATAGATGAAATATTGGAAGGATTTACTGAGTCTGACAATTTCAGTGTTTTAGCCTCCTGATTCATTAATATAAAATGTTACATTTTAAGTAAGGGAAGTATTTTTTGTTTGAATTACTGCTGTCTAAAAAAGGTATTTAAATGATTATATCAAACAAGAATTTATTATGTATGTTTTTATTAATTTTCCTTTTAATGTGTTATGGAAAACAAAAGTTTAATTATGGAAAATTACATTTATTTTCCATAATTTTGGAATAATTTTAGCTAAGTTATCTAAGGCAAGAAATAAAAAGTAAAGTTTTAGAAAGCCTGATATGTGGTAGGAGGTGGTGCAGAATTTGTGGTTAGAGACTGATCCTTCCCATCTCTTCCAGATGCTTCCCTTACTCTTACCATTTCTCCAAATTTGATATTGATACTCTCTTCTCACCTTTTTCTGAAGAGGCAATTACATTATTTTCTATGATTGCAGAAAGTGATGATTACATTATATTAGATTTTGACACTAAATTACACACTGGTGAGAAAGCCATGCTCTTCATTTGGTTTTTATTTTCATCACTAAGACAATACAAAGGTGACTTGCATTCTGTAGTCACAAGTTACTTCAATATTCCTAGTAAAACATAACAGAAACATATATATGTTTTATTTCATTAAGATCTACTGAAGGGAGACAATTCTTTGTTGTATACTAGAGCGTTTTTCCCCAAGTTTCGAAAAGCAAAATGTCTCCAGGTATTGTCAACTATCTCTTGACTATGAATATGGGGGAAGAGGCAAAAACTTCTGTGATCCAGATGCAAAAGAAACATTAAATGTTTAAAGATATTTCATCTTTTAAATTCTATTGAAATGCATAAACACAATTCTTTTTTAAATTTAATTTTTAGTCGTAGTTGGACACATACCTTTATTTTATTTATTTATTTTTATGTGGTGCTTAGGATTGAACGCAGGGTGTTGCACATGCTATGCAAACACTGTATCACTGAGCCACATGCCCAGCACCCCCAAATACAATTATTGTCTAAATAAATATGGAAAGAAAAAATCATCACTTTATATGCCTGTAGATCTAATAGATCCACAAGTGGTTTTGTTATATCATATTTGTAGAAAAGAGTAGAATGGAAGATAAAGTTTTCCCATTCAGTTTTCTCAATCTGAATGCTCTTGTACTCTAAGCAAGACATGTTGATTTTCCTCATAATTAAACATAATTTACATTCTGTTACAGCAACACATTCAAGGAGAGAATAAGGTACCAATCATTTACTTGCAAAAAGAAAATTAACAATTTGCTGCATGTTGCTTTGAAATAACCATTTAGGTTTTTAAAAAGTACCCAAGGTTTTCACCCACTTTCTCCTTACATTATCTTCATTGAACATAATAGACAGCTAATAAAAATGTGACCCTATGTGGGGGAGATATTATTTTCAATCAATCACTCCTTTGGATAAATGTTTTGAGTCATTCAATGGTAACTGAGTCCTTCTGCTCCATTGGCATATATGGGAGACACAATTAGGATTACTGTAATTATCAACTACTTCCTATAAGCAAATAGAAATGATAGCTAAATAATCTTTAAGTGAATAATATTAAATATCACAATTATGAAAAAAGTAAAGAATATGAATTATTTAATATTTTTTTTGAATTCCAACTCACTGTTTTGCCTGGAATTACACTACATTATATTGAAGTAATTGGTAAACTATACTATTATGAATGTAAATTTTACAAATATTGAAATTACTGCATTCTGAATAAAATCACAAACTCTTAAAATGGGATATTTAAAGAGGGGAAAACATTAACTAATACAACTATCTAAAAAAATTTATTATACTTTACTGGGCAGTCATAGTCATAGTATTCTTATAAATACTTTTTAAAACATTTTTGTAGTTGTAGAAGGACAGAATGCATATATTTTATTTTATTTTTTTATGTGGTGCTCAGGATCAAACCCAGTGCCTCACACATGCTAGGCAAGCATTCTGCCACTAAGCTACAGCCCCAGCCCCAAGGCATTCTTTTTAAGTATTATTAAGTTTACACATTTTTTTTTGGAAGGGATTGAGTATTTGTTCATCTGTGATCAACACTTTTAGGTTAATTTTCTGTTTTAACTCAAGTTTTAAAAAACCTGCTTTTATTCACTTTAAAAACAAACTGCTTGATATGTACTCAATAATTAGATGATGAATTAAGATGTAATTATTCCTATAAGTAGGATGTGGATGCACTGGAGCAAACACCAGCAAGAGTGAGGGCATGCTGCTAAACTGTCTCACCTACTTTTATCATGCTGTATCCACTTTAGGGATCCAATTTATGTGATTAACAAAACTTTCAACAAATTCATTTCATCCTCACAACAATTCTACAATGGGGAGATCAACTTAATCTTCATTTTACAACTTGGAAAACTGAAGAAAAAAAATCCTATAACTTATATAAAGTGCATGCCAATAGTGGCACAACATGGATCTGAACAGTCTTGCTTCAGTAGCAGGATTTTTCCAACCTCAATAGACACACAATTCAGTTAGCAATCTTATTAAATTCAGATTCCGACTCAGTACTTCTGGTTAGGGGAAAACAACATTCTGAGTTTTAACAATCACACCTGTGATAGAGATGTTGCTAGTCTGAAGATCACCCTTTAATTAGCAAAGTTCTAATCTACATTGGACAATAGTGAGAGATATGGCAACCATCAGAAACACAGTTTATCCTCAGAAAATTACTCTTATGTGCAAATTGCCAACTTCTGATTTAGAACTTATGCTACTTCTTTTTCTTTCTTTTAAGAAGGGAAGTTAACAAAATTTGCAAGTATTATAGTATTTACAAGTATTATAGTAGCTGATTTCAGGTTTTGCTAGTCAACATATGATTAATATAAACTTGAAACTGTAATATCTACCCCCCAATAAGGATCCAATTTATGTGGTTAAATTGGATCCTTATTGGATCGAAAAATGATTTACAATTACTCCTGAATATCTTCTTTAACATAGATTCAGTCCAAACCCATTAATATTTAGGAGTACATGTTTGTACCCTCTATACAGGAAAAGAAATTCAAGGTTAACTTAGAAATCCAGCACCTTTCTAAACTTTTGCTGTTTACACAAGTGCTGACTGTAAGTGGAAAAGGAAGCATATCCTTTGATAAATAGAACATAAATGTCAACATATTACTAAACAACTCTTGTCCATAACTTTCTGTAAAACAAAGGGATGTTCATAATAATTTCCCTTCACACTCACTGGTGAATTGATTTTTATACCCTAATCTAAAATGTAGAATGTAAAAAGTATAAACGTAAACCAAAAAACATATATTATTTCTCTGTGTTTAAAATGCATTGGCCCACAGGCCTTCAATACTTAAAACCTAAAATACCATCAAATCATTAGAAATTACATCTTTATCAACCTTTTTTTTTACTAAAAGAAAAAGAAGTATTCCTATTGACATATAATCAAACACTTTCAAAGTCATGCATTTAATTTGACAATGATATCTACCCAAAGTCCATCCTGGATGTGTATATTAGACCTAATTATGTAACTAAAGAATAACTTATTAATTAAATCAAAAGATGGGATTTAAGACAAATCTCCCTAGTACAAATAATTCTGGTTTTCCTATATCTCATTCAACATTTTCCTGAATGTACCCAGATATATTTAACATTTCTTCCCTGAGGGATAATTAACAATGTCACATACTTTGACAAGTTTATACACACACACACACACACACACACACACACACCATACCAAAAGCCATAATTAAATAATTGCACTTGCACCTGGAAGTAGCAAGCATAAGTTTTCAAAGGTCTCATGCAATATTAACCCACAAATTCTAAATGTACTTATGATTGTGGAATCCCATTTTTAATTACAACATAAATTAACAAATCTAAATAATACAACTACCATAAAGCTAAAATTCTCATTTATGCAGCTATGAGTTAAAAGAAATATAATACCACAATCTATTGCAGTTTCTGGCATGAAAGCAAAAACACAATACAAATTTAGGCTTTTCTATCAAAATTACAAGAACTAACCTTCTACCCAGAAGAATCCAAAGACACACAAAAGCATCTGCATTATTTTACATATGAGGTATATGGAAAAAAGACTCTCCCCAAAGTAGTAAGAAACATCTTCTAATTTCCTAAGAAACTTGTATTTTACATTTGTTTTTTTTTTCTGAATCACTTACACAGCCACAAAGAAACTCAGATATTAAAGAAGTAGAGAAGTTAAAAGATGTCCTTTTCAATAGCCAACAGTCACCAAAGACTGTGACAAAAGAAAATAGATATAAGTATTCCATGTTACTGTACACAAGCAAGCCAAAGTTTTACTGCTTCACTAGTTAAATCACTAAATGTTAAGTATTATTTCATGAACTTAAATGAAATCTGGTATATAAAGAGAAAAAAATATGTTATAAGTGAAACTTACTTTCTATTTCACAGAAAGATTTTACTCCATCTAAAATAATCCTGTGACCTTGTGGAACCAGTCCTTGGTTAAACACTTAAAGCACATTCCTTTACCAAATGCACCAGTACATTACTGCTCTGAAAGCATTCAATATGTCTACTATGTTCTCTAGATGTATATTCATACACTGGTTTAAGCCATTTGCAGAAAATCAACAGAGACCCTTAAAAACGTTTGACCTGACATGCAACTTTAAGACATGTGAGTTTTAAATTGACAGATCTTTACATCTTTCGTAATGGAAATTATCAGAATATACTCTGAAAGTTAAGTGATTCTTCCACAGAGCAAATTTAACTTGACCTCCTAAATGGTACAGATTTGACACACCATTTAGAAGGCTAAAAGAAATACTGATTTACTTCTTCTCTAAAGCAATACTGTTCAACAGAATTATAATGCAAGTTACACACGTAATTTTGAATTTTCTAATAACTATGCTAAAATGATAAAAAATACAATTTTTAAAACACTTATTAAACATGCCAAATATTATTTCAACATGTAATAAATATCTTTAAAATATTTATTCTTTTACAACTTGTACTAAGTTTTCAAAATCCAGTATGCATTTCACACTTACAGCATATCACACTTTCAACTAACCACAACAACCTGGTCCATAGTCAGAATGTGGCTAGTGGCTATACTATTGAGCAGTATACTTTTTAAGTAATATTTTGAGATCTGACATACCACTCTGTTTATAATTAGTTCACATTCATGTCTCCTTTTTGAACTGAAATGGCTGCAACTACAAATATAAGCAAAACTGTTAATTCACTGGATAAATCAGGATCAGATCCCCCTTCTCTGGGGATCTGGTTAACACACACAATAAGTAGCAAATGGATTATTCCTTATTATGTCTCAAGTAGACTTCAGAGATGGTGCTGATCAACATGAGCAAACACAATTTGTAGCAAAAACACAGGTTAAACACCAAAAAATTTTTATATCACATCATAACACTGCCTTAATTCTAGCATCCCTTCCCCTCTCATTCTTGAGCACATACTTCTATGCAATTTATTTATAATATTGCTCTCTAAAGTTGATAAATTTTGTCAACCATACAGTCACCATTCAAAAATAAACAGAATACTATATAAGACACAAATGAAAAAAAAAAATCAACCAGCTACTTTTAATACAATTTGTCAACCAATCTTAAATTCTGAGTTCCACTGAATTTGATTCTTCTCACAATTCCAATTAATTTACTGCTAAGAATTTTCCCAAGTCATTAGGATATTTGCTTAAAATGTAAATAATTCCAACTATGTGTTTTCTAGAAAATAACAAGTACAACCATAGCTTAGCACATAAAATTTGTCCTTTAGGCAAGTTACTGAATAAATCAAACAGAAACAACTATACTCCTGTTTAATGCTTTTACATTTTGTAACACCATATTCAACAATTTCTAAATTTGGAAAATCAGTTCAGATTGCACACAAGCAATAACTTTAAAACTTAAAACCTTACAGGTTTCTACAAAATACTTGTGACTAAATATATTCCACAGAAAAATAACATAAAAATCAACACCACTCAAACAAATCTCAGCAAGAAGCACAAGATCAGTATATTCATAAGTACAGAATATATGATACATGCTAAAGAGTATTTTTCTCCTAATTTAATTTAATTCACCTAAGCAATTTTTGTTTAAAGCACTTGCAAAGCTTTAAGGAAGCAAATATAGCTATCTAGCCTCTTCTGTGCTGCACATACATACAAAGATAATACATTAATCTCATGATATCGTTCCACAATTTAGAAATCAAAACAACAAAATTTGTTTCTTACCTGCAGTTAGGAGGAGGATTAAGGGTTATTTCAGCTAGCTCCTTCTGAATTCTGTTAGTGAAATAGGAACAGACAAAAAGGATTTGAGACAGTCTACAGAATAACCAAAAAATCAGACTGCCCTCTACCATCATGCAGGTAAATTCAAGGCTGGTTTTGCCTTCAGTAATGCTAACATGGCTGCTTCCTCTTTGTTCTCAGAGGCATAACCCAAACTCCTTAACAGAAAATTGCAGCTTTTTTCTCACTTGCTACTGTAAATAGGTAAGTCATTTACACCTGATTTGAGAAAGTCCTCCACTACTACTCAACAAAAGGATATAAAGTCTATTTTAAAACTCTTTTTACCAAAGAAATTCTCTTCTCAAGCTTATATGCAAATGAGACAAAACGGAAGGAGGAAAAGACTAGAATATTTTTGACAATGACTTCAATCCACTTTTACTGTGGTAAAAATTAGAAAGCTATTGCAAGAGCACATTAATAGTTTTGTCAATATTTTATCTGTTTTTAAAAAAAGTTTAAAATTTACAAATACCTTTACCAATGAAAAACTTCCAAAGACTACTTTAGCAATCTTATTTAACCATTTCTTTTCTCTGATCTTAGATACAGCATGTAAATTTAAATTTCATACTCTTGGAGGAAAGAGGGCCTTGAGGTAAGGGGAAAAAGAGCATTTCTCTGATTTTCTTGAAATTTAAAATGTTTTCAAAAGTTTTTTAATGTTCTCTCCACAAGATTACAACACACTGAGAAGAATTTTAAATTATTTCAAGGACTGCTGCTATTCAATATAATATTCTCAAGTTCATTAGTGTTTGATTAATTGCGCAATGACAGTAAAATGTATAGAAAAATAAGAACATGAATCACTATAAAAGGCAATAATTGATCAGTTTTTATATTTTCTTTTTCTTTTAGTTGTGATCAATGAAAAACAACAAAACATCAACATTAGGTAATGCTATAGGTACATTTTATGTTTGATACAAGAGTTCTACTCAATACATCAACTATCACTGATGGAGTCCCATTGATGGATTTTTTTTTTTTTGCCATCATAGAAAATAAAAGTCAGCAGGAAACAAATAATCTTTCACTTACAACCAACAAAATGTTTTTTTCCTGCTGTTGATTTTCACTACTATGTCAAGAACATCCACGAGTTTTAAAGATGTGCAAAGTTTTAACAGCCAAGTGACACCTGAGATTGTTAATGGCTATTTTTCTGTTTTACTTGGTCTCACAAGAACAAGGAGGGATAACTATAACTACAAAATTTATGCCTATTATGCAGGATTTAAAGACTTGTTTGAAAAATTAGGAAATTTAAAATCTGCTTTCAAAAAAAGCCAAGGCCTGACATTCAACATTTTTTAGCAAATATAAACTTTTTTGATCATTTCCTTTCATGAAAAGTGACACATTTCCTTTCATGAAGCTGCCACCACAGATGCCTGGACTGACACCCACGTGAACACGTGCTAATTTCACTCAAGAGTATAACTCACAAAAGGACACATCCCCAATGTACCATCTAATTCAGTTTCACATATTTTCCTTGCCAACTCCTTAAACTGTCAGGATGAGAATTCAGTCTCTAGGACTCTTCCTGAAATTACCAAAGTACAGAATAAGTTTGCTTAGAAGCATAATTTTAGTGAGGACGTTTTCATGCTCCCTAAAGGATGACAATTCATTCAAGTACAAATAAAATTGGTCATGAAGTATTTCTGGAGTATTGTTCTTGATGTAAAAATAAAACCATCCAATTGCTTGGAAGACAACCTGACAATGTTACCTTTTAGCACTAGTGGATAACTTAGCAGTGGTTTTGCTAGAGAGTTTGGTGCTCTTCTTCCGCTGGGTGGCAGAAGGTTCTTTCTTCTTGATCTTCAGGCTCTGGAGCAGCAGGGTCTTGCTGGTCCGCATCTGAACTGCCACTACTGGTGCTGGGGCTTTCATCATAGGACATTTGCTTATCACTGGCCATCTTGATGAAGTTATCACTTGGAAAAATTTTTTAAAGAGAAAAGAGAAGAGGGAAGAAATGTTAATATAAGAAATCAATCAACAGCTTTTCCTTATCTTAATATCATTCCCAAATTGTATCTTTATAAAAAGGCTTCAAAAGTGTTCACATTTATTGTATGAAAATGTTACTGGGGATAGGATGAGTCTTACAATGCCAGCTCTCAGGGATTGTCCGAAATCACCCACTCACATTTTTTTCCATTCCTTGGATAATCTATCAATTGTCTACTTTCTCAGAAGGCATGAAAAATATTTGCTGGGGAATTTAAGGCAAGGAGTATTAACAACATATGACACACTGTAAATAACAGATTTTTATGAAAAATGTTAAAATTCACTACACGTCTAAATATTCCCAGACTAACATGGGTCACAGCTACCAAATTCCCTTTCCCAGAGGAAAACATACCCTGTTAATCGCTCATATGCTTATTTAAGGTGAACATTCCTCTTCTATGCACGTAAAACCTTTAAACACAACACTGGGCAATTTAAAACTCAACTAACAAGCTGCCCTAGCCTTTTCGAAGGCCAGCAGTGAAGATTCATCCAGCCAAGACCCAGCTGCCACCATAGGAAAAGCAGAATCCAAACTGCACTTTCTGCAAAGCTCCCCACATCACCAAGGTTCCTTGCTCAATCTTTACATCACGGGGGACATTTTATCCAAAATTAACGTAAAGAGGGGTAAAAGCCCAAGAAAACAACAATGCCCCAAGAACTGCAAAAAAATTCTGTGCCCACATAGGCGAGCCGCTGTTACTGTCGCGGCTGCTGGCGGGGTCCACGCAGCTCTGCAGCCCTTTGTGGGGATGGCCGCCCACAGACAGCTCGCCGCCCTAGCCACCAAGTAATGGGAGCAGCCAAAAGGCCCCGCAGCTCGCAGACACTGGTGGCGTGGGACGCCCAGCCTGAATGTAGCTGCCGCTGCCACTGCCGCCGCCCAAACTGCCCACCCCCCAGGACCCCCGGCCCGCTGCCTTACCTTGCCGCCTGAAGGAAGCTGCCGCCGCCCCTACTGCCCCCCACAGGGACCCCAGCCCCGCTGCCTTACTCTGTGGCGGGAATGAAGCTGCCGCCCACGCGGACACCATCCCAGCTGCCCTACTTCCTGGCGGGAACAAAGCTGCCGCCACGGCTACCGCAGCCCCAGCTGCTCCCAAAGCCGACCTCAGCCCTGCTACCTTACCTCGCGGCAGGAAGGAGGCCGCCACAGTCGCCGCCGCTGCCACCCTGGCTGCCCCCCCCCCATGCCGACCCCCCCCCCACACACACCCTGCCTTACCTCAGGGCAAGAAGGAAGCAGCCGCCGCCACCCAGGCTGACACCCACAGGAGCCCAGACCCTCTGCCTTACCTCCAGGCAGGAAGGAAGCTGCTGCTGCAGCTGCCCGGCTGTCGCCCATGCAGACCTCAGCCTCATGCCTTACCTGAAGGGAGCCACCGCCGCCCCCCTCCACTGCCCCCACGGGGACTCCAGCCTCGCTGCCTTACATTGCGGTGGGAAGGAAGCTGCCTCCGCCACGCCCCCCACGCGGACCCCAGCCCGAGGCCTTACTTCGCTGTGGGAACGAAGGTTCCGCTGCCGCTGCCCTGGCTGACCACCAATCGGACCCCAGGCTTCTCCTCTCTCCCCCCGCCCCTTACCTCGCAGCAGAAGGAAACTGCCACAGCCGCGGCGGCGCCGCCGGCCCCCCCTGCGCCTGCTGCCCCCCATGGGGACCCCAGCCTCGCTACCTTACCTCTCCACTTGAAGGAGGCTGCCACCGCTGCCCAGGCTGCCACTCAGGCGGACCTCAGCCTTCCGCCTTACCTTGCCACGTGAACTACGCAGCTGCTGCCACCTTTGCCATAGCCTCTCCAGCTGCTCTCTAAGCGTAACCCAGCCTGCTTCCTTACCTCGCTGCATGAGTAGTTTTGCTTGTTTGTGTATAACTACCCCACAATAGACTTTTGTCATTTAAGAGGGCTACAGGAAATCTTTGCCTGTTCCTATATTTAGGAATACAATGACAAGGAAAGTGTGAGTTTCTGCATGGGTGCACTCATACCTATGTGAATTGAGTGCTTAACCCACCACATTCATTCACTGACTGCAGAACCATGTCCTGTGCACCTGACAGAAAATATGTGCAATATGTATCTTAGCAAAGCTAAAACCATCACCCATCACAGACTACCCCAACTTCTGAGAAAGTGAGGGAATCAGGAATCTTTATATTCTAAGGGTCTCCCTATCATATGTAACATATAAATATATATGTGATATCATTAATTCTAACATGTGCCTTTTATCATCTCTAAAATCAAAATGTACCATCCAATAAATGATGTTTTCAATCACTCTTAGACAGGCAGCAATTGTGATGCAATTATCATTGCTTGGGACTGCATGAATTTGTCCATTGCTCTTTATATTGTGATGTACGATAAAAATCCAAGACCAAATAAGTTTAAAAAAATTATTTCAATAAACATAAAATAAAAATTCTAAGTAACAAAAAATATTATTACAGTTTAATTGGTAATGATTTTTCTTTTATAATGGCACATAAAATGTTGCATCTTTGAATTAACTCTAACTTGATATTATAATTTATGCCATTGTTTAGCTGACAACAATTTTTTTAGAGGCAAAATAATGATTATTTTATAATCAAACTTTCAATTTCATGTCATGGCAAAAGCACATACTAATTTTTAAGACTAGTCATTTATCAAATTGTTGACTATGTTAAAGAACTCAGAATTATTGATATAGTTAAATGCATTTATCTATTAAGCTAGGCAGTAGACATTACAATGTTTATACTAGATCTGGAAAGATGATTATAGCTAATAGTTCTTAAGCACTTACCATATGTCAAGCACTATTCTCAGTTATGTACATGTCCTAGGACTTAATCCTTTTGCAGCACTATAGGGTTAATATTATAACTATCCTCATTCATTTTATATATTAAGAAACCGAGGCACAAGAGGCCAAATAATTATCCAAAGATACATAATAAGTGTGGAGAACAGGATGTACATTAAGATTGACTGCAGAAACTCTGATCCACTTACACACTATAGTCACAAATGTTTGTCCCTGCCCTTAAGCAACTAAGTCTAACAGAAGAAAAAATATACCAATTAAGTTTAAGGGTAATGTCATAATGGAGTTAGATACAAAGTTCAAGAGATGTGCAGGAGAAGGATAATGTAAGTTTGTTTGTCACAACATATTTGTGTATCCTTATCTAATAAATGTCTGTCTTATTAATAAGTCTATAAGCTCATCAAGAGGCAGGGACTTTGTTGGCTCATTGTTGTATGATCAGCTGCTGACCTAGTGCATAGCACTGAATTGTTTTCATTTTTGCCTCAGGGAGAAAGGAAGGCTAAAAGAAGCAAAATTTGAGTAGACACTCAATGAATATACTGTATGGTTTTTGTAAATTTAACAATATGTTTCAAACCTGTACAGTAAGCAAACATGTTGGCTCTGCAATTCCAATGCTCATAATTCATCCTAGAAACTATATGTAGTGCTGAGAATCGAACCTAGTGTCTCACACATGCTAGGCTTTACCACTGAGCTACAACAAAAACCCCCTCATCCTAAGGAAATAATAAAAATTAAGGCACTTTGTCCCTGTTGCTATTAAGGCTAGGTTTGTTAATGTAGTAGTACATAGAATTATGTACCTTTTCCCATGAATACATAGATGTCTGAGAGTTTGAGAAAGAAGGCTGACTCAAATAGCTTTTGAACTAGCTTCATATTTTAGTGTACATGTTATATCTGTTCTTCTAATAATTCCATAGATAATGGAGATTAAGTTATGCTGCCAAATATATTAGGCATTTCATGCACTAAAAAATAAAGCCAAACCATTATCTCATTATAACTCTGCTCCTAAAATTATACTATTAGTTTATGGAATTCTGTAACAAATTTATGTTGACTCATTGCACCTGAAAATCTCATAGTACTAGTGACTTGGGGAAGGGGATTGGGAGTATGCAGTAATAAGGTGTGAAATTTATAACTTGCCATGTTAGGCAATAAACCTAGCCAAGTTTCTTAAAAGTCAATTTGAGACAATAATAAAACTTCTGCCAAAATAATCTGTTGCAGAGCCAAAATAACTTTAGGTATGATAAACTGGCCCTAATACATGAACTTATGAAACAAACAGGCTATCTGTAGTTCTGATATTGCTGTTTGCTTGAAAAGTATACATGGGAGAAAGCAATATTTTGTATAGCAAGTGGCAGAAATGCAGACAGGCTTCCAAATGATAATAATTTCTATTCATATAGAATTGTATAATTTCTAAAGATTCTTTTTTTAAAATTTTTTATTGTTGGCTGTTCAAAACATTACATAGTTCTTGATATATCATATTTCACACTTTGATTCAAGTGGGTTATGAGCTCCCATTTTTACCCCATATACAGATTGCAGAATCACATCAGTTACACATCCATTGATTTACATATTGCCATACTAGTGTCTGTTGTGTTCTGCTGCCTTTCCTATCCTCTACTATCCCCCCTCCCCTCCCCGCCCCTCCCCTCTTCTCTCTCTGCCCCCTCTATTGACATTCATTTGTCCCCCTTTTATTATTTTTCCCTTTCCCCTCACTTCCTCTTGTATGTACTTTTGTATAACTCTGAGGGTCTCCTTCCATTTCCATGCAATTTCCCTTCTCTCTCCCTTTCCCTCCCACCTCTCATCCCTGTTTAATGTTAATCTTCTTCTCATGCTCTTCGTCCCTACTCTGTTCTTAGTTACTCTCTTTATATCAAAGAAGACATTTGGCATTTGTTTTTTAGGGATTGGCTAGCTTCACTTAGCATAATCTGCTCTAATGCCATCCATTTCCCTGTAAATTCTATGATTTTGTCATTTTTTAATGCAGAGTAATACTCCATTGTGTATAAATGCCACATTTTTTTTTATCCATTCATCTATTGAAGGGCATCTAGGTTGGTTCCACAGTCTTGCTATTGTGAATTGTGCTGCTATGAACATCGATGTAGCAGTGTCCCTGTAGCATGCTCTTTTTAGGTCTTTAGGGAATAGACCGAGAAGGGGAATAGCTGGGTCAAATGGTGGTTCCATTCCCAGCTTTCCAAGAAATCTCCATACTGCTTTCCAAATTGGCTGCACCAATTTGCAGTCCCACCAGCAATGTACAAGTGTACCCTTTTCCCCACATCCTCACCAGCACTTGTTGTTGTTTGACTTCATAATGGCTGCCAATCTAACTGGAGTGAGATGGTATCTTAGGGTGGTTTTGATTTGCATTTCTCTGACTGCTAGAGATGGTGAGCATTTTTTCATGTACTTGTTGATTGATTGTATGTCCTCCTCTGAGAAGTGTCTGTTCAGGTCCTTGGCCCATTTGATGATTGGGTTGTTTGTTCTCTTATTGTCTAATTTTTTGAGTTCTTTGTATACTCTGGATATTAGGGCTCTATCTGAAGTGTGAGGAGTAAAGATTTGTTCCCAGGATGTAGGCTCTCTATTTACCTCTCTTATTGTTTCTTTTGCTGAGAAAAAACTTTTTAGTTTGAGTAAGTCCCATTTGTTGATTCTAGTTATTAACTTTTGTGCTATGGGTGTCCTATTGAGGAATTTGGAGCCCGACCCCACAGTATGTAGATCGTAGCCAACTTTTTCTTCTATCAGTCGGCGTGTCTCTGATTTGATATCAAGCTCCTTGATCCATTTTGAATTAACTTTTGTGCATGGCGAGAGAAAGGGATTCAGTTTCATTTTGTTGCATATGGATTTCCAGTTTTCCCAGCACCATTTGTTGAAGATGCTATCCTTCCTCCATTGCATGCTTTTAGCCCCTTTATCAAATATAAGATAGTTGTAGTTTTGTGGATTGGTTTCTGTGTCCTCTATTCTGTACCATTGGTCCACCCGCCTGTTTTGGTACCAGTACCATGCTGTTTTTGTTACTATTGCTCTGTAGTATAGTTTGAAGTCTGGTATCGCTATACCACCTGATTCACACTTCCTGCTTAGCATTGTTTTTGCTATTCTGGGTCTTTTATTTTTCCATATGAATTTCATGATTGCTTTTTCTATTTCTACAAGAAATGCCGTTGGGATTTTGATTGGCATTGCATTAAACCTATAGAGAACTTTTGGTAATATCGCCATTTTGATGATGTTAGTTCTGCCTATCCATGAACAGGGTATATTTTTCCATCTTCTAAGATCTTCTTCTATTTCTCTCTTTAGGGTTCTGTAGTTTTCATTGTATAAGTCTTTCACCTCTTTTGTTAGGTTGATTCCCAAGTATTTTATTTTTTTTTGAAGATATTGTGAATGGAGTGGTTGTCCTCATTTCCATTTCAGAGGATTTGTCGCTGATATACAGGAATGCCTTTGATTTATGCATGTTGATTTTATATCCTGCCACTTTGCTGAATTAATTTATTAGCTCTAATAGTTTCTTTGTAGACCCTTTTGGGTCTGCTAGGTATAGAATCATGTCATCTGCACATAGTGATAATTTAAGTTCTTCTTTTCCTATTTTTATGCCTTTAATTTCTTTCGTCTGTCTAATTGCTCTGGCCAGTGTTTCGAGAACTATGCTGAACAGAAGTGGTGAGAGAGGGCATCCCTGTCTTGTCCCAGATTTTAGAGGGAATGCCTTCAATTTTTCTCCATTCAGAATGATGCTAGCCTGAGGCTTAGCATAGATTGATTTTACAATATTGAGGTATGTTCCTGTTATCCCTAGTTTTTCTAGAGTTTTGAACATAAAGGGATGCTGTACTTTGTCGAATGCTTTTTCCGCATCTATCGAGATGATCATATGGTTCTTATTTTTAAGTCTATTGATGTGGTGAATAACATTTATTGATTTCCGTATATTGAACCAGGCTTGCATCCCAGGGATGAATCCTACTTGATCATGGTGCACAATTTTTTTTGATATGTTTTTGTATCCGATTCGCCAGAATTTTATTGAGGATTTTTGCATCTAGGTTCATTAGAGATATTGGTCTGTAGTTTTCTTTCTTTGAAGTGTCTTTGTCTGGTTTAGGTATCAGGGTGATGTTGGCCTCGTAGAATGATTTTGGAAGTTCTCCCTCTTTTTCTATTTCCTGAAGTAGCTTGAAAAGTATTGGTATTAGTTCCTCTTTAAAGGTTTTGTAAAACTCTGCTGTATACCCATCTGGTCCTGGGCTTTTCTTAGTTGGTAGTCTTTTGATGGTTTCTTCTATTTCCTCAATTGATATTGGTCTGTTTAGGTTGTCTATATCCTCCTGACTCAATCTGGGCAGATCATATGACTTAAGAAATTTATTGATGCCTTCACTATCTTCTAATTTATTGGAGTATAAGGATTCAAAATAATTTTTGATTATCTTCTGTATATCTGAAGTGTCTGTTGTGATATTGCCTTTTTCATCCCGTATGCTAGTAATTTGAGTTCTCTCTCTTCTTCTCTTCGCTAGCATGGCTAAGGGTCTGTCGATTTTGTTTATTTTTTCAAAGAACCAACTTTTAGATTTGTCAATTTTTTCAATTGTTTCTTTTGTTTCGATTTCATTAATTTCAGCTCTGATTTTAATTATTTCTTGCCTTCTACTTCTTTTGCTGTTGTTTTGCTCTTCTTTTTCTAGGATTTTGAGATGAAGTATGAGATCATTTATTTGTTGGTTTTTTCTTTTTTTAAGGAATGAACTCCAAGCAATGAATTTTCCTCTTAGAACTGCTTTCAATGTGTCCCATAGATTCCGATATGTTGTGTCTGTGTTTTCATTTATCTCTAAGAATTTTTTAATTTCCTCCTTGATGTCTTCTATAACCCATTGATCATTCAGTAACCTATTGTTCATTCTCCAAGTGATGTATTCTTTTTCCTTCCTTCTTTTATCGTTGATTTTCAGTTCCATTCCATTATGATCAGATAAGATGCATGGTATTATCTCTACTCCTTTATATTGTCTAAGAGTTGCCCTGTGACATAATATATGATCTATTTTTGAGAAGGATCCATGTGCTGCTGAGAAAAAAGTGTAACTGCTTGATGTTGGGTGGTATATTCTATATATGTCAATTAAGTCTAGGTTATTAATTGTGTTATTGAGTTCTATAGTTTCCTTATTCAACTTTTGTTTGGAAGATCTGTCCAGTGGTGAGAGAGGTGTGTTGAAGTCTCCCATGATTATTGTATGGTGGTCTATTAGACTCTTGAACTTGAGAAGAGTTTGTTTGATGAACATAGCTGCACCATTGTTTGGGGCATATATATTTATGATTGTTATGTCTTGTTGGTGTATGGTTCCCTTGAGCAGTATGTAGTGTCCCTCTTTATCCCTTTTGATTAACTTTGGCTTGAAATCTATTTTATTTGATATGAATATGGACCCTCCTGCTTGTTTCCAAAGTCCATATGAGTGATATGGTTTTTCCCAACCTTTCACCTTCAGCCTATGTATGTTTTTGCTATCAAATGCGTCTCCTGTAGGCAGCATATTGTTGGGTCTTGTTTTGTGATCCATTCTACTAGCCTGTGTCTCTTGATTGGTGAGTTTAAGCCATTAACATTTAGGGTTATTATTGAGATATGGGTTGTTCTTCCAGCCATATTTGTTTATTTATGTTACTAAACATGGTTTGTTTTCCTCTTTGATTATTCCCCCCCCCCTTTACTGTCCTACCTCTCACTGTTGGTTTTCATTGTTATTTTCCATTTCCTCTTCCTGTAATGTTTTGCCAAGGATGTTTTGAAGAGATGGTTTTCTAGCTGCGAATTCTTTAAACTTTTGTTTATCGTGGAAGGTTTTAATTTCATCTTCCATCCTGAAGCTTAATTTCGCTGGAAACACAATTCTTGGTTGGAACCCATTTTCTTTCAGTGTTTGAAATATGTTGTTCCAGGATCTTCTAGCTTTCAGAGTCTGTGTTGAAAGATCAGCTGTTATCCTGATTGGCTTACCCCTAAATGTGATCTGCTTCCTTTCTCTTGTAGCTTTTAAAATTCTCTCCTTATTCTGTATGTTGGGCATCTTCATTATAATGTGTCTAGGTGTGGGTCTCTTATTATTTTGCACATTCGGCGTCCTGTAGGCTTCTAGGATTTGGGATTCTGTCTCATTCTTCAAGTCTGGGAAGTTTTCTCGTATTATTTCATTGAATAGATTGCTCATTCCTTTGGTTTGAAACTCTGTCCCTTCCTGTATCCCAATGACTCTTAAATTTGGTCTCTTGATGTTATCCCATATTTCTTGGATGTTCTGCTCATGGTTTCTTAACAGTCTTGCTGAGCTGTCTATGTTCTTTTCAAGTTGAAATACTTTATCTTCATTGTCTGATGTTCTATCTTCTAAGTGTTCTACTCTGCTGGTAGTATTCTCATTTGAGTTTTTAAGTTGGTTTATTGCTTCCTGCATTTCTAGGATTTCTGTTTGTTTTTTATAGCCTCTATCTCCCTGTATAGTTGATCTTTTCCTTCTTGGATTTGTTTATGTAATTCATTGTTGAAGTGATCTTTCATTGTCTGATTTTGCTGTCTGATGTCTTCCTTGAGACTCCAGATCATCTGAAGCATGTATATCCTGAATTCTTTATCTGACATTCCATCTGCTGCAGCTATTACCTCTTCTAAAGTTGCGTTGACCTGCATTGCTTGTGGTCCTTTCTTTCCTTGTCTCTTCATACTGTTCGCGTTCCTTTCTACTTGGTGAAACTGTTGTGCTATTTAA
Organism: Marmota monax; assembly: GCF_021218885.2. NCBI lineage: Eukaryota > Metazoa > Chordata > Mammalia > Rodentia > Sciuridae > Marmota > Marmota monax. The sequence continues at coordinate 253,276 of NW_026692020.1, read as the reverse complement.
TTTTCCCCCTATATATTTATATTGGTCTTGTATAGTTGCAAAGTCTCCCTCGCATGCGCAGGCGGCAGCTCTGCCCCTCCTCCAATTGGGGCAATGTGCCTACCATGCCAGCAGGCCGCTGGGCCTGCTCTGCCGGTCGGTAGCAGGTCCGCCTACCTTGCAGGTGCGGGCGGCGGCTCTGTCCCTCTGCGGGCCGCTAGGCTTGTTCTGTCTGTGGTCGCAGTTCTGCCTACTTTGCAGGTGCAGGCAGCGGCACTGCCCCTCTGCAGGCCTCTCGGGCTGTTCTGCCATTGGGTCGCAGGTCCGCCTACCTTGCAGGCACGGTGGGGGGGAGGCTCTACCCTTCCTCAGCCCACTGGGCCTGTTCTGTCTGTCGGTTGCAGGTCTGGCCTGTTCTGATGGTGGTCACAGTTCCGTCTACATTGCAGGCGCGGGGGGAGGGGGCGGCTCTGCCTCTCAGCAGCCCGTTGCTCCTCTTCTGCTGGTGGGTCGCAGGCCCGCTTACCTTGCAGGAGTGATTGGACGCTCTGCCCCTCCGCGGGCCACTGGGCCTTTTCTGTCGGTGGTCACAGTTCTGCCTACCTGGCAGGTGCGGGGGTTGGGGGGTGGCTCTTCCCCTCAGCAGGCCGCTGTGCCTGCTCTGTGGGTGGTCACAGTTCCCTCTACCTTGCCGGCACAGGGGGAGGGGGTGGCTCTGCCTCTCAGCAGGCCGCTGCTCCTCTTCTTCTAAAGATTCTTCACAAGAAAATTTTTTATTTGGTTTCTATGGTTATTTAAAGAAGTCATTTCACTTTTTGGTAGTGTTATTTCTTTTTTTTCTTTTTCTTTTTCTTTTTTTTTTCAATGCTGAGGACTCAATTCCAGGGCCTCAGGCATGCTAGGTAAGTGCTGTACCACTGATGCACATCACAAGCCTAATACTCTTTCTTAAATAATTTTTTATAGCTCAAACAGTGTGATAATAAGGTAATTTTAGAGAGAATTCATGATTGGTTGATGAGAAATAATCACCATGCTGTCAGAAAATATAAGGTAAGTCACTATGATGTTTATATCTGTAATTTTTGTTGTTTCTAATTAGCATATTTATCTCTGCTTCAGATTCTACATCATTATCCTTCAAGACTCCACTTTACATATCTTCTTAATGATATATCCTCTAAATAGACAATTGGAAACCACAATAGTAAACACTTCATAAGAGGAAAAATTGACCTCTTTAAAGGAAAGAGTTGTCTACTGGGACTTGATGTGAACAAATGAATATTCATTCAAATAAACATCTGTTACTTCTACAAGCCATTGCAGTAAATCAGTTTTAAGAGGCTGTACAGAGATGAATATCATATCATCCTCCCTCACCCCAAATCAGTCTCTTATAATCAGATCTCTTTGTTTGGATTTCACATAATACATACTACACTAAAATACACTGTAGTTATTTAGCTCAGGCAACACAGAGCCTGTGTATATGCTTCTGATATCAGTCCCTAATGGCTGTAATTATTTGGTATTTGCAACACACAACTTAGGTGAGTTTATTAAGTTTTGTGGTTGTTAATGCTGCAATGTTGATCCTCATTTGCAGTGTCTTTTTAGTAAGCAGGTACATGTTCTTGTAGCAAATTGAATACCTGTCACACACATATACATGTATATATATGCAAACACACACACACACACACACACACACTCACACACACATATATAAAAGAGGAAAGAGCTGCTTTGCTAGAGTGATTACATCAGATTTAGTTATTAAGTTCAAACATTATTTATATCGGACTAGGCACGGATTGCCAGGTGATGCTTGGAATTTTCCTCAAACAACAACCTTAAATGACTATTATTTGAATATGCTAACATAGTTAATGTACAAATATAATTTCTTAGTATCTTATGTTCTTTACAGGAATTAAGAAATTTCATAATTCTACAAACTATTCTTCAACCTACATTATGGATGTTTTGTGACATAGGTAGATAGAGTAAGACATGAGCCTTTGGAAATTAAGTTCAACCTTTATCCTTTCTTGCCTTCTCAGACTTCAAGTAATGCAGAGGAAATTTCCATGCCTTTAATGATTTCTTGATCTTTCTGGCAACCAGCTTCCATCTTGTAGGCATGTAGAGGTAGCACTCAGTCACCAGTCCTTATGAGCATATAGAAGGCATTTAGACCACTGGAGATTTCAAAGATTGTAGGACCAATATGTCAAGAACCATGTAGAAATACCAAATGTTTAATTTTTATTGTACCACAAAAAGACATTGCTAGCATTTTTTAAAGGTTTGCTGCCTACCATACATCTTTTGTCCCTGTTTTCCTTTTATACTGTCTTCCTTTATATTTTATTGATTTTTTATAGTGATATGCTTTGATTTCTCTTTCTTTTCCATATATTTAATGTGATTACACTCAGACTTACTTAAAATATTGTATAGTTATAACAGTCTTCTTCAAACTAATAAAAACTAAATTGCATATAAAAACCACATTATTAATCCTTTCCATGGACTTTATATTATTAACAACACAATTAATATCATTTTGTTTTGTGTAGCCATGAACATATTTTATACTATTGTTTTTAAGACTTATGTCTTTAACTTTTATACTAGGATTGAACAGCAATTGCCACAGTACTGTTGCAATGATATATTATTCTGCATTTATCTATGCATTTACCTTCAATAGAAAGTTTTATACCTACCTATGCATTGATGGTGCTACTTAGCTTTGGTTTGTTTCAACTTGAAGAAATCTCTTTAACATTTCTTGTAAGACTGGTCTTGTAATGATAGACTTCTTCAGCTTTGTTTGGGAATATCTTTATGTCTTCTTCAACTTTAAAGGACAATTTTGTCAGATTTTATATTCTTGGTTGTTGCTTTTTACCTTTCTGCATTTTGAAAATGTTCCACTGCCTTTTGTCTGCAATGTTTCTGCTGAGACAGCCATTGACTGTCTCGGGGAAATTTCCCTGTATGTGATATGTCACTTTTCACTGGCTGCTTTCACAATTCTCTTTGTGTCTGACTTTTCAGATTTCAATTATAATTTCTCTCAATGTAGAATTCTTTGGGTTCATCTTATTTACATTTCTTTGGATTTCATAAGTCTAGTTGTTCCTTTTTAAAAAAAATCAAAAAAATTTTCCCCATTATTTCTTTGAGTAAGTTTTTGGGTCTGTCTTTTCCTTCTTGGACATTCATTGTATATATTGGTCTACTCAATGGTGTATTCACCAAGCTTCCTTCATTCTTTTTCATGTTTTTTTTTTCTTTTTATCCAATTAACTGGGTAATTTCAAATGACCTGTCTTCAAATTCAGTGATTCTTCAGCTTCATCTAGTATGATGTTTTGATGCAGACTGAATTTCTTTGGTGAATTTTTCAATGTAGTTACTGTTTTCTTTAAGGGCTTGACTTCTTTTAGCTCACATATACCTTTGCTAAAATTTTCATTTTCTTTATTCATTTTTTTCCAAGTTAATTTTGAATACTTTGCCAGGTAATTCATATATTATGTGTCAGTATAATTGGGGTCTTGAAGTTTCATCTTGTTCCTTTTGGGGAGGCATGTCTTCTTATTTGTTCATTTTCCTTGTCTCTTAGTGTTAATACCTGCACATTAGAAAAAGCAACCATCTTTTCCAGTCTTCATAAATAGGAGTGTTATAGAACAAGAGACTCAGTAGGAAGCCCTGCCAGGGAACTTTCAAACTCTCTGTGTATGTGTCTTTGCTGGATTTATTTGTGTAAATTCCCAGTTAGGGAAGTTCTTTTTATCTTTGTTTGCATTTCTTTATTTCTTTCCTTCATGAATTCACAATCTTCTGCTGCTTCTGGTTTCTGACTGTGGTATCACTAGTTTTCTGGTGCAGCAGCACACCTGGACTCTTTTGAGGTCTCAGAGGCACACAGACATCTAGATTATACCAGGTCTCATTCATGCTCTGAAAACAGTGAGACTGAAGCCAATTCTGAATGTTTAGTATACTTTTTTTTCTTCTCTCTTCATTGCAGAGATTAGCCAGGCTCTGAGATTCTCATTGATTATTTCGTGCTGAGCCAGGAGAGGGTAGAAGATGACTGCATAGTAGTTCAAACTTTGCCTTTATTCTCAGTTACCCTTGTGTATCTAGAATATGCCTGGTCCCATCAGTGCTCTTAGATAGATGAGATAAAGTCAGTCCCTCAGACAACCTCTGAAAATTCTGGAACATTGCATGCTTGATTCAGCTATTCCCTTGCAGGGAAAAACTGAGATTTAGTGACTTCTTTACCCGCTTTATTGAACAACAAAGACAGGATATGTATGATAAGTACTTACTTGATAGTCCAAACTGCCACCTTTTCTCCCAGTGTCTCAGGTACCTGGGGGATACCATCAGTGCTTTAAGGCAAACAAGACAGAAGCCAGTCTCTCTGGCAGCTCCTGAAAAAGTTGGAAACTTATACTTACAGTCTAATCCTTTTCCTCCTCAGGAACTGGAATTTGGTGGTTTCCATCTGCTTACTTTTCAGTTCTATGAAGTTGAAGGGCTGTGGCAGGTGCATACTTGCTAGTCTAAACTACCATCTTTGTTCTCAGTGTCTCCTAGATGTCCACAGCATGCCAGCTTCTCACTTGCTTCCAGATAGGTGAGAAGGAACCAGACCCTTGGGTAGAATTCAGTCCCTGGAAAATTTAGAATGTTGGACACGCAGTCCATCTCTTTCCCTCCCATTAGGAACCTGGGATTTGGGGGTTTCAGCAGTGAACTCTGAGATGAGCCTTGGGAAGGGCTACAGACCATACTTGCTTAATAGATATCCTCCACATTGTTCTTTTTGTTCTCAGGGACTCTCACCCAGGGTCCCTTCCTGTTAGGACTCAGATTCATGCAAGAAGTAAAGTACCCAAGGGTTACCCTTAGGTAGCCCTCAGGGAAGTCAGAAAATTGGATTTGGATGTACAGTTCAGACCCACCCTTCCCTCCTCAGTAAGAAGCTGGTGCTGCAATTTCCTAGTGATACTCTGACACTGTGCTGGGAAGGACTTATGTTGTTAGGGTTTCATGGGTTTTGCTACCAGTTTCAATGTGGCTAGTTTTGTGCTGCTCATAAAATAGGGTTCTTCATTTTTCACAAAGGGACTTGATCTGTACAGGTGTAGTTTTACCACCTCTGTAGATACCAATATGAAAACAAGCTCTTACACTTCCCCACCTTAAGTTAGCCAAGATTCCAAATGAATTTCTCTCAACATTCTCTATTCTCATGAAGCAATATCCATAACCCTTCACTCAATTTACCACCCCAGGTCAGGTCTTTGTAATTTCTCAAAGAGAGATTCTTGGATCCTCTTGGTCTCTAGATATATTTATAGGCCTTCCATTCTCCTTTGGGGAGCCTGCTGCCTCTTTCTACAGAAGTATACTCTCACTTAAATAAATCATCTTGCTCTGTCTAGTGGGTTTATCCTCCTACTCTTTGTTATTGACAAGAACCTGGAAATACAGAGAATGCACCAATCCCACATCAACATCTATTATGACTAAAAGAAAAAAAGAACTAGAAATAGAAGGGAGAAATACAGCTGAATATGTTGATGCATACCTGTAAACACAGCCTTTGAGCTGAGGCAGGAAAATTAGAAGGTCAAGGTCACCCTACACACCTTAACCAGGCTCTGCCTCAAAAAATTTTTTAAAAAGGCTAGGATATAGTTTCATGGTTGGTGGAGTGTATGTTTAGTACGTGTGAGGCCCTAAGTGCAATCCTTACTACTGAGATAAGAAAAAGACACAGAATAATACAACAACAAAATGAATAGCAACACACTGGAAAAAACAAAGCTACTAAATTAAGTAATCAGAAAATAAAATATTTTCCCCAAAATGAGATTTTAAGAATGCATGATTTCCCTAGTTCTTTGTAACATACCAGAAGTCCTTGCCAGATCTATTTGGCAAAAAATAGACACAAAGGGCATAGTTATTGGAAGGAAAAAGTATGACTATATCTGTCCATAGAAGACATACTTTCATGTGTATATAATCTTAAATTTCCATGAAAATGAATAAATTCAGCATGAATATTCAGTATAAATAAATTTATTTTACATATTTGGTAAATAAATAAATAAATTCAGCATGAAAATCCAGAATGAATAAATTCAGCAAAGGTGCTAATACACAACACACACACACACAAAAATTAACAATAAAAATATGGCAAGAAAAGCAAAAAAAAAAAAAAAAAAAAAACAACAACAATTTCATCTATCATCTCAAAGAGAATAAAAGCTAGTCATCAAAACAGTGTGAAAATGAAAGAGAGAAATATAGATTAATAAAATAGAATAGAAAATCCAGAAAAAAAAGGAACACTTAGAAATGTTCTCAAATGACACCTCCAAAACATTACAGGAAAGGACTTGAACAGATAGTTTTACCCACAGAATTACACCAAAATTTTCATTATACTCAATGGTAAATCAGGGAGGATTTGTTTTTTTCATTTTTCATTATTATATTACAATTATACATAACAGTGGGATTGATTTTAACATAACCTTATAAGCAGGGAAAGTAATTTGTTCCAATTCAGGCCTCAGTATTTGCCCTTCCACTCCCCTCCTCCCTGGGTCTGTTCCCTTTACTGTACCATTTTTAATATTTAATCAAGAATATAAATGACTTGTAAACTGAAAGCTATAAAACTATGAAGGAAATTTACAAAGACACAAAAAAGTGAAAGACAGCAAATGATCATGGGCTTAAATTTGTTAACTTATCAATTCTGCCCAAAGCAATCCACAGATTCAATGCAATCCCTAACAAAAGACTAATTTGTCATTGCAAAAATTTAAAATATCATTGTAAAATTAATATGAAATCTTAAAGCTACCAACTACCAAAGCAATGCTGAAAAAGAACAAAGTTGGAGGTCTGACACACCTTGATTTCAAGATGTCCTACTAAAAATCTAGTCATCAAAACAGTGTAAAAATGAAAGAGAGAAATACAGATTAATAAAACAGAATAGAAAATCCAGAAAAAAAAAAAAACACTTAGATATGTCTTCAAATGACATCTGACAACACCATTCAATGGAAATGAATAAACATTTCAACAAATGCTGTTGAAAAAAAACTAGATAGCCACAAAAAAAACAATGAATTTGGATACTTGTCTGACACCAGATGCAAAAATTAACATAGATGGATGACCAAATGTCAGACCTACAACTATAAGGCTCTAAAAACACAAAGGAACAATTTCATGACATTGGATTTGTAAGTTATTTCTTGGATAGGACACCAAAAACACAGATACCAAAAAAAAGACAGAAACTGCTAAGAGCCAAGTATATGATGCATGGCATTTTTGGTTGAAAGGTGATGCCAGCTAGCCATTGAGATGATATGATTATGTTAAGATTTGCATTCATATGGATATTGGACTCCTGCTGTTCACCTCGGCCTGCTACGGGACTCCTGAAGAGTTCCCATTGGTTGGGGAAGTACAGTAGGAGGGAGTTCCGGGGGAGGAGCTCTCTCTGGCAGTTCTGGGAGGAGGCTGCGTGGGTGGATCAAAAATCTTCCCGGGCACGGACATTGGCGGCAGTTTCAAAAAATAAAGTTTGTTCCTGCTTGAGTGGCTCGTGATTTTGTGCCCAGCCAGACTGCGGCAACTGGTGGCCCATACGGGGAACGCCTGAAGCTTGGAGGTGAGTAAAATTGCTCGCTCCTGAGGGAAGGCAACAAAATGGGTGACCATTTTAAAAAACAATGTGTTCTCATTTTGATTAATCTTGTTTTTGTTTCAAGCTGCCTATCCCTAGAATTTTCTCAGGCAAACTGGGAAAAATGGTTGGCTCAAGGTTTGAAGTTGTTCCGCCCTGAGAAAGAGAAAATTGATACAACTATTCTTTGTTCGGTTTTTGTTTCATTCTGTTTTGGTTTTGTTTTATGCTATCTTATTGGGTTGCGTTACCTTTATAGTAGATTAGAAACTAGTAACAAACAAACTGAAAGACTGTTAAGTAAATTGTTAGAGGTCCAGACTATGGTAGAAAACATGTTAGGTCAAGCAAAAGAGAAGGTCTCTCGAGCTAGTCAGACAGAGGAAGATTTGAAGAAAGAAAGCTTAGAGGAAAAACAACCATCAGGCGGGGAATTACAACAGGAGGCTGCTACTAACCCCGTTCTATCACCAGAGGACATAATTCAACCAACAGCTCCATCTACAGCTGAGCGGCCCTCAACTCCCATAGTTGATGGATGGAATCCTGAGGCAGGACCCCAAAGATTAGCATGCCCTGTACTTGAGCAGGCAGGAGGGCAACAAATTCACCATGCTTTAGATTTCAAAACAGTGAAGCAATTAAAGGAGGCTGTAACAACCTACGGGCCACAAGCACCCTTCACTGTGAGCATGGTCGAATCCATTACCAACTTAGACATGACGCCAGCAGATTGGGCTAACATGTGTCGATCTGTGCTAAATGGAGGACAATATTTGTTATGGAAGGTTGCCAATGAGGAATTTTGCATGGAGACAGCTAGGCTAAATGCAGCAGCTGGTTACCCTCAAAGAAATCTAGATATGTTATTAGGAAAAGGACCTTATGAGGGTCAACGGCAACAAATTGAATATGATCCTGGCGTATATGCACAAATTGCTGTAGATGCAGTTAGGGCATGGAAAAACTTTACAGGGGCATGGAAATTTACAAGGACACTTATCTAAGGTAATACAAGGAACTAATGAACCTTATGCTGAATTTGTAGATAGGCTTATTCAGACAGCCTCTAGAGTATTTGGAGATACAGAACAGGCAATGCCATTTATAAAGCAACTGGCTTATGACCAAGCAAATTGTTGCTGCAGAGAGGTCATCAGACCATGGAAACATGAAGATTTAAACACATATATTAAATTATGTAGAGACATTAATGAACAAGGACAAGTCTTAGCAGCAGTACAACAGGCTTTAGATGCCAGGCCAAAAACATGCTATAATTGTGATCAAACAGGACATTTTAAAAGGAGTTGCCCCATAGGAGGAGGGTTTAACAAGGCTAGGTATCAAAGGAATAGAATACCGGGTATTTGCCCACGATGCCGTAGAGGGAAACATTGGGCTAATGAATGCCGTTCTCAAACCACCATAGAGGGTATTCCATTATCAAAAAACAGACAAGGACCAAGTGTTTACCCACGATATCGTGGAGAAAGACATCAGGCTCCATTGCCAAAAAACGGACTGGAGGGCCCAATGCTCCGGGGCCCAAAACCACAAATATACGGGGCAATGGAGGAACCCAGCAGCACCATCAAGGTAGTGCCCAGGACGCATTATCCATTGAATCCCTCATCAGACAAACTAGAGGGAGCGTAGGGTTGGACATCTGCGCATCTGCCAGAGCAGTACTAACTCCAGAGATGGGAGTTCAAATCATTCCCACAGGAGTAAAAGGACCTCTTCCCCAAGGAACAGTAGGCTTATTATTGGGATGCAGTTCTTCAACACTAAAAGGACTTATGATAAGTCCTGGGGTAATTGATCCCGATTATGAGGGTGAAATAAAAATTATAGCTAGTTCTCCAAGAGGTATATCAGTAATTTCACCAGGAGATAGAATAGCACAGTTATTAATAATACCCAGCCTGCATGATAAATTTTCCAGTCGTACTGTAGAAAGAGGTTCCAAGGGATTAGGCTCCAGAGGTGTAGATTGGGCTATGCTGTCTTTAAATCTAGATTCTCGCCCATGCTAAAACTAAATATTCAAGGACATGACTTTAATGGGCTACTAGACACAGGGGCTGACCTTAGCATCATATCTCGTCAAGAATGGCCAAAACACTGGCCATTACAACAAGCCACTCAAACGCTTCGAGGCCTAGGAGTGGCAACTAATCCCCATAGAAGTGCAATGGTATTAGATTGGAAGGATCCTGAAGGATGTGAAGGAACTATACAGCCCTATGTATTGGATCATCTTCCTATAAATTTATGGGGACGAGATGTCCTAGATCAATTAGGTTTGACATTAACAAATAACATCAATACTAATGCACCCACTACTAGGGCTAGACAAGGCTTTAGAAAAGAAGAAAGATTAAGAGAACAAGAACAAGGTATGACAGCACCAATTCAAATAGATCAAGAAACAAATAGACATGGATTGGGTTTTCAGAAAGGGCCACTGAGACAATCAAAATTACTTGGAAATCAGAAAGACCAGTGTGGGTTCCTCAGTGGCCCCTGACTAAAAAAAAGATACAAATAGCCCATGACCTGGTCAAACAACAATTAGCAGAGGGACATATACAACCTTCCGTATCTCCCCATAATACTCCCATTTTTGTCATTAAAAAGAAATCTGGTAAATGGAGATTATTGCAAGATTTAAGAGCCATTAATAATGAGATGGTTATTATGGGACCTGCTCAATCAGGGATTCCCAAATTGTCTGCTTTACCAAAAACCTGGTATGTTTTAGCTATAGATATTAAAGATTTTTTTTTTTCAATTCCAATTCATCCTGAGGATAGTCCACATTTTGCATTTACTATCCCTGCACTAAATCATGAAGGTCCTGATCAGAGATATGAATGGAAAGTACTCCCTCAAGGGATGGCTAATAGTCCAACTATGTGTCAAATTTATGTTAACAAAGCAATCCAGCCACTTAGAAATCAAAATCCTGAACTACAAATATTTCACTATATGGATGATGTGTTATTGGCACATAAAGATAAAAACACATTGCTAGAATGTTATGCCACACTTACAAATTTATTAAAAAATTATAATCTAGAGATAGCAATAGATAAAGTACAATTAAATCTTCCAATTAATTATTTAGGGGTTTTATTATCCTCAACCATGGTCCGTCCACCCAAAATTCAAATACGAGTAGATCAACTCAAATCACTTAACGACTTTCAAAAGTTATTAGGAGACATAAATTGGATAAGGCCTTATCTAGGCATACCAACAGGAGAGTTAGGACCTTTATTTGATATTCTTAAAGGTCCATCAGATCCAAATTCACCCCGCATGTTGACGCCTGAAGCAAGAAAGGCATTAAAAATCATTGAAACATATATGGAAAATATGCATTTGGATAGAATTGATATAAGTTTGCCTTTATTATTTATTGTACTGCCAACAAAAAATATTCCTACAGGAATATTCTGGCAAGAAGGTCCATTATTGTGGATACATTTATCTTATTCTCCTAACACTATTCTTACTAGATATCCTGAGGCTGTAGGACAATTAATACTCAAAGGAATAAAAGCAGCAAAGGGAGTGTTTGGGATTTCTCCCAATAAAATTATTACTCCATATACTATGGATCAAATTGATGAGTTAGCTAATGAGTTTAATACTTGTGCAATAATCATGTGTAAATCTAATGTTTCATTTGATAATCACTTACCATCTAATCCTTTGTTGTCTTTTTGGTGTAAGCATCCTGTAGTTTTTCCAAAGATGACAAGAAAAACCCCTATCATGAATGCTCCAAATATATTCACTGATGGGTCAAATAATGGTACAGCAGCAGTAGTTACCCCTGATCAAACTTTTACATTTTTAGTACCCAAACAATCAGCTCAAAATGTAGAGCTTAATGCAGTATTACAAGCTTTTATGATGTTTAAAGATTCTGTATTTAATTTATTTTCTGATAGTCAGTATGTAGTTAATGCTATAGTATCCCTTGAAGATGCTGGTAGGATTTCCCCTTCTTCTACTGTTTTCTCTTTGCTTTCCACTATACAAAGTCTAATCTGGGACAGAAAAGATCTATTCTTTATAGGACATATCAGGGCACATACATGATTGCCTGGAGCCCTTAGTTTGGGCAATGAATTAGCAGATAAATCTACACATGACATACATATTTTCTCCACAATAGAAGAAGCTATAAATTTTCATAAAAGGTTCCATGTCAATGCTAATACTTTACAAAAGCGTTTTAAAATAACTAAAGAACAAGCCCGACATATAATAAAACAATGTCAAAATTGTGTGACATTTTTACCACAAGTTAATCTTGGAGTCAATCCTAGAGGACTGATACCTAACCATATTTGGCAGATGGACGTCACACACTTGCCAGAATTTGGAAAATTAAAATATTTACATGTTACAGTTGATACTTCTTCCGGATTTCTAATGGGCTCCCTTCATGCCGGAGAAAAAACTAAAGATGTTATAGCTCATTGCTTACAAAATTTTGCCACTGTGGGCGTTCCAAAACAGTTAAAAACTGATAATGGTCCTGGTTATGCGTCCACCTCTTTTAAACAATTTTGCTCATCATTTGGCATTACTCACATAACAGGAATTCCATACAATCCACAAGGACAAGGCATAGTTGAAAGAGCTCATCAAACTATTAAAATGTACTTATTAAAACAAAAGGAGGGAATTGGAAAGGGGTATATATCCCCCAAAGATAAACTTAAAATAACCCTTTTTACTCTAAACTTTTTAAATTTGGATTCATCAGGGCTTAGTGCTGCGGAAAGACATTTGTATCCAAAAAATGTACATAAGCCTAAGGTACTTTGGAAAGATATTCTAACAGGACAATGGAAAGGTCCTGACCCAGTGATAGTCTGGAGTTGGGGCTCTGTTTGTGTTTTTCTACAGGAAGAACAGCAGCCGATTTGGATTCCAGAGAGACTAACTAAAACAATTTCTACAGACCAAAAGGAAGATGATTTGACTCAAATCCATAACAGCTGATATCCAGAACTCCAGCTTGGCTATTCTTACATCTGCGACAGTGATTAACCAGGATGCTTTTTTCAATATCTATTTTATTATTGCTTTTTCCCACATCATAAAGTTCTATTTTATTTTTGAGCTCATACAGACCTAGGTTAATGTTTTTTCTGATCAGTTTTATTTTTTGACTGTGGAGTTTTTGAACATTGCAATGGAGATTTCACCTAGGTAAAGCTACAAGGCCTTTACTATTGTCTTATGTGTTGTATGTTACGTGAGCACACTTCTGTTTTGTGTTGTATGTCTGTATGTGCGTATGTCCATATATCATATATGAGGAGCACTCATGCACATGGATCCAAAATTTTTTTTTTATTCACGTGATTTTAATAGTTTAATTTAATTTGGGTAAACAGCTGTTGAGGATTGTTTTAATATATGAACAAATAGAAGGTTAACAGATCTGTTTGTTTACTTTCACCTTTCCTTTTCATTATATTTAATAATTCTGTTCAGGATAATGTAAATTGTTCTAAAAATTGTTTTCTTAGTACCTGTTGAAATGTTACATATTTTTTTTAGCATCATTGTCAAAATTCCTATTTTCATCCCAGTGCCAGTGAAGACAAAGATAAAACCAAACTACAACTTCTTTGAGAGTTATCACAATAAACCGTATAAACTGATACATCAATGATTTATAACTCAACAAGTAATGCTCAATCAATGAGTTGATTTATTTTGGAAGGATATGGACATATTGATAGATTCCTCTGCTTTGAACTGCTTACAGAACTTGCCTGGACTATGTATCACTTGTATGCTTTATTTTGGGAGGATATGGACATATTGATAGATTCCTCTGCTTTGAACTGCTTACAGAACTTGCCTGGACTATGTATCAGTTGTATGCTTTGTGATCTATCTGTTGATGCAGCAAATTATGGTAGTGCTAGCGTATCTTTGCTGATGTGTCACCAGTGATGCGATTTTTCCTAGGAGCTATCAATTGACTTGGTGTCCTGACATTTCTGTATCCTCCTCCCTTCTACTAGTGATGGTCTAATTTTGGGGGCCAACAGAGGTGAGGCAAAGAACCTCACCCCCCCACCGGCACCAAGGCCAAATTTGGGGGCCAACAGAGGTGAGGCAAAGAACCTCAGCCCCCCACGGATGCATAGGCCTATCCACAAGTATGTCTATATGCTGGACCGGTAGTCAGTGATGGGTATGATCCAATTGCAGTGGTATCAACCTAAGACAGGAGGCTGACGCCTAAAAGTCAGTTTTCCGATGACGGTAAGAACCATATGTTGAATTGGACAAACCTAACAGGCATGGTCCCTAGCCAGATTGCTTGTTACTTAAACAGAAGGGGGGAGATGCTAAGAGCCAAGTATATGATGCATGGCATTTTTGGTTGAAAGGTGACGCCAGCTAGCCATTGAGATGATATGATTATGTTAAGATTTGCATTCATATGGATATTGGACTCCTGCTGTTCACCTCAGCCTGCTATGGGACTCCTGGAGAGTTCCCATTGGTTGGGGAAGTACAGTAGGAGGGAGTTCCGGGGGAGGAGCTCTCTCTGGCGGTTCTGGGAGGAGGCCGTATGTGTGGATCAAAAATCTTCCCGGGCCTGTACCGGACATTGGCGGCAGTTTCAAAAACTAAAGTTTGTTCCTGCTTGAGTGGCTCGTGATTTTGTGCCCAGCCAGACTGCGGCAAGAAACTAGACTACATAAAGATTGAAAACTTTATTCATACAGGGACACAATCTTTACAGTGTAAAGGCAACCCACTGAATGCAATAAAACATTTGAAAATCATGTATCTGATAAGGAGATAATATCCATGATGTAAAGAGTTTTTTTATCTCAACAATATGACAACAACAACCAAATAGTAAAATGGGCAAAGGATTTGCATAGAGATTTCTCCAGAAAAGAGACACAAATGTCTGAGAAGCACACGGGAAGATGGTCAACATTAATAATCTGTGGAGAAATGAAAATAAAAGCCACAATAAGATATATCTTTACACTCATGGTGATGGCTACTTTAAAAGAAACAGAAAACACCAGTACTGCTAAGAATGTGTAGAAACTGGAACCCTAGTGTACTGTGTGTTAAAATGCAAAGTGGTACAAACTTTATAGAAAAATGTATGCTGGTTCCTCAAATTATCAAATGAATTTCTGTCAACATTCTCTATTCTCATGAAGTAATATTCATATCCCCTCACTCAATTTACCACCCCAGGTGAGGTGTAATTCCAGTTCTCACCATACACCTCTAAACATTACAGAAAAGGACTTGAACAGATATTTTTACCCACAGAATCACACCAGGATTATTCATTATACTCAAAGGTCAATTGAGGAGGGATTTTTTTTTCATTTTTCATTAGTGTACTGCAATTATACATAACAGTGGGGTTCATTTTAACATAACCTTACAAGCAGGGAAAATAATTTGTTCCAATTCAGTCCTCAATACTTGCCCTTCTTCTTCCATCTTCCCTGGCCCTGTTCCCTTTACTGTACCATTCTTCCTTCTACATATTTATATCTTTCTAAAGTAGTGCTTAAAACACTTCTTTAGGAATAATTAAGGGTGAAATACCCTGTGTTCTATTCAAATATGTACTATAATAGTTTGGTCAAATTCATTCCAATACTCCTGCTTTTTATTTCTCAAGGAGAAATGTTGTAAATGTGGCATGCATATATAATAGGATATTATGTGTTCTGAATAAAGAAGGAAGTTCTGTCCAATACTAGAACATGAACAGACCTTTTGAACATTATTCTAAGTAAAGGGATACATTTTTTATGACTACTTATATGAGGTACACAGAGTAGTCAAAATAATAGAAAAAAAGAGAATAGTGGTTTCTAAGCCCTTAGGAGGCAAGAAAATTGAGACTCAAAGAATAAGTCTCAAGAAATGAGCAAGTTTCAAATTTGCAAAATGAAAAAGTTCTGTGGCTGCATGATGGTGTCAGAAGTGTGGCAATACAAATATACTGAAAACCACTGTCCTGCATTCCTAAATGGTTAAGATGGTAAAACTTTGTTAAGATGGTAAAACTTTATTTGTATTTGATCACTTATAGATAAGTTAATCACATTTTGTTTATTTCCAAATAAATAAAAACTAAAAAGAACTTCCTTCTTTATTCAGAACACATAATACCCTATTATATGTGTATGCCACATTTAAAACATTTCTACTTGAGACAGGAAAAGCAGGAATAGTAGAATGAATTTGACCAAACCATCCTAGTACATATGTGAATTCTCCACTGGGATATCATTTGAATAAGAAATGTTGAAGGACCATGTTGGCTGAAAGGAAGGATCACTAATTCCCATGCCAAAAAATAAAGAACAATAATGAGCATAGCTCTCAGGAAAAAAATTAAAAGCCAACATCATTGGATTTTCAGCTTGCAATTCCTCTTCCAATGTGACTGAAGACACAATTATATGATAATTGTAGAGTTAGTAGTATTTCTAGAGCATGCACACTGTGAGCTCAGGTATGTGAACCCATGGGCCACTACCACAGCCAGGTTGGGAGGGTCCTGTGGGGAACACACTTAGGGTCTTGGCCTTTGTCTTGGCAGTGAAAAAAATCCAAGGGAGGAAACAACAGGTGGAAAAACATAAATATCTGTCTCAGGAATTGTTCCTGAATCTGTGAATCTTCCAGCAGTTTCCTTTCTGAGTGAATCTCTATGAACCATTCAGGAGAAAAATGGCCATCTTGGAGAAACTCTGTCCCCCTGAGGAGTCATCACTGATCTACGTACATCCACCAGCACAGAATCCTAGAGGCTAGCAACACTCAAGCACAAGAGGCACAACCACCTACCAGCACAACTAATGTACTCAGACCCACTGGATAAGAACCAGAAACTAGAATCTCACTTCTGCCACAATCACTGGCCTCCACTGTGCACAGGCAGAGTGTGAGCAACACATCAGATCAACAGAAACAAGGGCATATGGGAAGGGCTTGCCATCATTAATGTGCTCCTGGGACCACATTCAACACCCAACACACACACACACACACACACACACACACACCACCCAGCCACATAGACATGTGCACATTTCCCTTTCTCATGTATGTACAAACGTGACAACCCCTTCTGTTAAATATACCATAAAAAAAGCTCACATTTGAAAACAGATGTACAACCATCAGGTCACTGCCATCCACCAAACACACAGATGCACAAATTGACACCATTCTTGCATTCCCTGAATACATACAAAACATCTTCCCTTCAAAACCACATATTCAACCCCTACTCCAAAATGCACATGCCAATACATGCATCAGTGAACTATACTTTCCAAATTACATGCTTATACATTCATACATAAAATACACTCCCTGAAAGCAAGTGCACATTATACCACCAAACATTGAAAATACACACACACATACACACACACACAAACATATATGCATACAACCCTACTTTTTTCCAGAATGCATAAAAACAGAATCCTAAACTCTCTAGAAAATCACGCAGATCTGATACTCTCAAAAGAAATAATACTTCATAAACATTAGTAATATTACCTCATCCTCAACAAACAAAAACTCTTAGAACTTCCTAAAGATTTAGCAACCAGATACACCATGGTTATAAAAATGTAACATGCATGACAATGAAGGATATGGGCACAACCCAAAACATACACACATAAACATGACTCTATTCTCAGAAATATTTGATATGCAAAAAAACTCCCAAATACACATAAAGACTCCCAATCCCCTCTAAATGTACATAATAATGACATCAACTACAATTCATTTGTCATTATTTTCCAGATACATAATCCACTCGTAGCCCCAGTACAAAATATACCTACCACTGCATTCTCTATGCTCATACCCTAACTAAGCCCAAAAGTATACATACACATTCTCAAAAACTCTCCCTTCAAGCACTTCTCTTAATAAATACCCATAAACCTCACCATACCATGAACAGTGCATATACACTGTCACTAACCAAACACCTAACATGTATTCCCATATACATATACCACTTGCATTCCCTCAGAAAGCACACACCATCCATTTACAGCTTGAAAAAGAATATACAGTCAACACATTACCTGAATACATTCAGAGCCCTAGATTACATGTGATTGAGAACACAGGTGTCTGTCTGAATATACACATTCCATAGAACAGACACAGACTGAGAAGCACATGGTGCCAGTCTGTCATTATAAACAGGTATATACAGGACTCCTCATACCTCCTGATGTACACAGTCACAAGCACACAACCGCATGAAAATCTGAAAATTCTCAATTATATAAACTTCCTGTCAGATGCCTGATCATACACCCAGAGTTCCTCATACCCAAATATAAAACACATACACCACAAAAACCAATTAAGAGTACACAATCTGTACCCTATCATATAAAACCTCATAATTCTGGTTACCTTCAGAGAAACAGTTAAATAGATACACATATCCCCATATCACAGAAAAATATTGACCAGCCAATATAATGCAAAATGCAATTACACAAATGTTCTATCAATAACTGAATATATTCAGAACATATTCAAATACATCTTAACATATGACATCAGTCTCCATTCCCAAATGTATCTTATATGACCACATGTATGTCACAAACATGCACATACATTCAATGTCTCAGAATTTGAACATAAGTACAGGAAAAACTCTCAGTCCTAAATTCTTACCTTGAAACCATGTTTATACATATAAACTCTAAGATCTGGAAATACACAGAACCGAGCTCTCGCCAGCCTGCGGCAGACTGAGCCACCACCACCCCACTGTTGCTGTCACATCTTCCAGCGGGCCCCAGCTAAGTGAGAAGCAGCTCATAGCATCTGCCCTAAGAGGCCTGGCGGTCTGATCAACTCGCTAAGCTGCCTTGGTGCTTGTGGTGGGGGCATCCCACATGTATCAGAGCTGCTCTGCTTCGCCCTGCTGCAGAAGGACGCCCCCACCTGCACCGCCTGCCAGTGCTCAGGATGCACTGCCACTCGTCCGCCCCCCCCCCCCCCCCCCCCCCCCCGCGATCCACCGGACTTCGTCCCCAGGCTCCTGGCGGCGGTCTCAGAGAATTCAGGCACCATGAGGTTGTGTTCCCGGACAGCCTGTCCCGTGGGAAAGGGCACAAGAAGACTTTATAGTTCTCTCCCCAAAACTCTGAAGAGCAGCGCTGCCTCTCCGCACCCAGAGTATTTGGTGTCACCTGATCCAGAACATCTGGAGCTCATTGATCCTAAAGAGCTTCTGGAGGAGTAGAGGGCTGTCCTGCATACTCAACCTCCCCAGTTCCAAAGGGACTTTGTGGATCTGAGGACAGATTGCCCCAGTACCCACCCACCCATTAGGGCCATGCACTGGAACACCTTCGCCCAAGCTCTTGGAGAGGGCAAGGACAGCTATGTACAATGCCCTGTTGAAGCTCTCAAGTGGGAAGAGAGGAAGTGTCTCATTCTGGAGGAAATCCTCGCCCACTAGCAGGGCATACTGTGCCTGCAAGAGGTGGACCACTATTTTGACACCTTCCATCTTCTCCTCAGTAGACTGGACTATCAAGGCACCTTCTTCCCAAAGCCCCGGTCACCTTGTCTAGATATTGAACACAACAATGGACCAGATGGTTGTGCCTTATTGTTTTCTCCAGAACCGATTCAAGCTGGTCAACAGTGCCAATATCAGGCTAATGTCCATAATGCTGAAAACCAACCAGGTGGCCATTGCTCAGACCCTGTTGTGCAAAGAATCAACACTACAGTTCTGCATCACGGTCACCCACTTGAAAGTTCGCACTGCCTGGGAGCAGTTTCAGTTGGCCCAGGGATGTGACCTTCTCCAGAACCTGCAGAACATCACCCAAGTGGCCAAGATCCCCCTGATCATTGCAGGGACTTCAAGGCAGAGCCCACTGAAGAGGTCTATAAGCTCTTCGCTTCCTCTGGCCTCAACCTGAATAGAGCCTACAAGCTGCTGAGCAACAACAGGCAATTGGAGCCCTTGTACATGACCAGGAAGATCCAGACCTCGGGGACATGCAGACACACCCTGGATTATATCAGGTACTCCAGACAGGCCACTGAGCAGTGGCTTGGTGCTTGACCTGCTTACACAGAAGCAGATGGGGTTTCCCTCCTTCAACTACCCCTCTGACCACCTCTCTCTAGTTTGTGACTTCAGCTTTAATGAGGAACCCAACAGACTTCTATAAAAGCTGATCTGGCCATTTTAATCACAGGAAACTTAAAACAGGGATATTCAGGAAACTGAAAAAGGATAGGAAATTGCCTGAGGAGGGTCCACAGTTTCTGCATCCTTTCCTGCCTTTCTAGCATGCCCTTGGGAAAGATCCTGTTAGTTCAGGAACTTTTCAATGCAAATTGTAGCAGAAAAGCTGTTTGTTTGCACTCCAGTTTCCGGCTTTTTGTATTCTCTCTCTCTGAGCATTCCCTTTTGCTCTGTCATTTAAAAGCATTCAGCTGGGCTCCCTTTGCAGCTCTTTCAGTTTGTAGATGCTTTGAAAACTTGCTGGCTTGCTTCCCTATTCCATCGCTAACATTCAGTATGTAGGAAAATTTCACTAGACTGTATTTCAAGTTATTTATTTGTGAGTTTTTCAAATGTCAACAGGATATGCATGGCAATAATTATTATTATTTTTATATCTTCAGGTAAAACTAAATTATGGCATCATGAACCTTTTAGAACCGTGCAAGACACAAGTTATAAAGTTACTTAGAGTAATTTTCTTCAAGCTTTAAAATGTTTCCTTCTGGTGGCCTACAATGTGTACAGAGCAGCTGTACAGCCTGGAGGGGATGTTATTTAAGTCTGAGTATAGGAACTGAAGCTCTTTTCACCAATACTGTTCTCTCTGCCTCCATGTTTCCCATTGTGTTTCTTGAAGACATTCCAGTTAGTTTGCCATTATTTAATCACTGCTATGTATTGTCCTTTTTCCATTGGGATAATAGTGATATACATTTGAAAGTTAGTATCATTGTAAGGGTAAAAGAAATTGAAGTTAAAGCGTAAAAGTTAAAGGGTAAAAGACCGGGTGTTGTAAAGTTTCTAAGCTGCAAGGTCTGAGTTAAAATGTAAAGGAGGTATTGTTAGGTTTCTATGTTACCTGCAAAACCTGAAATCCCTGTAGCTGTTAGGACAATACTGGAATTGCCCAGTAAACATTTCCCCTGACTATTTGGTTATTTAATAACTGAAAGGCTATGTGTAACTGGTCATGTAGTCCTCTAGGCCCTAAAACCAATCAGTTTAAATGTGTACCCCATTTAGAAATCACCTATCACTCCAGCCTGACCTGTTCCCGCCAATGAATGAACTAATCATGTTTAGGAGTTGCTGTTCAATTTTCCCGTGCCTCATGATGATTTGTTCTGATGTATACAAAGCCCTCCGCCCTCCCCAAAAAGTGTATTTAAGCAGTGCTCAGCCCCTGCTCGGGGCTCTGGGCTGTTTTCCCTTCTTGAGTGGGCACGGAGCCCCAGCATGCTGGTTCAATAAATCCCCTTCTGCTAATTGCATGAGTGGTCACTTGGTGGTCTCTTTCTCTGACGCTTCGCCTGACCCTTACATCATCATCATTTGTGTTGGAATGTGCTTTTCACCATGATGATTTGGGAATTATTATGTCACTGTGGCTAAGAAAGTCAAGGGGACATTCTTTTCAGAGATTTGAAGGCTGTTTTGTTTTGTTTTGTATTTTTGTTGTTGTTGTTTGTTTGTTTTTGGTACTGGGGATTGAGTGCAAATGTACTTTACCACTGACCTACATCCCCAACCCATTTTCTTTTTTGTTTTGAGACAGGGTCTTGCTGAGTTGCCCAGGCTGGCCTCAACATTTGTGATCCTGTTGTCTCAGCTTCCTGAGCAACTGAGATTACAGGCATCACCTCCCTCAGCCAGAGATGGGAAACTTTAAAGAAAGCCTGTAATTGGGCTGTCAGAGAAGTTTCCTAGGAAAGCCAGATGACTGTCATTTAAAATATCTACAAAGAATAATGTAAGCAGTTAAAAGATAACCCACAATTATAAACCATCAGAAATAAAAGTGATAAAGATAAGAGGTGAAGCCTCTACCAAACAACATAACCCATCAGGAGTAAACTGGTACATATTTTATTGTATGAGTTGTAAATATTTAAGATTAATAAATAGCCTTTTAAAGCTTAAAAAAAGAAATACACAGATCCATAAAAAAGATGACACACAGTCCTAGATCTTCTGAAAGGCATGGACACATGTTCACAACAGTCCATAGTACCAAAAATAAAAATCATGGAACCAGCACCAGTAGCTCAAACACATGCACTACTACAAAGGTACTCACACAACACAGGCGAAAGAAATCACTCAGACACAATCCTTGCATACATGACAATCAAACATGCACTCAAATGATGATTCATGGTATTTTGGTTCATGTTCTTTTCCTGACTCTTCACATGAAATACAAAGGATCACCAAGTCCTGGTACTAAGGCACAAGATCACACAAGCAGTACACCACATACATAGTCTAATATTTGACACCTACAGCCAGCAATTTGTTTTAGTCTATTAGTTTTGTGGGCTCTGCAGATAGAAGTGGAAGGGTACAAATGCATATTTCAGGCACACACATTAATGTTGAAAATTTAATAAGAGAATATAAAAGTGAAAAGCAGAGGCTATACTCCCTCTTATAAAACTGAGAAGTACTTGCCAGTCACTCAATAAATATTTAATACAGAGAAAAAACTTAAAATAGGAAGATACCTCTTTCAGATACCCCTTCTGGAGACACTGAGGTAATTCAAGGGGAGGATCACACCAAATAAACCCATTTGAGTATCCATCTCAGCCTATACAGATGTCTCCTAGCTGGGAAGACACATTGTTGTGCAACGTATATTCCCATGCTGGGCTTGAGCTTGTCTACCTTGGCTCCCTGCAGTCACATCTGCCCCAAATTGTGAATGGTTTACAGTCCATGCACACTTGGCCCTCTTGCATTTGGACCTGTAGTAAGGCAGTATGTCTGATGGAGGGTGGATAGAAGAGGAAAACTGTTCACTTTATAGTGGCTGGGAAGCAAAGAGAGAAGGAACATGTGTCTGAGTACCTTTTCAGGGGCACATCCCCAATGACCTCATTTCCACCAACTGGGTCCCACCTCCTAAAATGTGCCACTACCTCCCAATGGGTTATCAGGTGGGAAAGAAATGTTTAATATATGAACCTATGAGAGACATTAAAGATCCTCATCAGGTTCTATCCCTTGTCCCAATAAACTCAATCCATCTCACAGCATTCAGTACATCTCCAAAGGTCCAAATGGTCTCAATAGTTCCTGTATTGCTCAAAAGTCCTTATCCAAAGTCTCCTCTGAGACTCAAGGTAACTCAGTGAAGTGGTACTGTGAGGTAAAAGATTTATACTCCACACATTTTCTTTTAATTAATGAGCATAGTTTTATTTTCCTCCCATACCCTAATCCTTATTTTATTTACTAGTTTTAGAGTTAGTTAAAAATCACTAACCTTTGCACAGGGCAACAACCTAGGTTATAGGAAAAGTACAAATTAAAAGGCATTAGCAAAGTTCTAGAGCATAGAGATTGACTGAGATGAAAACCAGAAGCCCATACCTTCAAAATTCAAGCTTCTCAACAATCATGTCTTCTTAGATTCACAGGTCCCAGATGACTCAGTGACCACTAGACCCAGATAAGACCCTCACAACCCACATTCCAGAAAAGGAAATTTATCCAGATTAGTGAACTACCCTGTTGCCCACCTGCCCAAGATTGAGGAAAGAATCCCATATAACATGCTATATAAACATTCCCTTGGCAGCACTAAGCAAGATAAAACAAGGAGCTAGCCATTCATTTTCTTACCTGTGGGCATGTTGCAAAATAATGTCTTTTCTTTTCCCAACACACTGATGCTTCAAGTCATTGGCTCTTTCAAAGGAAAGAAAAGCAGCAGAATCAAAACTTTCATATTTATATTAGCTATAATCCTCTGTAAAATGATAAAGAACTTAAAATACTTGAAAGATACAATGATGAAGGAGAAACACAACCATCCCAAAAAGGAAGAATGAAAACTTGCAAGTTGGAATCTGAACAAAGCATACTAGGATAAACATTAAGTTTTGTGTTCCATGTATGGAACTGGGGCACATGATTGTGCAATATATGTACCAGAGGACTTGGACATCCTCAGCCCTCCACACTTTGTCTATTGCAGGGCCACTCTATGGAGCAAGGTGAGCTCACTCCCTGTGACTTCCCATGGCAAATGTTTTATGTTGCTGACTTTGCTAACTACCTTGAGTTTTCAATACAACACTGGCTTCACTCTCATAGTTTGACAAATCACCCTTTTGGGGGCCTGCTGGATGGGACTCTGACTGTTACACATACTTCATTGCTACACCAAGCTTTCCTCTCAAATATCAGTACAAGCCTCCAGACCCCACAACACTTGCATTCAGCATGCCTGATAACCAGAATCACATGGACAAAGCAATAGTGTGCTATCAATAGAATCAGTAGCCAGGACATTCCATACCATGGACTCTTCATGCCTGAATGGTGTTAGTTAAACAGGAAATGGATCTTCCTAAGTTTCCCTGGGAAAGCAGGGTACCCTGACATTCTCCTCTCAAACAAGTCTTATCCCTAAGGTACATTTCTAGTGTATTAGTGCAAAGACTTAGCTTCCTTTTAATGGAGCTAATCTCTTTACTAATCACACCTTCCTTGGCTCCAACTTTACTAGCCCCCTTTTCTGGAAAGTCTCCAAGTATTTCAAATCTTTCCACCCAGTCTTTTGCTCCTGAGTCAAATATAAATCTGGCTGAAAAGGTAGAAATAGCCAGGCCACATCCTAAATGATATGCTGCCTTGAAATTTCCTTGATCAGATTAATTAGTCTGTGTTTTATTTACCATTTTCCCTATGTTGACATAGATCTGAAAATAACAGAGTAGAAAAGCTGTATTTGGTTCATTTTCTGAGAGATCTCAGTGTCCACTGACACAAACTCCAAGGCTCTGGGCCCAAAGTGAGGCAGAACATTAGAGTGGAACAACAATGTAGTGCAGAAAAGCATCTCAGAACACAGTATTCAGGAAGAATAGAGAAATAAAGAGGGTATGGAAGTGGAGGGGGAAGGTTTCTTCTTGCCTAGCACTGCTGAGTGAAAAGTTATACAGCATATTATGTGGGATTATTCCCTCAGTCTTGGGCACATGGGCACCAGGGTAGTTCACTAGTCTGGACAAATGTCCTTTTATGGAATGTGAATTTTGAGGGTCTAATCTGAGTCCACTGGTCACTGAATCATCTGGGAATGTAAATCTAAGATAACATGATTGTTTAGAAGCTTGCATTTTGAAGGTATGGGCTTCTGATTTCCATCCAAGTCACTTTATACTCTACACCTTTGCTAATACCGTTTAATTTGGATTTTTTTGTAACCTAGGAAGGGATGGTACCCAGTGCAAAGGATCATCAGGTACAAAATATGACTGACTTCTTCCAAGCACACATGGATGCCTACACTTATAATCCAGTGAATCCATATCAATGGTTGAATGCACTTATTAGGTTAAAGCTGTCAAAACCCAATCATTTGACCTCTAAAGGTTTTTGCACTGTCTTATACATGAGAATTTGGGAGACATCTTGCATCTAAAGCATAACTATCTGTCACCTTTAAATAAGCATTCCATAAATTATCTGGGTATGTAGAATTCAGGCAAAATGTAGACCAATACAGGCCAGAAGTAATATGAGTGGACTCTAATCCAATTCCCACTAAGGTCCTTATTTCAATCTCAAACTCTCATGGACACAGCCTCTACTGTCTGCATTAATGCCTCCCCACATTCTGGTCTGACCTCACATCAGCATCCAGAAAGCTCTCTTTTAGCATTCTTGGTTTTCTCTATCCTGCTTCTCCAAGCTCTTCCAAACCACTCCTGCAAAAGCCTTCTGAACCACATGATCAGGTACAGTCACATAATGTCCACACTCTTGGCACTAATTTTCTGGGATAGTCTGATATCTGTAACAGTACAAATATCTCTGAGGTCAATATTTTGAAATAAGGAAAAATTAATTTGGAATCATTGTTTAGAGGTTATAGTTCATAATTGTTTGGCCCTGTTGCCTTTGGGCCTGTGGCTAGGTAGAATATTTTGGTGGAGGAATAGTGCTCACCTCAAGGTGGTCAGGAAGCAAAAGAGAATGAGAAGGAGAGGGAGGGGGAAAGAAAGGCAAATGTCCTAATATCCTGTTTCCATTGATATGATTAACTTCCGTCACATCCCACCTCCTATAAGATTCTACTTTCTCTCAATAGCACCATCCACTGGAGATCAAGCTCTGACCTCATGATCCTTTCCTGTATGGCAAAGACAAAACCCCCAAGATGGAACTCAGATCCCCTTAATTACTTCTTCTACTACTCACAAAAAAGGCAAATCTTCTCAGTTTCTTTCCCTGTGTCACAGCCCAGTGGAAACTCAGCCAAGGAGGCAGGCACAAAAAGTCAAAGTTGGGTTCCAGGAAGGAAGAAGGCATATGTGTGTCTCCTGCTGGCCACCTGGATCATACAACTTGATGATACATCAGCTACTCAATGCAAATTGAAGAAATGAAGAAGGCTGCAACACCCTATCAGACAAGCACAAAGAAGGAGGTACTTCCCACAAAAAGACAATCTTGATCCTTGAGGAAAGGATGAAGAACATTTCAAAACTTGACCCAATAGAATATGTCTACCAAACAGAAATCAAAATCTCAGTGAGCATTGGGGACTTTTGGATGTTCTGACCAGCTCTGAAGCTTTAGGATTCCACAGGGAAGGAGTGCCTGACATGTATCAGCAAACACCACCCAGGGTACAGGTGGTACTAGGGTAGAGGTTCTGTATGCTGTTGGCAGCCTCATACCCTGGAGGCTGGAGTCTACATCCACTACCTTAGTCTCAGAGAAGCCAACTGCATCTTTGGCTGCCCAGCTAATTATCGGGGCATTGGCATGAGAGAGGTCTTCTTCCATCTCACCTCCTGTCCAGAAAACCCCACAGTTTTATGCCTGCTGCCCATAACAAACAAGAAATCTAATAAGAAGTTTCTGTTTTGTCCACCAAGTCCAGCCATCTTTCAACTGAGATGCCTTGACTACATAAATTCTGAGAAGGAATTTACCTGCCTAAGAAACAAACATTGCTGAATCCATTCACATGAGGAAGAGCAAGGAATCAACAAACATGAGTGTTCTTTGTCCCTGAAGAATGAACTAACCCAGTTAGGAGTAATATATGGATCAGAATGACAGGACAATGCATATATACAAAGATTCCTGATGCCCCACTTACAATACATGTAGAATTGCCAATATTTGAACTCACAGTTGCTTGAGTATGTGTTTAATTAACATAGATGAATGGTCATACATCCTGAAAACACACACACACACACACCAGAGGTGTGCTAGTAAATGCTTAATAAGAAGTTATCCAGGGGGATGTAAGAAAGTCTTGTCACTTAGTTTACAAGTTATATCTATCCAACCCAAACTAATTTCAATCAAGTAGAACTAAATACAAACTTCAAAAGCCATGAGCCCCTTCTGTTACCACAACTAGTTCCAGCCAGCTCTGGCATACAAAGGAATTTGTGCAAGCAATTCATTTCTCCCTGAAATATGAACTTCAACTTCAACCCCAAATGCACACAAAAAACTATATAAATATCTCTAGCAATCAATACACCTTATAGCTTCTGAACATATGTATACCTGCTATCTGCACCCTAAACAGATAAAATGTCTGTTACTATGTGAACTTTTACAGGAAACCACCCTATTCATTCTAAATGTTCAAATGTGTCATTCCTACAATTACACATATAAATACAACATGAGCTGGAGACATCCCGTTAAACCATCACACTGCCACTATACACACAATTAATTAATACCCTACATGGCACAGACTCTAGAAAACCAACAAATACACAAACACTTGTCTCACGCACTACCAAATAGACATACATATAATCCCACATTTCTATAATACATTTCTCCACAACACCTAAATGCACAATGTACACAGCCTATTTTCAAGCACATAATAAACCTCCACGTCTGCAAGAACACACACCTCAAGAGACCCAAAAATTCAAAGAAACACTCAGCCACCCAAAATCTATACACCTCAAACACATGGGACTAAACACAAACACCAGGACCATTCATTCAGGAAACATCACACAAATCTTCAAGGATTACATTTCACCATACACACAAACACAACTGAGCATCTTTATATGCAGACTCTAAATACACACATCCACACATCTATGAACAGAGACCTAAACACTCAGGTGCATAGACACAAAACACAAAAACATTAATCTGGCATGCATCAGGTAGACGTCAATACCAACAAACACACAAAATCAAACATTCACTAATCTTTATTCACTGATCAAATAATACTCAGCTCCCACACAAAAATGGGGAGACAGACACACAAATATTTCCAAAACATCTCATATAGATTCCTTAAAACACTTATATAGTATTCTACATCTCCAGAAAGCAACCTGTGTTAGACAAACATGTCTATATACGCCTACAAACATCACAGCATTCATCAAAGAAATACACTTTGAATATTCCTACAAACCTCATTCTTAATGAAGAAAGTTACAGAATACAACCAACCACTGATGAGTCCAAAAAACCAATTTGTATGCCCAATGCACAGGAAAATCTCCATCATATCATAAAGAAAAACACATAAAACCACTTACAAATCCCATATTATCACTGGCTAGAAGAATGAATTTCCTCTCAACCTGAATACTAAGAAATAGCTATCAATCATCTCTAATACATATAAACACAATTTCCACACTCCCCTGTGTAAATGTGCAATGTTGCCTCTCCATAACATAAATAAATCCCTATTTCCCAGATGTATAAATATAAGTTTCTACTCAATACACACATAGCCCCAGAAATTGCATCAAAACTTCCATATCCCTTAAATACACATATGCCTAAATATTTTTCCTTTTCACAACCATTGCTCATTCATGCAACAAACACTGACACACACAAATGAGTACCTATAGGGTGTGCTAGTTAATACAATCTGTATATACATGTACCTATCTAAAAGCATCACATTCTTACACAATTACCCAGCACATACAAATATGGAAATATTCCCAAACATACATGATATCTAATGCTGCCATCATATATAAAATCAAAAACTGCCAATAAAAAGAAATAACTCCACATCCAAAATGCAGAGTCCTACTAACACCACACCACAATCAATATATATTTCCATCCTACTATTCCAAAAAGTACTCACAGACTGGCCATCAGACACTCAAATACATAAACATAAATATGAATACCAAAAATAAAAACAAACCCACATAACTAAATAGCATGTCCTGAATATAAAAATATTCCTATATTTCCATATTATGTCAATCACTTTGCAAACCCAGAGAAATACACCCAAATGCAATCCTTTACATTGCCCATATGCACAAACATATATTTATTTCCAAAATTACCACCGTGCATGCACACATCCCAGTATTCATGGACACAAAAAAAGGTTAAATATTATGAAACTCAAATTATAAACACCTAACCTCAACTCCCTGAGTTTATGCCCATCACTTCTCACACCCTCCAAATCCACTCATCCCTACACAGTCTCACAGAAAAACTCACAATGTTCCTTTCATCTTAAATTACACCCATACACCACCACCCAGACTTCTGAATATGTAGCAGATTCTCATGAGTCAGTTGAAACAAAACAACCCCAACACTCTGAATGCATATCAATACATTAGGGACACTACCACCCGACAAAAGGAAGAATGAAAACCACTCATGCTCTCTGAATTTCTACCATCACTAAAATGACAAGCTCAACATCTAATTTTCTCATATAAATTACCCCGCATAATTTTTATGTCCCTATTATCCAAACGAAAATTACCTTGTGTCTACAAATACACACCTGGACTCCCAAGTAACCCATCAACACACACAAGAGAGCGCAAAATCAATTTAACATGTACAATAGATGAATACCATAAAATTTAATAATAAATTAAGAATCTCTTCATTGCAAAACGACTTGTGGTCAAATGTTTCTCCTGTAATCATGTTGCTTTGTCCAGACTCTTCCACCAACAGTCAATCTATGAGGGCATGTCAATCGTGATGTGACCACATCAGCCTCAGCAAAAGTGACTCAGTATTCCGTTTTACAAAGTCACTAACATCATGAAAAATGAGCGTCCTTCTGCCTAACAACCCGGATACCGGCTGACAGTGTCTCTAACATTCACAGCTTTGGACGGGGAACAAGAAAATGACAGTCACAACTTCGTCTTACACTGACAGGAGCGCTGACCTGCTGACCGGTACCATACTTCTCAAGAACTGCAGAGGTTCCCTGGAGCATGGGCGTCACTCAGGCTGCAAGGGACATGGACAAGGCCTCGACGTTCGTACCGCCCTGGCCAACGTGCCCCTCACTTCCAGACCAGGTGGGCCCTGGCATAGCTGGACTAGTCGGGGCACGGCCCATATCCAAGGTGAGGAAAGGCCAGCACCCCGGGCTACCTGGCGAGGCAAAGGGGCCTGTGCAGCGAAGCAGGTGACTACTCACAAGCACACGGAGGCCGACGGCCCCACGGACGGAAGACTGGACAGACACACTCGAGACCTATGGGACTGACTCTGGACGCACCGTGGGAGCCACAGCCAGACATTGGGAACCCGCTGTCAGTGCTCCTGCCTATTCCTTCCCACACTGGAGCTGCAAGGGACGCTAGAGCCAGCTGTAGAATGGCAGCCCGAGAGCGCCAGAGCGCCTCTAGCTAAGAGCATGCGCATGCGCGAGGGGTGCCAGAGGGAAGCCCAGCGCGCTTAAGAGGGTCGGGATGTCTGCGAGATGTCTCTGTCAAGGCGGCTTCTTGTTGCAGAGCCTCTGGGCTGGCTCTTCTTTCAGAGAGTGCATCTGAATCACCGCTAGTGATTTTCACTATTACTAACCGGCCATGCCTATATTAGAGACCACTGCTGCAGCACTTGGAAGCAGTCTACTCTGAAGCATAGTGTCATCATTTGGGCCCAGTGTTTTTACCACTTTTACACTATATACGTTTAATTCGTGTTCACTAGTCCAAACATCAGTGTATGCTTTCTTCCTAGTCCATCTGTAGGTTCCATTAAAGAACAGGTCTGGAAAAGAATTATAGGTCTGGGTAACACTCTGAAACCCCCATTCCTTTATTTTGCCTACTTCTACATTTACTGAACTCGGCATATTATAGCATACGGAGAGCTCTCCCAATATATATGGATGCTTAATTCTTTTCTTTGAATATTTTTCTTATATGCTTAATGAAGACTTGACAATATTAACCAATTTCAGTAGACAGAAATTTAATCCTCCACATCCTTTTAGCTGGAACTTTTTCAAATTTTTACCACGGAGTCACTTGATCTGTGCCGCAGTCTGGCTGGGCACAAAATCATGAGCCACCACACACCTTGTAGATTCAAACAGCAACTCTTTATTCTTGAACTGTCACCAGCACTTTACACACACGTTCTGGGGGAATCCACGTTCTGGGCAAAATCCCAAATACTCTCTGAATCCCACAAGAACTCAAAGGGAACTCAAGGAGTGTGCCTGAGGCAGCAGGATACTCCCTATTCCCAACAGGGTACACCTTAAACCTGGAACTGCCCTAAACCCAAGGAGCGGGATACTCCCTAATCCCAGCAGGATACACCCTAAACCTGGATCCGCCCTGGTCCTTGAGCAAGGTCACCTTACATGCAATGTGACTGCAAATGACCTGGGTTATGCCATGCGTCATACCTACTTGACAATGGCCCTCAGCAGATCTGGTAATACATTGAAAAATAATTCACTCCCTTGATGCTCTTTCTGGGAATTTGGGTAATTAATATCACTTCCCTCCAGAGGATAATGGGGAAGACATGTCAAATGTGGCACTGCCAAGTGTCTCCTGGTTCACAGACCTAAAATCTCTGCACAAGGCAGGCAGGGCCTTTGTCATACCTCCAAGTTTCCTGATTAGGTGTACATCCATGTTCAGAATATTTTTTTTTTCCCTTCAGCAACAGATGTTAGTTCAGGACTTTAAGACAGCAATGGTCAGATGGTAGGATGGAAGAATATTTCACTGCTGCCTTTCATGGCCACTATATTCCTTGACTTTGTCCTACAGAATTTACTGTACTGAGCCATATTTTTAGATATGGAGAGCTCTCCCAATATATATGAGTGAAAGAACAGATGTTTTCTTTGAGTGTGTTTGTTATAACCTTAATCAAGGCTTGACATTGTCCATCAATTTCATCAGACAGAACAATTTTACCCTTTCCCTGTTTGTAATATACAGCATACTTTCAGTTGGTACACTTTAAAAATGTGTACCATGGATAAACTTAGCCTTGTAACATTGAGAAAAAAAATCCATTTACTTGATGCTCTTTCTGGAAATTCCGGCAATTAGTATCACTTCCCTCCAAAAAACAATGTGGCAGACCGGTTAGGTGTGACACTGCCAAGGGCCACCCTGGTTGAAGACAGAAAAGTTCTAAAGGAAGCAGACTAGGTCTTTGCCATTACTCCAAAGTTTCCTGATTGGGTGGAAAACTTCTGTTTTCTGAAGCTCGTCACACAAATTCAGACATGTTTTTTTTGTGTGTTTTCTTTGCTCAGCAATCATTGTTAGCCTGGGGATTTACAATAATAATGTCAGATGGTAGGGCAGAAGGACATTTGACTGCTCCTTTCCATGCCAGTCTGCACAAATTGAATTTGAGCTAGTTGGATTATATGTCCATCTAGAGTCTAGCATTTTGAAGTAGTGGAAAACAGATTGCATAGGGTTAGGGCTGAAGTTCAGTGGAAAAGTACTGCCTAAGAGTATACAAGGGCCCTGAATTCATTTTGATCTAGCAAATAAAACTTGCTTTGAAAATCTCATCTCCATCATTCATTATAGTAAACCATTATTTTTTTAAAAAAAATTGTAGAATTAAGAGAAAAAGACAGTTTTACCACACTGTCCTTTATATGAGTATTAAAAAAAAACAGAACAAAGAAACACACTAGATCTAATATCAGTGACATGCATGAAAACTATGGAAAATAATGAGCATATTAACAAGTAAAATATGAGCCAAAGAAGCCTGTTTTCAGTGTCTGGCTATTCTGTTTTGCCCTATTCCTTTAAAAAGGCTGGTGTTGAATATCTCATGAACACCACAGTGTGTGTTTTGCAGATTTGACTAGATGAAAGAAACACTATATCCATAAAATAAAAGCCATACTGTACAGTTTATTAGCTGTTTATACCCATGATTTTGTGTCTGATGAGATCCATGGATAAATGATCATGACCAGGAGGGGAAGCAAACAAAGATAATTAATGAGGTGTTGAAACAGCATTGCATCTGTCAAACCACTGTCCTGTGAATCTGAGAAAGTATTTCAAAATGGCCCAGAGGCACACACCACTTGTGACCCCACTATATTCTGTGAAGGGAACTTTAAGTTCTCCCATACCTGCCAGAGCTCTTCATGGAATGTCTTCTCAGCCCCACCCAGGCCTGCTGCACTTGTCCCCACTCACCGCAGAATGTTTTGATCCCTCATTTAACTGGTGTTTACATTCAAACTTTGCATAGCTGTAGTAGGACCTGAAGGAACTGCTACAGCCAGTTCATGTTCTGGGTCCTCTATTGATGTTTTCCACTCTGGAAACTGGAAGACTCTTTGTCTAGTGTCCTGATCTTTTGAATGAGGTGAGTCCAGAGGGTCAGGAGCTTGTCATCATACTGCCAGTTGCCCCGTAATACCTGGGGAAGTTAAATGGAATACTTCCCCTGTGATCAATTTAGCAGAAGTAGAGGAAGGAAAGAGCCTTATACAATGCGCTTGACATGGGTCAGGAAGTCCAGGGAAAACTGAAACTGCTCATGAAGAAGAGGGCTCCTAGGTTACAGGTCTAGAAATCTCAGGGAAAGTACACTGGGTGAGCAGAAAGAAGAGAGGGCAAAGGTTTGATTCCTTATAGAAAGAACACAGGGATTTAGGCAGTGGGAGAAGGTACCATAGTGTGGGGAGGGATTGATTGCTGGAGCGGAGAGCCTGAAAACTGTTTCCATTCTTCAGACATCTAGAAGCTGACTGTGATATCATTCTGAGGGGACTGACAGGAGGGTCTCATATCATAAGTGGGCAGTGGAAAAAAAAATTGTTTTAGTTAGAAAATTGCCCTGGTCGGTTTCTCAATAACCACATCTTCAGTGCACTATCCTCTCTGTGAGGAAAGCTGCAGGTGCTCTAACTACCACAGTCCAGAGCTCCTCACTGACCCACTGCCCTGGAAAACTTTTTCTTCAGTCCAGGCAGGAAGTATTCTCAATTCCTGAAGGGCAAGGAACTTAGGAAACCTCAACCAACATAGATTTGAGTCTCTGTGAGGTCTTCTGAATGTTTAGTGCTTTCTTGGAAAAAAATCTTTTAGACCTTTTTGGTGTTGACAGCTTTTTGTGGTGTAGCCATGCCCCTTCATTTTATGTTGGCAGGAAGATTTTGCTCATTTTTCTTCCTTGGTATTCCATTGTAACTGCATACATGGGGTGCGGGGAAGTACTGTTTTCTAGGATCAGGTTTAAAGACAATTGGGTTCTTTTTGAGAGGAAGGAGAATAGCCCACAACTATGAAGGGGCCCTACTCATATTGTCACTTGAAGTTAGGCAGGGGTCCCAATTAATATGTGCAAGTGTTGAAGGTGGTGGACCTTGCATTTTTTGACTACATTCTGCCAGATGTCCTGGTGAACAGGGATGTGCTCTAGACAACCTTGCTATATTTGGCATCTGGCATAGGCCTGGTTCTCTATGACACTTTCCTTCCCATTATTGAGAGCTCAATGGAAAAGAACCTCAGAATGGCTCAATTCCCAGGCTCAATAGCAAGACCAATGGCTGTGAAAATGTCTGGAAAGCCACACTCATCATCCCATCACCTTTCATATACCTTAGTGGCCTTTGTTGTTCATTCAAGGAGAAGATCTCAGGGAACTGAAATCTGTCATACAGACCTCTTCCTTGGGAACAGAGCTTGCTGTGTCAAGTAGGGACCACTGAACACTGGGGACAGGGCTGGCCCGAATCAGTGCCCCCACTGTTTTTGTGGTCAGAAATGCTGGGAGAAGTACCCACATGCTAGGCAGGATGTGTTCCTGATTGACTTTCCGGGTTTGTCTGGCTCCAGCCAGGGAGAGATTTCATTCAAGTTTAGTTGTGCAAGCCTAGGAAAGAAACAGAAAGATTTATAAATAACATCAGCAAAAGGAAACTGAGGAGGTGATGGGGCAATATTCTCTGGGAACTGTCACCTTCACAAGAGATCTTGAAGTATGTGGAAGTGCTCTGGAGAACCTTCCTTTCCTATTGTTAAACCTGAGGAGAGGGATGGTACTACTAAGCAGAGTCAAATTGATCCATTTCTAGAGAGTCACCCAGGAGGCCAATAAAATTTCTGAAAAGAATGAATAAGCAGTCACTCAGAGTCAAGTAAAGCTGAGGTGTCACAGTCAACAGATAGTGTTCAGGGAATTTTTGTATACTAGGAATGACTCTTCTCTGTGTATAACTTTTGTCTAGATGAGCATACCATGAAGTTTACTCAGAGATATTTGCAAACTGTACAATTTTTCTGCCCACAGGCCCCTTATCTATTGTTCTCCATCAGATTTCCCATGACCAAGGAACTGGGGAGCCTCCTTCTTGCTGCCATTTTCCCTCTTCTGCATTCTCCTTTTTGCTTTGCCTCCACAACATTGGCATTAAAGAGACCAGGCAAGAATTTCAATCCTGGTGCCCCTATGTCTCCCTTTCTTTATCTACCCCTTTGCAAACAACCAGCTGTTCTGGGAGCTGTTCCTGGTGCAAGTGTGATTGCACCCATCTCTCAGGATAACCCTCTGGTGCTGTCTGCTTACTCTGGAAAACTATTTGTGCCTAAGCTGTTCACCTTCATACAACGTGAGCAAAAACAGAGACCAACAGAGTCTTCTCATATTCAAAACATTGCCCAAACTCAGGTATCCCTCAACTGGAGGGCTCCAGGAACCTTATATGAGAGTGTGGAGCATCCTGCTTCATTTCTCATGGCACCTTCTGGCCATAGCCTATGATACAGTCTTATGTTCCATGTAATGAATATTTTCTTAGCTATTGGTTCACAAAATTATTGAGATACTTGACAGTATTTCAAAAGCACTTGTGATTGCAAACTGAGGCTGGGTCCACTCTGGGATCAGGAAATAAAGGGGCAATTTCTGTGTAAAACATTTGAAAATAATAAATCTGACTAAAATATTCTGGTCTTTTTATTATCACCATGTGCTGGCAATTCTAAGTGATGTCACTGATAAATACTTCACCCCATCAGGACAGACAACTCCAGCCATCACACCTTCAACCTTTAATATCACTGCCAGGCTTCATTTTTCTCTTCTTTTTCTTTCCAGCCATGAAAGTGTGCCAAAAAAAGTTGTACAGTTTTTCTCTCCAGATTCCTGAGAGGAATGTACTTAAGAGCATCTTTGGGAATGCTAGATACTGAAGGGCTTTAATGTTGTATTACTATATGGTTTCAAAAAGTGAAGACATTATTTTATTTATTTATTTATTTATTTATTTATTTATTGTTGTAGTTAGACACAATACCTTTAATTATTTATTTGTTTGTTTGTTTGTTTATTTTTATGTGGTGCTGAGAATCAAACCCAGGTAGGTGAGGGCTTTTATCGCTGAGCCACAACCACAACCCCAAGACTTTCTTAAAGAGTGGCCAAGGAAGCCCTCAGGCGCCAGGCCTAGATTTTGAAAGATGGTAGATTTTGGCTTGGCAGAAAAAGTCACATGGTAGGCTTGCAGGGTATAGGTAGAGTATTCAGGGCTCAGAGGATAAGGAAGTATAAAATATATTTGGGAAATCATCAAAAAAATTGGTGTCATACTGGGCATGAATAGAAAGTAGGACTAGAAAAGTAAGTTGGAATCAGAAAGTTAAGATTTTTGAATGCCAGTTTGAGTAGTATGTGCAGACAAGTTTAGAAACTACTGTCTTAAAATTTTTCAAATATGACTTCTCTCCATACCCACTACTATGACACTAGTCACAGGTCACTTGAATTACTTCCTGTTCAGTCATTGTGCTTCTAATCACCCCTCATAGTTATCCTCCCCACAGCAACCTGGTGATCTCCCAGCAATACAAATATGACCATGTCAAATGCTTCTGCCTTTATCTTTTCCAACATCTTAAATCCTTTTTTACCTCCTGGCTCCACAACATTTACCAGTATAACATAGGCAGGTTTTCCATGAGTATTGTACATGGTGATTTTCAGCCTACTTGGATATATACCCTTTGGTACAGTGTTTAGAATCTTGGGAAAGAAACTCTTTGTTCTCTCCACCATTTCTTTTTTGCCCTGTCCCCTTTCCTCCATTCTGAGACATATTCTTCTACCAAAGGGCTTGACCCTTAATATGGAATACAAAGCCACTTTATGAAGTAGCCCTGTTTCTCTAATCTCAACTTTCACCAAGCTCTATTTTGTTACTTTAACTTCTCATACTCCAAACTTCTGAAAATTTCCAGAAGAGACCAATTATTCCTATATTGTGTGCCTATGCTTAGTTCTCTCCTGTCTTTTTAGAATGCCTCACCATTTTAGCTTCTCCAGTGCTCGTTCTCTCTCTCTCTCTCTCTCTCTCTCTCTCTCTCTCTCTCTCTCTCTCTTTGTTGTAAATGGACCTTTTATTTTATTTATATGTGGTGCTGAGAATTGAACCCAAGTTCTCACACATGCTAGGCTAGTGCTCTACCACTGAGCCACAACCCAGCCCACTCCAGTGCTCTAAAAAAAACAAAACAAAACAAACAAACAAACAAACAAACAAAAACCTTGAAGTTTTGAAAGCTATAAGCAATTCTCTTTGGAGATTTCTCTGACTCCTTACTGTGCTGGGTTGGGACTCTTCTTTTATTATCAAGGTTTCTATGTATTTTTCTTACTAAGCTTGCTGTGTTATACTATAATTAATTGTTTTAATATGTCTATAATTGTTACCTATGTCCTCTAGATTTGAAAATTTTATAATACTTTGATTTAATTTAGTCTTTTGACTTCAAGAAATTCAGAGAATTATTCTTAACAGAAGCTAACATCAAAATACATCAATATTGAAAATAATTTTATATATTTTTAAAGAAATTATAACTGCTACATAAAATGATATATATATTTATGGTGTACCATGTGATGATTTCATACACACACACACACACTCACACACACACACACACTTTGAGTCATGTTCAAATGGAGGTAAACATATCTATTTCTTCAAACATTTACTATTCCTTTATGGTGAAAATTTTTAAATCTTCTATCTTTTTAAAATGTATAGTACATTATTGTATAGTCACACTACTATACAATAGCACATGAGAATGTCTTTCTCTTATCAAATGGCACTTAATATCTGAAACTTTCCCCATCCTTTTCTCTCCCCTACTCTCCCTGGCCTCTGGTAACCACCATCCTACTATCAATTTCTATGAGACTAGCTGTTTTAGGTTGGACAGACGTAAAACAAAAGTAATTCATTTTGTTCAATCACAAAAGTGTGTTTTATACTTGCTGAATTTGAAGAGGGTGCCATATATCCAAATGGAAACATTGCAACATGTTTTAAAAATATGAAATTACACTACATGCTGGAGAACTTAATAAAAAAGGTAGGTGAAACTCCAAAAATAAAGTATGTATAGGAAGAACAAAGGACTGAAGACCAAAAATCATTAGGGCAACATATGCCTTTAAAAAGCAGAGATTAAGGAATTAAGTAGACAAAAGATTTGTAGAAGGAGAGTCAGCATAATGTATAAAAACCAGAAAAAGGAGTGTTTTGAGAAGCAGAGATGTGATGGAACTAGTATTCCAGGTGGCAAGGGGTCTTGTGAAGTTTCTCTCTGGTGACACCTACACTGGGAAGCAGCATCCACAGAGCAGGAACCACAATCTCCAGGAATCAAACTGGATAAATTTATGGAGGCTCCAATCCCTTTAGCCATAATCTAAACCCAAGTAGTTCTTGGCATTTTTGAGACACACACAACTTTTTGAAAAATCTCATGAAATCTAATGACTATCTATCCTTAGGAAAATACACTTGGGTACACATACATATGCAATTTCACTTATAATTTCCCATGGTTCACTCTACCACTACCCCTAAACCATCCCCACTCAAGCTTTTAAATGGACTTCCACATTACAAGTATGGTTACACCATCAGATGACAAACAATGCTTGGGTTCTGAGGACAGGTCATATGATTGAGGATTAAGAATTATTATCTCTGTTCAACCTTTAGTAAGTTTAAACTCATGGAGGCCTTAGGAGAAATCCTCTTTTGCCTTACCATTCTAAGGAGCAATGGACAGAGAAGAAGTATCCCTTGGTGCCTGCTAGTCTTTCCAGCCTGCCAATTGAGCATTTTCTGGATTTCTACCTATTGACTAACCAAATCACTAACTTAGGCTTCTAGCTACTGTGGTTCTGCAAACCTTGGCTTCCTAAGAGGTCTCCTTTAGAATTTTAACCAGCAAACAATTTACCTCATGCATGTCTGTCTTTTGACACCCCTTCTTTTAAATGACTCACCTTCATTTATTCCCTTTTTGAATTAAAGAATTTAGGAAAGCAATGAAAACATTCTGGCTTCCAGAAATAGAAAAATAATTGTTTAAATTTTTAAAGGAAAGGGGAACTGAGTCATAATCAACTTTTGTCAATCTTAGCTCAAGGAAAGAACAGTGATGTGGGAAATTCAGAGAACTGGACAATAAAAAATATTATCTTTGACTGTGATTTATATTATGAAGTTGTTTTTGTATGTATTTTCTGACTTTATTTTCTCTGAATTAGTACAAAAATATTTTTGCAATAACTGTTTCAAGAGTGAAATCAGATGTGTTGGGAAATTGTTTTGGGATTCTAAGTGTGTTTATTTGATCTATATGTGTCATTAGTGATTAAGTCTTGATATCTCTTCAAGAGAGAATTTTAGAATTTGATAAATGGAGATTCCTTTAAGTAGAATATGATATTTTGTGAAAAAAACTAAATATAGTAAATGTGAAAGAATATTAGTCTAGAAATAATTATTATACTCAATTTTATATTTGATTTTTAAAGAGATAAATTGTTTGCATAAAAACCCTGCCCCATTTTATAAGGGGGTTTGGGGGTGATGGGCTAGTCTGGTGCCATGCTGTTGAATTACATGACTCTGCATTTTTCAAAACACATAGAACTGTATACCCCAAAAGTAATTTTTCTTGGATGCAAATTTTAAAAATTAACCAGGATGGAAAGCAGACTAACAAATAGTTCTAACTGTATTTCAAAAATAACCTTTCTGGAAGGGACATGGAAGAAAAGACTTAACCTAAATAACTTTGGGAAACAATGTTTCATCTAGATAGTACAAAGGATCCAGAAGGAAAGACTAAGAAACCATCACAGATCAAAGGAGACTTAGGAGGAAGATAAAGGCAGTATAGTAGCCCAGGATAATATAGGCCATCGATGGAAAGACTGCAGAAATTCAAATGAAGTTTGTAAAGTTGAGTTAATAGTGTTGTGCCATGTTAGTTTCTTAGTTTTGATAAATGTGCCTTGGTTATATAAATGTTTATACATGGTTATGTGTTAATGCACCATGGTTATAAATAAGAGGAATATGGGTGAAAGGTGCAGGGAAACACTCAATAATAGTATGTGCTCAACTGTTGTAAGACCAAATTTATTTTCATATAAAAAGTTAAAAAGTGCTGCCTCAAAATCTATAAATTTAAAAGTTAGGCTTTGTTGATTCTAGTAAATACTGGATATTTTGGTATTCTTCTACTTTAATATGATAAGTTGTCATTTGGTAGAAGACTATTTAAACATAGATATAAATGGAATTTATTTAAAGAAAGAACTTTATTTTTAGGTCTTAAATAGAACTAAAACCAAACTGAATAATTTATCAAGGCTAACACAGGTTATGAATGTGCATGGGTGACTATGTTTCATCCAGCATAATGCTTTTGCCAAACAGAACTAGTGTCTGAAATATTTCCAATAGAATATTATTCACAGAGAACAATGCATGATTTCACATTAAATACATGAAAAGAAATTGTAATTTCATGGTGTCAGTGGGGGAAAAAACAGCCTATTTTTTATGTCATGGTATCTTCTATTTTAAAAACACAGGGCTGGTGACATAGTTCATTGGTAGAGTGCTGGCCTAAAGTGCACAAGGCCAGAGGTTCCATCCCTAGCCCCCAACACAAACACAGACACACAGTTCTTAACACTGCCTGTTGCCTCCCATCCAGGCAGTGATAATTACTTTATCATCCTGCCCCTATAAGCTTGTGAATTTACATTATCTGATATGCTGTTATGGTTTGGATCTGAAATGTACCACAAAAGCTTTTGTGGTAAAAGCATGATCCCCCATGCAACAAGGTTCAGGGGAAGGGTTTTATAAGCAAAAAAAAAAAAAAAAAAGATTAAAAAACTGTATCTGGCCCTGGCCCCTTCCTCCTCCCCCACTTCTCCACTCCTGCCATCTCCTTGAGCCAAGCAGTTTTTCTCCACCTTTACTCTTCCACCTGATGTTTCTGCCTTGGAGCTGTGGACCATGGACTGAACCCCAGAAACCATGAGCCCAAATCAATCTTTCCTCCTCCAAGTTGTTCTTGTCAGGTATTTTGATCTTGGGGATGAAAAGCTGACAAACACACCTACATAATGGGAATGGGCATAACTGTTTCCCTTCAATTCCTGCAATTTTGTTCAGTATAAAACTTAATAAAAGTTTTTACTTAAATTTACAATAACTTTATTTTAACTCTACAATAGATTTGTTTTTTTTCCTCCTTAGAAGTGGTAATTTTCTGATAAATACTGAGAACAGATGAGATTTGTTTAAATTTTTGAATTTAAAAAGTTGTACAGTTTCAGATCTAAAACTAGAGATAGAGCTTTGTCCCCTTTATACTAATCAGTGACTGTATATATGTCTGGGTTTGATTATAGTTGGCATCTCTGGATTCTGAGACAAAATATGCATTGCTGAGATGTCATGTCTTTCTGGCAGTCCAAAAGTATAATCACTCAAATACATAATGACTCCTCCAGCTTTTTTGTAACCTGGTCTTAAGGTCTGCCTTACCTCCCCCTCTCTGCCCCCATATTCCTAGTACCCCCTCTGATTTCTCATTACTTACCATTTAATCATTTACTCTAAGTAACATGACTTAACTTCTGTATGGTTGTATCTCCCCTCCCTTTTTAGATTGTAAAGGCCTACTGAACAGAATCAACTTTTTTGTTTATTTTTTTAAATGTTTTAGTGCAGAAAAATGGAATATGTGCAAATATTTGAATTAGTGACTCAGCAACCAAAATATCGCCCTTTACATTGTTCCTAATTTCTCAGTATTAAAAAGTTGAACAAGTTTTAAAGTCTTTAATTTATTTTTCTAGTATATTACAATTAGGATCAATAAACAGTAAGTTGGAAAAGCAAACTATTATGTTATGGCAACTAAATTATTTTTCAAATCTAATCAATATATTCGTATATATTGATGATTCTAAAAGTCTTTCTTACAACTCACCTGCATCTGTATTGCCTTGGTATTGTTTAAAAATGTAGGATTTTGAATTTCAACTTTGAATTTATACTCTAATACAAGAATCTGTATTATTGGTTGAGCCCAGAAATCTTTATTTTAAAAAAAACTGGAATGGAGCCTTTATGTATTCTAAATTTTGAGAATCACTAGGATTGTTGAAGAAATTATACCTTAATTTGGAATGATTCAAGTACATTAGAATTTCCACTTAAGTTGTATAGGGGAAAATAAACAGTATAAATTATTAGTGAATAATAATTTCAGTTTGATGTTTGGGAAGTTAATATCTTTATTAGTCTACAAATGAACTTCACTCATGTTATATAGTTTAAAAATTCATTCAACT
Source organism: Marmota monax (assembly GCF_021218885.2). Taxonomy (NCBI): domain Eukaryota; kingdom Metazoa; phylum Chordata; class Mammalia; order Rodentia; family Sciuridae; genus Marmota; species Marmota monax. The sequence goes on along the minus strand of NW_026692020.1, from coordinate 210,224 downwards.
GTGGAAAGAAATTTGACAAATCCCACCTAAGCTGAGAATTACTGAGATGAAACAATAAAACCATTGAAAAGCAGTTGATGATGGTGCTGATGGTAGTGATAGTGGTGATGGTGATGGTGATAATGGTGGTGATGGTGATGGTGATGGTGATGATGGTGATCATGATGATGATAATAATGGTGATGATGGTGAGAGTAAAGATATTGAGCATGAAATCATTACTGAAGGCATCAGCCATGTTGATGATGATAATTAGGATGTCAGTGTTAACATGGACCGTGATGATCCCTGTGAGGACGTTGAGGAGGAGGAGAAAATTATGATTATAGCTGATGTTTACAATGATGGATTAACAGGTAAGTTATTCCTAAGAAAGAACATAGAGAGTAGATAACTGACAATCATAACACAAGGAGTGTACTTTTTTTCTGTATACCTGTAATCCCAGATGTTCAGGAAGCTGAGATAAGAGGATCACAAGTTTGAGGCCAGCCTGGGCAACTTGGTGACACCTTGTTTTAAAATAGGAAATGAAAAGGCCTGGTGAAGATGATGGGGGTGATGAAGATGGTGATGGTGAAGAAAATGATGATGAAGCTGGCAACAATTATGGAGATATGAGAATGATGATGGTGATGATGGTGGTGATGGTGGTACTGATGGTGGTGAAGGTGGTGATGATGATGATGGTGGTGGAGAAGAAGATGATGATACAGGTATTGATTATGGAGATATGAGGATGATGATTTTGATGGTGGTGGTGGTGATGATGATGGTGGTGAGGTAGTGATGGTGATGGTGATGGTGGTGAATGTGGTCACAGTGATGATGGTGGTGGTGATGGAGGTGGTGACGGTGATGATAAGGATGTCGACAGTGAGATAGTCACTGAAGGCGTTGGCAATTGCCACAGTCTGTCTAGGCACAATTCATGAGCCACTTATTAAGCAGGAATGAACTTTATTTTTTGGATGCACACGCACCACGCGAGCTCTTCAGGAATTCCCTCATAGCCCAACTGCCACCACCGGCTCTCTCCCAGCCAGTCTCTCAACCACTCTTGAGGCCAATTGGCTGGGTCATGTGGGCAGAGCCAAAAGAGTCCCCCAGTGAGCAGCTCCGTGGTCTGAAAGGGCAGGAAAACAGCCCAATGAGCATCACCGAAGAGGAGACAATCAGCAGGTGCTAGGGCCGTGGTGAGCCAATCAGCTGGTTGCTGGGGCTGCTTCAGCTGCGCCTCTCAACATCTCCCCCTCTCTGTTTAGTTAAACAACAAGCATGTGGCTTAGGGACTGTGCCTGTCTTAGATTGTCCAATATGCATATGGTTATTACCCATCATCAGATGAGCTAACCTCAATGCGTCAGCCTCCTGTCTTAGGTTGGTACCATTGCAATTGGATCTTACCTGTCATTGACTACCTGGCCAGCATACAGCCATACCTGTGGATAGACCTTTGTACCAGTGGGGGGTGAGGTTCTTTGCTTCACTTCTTTTGGCCCTTAAATTTTAGCTAAACAACCATCACAAGCAGAAGGGAGGAGGATACAACAAGCCAATTGATGGCTCCTTTTGGGAAAATTGCACCACCTATGACACCATCAGCAAAAATACCCCGGCACTACCACAAGTCGCTGCACCAACAGATAGTTCACAATGTGTACAAGTGATACATAGTCCAGGCAAGTTCTGCAAGCAGTTGTGATACTAGTCCAGGCAAGTTCTGCAAGAAATTCAGTGATGGCTATTGTAGAAGCTGTAGTTTGGTTTTATCTTTGTCTTCATCGGCACTGGGATGATGATAGGAATTCTGGCAATGATGGCTAAAGAAAAAATTATGTAACATTACAGCAGGCACTAAAAGAAAGCAATTTTCTGAACAATTTACATTATCCTGAAGAGAATTATTAAATATAATGAAAAGGAAAGCTTAAAGTAAATAAACAGATCTGTTAAACTCCTTTTTTGTTCACATATTAAAACAATCCTCAACAGCTATTTACCCAATTTAAATTAAACCATTCAAATCATGTGAATAAGAAAAAAATTTATATCCATTTTTTCATGAGCGCTCGTCATATATGATATATGGACATACACACATACAAGCATACAACACAAAACACAAGTGTGCACACATAATATAATACATACAACACATAACATAATAGTAAAGGTCTTGTAAATTTTTACAGGTGAAATGTCCATTGCAATGTTTAAAAACTCCATAGTCAAAAACAAAAAATAGAACTGATCAGTAAAACATTAACCCAGGTCTGTATGAGCTCAAAAAAACAAAATAGAACTTTATGATGTGGGAAAGAGCAATAATAAAATAGATATTGAAAAAAGCATCCTGGTTTCATTAGTCTCCAGGTGTGGGAGAATCACTGTCACAGATGTAATGATAGCCAAACTGGAGTTCTGGATATCAGCTGTTATGGATTTGAGCCAAATCATCTTCTTTTTGGTCTGTAGAAATCACTTTAGTTAATCTCTCTGGAATCCAAATTGGCTGCTGTTCTCCCTGTAGAAACACACAAACAGACCCCCGAATCCAGACAATCACTGGGTCAGGACCTTTCCATTGTCCTGTTAGAATATCCTTCCAAAGTACCTTGGGCTTATGTACATTTTTTGGACATATGTGCCTTTCTGCAGCACTAAGCCCTGATGAATCCAAAATTAAAAAGTTTAGAGTAAAAAGGGTTATTTTAAGTTTATCTTTGGGGGATATATACCACTTCCCAATTCCCTCTTTTTCCTTTAATAAGTACATTTTAATAGTTTGATGAGCTCTTTCAACTATGCCTTGTCCCTGTGGATTGTGTGGGATTCCTGTTATATGAGTAATGCCAAATGATGAGCAAAATTGTTTAAAAGAGGTAGAAGTATAACCAGGGGCAATATCTGTTTTTAACTGTTTTGGAATGCCCACAGTGGCAAAATTTTGTAAGCAATGAGCTATAATATCTTTAATTTTTTCTCTGGCATGAAGGGAGCAAATAAAAAATCCGGAAGAAGTATCAACTGTAACATGCAAATATTTTAATTGTTCAAATTCTGGCAAGTGTGTGATGTCCATCTGCCAAATATGGTTAGGTATCAGTCCTCTAGGGTTGACTCCAAGATTAATTTGTGGTAAAAAGGTCACACAATTTTGACATTGTTTTATTATTTGTCTAGCTTGTTCTTTATTTATTTTAAATGCTTTTTAAAAGTATTTGCATTGACATGGAAGGATTTATGAAAATTTGTAGCTTCGTCTAGTGTAAAGAAAATATGTGTGTCATGTGTAGTTTTATCTGCTAAATCATTGCCCAAACTAAGGGCTCCAGGCAATGCTGTATGTGCCATGATATGTCCTTTAAAGAATGGATATTTCTGTCCCAGGTTAGACTTTGTATAGTGGAAAACAAACAGAAAACAGTAGAGGAAGGGGAAATCCTACCAGCATCTTCAAGTGATAATATAGCATGAACAATATACTGACTATCAGAAAATAGATTAAACACATCACAAAAGCTTGTAATACTGCATTAAGCTCTACCTTTTGAGCTGATTGTTTGGGTACTAAAAATGTAAAAGTTTGATCAGGCATAACTACAGCTTCTATACCACTATTTGACCCATCAGTGAATATATTTGGAGCATTCATGATAGGTGTTTTTCTTGTCATTTTTGGAAAAACTACAGGATGCGAAGACCAAAAAGACAACAAAGGGTTAGATGGTAAGTGGTTATCAAATGAAACATTAGATTTGCACATGATTATTGCCCAAGTATTTAACTCATTAACTAACTCATCAATTTGATCCATAGTATATGGAGTAATAATTTTATTGGGAGAAATTCCAAACACTCCCTTTGCTGCTACTATTCCTTTGAGTATTAAGTGTCCTACAGCTTCAGCATACCTAGTAAGAATAGCGTTAGGAGAATAAGATAAATGTATCAATAACAATGGGCCTTCTTGCCAAAATATTCCTGTAGAAATATTTTTTGTTGGTAGTACAATAAATAATAAAGGCAAACTTATATCAATTCTATCCAAATGCATATTTTCCCTATATGTTTCAATGATTTTTAATGACTTATGTGCTTCAGGCATTAACATTTGGAGTGAATTTGGATCTGATGGACTTTTTAGGATATCAAACAAAGGTCCCAATTCTCCCGTTGGTATACCTAGATAAGGCCTTATCCAATTTATGTCTCCTAATAACTTTTGAAAGTCGTTAAGTGATTTGAGTTGATCTACTCGTATTTGAATTTTTGGTGGATGGACCATGGTTGAGGAAAATAGAACTCCTAAATAGTTAATTGGAAAATTTAATTGTACTTTATCTATTGCTATTTTTAGATTATAATTTTTTAATAAGTTTGTAAGTGTGGCATAATATTCTAGAAATGTGTTTTTATCTTTGTGTGCTAACAATACATCATTCATATAGTGAAATATTTGTAGTTCAGGATTTGGATTTCTAAGTGGCTGGATTACTTTGTTAACATAAATTTGACATATAGTTGATTAGCCATCCCTTGAGGGAGTAATTTCCATTCATATCTCTGATCAGGACCTTCATTTTCAGTGCAGGGATAGTGAATTCAAAACCTGAACTATCCTCAGGATGAATTGGAATTGAAAAAAAAAAACAATCTTTAATATCTATAGCTAAAACATACCAGGTTTTTGGCAAAGCAGACAATTGAGGAATCCCCGATTGAGCAGGTCCCATAATAACCATCTCATTATTAATGGCTCTTAAATCTTGCAATAATCTCCATTTACCAGATTTCTTTTTGATGACAAAAATGGGAGTATTATAGGGAGATATGGAAGGTTGCATATGTCCCTCTGCTAATTGTTGTTTGACCAGGTCAAGGGCTGCTTGTATCCTTTCTTTAGTTAGGGGCCACTGAGGAACCCATACTGGTCTTTCTGATTTCCAAGTAATTTTTGTTGTCTCAGTGACCCTTCCTGAAAATCCAATCCATGTCTGTCTGTTCCTTGATCTATTTGTATTGGTGCTGCTATACCTTGTTCTTGTTCTCCTAATCTTTTTCCTTTCCTAAAACCTTGTCTAGCCATAATAGTGGATGCATTTGAATTGATGTTATTTGTTAATGTCAAACCTAATTGATCTAGGACATCTCGTCCCCATAAATTTACGGGAAGATGATCCAATACATATGGCTGTATAGTTCCTTTACATCCTTCAGGATTCTTCCAATCTAATAATATCACACTTCTATGGGGATTAGTTGCCACTCGTAGGCCTTGAAGAGTTTGAGTGGCTTGTTGTAATGGCCAATGTTTTGGCCATTCTTGATAAGAGATGATGCTAAGGTCTGCACCTGTATCCAGTAGCCCATTCAATTCACATCCTCGAATATTTAGTTTTAGCATGGGCCAAGAATCTAAATTTAAAGAAAGAATAGTCCAATCTACACCTGTGGAGACTAATCCCCTGGAACCTCTTTCTACAGTATGACTGGAAAATTTATCATGTAGGCTGGGTATTATTAGTAATTGTGCTATTCTATCTCCTGTTGAAATTACTGATATACCCTTTGGAGAACTGGCTATAATTTTTATTTCACCTTCATAATTGGGATCAATTACCCCAGGACTTATCATAAGTCCTTTTTGAGTAGAAGAACTGTGTCCTAACAATAAGCTTACTGTTCCTTGGGTAAGAGGTTCTTTTACTCCTGTGGGAATGATTTGAACTCCCATCTCAGTTAGTACTGCTCTGGCAGAGGTGCAGATGTCCAACCCTGCACTCCCTCTGGTTTGTCTGATGAGATATCTGATGGATAATGTGTCCTGGGCACTACCCTGATGGTGTTGCTGGGTTCCTCCATGGTGTTGCTTGGTTCCTCCATTGCCCCGTATATTTGTGGTTGTGGGCCCCAAAGTATTGGGCCCCCCTGTCCATTTTTTGGCAATGGAGCCTGATGCCTTTCTCCACAATATTGTGGTTAAACACCTGGTTCTTGTCCATTTTTTGATAATGGAGTACCCTCTATGGTAGTTTGAGAATGGCATTCATTAGCCCAATGTCTCCCTCTATGGCATTGTGGACAAATACCTGGTATTCTACTCCTTTGATACCTAGATTTGTTAAACCCTCCTCCTATGGGACAATTTATTTTAAAATGTCCTGTTTGTTTACAATTGTAGCATATTTTTGGCCTGGCATCTAAAGCCTGTTGTACTGCAGCTGCCAAGACTTGCCCTTGTTCATTAATGTCTCTACATAATTTAATATATGTGTTGAAATCTTCATGTTTCCATGGTCTAATGACCTCTCTGCACCAATGATTTGCTTGCTCATAAGCCAGTTGTTTTATTAATGGAATTGCTTGTTCTGTATTCCCAAAAACTCTGTTAGCTGTTTGAATAAGCCTATCTACAAATTCAGCGTAAGGTTCATTAGCTCCTTGTATTACTTTAGATAATTGACCTTGTAAATCTCCATGTCCTTGTAAAGTCTTCCATGCCCTAACCACATCTGCAGCAATTTGTGAGTATATGGCAGAATCATATGCAATTTGTTGCTGCTGACCCTCATAAGGTCCTAACAACATATCTAGATTTCTCTGAGGATAACTGGCTGCTGCATTTCACCTAGCCATCTCCATGCAAAATTCCTTATTGGCAACCTTCCATAACAAATATTGCCCTCCATTTAACACAGCTTTACACATACTAGCCCAATCTGCTGGCGTCATGTCCAAGTTTGTAATGGATTCCACTATGCCTACAATGAAGGGTGCTTGGGGACCACATGTTGTTACAGCCTCTTTTAACTGCTTCACTGTTTTGAATTCTAAAGCACGGTGAATTCGCTGCTCTCCTGCCTGCTCAAGTAAAGGGCATGCAAATCTTTGAGGTCCTGTCTAAGGGTCCCATTTATCAACTACGGGGGTTGGAGTCCCCCCAGCATATGTTGTCTCTATAGATGGAGCTGTTGGTTGGACACTTTCGCCCTCTGGTGATAGAAAGGTGTTAGTAGCAGCCTCCTGTTGTGACTTTTTCCTGATAGTCCTTCCTCCTTTCAATTTTCTTCCTCTGACTTTTCTACCATAGTCTGAACCTCTAACAATTTACTTAACACTCTTTCACTTTGTTTTTTACTAATTTCTAATCACTATAAAGATAATGCAACCCAACAAGATAACACAAAACAAAACCGTAACAGAATGAAACAAAAACGGAACAAAAAATCATTGTATCAATTTACCTATTTTCTTGAAATGTATTTTCATGGTCTATCTCTATCTCCTCCTCAGGGCCGAACAACTTCAAACCTTGAGCCAACCATTTTCCCCAGTTTGCCTGAGAAAGTTCTAGGGACAGGCAGCTTGAAACAAAAGCGAAACAAAACAAAAGAAGAATCTTAAAATGGCTACCCATTCTCTCGCCCTTCCCTCATGGGTGAGCAGTTTACCTTATCACTTACCCTCAGTTTTTCCCCTTGTGGGCCACCAAATGCTGCAGTCTGGCTGGGCACAATTCACCAGCCACTTATCAAGCAGGAACGAACTTTATTTTTAGAACACACACGCTGCACCACAGGAGCTCTTCAGAAATTCCCTCAGAGCCCAACTGCCACCACCGGCTTCTGGCGAGCCTCTCAACCCCCACTCCTCCTGCGCTTCAGGCTGATTGGCTGGGTCACGTGGGTGAAGGCAAAAGAGTCCCCCAATGAACAGCTCCATGGTCTGAAAGGGCGGGGAAACAGCCCAATGAGCATCACTGCAGAGGAGCCAATCAGCTGGTTGCTGGGGCCCCTTCAGCTGCAGCTCTCAGAAGGCAATGTCAATGGTGATAATCATGTTGCTAGTGAATGGTGTGGACCATGCTGATGATAGTGATGATAACAGTGAGGACCTCCACAATGTGGGAGATGAGAGAAGGAAGATGGTGGTGGTGATGTTGGTGATGATGACATGGGTGATGTTGACCGTACTGATGATGGGATGAGAATGATTTCCCAATATAAATTAGAAGCAGAGATAAAAGGAATAGCAAGAATTTGGGGGAGAAAAAAAGAATAGAATAAAACAGAATGGATCTCACAATCTTTGGTATTGCCACCAAGAGGACAGTAGACCAGCCAGTGGTGACATTGACTGGCTGGTTAGTGTGTCTCTTCTTCTAGTTTTGGGCTTCTTTATTCTTTTATTTTTCTGGTGTTGCTTATATTCCCAAGGTGGCGGCTTTTGAAAGGCCGCATGCAAATCCCAAGACCTCTGTGCTGAGCATATTTACATGGTTTTCAGTGCAAACTCTTCATCTGAAGTAGGGAATCTCACCTGATGTCTCTCGTAAAAAAAATCCCAGAGAACTTGGAGAAATTAGCTAGTTCCACCATTTCTAATACATGCAGAGTTTGGGAGATAATCTTATCCCTTTAGCGTTGGATTTGCCACTGGGAAGTGGACTTGAGAAATAAGAATCATTGAGCACATTTGCCACAGAGGCTTGATATGGAGCCACACATCTGGGAATAGGTTTGGGTGAAACTCAGAGACTCATCCTGCCTGAACTGAATTTGGCATAATTCATCACTTCCTTTGAAGGGTATTGGGATAGGTATGTTTTTTGCTTCTATTGGATTTATAAATATAATTCTAGAATTTTTCAAATTAGCCATACCTTCAATCTGGCTCTTAAGGCACAGAAGACAACATTAAAGCCAATGAAGAGTTCTCGCTTCTAAATTTCAGGTCGGCCTCTGTCCATGCATACAAATTGCTAGGGCTGAATTGGATGATTGGGAGAAATGAAGGTTCTACATTTTTGGTATCTGAGTTAGTATTCATGGTGGACTTGGTTGTCATAGCTACGATGTGGCTCAAGATATATTGATTAAGCTCCTTCCTCTTCTTTACACCTTGGCGTGAAATACAAGATGGTGCCTTGGTCATTAGGGAACAGATTACCATAGTCAATATGAAGGACCTTGGGTCACTGTAGAGGTGAACACTGGGTTAAAGGTGTAGCTTGTAGGTAGATGGCTTGCTTGGAAGGCAGAGGGTTGATTTCCCAAGACCATAAATAAATTTAAAAATCAATCAATCAGTCAATCAGAGGTGGATTTTGATCTTATGATAGCTATTGATGAGCTCTAGACCTTCAGATCAAATATCTTCTCTCTGAATGTCTCATCTGAGATCTACGGACAGCTCCATCATGCCCATATACATGGATGATGTGGTAGTAAACTTTCAGGCACATAATAGGAACTTATTAAAAACTTTTCTTATTATTGAAATAAAACTGCAATAATGACCTCATTTTGATTTCACAACATACTGTGATGGATATGTGGAATCGAAAGACAAATATTTAGCATCATGTGACACAGTTTTTTTGGCATGTGAAAGAATTCAAGGATTTGGAGGGTTCTACTTTCACCCATGATGCTGTGAGGCTGGTCCATAGAAGCATTCATGTCAACTGACACTCTTTGGTGACCACCATGAACAGGAAGTGTCCATTTCTGTCCTTACTCAGGATATTAGAAAGAAAGTTCCCATTTCTCCTACTGCCCTCTCCTTCCACATGGGTGGTGGCCATGTAGGATTGAGATTGTACACCATCAGAGAAGTTTATCCTGAAGGGGCCAATGATCGAAATAATATAAAAATCCCAATGAACTGGACCATTTGGAGCCGATTATTAACCCAGTGACAATCTCTTAGAAATAAGTTCAAAACTATTCCCTTTTCCTTGTGCAGAGAAATACAAGATGGTGCCCACTGTCTTCTTACCCCAATCTTAGAGGCTCTCTTAAGTTTATGATTTAGTAGAAATACACCCTTCTCCACAGAAATGTTAAAAGTTTGACATTTAACTAGATTCTGCCGAACTGTACAGGACCCAGATGGAATTATGTTTGTATTAATTATACAGGAACATGGACGTAGCTTTTAGGGATGTCACATGGTCATCACCAACAGGCAATTTAGAGTAATTACAAGAATGAACACTCATTCTGATAGAATGAATTTTAAAATGGGGTCGAGAGAATAATGATAAAACCAAGATGTGAGCAGAGGATTTGCTCTAATTTTAACTGAACTCACATGCTCTCAGAATTGGGATGGCTGGTTTGATTCTTACAAAAAAAGAAGTAGGAAATTTTTCAGTAGAGCTCTCTCCTGAGAAGAACAAAAATTTTTCCCCCAAGACTTGTAAATTGGGAGATAGTATGTCTCATTTTGTTGTAACACTTTGTATTTTCATACTTGCATTTCTACATTTATGTCTGTATTTCTAGTGGCTTTTAAAAATTGGAGGCCAGAACTGGAGGTACACCGCTGTAATCCTAGGGACGTGGAGGCTGAGGCAGGAGGATCGCATGTTAGAGCCAGCCTCGGACACTTAACAAGACCCTGCGTTAAAATGTAAAAATAAAATAAAAAGAATGTGCTGCTCAGTGGTAGGACACCCGTCAGTTCATCCCCAGTACCCAAAACTAAATAAATAAAAATACAAAATGGTAAACTTTATTGGTATTATTAATACAACATTTTGCAAGATATTTGATGTGTTGAAATCTACCCTGCAGATTGGGTTTCTGACAAATAAATTATTTGAGATCGCCCCTGAATATTGAGTGCATTGTGATCACCCCAAATGGGCAACATTTGAAGATCAGCAGGTGCAAATTCTGAATTTCCATGTTGTAAAACACGGTGACAGACTCTTTCAGATCTCAAACAGCATTAGAATGTTTTCTTGATGATCTCCTGTGTTCCGATATCCATATCTTCAATTGCATTTCACGGAAACCCACGAGAAAACCACAAATATGCAAATATCTTTGCAAAAACTGCCAACACTACTCAATAATTCACAATCTTCTCTGATACGATTGCCATTGATTTAGTATTTCTAGTACATATGAGGAGTGTCCCAGGGACATAGGACCAATTAGGATTTCTGCAATCTACCAGTGCAAATGATCATTTCACACTTTTAATCAAAGCTGACTCCAATTGATGTAGTGCTCAATAAAACATCAATCACCCTCCTTCCCTTCCTCGTTGATTTCTGCAATAACAAGCTCCAAGCTTGTGACCCCTTGGGCACAATAAGGAACTGAATGGCAGCGAGTGGCTTCTCTCAGTTCCGCCTGTTAAAGAGCAAAGGAGAGTGTTCTCATTTATACTTCAGGGGGCTCCATCTGTAGTGACCACAAGTGTCATCAGGAGCTTTTAGCTCCATGTGGAGGTATTCAGGAGGCGGGAGAGGCCAGACTCTTCCCGTTATTGCAAAAGGTGAATTGAGGAAACTCAGGCTCACATTTAAGCACAAATGAGTTAAAAGCATGATTCTTTTAAAAACTTGATAGGGCGAGGGTGGTCACATTCTGAGAATCTGCATATGGCAGAAATAATCACCCTTTCATTTCTGCACTCATATGAATGAAAAAGAAAAAGAAGGAAAGAAAGAAAAAGAGCCAGGCATAATGGTACATGTCGACAATCCCAGCAGCTCAGGAGGCTGATGCAGGAGGATCTCAAGTTCAAAGCCAGCTTCATCCAAAGTGAGGCCCTAAGCAACTCAGGGAGACCCTGTCTCTAAATAAAATGCAAAATAGGGCTGGGGATGGGGCTCAGTGGTCAAGGGTCCCAGAGTTCAATCCCTGGTACCTAAACCTCCCCCCAAACAACAACAACAACAACAACAACAACAAAAAAACTCTTGAACACACATCCCTCTATTGCACTGAAGTTAAAAGAATTCTAAGAACATGTTATTAACCCTAACAATACAGTGTTCTCTCAATCTAACTTTAAAGAAGAGGAGGTACAGAGTTGATCTTAAAATACAGGAATGTAGGGGATCCTACACCTGCTGAGAACCTCAAAGGTAGATGCAGAAATGATCCCTGGAGAAGATGTAGGCAGCTACGTAGGACCTGAGACAGCAAAAGTCATGTTCCATGGCAAACAACCCTGTCAGGATGAAAGGATGTGTCTGAATCAGCCTCTCTCTTCTCAATGCAGGGAAGAAGGACCAAACCAGGCCTGTGTGGATAGCTGTTCCTGGGTGCCTATCGTTTATATAACATTCTAACTTGTGAAAGTGTCTCAGGAAGATCGGGAAACCTACATCTCATGGGACCCTTGGAAGCAACTGTTAGGACATTGGGGTTGCCAAGGCAGTGACCTCATTCATTTTCTTGAAGGAAGTGACCTCACATCACTTCCTTGGTGATGGAACTCTCTGAACTTGGGAACCAGGTAGCGAGCACCCAGAGCCAGTCCCAGTCCCAGGCCCAGTGGGCTCGCTTGTTTGGATTTACAAAGGACAGAGTCAGTCTTTCTTGGTACCTACTGATGTGAGGATAGCCAAATGCCAGGAAAGCTCTGAAGAGGGGCCTTTCCTGAGAAAGATGGTAGTGGCTCATAGCTGGCTCCTGACAACCTCACAGAGTTGGCCAAGGAGACCAGATCTGAGAAAGGACACGCCATTGCTGGGGAACATAGTATGGCCCACCAGTCAGAGGACACTCCGGATAGTCGCAGACCTACTTGGGGAAAGGAGGTGCCTTTGTGGGTGTGTATTTGAATTTGAGGTTTTGTCTCATGTTCTGAGAATATGTAGGAAAGGCAATTGGTTTGGTTTGGAGTGGACTGTTTCTAGTGAGTCGTTTGCACAAGGCGAGTGTTTCTATGTCTATGTATCTCACTGTGTCTGTGGTTGCAGACATTAGAAAACAGAATGTATCAATGGATGTGTCCTGGCCAGTGGAAAGCTTCCCAGCATTCATCCTGCCCAATTTATGAATGGACTGCAGCTTGCCTTATCAGTGGGCAACACCTAGTATCTTCCTAAGTTCCTGTATTCTTACTGAATTCTGGCCACTCTCCAGGACAGGCTCATGGTTTTGTGTCCAAGATATGTACCACCTCCAAACTCTGTGGCATGCCCATGTACTGGATAACTGAAGGGAATGCTAAGCATCTAAGAAAACTCAGATATCAGTGTGACCAGTAAAGTCTCAGTGGAGAAACCCTGCTTTGCCCTTTTTCTTACCTATTGTTCTGTTGCACTGAATGTCAGGAAGGTCTTTGCCTCAGGCTACCCGTTTGTGAAGCCTGAATAAATCAGTTTCCAAATGGAAATGAAGGGCCATCACCTGTGGCTCTTTGGTTAATTGCTTTGTAAAGGGATGTGTCTGAATCAGCCTCTTGGCCCTGTGTGAGGCTGTGGCTTAGATTCTCAGCACCTGATGAAATGAAATAAAGATCCCATGTGTGTATCCAAAACAAAAAAGGCAAAAAGAGCAATCATTGAGGATGCAGTCTCTCGCCTTCCTCTCTAAGGTTCCTGACCTTCGTGAAGTGAGAATAGGGATCTTTTGGGACAAATGAGTTCTTCAAAGCCTTGCAGAGGTTAGCCCATAGGTGCTTGGGTTTTCTCATGCCTCCAATTCACATAAAGAATCTATAACCGACAGTCAGTAGGCCTCAAATTTGAGAAGCAGAGCAGTATTAATGGCAGGCCTATTTGATCTCTCCTGGTTCTCAGGAAGGGTGTCCAGGCCACCCTGACTTTAGGCAAATGAGGGGCATGAGAGCTTATTTTGGACACTGTCTTGGGCTGCACCCCTCATGGAAACCTCCAGCCAGAGGTGATGATAAGTGTCTATATGGAGGAATATGAGGGCCATGTGGGAGTGTTTTGGTTTGAATTATGGTCATTTGTGTGGCAGTTGGAAGAGATGACTGGGTCAACATCAGCTTGAACTCTGGTGTGATTCCCCTTAGAGACTGAGTTTTGGAACTGACCTCAGAGAACTATTGCCATGAATTGTGTTGGGATTTTAGGAGGCCACACATGAGAGTCACCCTTGGAAACTGAGATCTAGGCCCAGGGTGGCTTTCCACACAGTACTGGGAATCTCGGCCAGGATATCACATGATTTTATTCTTAAAGATTTGGCAGCCATAGTTGGGAGTCAAAACACACATGGCCCTTACATGGTAGACCTCAATGGGCCTGGCTTCATTTGACCTTTTGGCCAGTCTTTGGGAAGCCTTGCCTGTGAGAGTTCTCCAGAGCTTTCATTGAAAGGAGTTTCCTCACCATTTAATGGTTCCTGAATGAATTGAAACCCACAGTGCCTCCTACTTCATCCTTGAAGTATGGCTAGATAAATACCATGAAATTTTTGAAATTACCATGACCTTGTGGCACTGGAGAACCTTTGGATGTCCTGTTGCTGATCATGACTGTACCAGACAGTGCCTTTATTGACTGTATTTCATGAAAATGGTGTAGAACAGAGATGCCAGTAAGTTGGAGCCTGCTGAGAAGTGGGCCTTGAGCAGTGGAGTGCAGGTGTGTGATATAACATCTGTGGTGGAGCCATGTGGATCTGGCATTGGCTTCCAAATGAGTCATGAGTGATATGGTGCAGCCAGCAGACCCTTATATGTAAAGGCATCTTGTTATATGGAGAGGTTTCAAGGCAATGTTCAGAATCAGGTTTCTATGGTCAAGGGGCAAGCTGTATGGAATCGCAGCCCAGTTGGTGTATTCTCCTGCAGACCCTGATCCACCACATGTGACAGAACTCCCTCCAGCACTGTGTTCCAGTTGAACTCCTTGTATTTCATGAAATAAATGTTGGGAAAAGTATAAACGGCAGCCATACCCCAGAGAAAAAAAACCCAACATGGCGCCTAAGCACCTCTTCTTCCTACCTTCTTTTCTGCAGTGGCGTGAAAAGTTCCCGCCCGTGTGAACTCTCCCGCCGGCGCCAATTTCAAATCTCGCTGGCGGGGAACCTTAGCCCCAATGAGAACTAATTCCTGGGCTCCGGAGCTGATATCTGAAAGAACTTGCCAATAAACGGGTTGCCTGCCATTTATCTAAACCCTACCATCTCCCCCTTAGTTCTATATAAGCACACTGCTTTTTGCAATAAAATTGGAATTCTCCCGGCGAAGTGTCTTTGAGTGGGGAATTCTTTCAATAAATACCAAACTTTCAGTGCAGCTGAAGAAACACCATGAAAAGTGGAGGACAACCAAATGCCTTCAGAGTCCACATGGGAGACACTAAGCACCCAGTGGCCACAGTTTACCACAAAGAGAGGATTCAGCACTGCTGCCTCACGTTCATTGGAAAATAAGAAACCATGTCCTCCAGGTCACATAGATCCATACACAGCATTGATGGTCTCACTACAAAGGAAGCTAAAGCTCCTGACAACATCATATATTTCAGGTGCCCAACCTCAGAGGCAGTCTCTCAAGCAGTCATTCAGCCAGCAGAGCTCAACATTTGTGGAGTGTTTACCCTGTCCCTTACTTTTGGAATCTCCTATACCACCTCCAAGGTTGTGAACTCCTGAGAATTTTCCATTCCAGATATATTTATTCTCAGATTTTCTTCCTCTTCTCTAATTGTGTCTTACTTGGGGTGATGGTAATGTCAAGGCATTGTTCTGGATGAGAGTGGGAAGATTTTTGTGTACCACATGTTTACAAACACATTGGATTCATTTTCCTATTTTCCATTTGAAATACTGAATCCCTGACACTAACCCATACCCTACTAGACTCTGACTACTAATCTTAACATGATGGAGAAAAATAAACGTAACAGAAAAGAAGTACAGGCAGTTCATATTGATGACATCATCAGCAAAAATACCCCAACACTACCACAAGTCGCTGTACCAACAGATAGTTCACAATGCATATAAGTGATACATAGTCCAGGCAAGTTCTGCAAGCAGTTCAGTGATGGCTATTGCAGAAGCTGTAGATTGGTTTTATCTTTGTCTTCACTGGCACTGGGATGAAGATAGGAATTCTGGCAATAATGGCTAAAGAAAAAATTATGTAACATTCCAGAAGGCACTAAAAGAAAACAATTTTCTTAACAATTTACATTATCTTGAAGAGAATTATTAAATATAATGAAAAGGAAAGGTGAAAGTAAACAAACAGATCAGTTAAACTCCTTTTTTGTTCACATATTAAAACAATCCTCAACACATGTTTACCCAATTTAAATTAAACCATTTAAATCACGTGAATAAAAAAAAATATTTGGATCCATTTTTTCAAGAGCACTCATCATATATGATATATGGACATATATACATTCAAACATATAACACAAAACACAAGTGTGCACACATAATATAATACATACAACACATAACATAATAGTAAAGGCCTTATAACATTTTACAGGTGAAATCTCCATTGCAATGTTTAAAAACTCTATAGTCAAAAATAGAACTGATCAGCAAAACATTAACCTAGGTCTGTATGAGCTCAAAAAACAAAATAGAACTTCATGATGTGGGAAAGGGCAATAATAAAATAGATATTGAAAAAAGCATCCTGGTTCTGTCGCAGATGTAAGGGTAGCCAAACTGGAGTTCTGGATATCAGCTGTTATGGATTTGAGCCAAATCATCTTCTTTTTGGTCTGTAGAAATCACTTTACTTAATCTTTCTGGAATCCAAATCGGCTGCTGTTCTCCCTGTGGAAACACACAAACAGACCCACGACTCCAGACAATCACTGGGTCAGGACTTTAGTTAATCTCTCCGGAATCCAAATCGGCTGATGTTCTTCCTGTGGAAACACACAAACAGACCCCTGACTCCAGACAATTACTGGGTCAGGACCTTTCCATTGTCCTGTTAGAATATCTTTCCAACGTACCTTGGGCTTATGTACATTTTTTGGACATATATGCCTTTCCGCAGCACTAAGTCCTGATGAATCCAAATTTAAAAAGTTTAGAGAAAAAGGGTTATTTTAAGTTTATCTTTGGGGAATATATACCCCTTCCCAAGTCTGTCTTTTTGCTTTAATAAGTACATTTTAATAGTTTGATGAGCTCTTTCAACTGTGCCTTGTCCCTGTGGATTGTATGGGATTCCTGTCATATGAGTAATGCCAAATGATGAGCAAAATTGTTTAAAAGAGGTAGAAGTATAACCAGGGGCATTATCTATTTTTAACTGTTTTGGAATGCCCACAGTGGCAAAATTTTATAAGCAATGAGCTATAACATCTTTAGTTTTTTCTCCAGCATGAAAGGGAGCCCATCAAAAATGCAGAAGAAGTATCAACTGTAACATGCAAATATTTTAATTTTCCAAATTCTGGCAAGTTTGTGACGTCCATCTGCCAAATATGGTTAGGTATCAATACTCTAGGATTGACTCCAAGATTAACTTGTGGTAAAAAGGTCACACAATGTTGACATTGTTTTATTATTTGTCTAGCTTGTTCCTTAGTTATTTTAAAATGCTTTTGTAAAGTATTAGCATTGACATGGAACTTTTTATGAAAATTTATAGCTTCTTCTAGTGTAGAGAAAATATGTATGTCATGTGTAGTTTTATCTGCTAAATCATTGCCCAAACTAAGGGCTCCAGGCAATCCTGTATGTGCCCTGATATGTCCTATAAAGAATGGATCTTTCCTGTCCCAGATTAGACTTTGTATAGTGGAAAGCAAAGAGAAAACAGTAGAGGAAGGGAAAATCCTACCAGCAGCTTCAAGGGATATTATAGCACTAACTATATACTGACTATTGGAAAATAAATTAAATACAGAATCTTTAAACATCACAAAAGCTTGTAATACTGCATTAAACTCTACCTTTTGAGCTGATTGTTTGGGTACTAAAAATGTAAAAGTTTGATCAGGTGTAACTATTGCTGCTGTACCATTATTTGACCCATCAGTGAATATATTTGGAGCATTCATGATAGGTGCTTTTCTTGTCATTTTTGGAAAAATTACAGGATGCGATGACCAAAAAAACAATAAAGGATTAGATGGTAAGTGGTTATCAAATGAAACATTAGATTTGCACATGATTATTGCCCAAGTATTTAACTCATTAGCTAATTCATCAATTTGATTCATAGTATATGGAGTAATAATTTTATTGGGAGAAATTCCAAACACTCCCTATGCTGCTTTTATTCCTTTGAGTATTAATTGTCCTACAGCCTCAGGATACCTAGTAAGAACAGTGTTAGGAGAATAAGATAAATGTATCCATAATAATGGACCTTCTTGCCAAAATACTCCAGTAGGAATATTTTTTGTTGGTAGTACAATAAATAATAAAGGCAAACTTATATCAATTTTATCCAAATGCATATTTTCCATATATGTTTCAATGATTTTTAATGTCTTACGTGCTTCAGGCGTTAACATTGGGGGTGAATTTGGGTCTGATGGACCTTTTAGGATATCAAATAAAGGTCCCAACTCTCCTGTTGGTATACATAGATAAGGCCTTATCCAATTTATGTCTCCTAATAACTTTTGAAAGTCATTAAGTGATTTGAGTTGATCTACTCGTATTTGAATTTTTGGTGGACGGACCATGGTTGAGGATAATAGAACTCCTAAATAATTAATTGGAAAATTTAATTGTACTTTATCTATTGCTATTTTTAGATTATAATTTTTTAATAAGTTTGTAAGTGTGGCATAACATTCTAGCAATGTGTTTTTATCTTTGTGTGCTAATAATACATCATCCATATAGTGAAATATTTGTAGTTCAGGATTTGGATTTCTAAGTGGCTGGATTACTTTGTTAACATAAATTTGACATATAGTTGATTAGCCATCCCTTGAGGGAGTACTTTCCATTCATATCTCTGATCAGGACCTTCATGATTCAGAGCAGGGATAGTAAATGCAAAACGTGGACTATCCTCAGGATGAATTGGAATTAAAAAAAAAAAACAATCTTTAATATCTATAACTAAAACATACCAAGTTTTTGGCAAAGCAGACAATTGAGGAATCCCCGATTGAGCAGGTCCCATAATAACCATCTCATTATTAATGGCTCTTAAATCTTGCAATAATCTCCATTTACCAGATTTCTTTTTGATGCCAAAAATGAGAGTATTATGGGGAGATACAGAAGGTTGTATATGTCCTTCTGCTAATTGTTGTTTGACCAGATCATGGGCTGCTTGTATCTTTTCTTTAGTCAGTGGCCACTGAGGAACCCATACTGGTCTTTCTGATTTCCAAGTAATTTTGATTGTCTCAGTGGCCCTTCTGAAAATCCAACCCATGTCTGTCCATTCCTTGATCTATTTGTATTGGTGCTGCTATATCTTGTTCTTGTTTTTCTAATCTTTTTCCTTTCTTAAAACCTTGTCTAGCCATAATAGTGGGTGCATTTTGATTGATGTTATTTGTTAAAGTCAAAACTAATTGATCTAGGACATCTCGTCCCCATAAATTTACAGGAAGATGATCCAATGCATATGGCTGTATAGTTCCTTCACATCCTTCAGGATCCTTCCAATCTAATAATATCACACTTCAATGGGGATTAGTTGCCACTCATAGGCCTTGAAGAGTTTGAGTGGCTTGTTGTAATGGCCAATGTTTTGGCCATTCTTGATAAGAGATGATGCTAAGGTCTGCACCTCTGTCCAGTAGCTCATTCAATTCATGTCCTTGAATATTTAGTTTTAGCATGGGGCGAGAATCTAAATTTAAAGAAAGAATAGTCCAATCTACACCTGTGGAGCCTAATCCCCTGGAACCTCTTTCTACAGTATGACTGGAAAATTTATCATGTAGGCTGGGTATTATTAGTAATTGTGCTATTCTATCTCCTGTTGAAATTACTGATATACCCTTTGGAGAACTGGCTATAATTTTTATTTCACCTTCATAATCGGGATCAATTACCCCAGGACTTATCATAAGTCCTTTTTGAGTAGAAGAACTGTGATCTAACAATCAGCCTACTGTTCCTTTTGGAAGAGGTTTTTACCCGTGTGGGAATGATTTGAACTCCCATCTCTGGAGTTAGCACTGATCTGGTGGAGGCACAGATGTCCAACCCTGCACTCCCTCTCATTTGTCTGATGAGGGATCTGATGGACAATGTGTCCTGGGCACTACCCTGGTGGGGTTGCTGGGTTCCTCCAGTGCTCTGTATATTTGTGGTTTTGGGCCCCAGAGCATTGGGTCCCCCTGTCCATTTTTTGGCAATGGAGCCCGATGCCTTTCTCAATGATATCATGGGTAAACACCTGGTCCTTGTTCGTTTTTTGATAATGGAGTACCCTCTATGGTGGTTTGAGAATGGCATTCATTAGTCCAATGTCTCCCTCTACAGCATCGTGGGCAAATACCCAGTATTCTACTCCTTTGATACCTAGTTTTGTTAAACCCGCCTACTATGGGGCAATTCCTTTTAAAATGTCCTGTTTGTTCACAATTGTAGCATGTTCTTTGCCTGGCATCTAAACCCTGTTTTACTGCAGCTGCCACAATTTGCCCTTGTTCATTAATGTCTCTGGCATCTAAAGCCTGTTTTCCTGCAGCTGCCACGACTTGCTCTTGTTCATTAATGTCTCTACATAATTTAATATATGTGTTTAAATCTTCATGTGTCCATGGTCTAATGATTTCTCTGCACCAACGATTCACTTGGTCATAAGCCAGTTGTTTTATTAATGGCATTGCTTGTTCTGTATTCCCAAAAACTCTAGTAGCTGTTTGAATAAGACTATCTACAAATTCAGGGTAAGATTCATTAGCTCCTTGTATTATCTTAGATAATTGACCTTGTAAACCTCCATGTCCTTGTAAAGTCTTCCATGCCCTAACCACCTCTACAGCAATTTGTGTGTATACGCCAGGATCATATCCAATTTGTTGCTGCTGATCCTCATAAGGTCCCTTTCCTAACAACATATCTAGATTTCTCTGAGGATAACCAGCTGCTGCATTTCGCCTAGCTGTCTCCTTGTAAAATTCCTCATTGGCAACCTTCCATAACAGGTATTGACCACCATTTAGCACAGCTTTACACATATTAGCCCAATCTGCTGGCGTCATGTTTAAGTTGTTAATGGATTCGACCAAGCTTACAGTGAAGGGTGCTTGAGGACCATAAGTTGTTACAGCCTCTTTTAGCTGCTTCACTATTTTGAAATTTAAAGCATGGTGAATTCGCTGCCCTCCTACCTCAAATACAGTGCATGTTAACACTTGAGATCCTGTCTCAGGGTCCCAACTATCAACTGCGGGGGTTGGGGGCCCCAGCATATGGAGGTGGCCTTGTTAGTTGGACATTTATGTCCTCTGGTGATAGAAAGGTGTTAGTAGCAGTCTCCTGTAGAGGTGGCGCTGTTGGTTGGACACTTACGCCCTCTGGTGATAGAAAGTTGTTAGTAGCAGTCTCCTTTTGTAACTTTCCCCCTGATGGCTTTTTCTGCTCTAAGCTTTCTTCCTCTATCTTTGTCTGAACTGAAGGCTTTGGACTAAGCAAACCAGATACCAATGCCCACAATGTCAATGTTCCAACTGGCAGAGTTCCTGGGCTTTTCTTTTTAAATCTTCACCATGATGGTTCCATTGTGATATATTTAACAACTCCTCCTTAAAAAGCCATGGGCTACATTTTTGTATTGTATCAACATATGCCCTGACTGTTATTGATTTTACTGAAATGCCTCCTTCCTCTAACAATTTACTTAACACTCTTTCGTTTTTTTTTTTTTTTTACTAATTTCTGATCCCATATTTCTACTATAATACAACCCAACAAGATGACGCCAAACAAAACCAAGACAGAATGAAATAAAAATGGAACAATAAAAAATCATTATAGCCTTTCTATCCTCCTGAAATGTGCATCCGTCCTTTCTCCCTATCTGTTCCTCAGACATAAATAGTTTTTCCTCAGATGTGAGCAGTTTTTCTTCTGTCTCACTCATCTCCAGGGACAGGCAACTTAAAACAAAAGGGAAGAAAAACAAAAGAGGAATCTTAAAATGGCTACCCATCCTCTCGCCCTACCCTCAGTCGCTCCCCGTGCGAGCCACCAAATGCCGCACTCTGGCTGGGCACAATTCAGGAGCCACTTGTCAAAAGAAACGAACTTTATTTTTAGAACCACACACGCCAAACAAAACAGCTCCTCAGGAAAAACCCTCAGAGCGCAACTGCCACTACCAGCTTCCCCCAATCTTTGTCTTCACGGGCACTGGGATGAAGATAAAAATTCTGGCAATGATGGCTAAAAAAAAATTATGTAACATTCCAGCAGGCACTAAAAAAAAGCAATTTTCTAAAAAAATTTACATTATCCTGAACGGAATTATTAAATATAATGAAAAGGAAAGGTAAACGTAAACAAACAGATCTGTTAACCTCCTTTTTTGTTCACATATTAAAACAATCCTCAACAGCTCTTTACCCAATTTAAATTACACAATTTAAATCACGTGAATAAAAAAAAATATTTGGATCTATTTTTTCATGAGTGCTCCTCATATATATGCACTTATGCACATACAGACATACAACACAAAACACTAGTGTGCACACATAACATACACACATAAGACAATAGTAAAGGTCTTGTAGCTTTACACAGGTGAAATCTCCATTGCAATGTTTAAAAACTCCACTGTCAAAAAATAGAACTGATCAGAAAATCATTAACCTAGGTCTGTATGAGCTCAAAAAATAAAATAAAACTTCATGATGTGGGAAAAGGCAATAATAAAATAGATATTGAAAAAAGCATCCTGGTTACCACCTGGGTTTGACTCTTTTATTGATATCTCATCCTTCTTCCTGCAACTTGCATATGGGTCTGAAGGTATTCCCACAAGTAAGCCCCAAGGTTTCTTACATTTGAAATAGGCCTTAATGGTGTTCATTATTCATTAGCCTCCAGGTGTGGGAGATTCACAGTCACAGATGTAAGAATAGCCAAACTGGAGTTCTGAATAACAGCTGTTATGGATTTGAGCCAAATCATCTTCTTTTTGGTCTGTAGAAATCGATTTAGTTAATCTATCTGGATTCCAAATTGGCTGCTGTTCTCCCTGTGGAAACACACAAACTGAACCCTGACTCCAGGCAATCACTGGGTCAGGACCTTTCCATTGTCCTGTTAGAATATCCTTCCAAAGTACCTTGGGCTTATGTACATTTTTGGACACATGTGCCTTTCCACAGCAGTAATTCCTGATGAATCCAAATTTTAAAAGTTTAGAGTAAAAAGGGTTATTTTAAGTTTATCTTTGGGGGATGTATTCCCCTTTCCAATTCCCTCTTTTTGCTTTAATAAGTACATTTTAATAGTTTGAGGAGCTCTTTCAACTATGCCTTGTCCCTGTGGATTGTGTGGGATTCCTGTTATATGAGTAATGCCAAATGATGAGCAAAATTTTTTAAAAGAGGTAGAAGTATAACTGGGAGCATTACTTGTTTTAACTGTTTTGGAATGCCCACAGTGGCAAATTTTGTAAGCAATGAGCTATAATATTTTTAGTTTTTTCTTTGGCATGAAGGGAGCCTATCAAAAATCTGGAAGAAGTATCAACTCTAACATGCAAATATTTTAATTTTCCAAATTCTGATAAGTGTGTGATGTCCATCTGCCAAATATAGTTAGGTATCAGTCCTCTAGGATTCACTCCAGATTAACTTGTGGTAGAAAGGTCACACAATTTTGACATTGTTTAATTATTTGTCTAGCTTGTTCCTTAGTTATTTTAAAATACTTTTGTAAAGTATTAGCATTGACATGGAACCTTTTTATGAAAATTTGTAGCTTCTTCTAGTGTAGAGAAAATATGTATATCATGTGTAGTTTTATCTGCTAAATCATTTCCCAAACTAAGGGCTCCAGGCAATCCTATATGTGCCATGATATGTCCTATAAAGAATGGATATTTTCTGTCCCAGATTAGACTTTGTATAGTACAAAACAAAGAGAAAACAGTAGAGGAAGGAGAAATCCTAACAGCATCTTCAAAGGATACTATAGCATTAACTATATACTAACTATCAGAAAATAAATTAAATACAGAATTTTTAAACATCACAAAAGCTTGTAATACTGCATTAAGCTCTACCTTTTGAGCTGATTGTTTGGGTACTAAAAATATAAAACTTGGATCAGGGGTAACTTCTGCTGCTATACCATTATTTGTCCCATCAGTGAATGTATTTGGAGCATTCATGATAGGTGTTTTTCTTGTCATTTTTGGAAAAACTACAGGATGCAAAGACCAAAATGACAATAAAGGACTAGATGGTAAGTGGTTTCAAATGAAACATTATATTTACACATGATTATTGCCCAAGTATTTAACTCATTAGCTGACTCATCTATTTGATCCATTGTATATGGAGTAATAATTTTATTGGGAGAAATTCCAAGCACTCCCTATGCTGCTTTTATCCCTTTTAGTATTAATTGCCCTATAGCCTCAGCATACCTAGTAAGAATAGTGTTAGGAGAATAAGATAAATGTATCCACAATAATAGACCTTCATGCCAAAATACTCGTGTAGGAATATTTTTTGTTGGCTGTGCAATAAATAATAAAGGTAAGCTTATATCAATTCTATCCAAATGCATATTTTCCATATGTGTTTCAATGATTTTTAATGCCTTTCTTGCTTCAGGCGTTAACATTCGGGGTGAATTTGGATCTGATGGAACTTTTAGGATATGAAATAAAGGTAACCTAACTCTCTTTTTGGTATGCCTAGATAAGGCCTTATCCAATTTATGTCTCCTAATAACTTTTGAAAGTCATTAAGTGATTTGAGTTGATTTACTCATATTTGAATTTTTGGTGGACCGACCATGGTCGAGGATAATAGAACTCCTAGGTAATTAATTGGAAAATTTAATTGTACTTTATCTATTGTTATCTCTAGATTATAATTTTTAATATGTTTGTAAGTGTGGCATACATTCTAGCAATGTGTTTTTATCTTTGTGTGCTAATAATACATCATCCCTATACTGAAATATTCAGCACTTGTATTTTTATATGCATATATAGAATCCTACCTGGTATCACACAGACATTCTTGTGAGGTCGCTGTCTTTGGCAGATACAAATTGTGAGAAGGGATCCCTCCCCCTAAACGCTGATGGAACTGAAAATTCAACCTATGGGTGAGCTTCCTAGTTGAACAACATTATACATAAAACCATGTTCAATAAAATGAATATTTTTGGATCTGTGGATGATATATATATGATATATATATATATATATATATCCCATGAAGAATTTCGATTCGAATATATATTGCTACTTTTTATGTGTATATATACACATAAAATATATAAGTGAGCAAAAAATCATCAGGTCCTTTGGCAGATAAAGTGAGATAAAATATTTGAAAATGCTGAAGCATCCACGAGAATGCCTTATCACTTTAGTGGCTGGAATGTAGTACTAAGGAAGAAAGCTTTAAATATGAAGGTGTATTAAGGCATTTTAACCACTCATAGACATTTTAACACTCAAAGGACTTTTCTATAGGGAAAAGAAACACAACTGAGCTTAATTTTTTATACATATTGAGTGAACAGTATTCAGAATACTAACTTTTCTCAATGATAAATTTAATGTATTAAAATTTCTTAAACAAGTTACAACACAATTAAAAATAAGTTTTATGAGAGAACATTATAAAAATATACACCAACAAATTGGATAAAATGGATAAGTTAGTAAAAATATAAAATTACCAATATTAAATTACAACACTAAATAGAAAATCCAAATAGATCTATACTTGGTTAAGTAGTTAAAAAATCAATTAAAAGTTTCCCAACAAAGAAAAACCCCACAACTGATGACTTCATTACTGGATCCTATGAAATATTTAAATAGTAACTAATGCTGATCCTCAAACTTTTCCAAGAAATTCAAGAGAAGGAGCCACTTTCTAGTTAATTCTATGAGTCTTCAATTACACTGATATGCACACCAGACAGACACTGTGAGGAAGGAAAACTATAGACTCATGTCCCTTAGGCATAATGATGCAAAACTTCTCCATTAAACACTGGCCAACTAAATTTAGTAGCATATTAAAATAATGATACACCATGACCATCTATGACTTATTTCTGGAAGGCAAGGACGGTTCAATTTATAAAAATTAGCCAGTGTAATTTTAGGGTTGTTCTTCTGCCTCTGCTTTTTTTTATTTGTCCAAACCAAGAAACCTGAAGTACCATGACTATCTGTGACTCAAACAGCCTCATGTTTTCCCCTGAAATTTTAGATACAATTTGGAAACTTGAACATCCCCAAGCACTAATGACACTGCTTAGGTTTTTGCCACAAAAACACTGGAAGATTCACTATGTTGCTCAATATGTTCAATTCTCATATCAATTCCATAACTTGACACCTTTTATTGTGGACATAGCTAGATAGACCATCTCTTTTCTCACTGCTCATCATGAAGATCACTGTGACACTTCTGTGTGAAAGTTGCCTTAAGAAATGCTTTGGACTGAGTACTGTGGCATTTAGTGGCTCCTTATTTTTAGTCTTTATTGGCCCTATCTCATCTAAGTTTTGGGACAGTCTGTTGTTGGGAGTGGCGAATGAATTATGGGTCTTTGAACTGCCCAGAGACAGAGGCTGAAAACTCCCTTGGGAATCTCTTCATACAAAGGCATCAAGAAAACCGTGTACAGTGACACACCTGTTCAAAGAGAAATTCCCCGGTTCCCATGAAGTTTATCAGTTCAGGGAGTTTATCGGTTCAGGCACCAGCACGCTGTGGTGGAGAACTGTGGGGACAAGCTAATGAGTGTGTAATTGGGCTGTTCAAACTTTTGACCTCAGTTCTGTTTTAATGTAAAACCCTCTATAATAAAAGTGCAGAGCCTGCTCATTGTTAGTCCTCCATCAGAGGTCACCTGAACCACTGGGTCCTGCTATTCTCTACTTTTGTGTTTGTTGTCTTTTCTAATCCCCTGATGAGTCTGGTTTGGGAAACTGAGTAAACATCCTGCTTGTAGTGACAATCTCTTCTTGGAAATTCCCTGCCATCACTCTTGCAGTGACCCGAGCTGTGGATTTTGTCAAACAAAACATCAATATCATCATATTAACAAAACGAAAGGAAAAAAAAAAACACATATGATAGTCTCAATAGATGTGGGAAAAAAACATTTGACAAAATTCAACATACTTTCATGATAAAAATATTTAATCAAGTAGGAATAAATAGAAAGTACCTCAACATAATAAAAGCCATACATGGAAACTCACAGAAAGCATTATAGTTTATGGTGAAAGATTGAAATCTTTCCTCCCAGATCAAGAACAAGGCACTTTCACCACCTCTGTTCAACACAGTCTGAAAAGTTTTATCCAGAGTAATTAAGAAATAAACGTAAATAAAAAAAAAAAAAAACAAGATTGACAGAATGAAAAGATAAGCCACATGATGTGAGAAAATATTTGCAAATCATATATGGTAAGAGAGTAATATCTATATTATATAGAAAGCTTGTATATTAAGAAACAAAAACAGCAATAACAATTCAAACTAAACAAAACCCAATTAAAAAGTCAAACTAAAAAGCAAAATGTGAAGAGAGAGCCTAAAAATAGGAGAAAATCTTTATCACAATGTACCTCAGAGAGAGCATTAATCTCTAGGATATATAAAGAACTCAAAAACTCAACATCAAAACAAACAAACAAACAAATAACCCAATTAATAAATAGGCTAAGGAACTGGATACCTTATAGAAGAAAAAATATAATCTATCAACAAATATATGTAAAAAAGTTTAATATCTCCAGCAATTAGAGAAATGCAAATCAAAATTACTCTAACATTTCATCTTGCTCTAGTCAATATGGCAGTTATCAAGAATACAAGCACCAATAAATGTTGGTGAGGATATAGGGGAAAGGTACACTCATACATTGCTGGTAGGACTGCAAACTGGTGCAACCATTATAGGAAACAGTATGGAGATTTTCCAGAAAACTTGGAATGGGACCACTATTTGACTCAGCTATCCCACTCCTTGAATTATACCCATAGGAGTTAAAATCAACATACTACAGTGATGCAACCACATCAATGTTTATAGAACCTCATTTCATAGTAGCCAGATTGTGAAACCAACCTAGATGTACTTCAACAGATGAATAGATAAAGAAACTGTAGTATATATACACAATGAAATATTACTCAGTTTTAAGGAAGAATGAAATTATGCTATGTGTGGGTAAATGGATGGAGCTGGGAATATAATACAAAGTGAAATAAGTCAATCCCAAAGAAACAAAGTCCACATGTTTTTTCTGCTAGGTGGATTTTAATTCACAATGGCAGGGGGTGCCTGGGGAACAATAGAAGTACTTTGGAGTAGACAGAGGTGAGTGAAAGGAGAGGAGGGGTATGGGAATAGGAAGGATAGTATAATGAATGGAATTTTATTCCACCTTAAAAAGAAACAAAATTCTGACATATGCTATTATAGAAATGAAGCTTGAGGACATTATGGAAAGTGAAAAGAATCGTCCCTAAGAGACAGATACTGTATAATTCCACTCTGTGAGAATTAAAGAGGTCAGAAACAGAGATAGAAAGTAGGACTGGTAGTTGTCAGCTACTAGAGGAGAGGGAACATGGGCATTATACTAGAATGGGTATAGAGTTTGGTTTTGCAAGTTGGAACAAGTTCTGTGATGGATGGTGGTGATGTTTGCACATTATGAATTCATTTAAGACAAATACACTGTACACTTAAAATGGTTAAAGTGGTAAATTTTGTGCTATTCATATTTTACCAGTTTAAAAGGTTAAAAAATAAAAGACTTGTGAAAAAGAAAATTTAATATAATTATTGAAAAAGAACTACAACTAAATAAATATAAATACTTGAACCTAGACTTTTTGGTTTCTTCCTATCTTGTTTTAAATAATATTGAGTAATTGAATTGTTTAGTGTTTCTGTTTCCCAGATTCTATTTTAGGCATTGTAGGAAATACACAAATGAACTGTTGTTTACTTTCTTCCCTGAAAGTATTAGTATACTTTAGTAAGTTAGTGTGTTTTTTTTTTATTTTTTAAATACACAACAGTGCAATGCATTACAATCTTATTACACATATAAAGCACAATTTTTCATATCTTTGTATACAAAGTATGTTCATGCCAACTTATAACATTACCTATGTACTCTTTTTGTTGCATTACAATTAATACACAGTATAATAATACACATGTATACCAAATTTTTCATATCTTTGTATATAAGGTATGTTGGTCCCAAATTCAAATCTTCATACAGAGACTAACCCACAAAATTAAAATTATCTTATATTAGACAAGGTGCCAAAAACATGCTCTGGAGAAAAGATAGCACCTTCAACTAATGGTGCTGGGAAAACTGGAAATCCATATGCAACAAAATGAAATTGAACCCCTATCTCTCACCTTGCACAAAAGTTAACTCAAAATGGATCAAGCACCTAGGAATTAAACCAGAGACCCTGCGCCTAATAGAAGAAAAAGTAGGCCCTAATCCCCATCATGGGGGATTAGGCCCCAACTTCCTTGATAAAACTCCTTTGGCACAAGATTTAAAATCAAGAATCAACAAATGGGATGGATTAAAAAAAAGTTTTTTTTTTTTCTCAGCAAAAAAAAAAATAATCTGTGAGGTGAACAGGAAGCCTACATCCTGGGAGCAAATTCTTACCCCTCACACATCAGATAGTTGTGTTTTTATATTATTAAAATTATCAATAAAAGTATAATTTATAACATTTATGAGAATAATTGCTCATTTAGTCATATCTACATAAAAATTGTCACATCGGTAACAATGGTGACAAGTCATGACAAGTAATATCAAGATATCTTGATATTATTTTACTTGAACTTCTGACATAATATTTATTATAAAAATAATCTTATTTATAATCTACATTGTGTCTTTAAAAACAATCACAAATGTCATGTAAGTCCTCATAGCAAGGCAAAAAAAGTAAAAAATCATCAAGTTAATTTGCTTTAAATCTCTCTCCCTGTTCAGTACTGTTTTTCTCCTTCCCAGCCAGGCCTGGTATCTGGCAAAATGCTCCTCCCCTATTCCTTGCCTTTGTTTCTCAATAAACTTGATCAGATCATTTATTTTTCCCTTAAGGAAATAAATGCATATACTATAGAAAATACTCTATAATAAGTTCTTGGTAATTTTCGTGTGTAATGGATTAATACTTTAAGAAAACGAAGGGATTTCTACATAAATCAACAGATGAGGAAGATATTTGGGGAAGATATCAGGATTGTTTTCACAACCTAAAACCAAATCATTTATGCATTTTTTGGGATGTGCAAGCCAATGCTGCCCCTTAGGGCATGTGTCCTAAGTTCACACTGAATTGATTTTCATTTGCCTGTGTCATAGGATGAGTGGATTTTGTTGTGGGTCTGCCTATAAAACAATTCATCTTAAACTACTCAGAGTAGAACAATTTATAGAATAGCACTGAAGACAACCTAGTATCTAGTAAGAAAACAACAACAAAAAGAGAGACTTTTAACAAATCCATGTGTTATCAATACAATATTTGATATTAAGAAATTAGAAAGCATTCTTCAGTGTTTGCATGTTCACTGCTTTCCATATTATACCTCTTTATGAAATTGATTAGAACATTTCCTATCAGCCTTCCTCTGAATACATGAGAATTATTTTGAGACTGTACATAAATGCTTGGCTTGGGCTACCTTTATCAGAACTGTAAAATATTTTAAGCACTGTCAATATAATTTCATGGGACAATTAAACATCTGCATGACCTGTTGGGTGGGCAGAATAATTCTGCCCTAAGTGATGACATCTGTCCAGATGCTATAGTATATCCATTTCTCTGCTCATTAGAAATCAACTGCATATCCCAGTTACAAAGAAGGAGTTCTAGGGTCATCAGAGTCCAATACTTTGCCTGGGGAAAGTATTGGCGCCAAAGCCAGACATCTACCCTTTTAAATCTATTGAGGTATATTCTAGTGTTTTACTTGGCACTCTTTTGTGTGCTAGTAATATTAGATCAACTCACAGTAGAGGAAAAAAAGCAAAGGAAAGAAAGAGAGCATTGGAGTGTCTCCAAATTTAGAGAGAAGAATGGGTTTGATGTTTGAAATATTCCAGACACAATTTCAATGACTTTAACTTGTTGTGCTTCGTTTTTCCTTTTCATCACAAACACCTTTAATTCATTTCTTTATCCAGTGACACTGACATATGACAGCTCCCTTAATTCTCATCCTATAAACCAGTGACTGAAGGAGACACTTGAGTTGTTCAGAACCCATTTTCAAAACTTTCAGCTAGATATTCATACTGGCTACTTAAGGTCAAAGTCATGCCTCTGGATTAATGAACAATGAGTGGAACACAGAATCACAAAATTATGCAAGTTCCAAAGGCATCATAAAGTGCATGTACACACATGGGAATGGTGGGAATGGAATTCCCAGAGATGCATGTGAAGGGAAAAACCAATTGTTATCCTCTGTGTCTTGTCACATCTCTGGTTTCTTCATATAAAGATAAGTCACCTCATTTTATTCTATTTAAGAAAACAACTAGCTGCCCCAGCCAGGGATATGTTATGTAAAGGCTAAAATAGCCTCATATAGGAATTGATTTTCATTTTCTTCATCAAGCTTAAAATTATTCTTCATCATCAAAGAAAGACTGTCTCATTTCACTGAATAAAGTGACTAACAATGTAGAGCAAATGTAGCAAACAGAACCACGAAGAAAACAATTCAAGCAACATATTGGGCAAGCCATGTGTATTCGTTCCTGGACTTACAAATTCTATCATGCTTACAGTTAGCAAAAAAGCAAGTTTGTATTTCAGACAAGACTGGATTCCAAGGGAGGAGAATAATCTTTATAAACTGCTATGGTTTGGGTATGAGGTATCCACAGAGAGATCCTCTGTTATTGCAGGAATGTTCAGAGGTTAAAGAATTGATGGATTAATAACTTGAATGAACTAACTTTGTGGTAACTTCAGGAAGTTGGGGAGTTGCTGGAGAAAGTTGATCACTGGAGTTGTACTTTGGGGAATATCTTGTCCCCCTGGCTCTCCTTTGCTTTTTCTATTCTGTCTGTAGCATCCTGAACTCTCTCTTTGCTTCCTGGCTGGCATGAGCAAGCGACCCTCTTCTACCACACCCTTCCTCCATGATGTCCTTCCTCAGCTTGGGATATTTTATGGAGGTGACCAACTAGGAACTGAACCTCTAAAATCATGATGCCAAAATAAACTTTTCCTCCTCTAAGTTATTCTTGCCAGGTATTATTATTTTTTTGGCACAACAACAAAAATATAACATGTCTTTATAGTCAGCTTTCTTGCCACTTGGATCAAAAGATCAAAAATGAACAATTTTAGTGAAGGTAAAGTTTATGTGGAGTCATGATTTCACAGGACCCAGTGCATCAATGGCCAACTCCATAGCACTGGACCCAAGGCGAGATAGAATATATGGTGAAATCGTGTGGCAAAAAAAGCAGCTCAGCATATAGCAACAAGAAAGCAGAAGGAGAATTCACTTCGACACCCACAAAATATGAATCCCAATGGCATGTCCCCAGTGATCTGCTTACTCCAACCACACCCTTCTGTCTTAGAGTTACCAGCTAATTAATCCACTCAAGTGAATTAATGTGATTAGGTTAAGGCTCTGAGAATCTGATCATTTCACTTGTAAGCTTTCTTGCATTGCTCACACATGAGATTTTGGAGGATACCTTACATCTAAACCGTAACACACATAAACACAGAAGAATTTATTCATGTGATTTAATATTTATTCTACTATATGCAGAGAAACATGAAATGGTTATTACACATTTCAGTGTATTCATTATAGTTCATCTTGTACAAATATCCATAGCAGATGTATATAGTTCTCAAAAGAATGTGGGTTAAACTTTTCCTGAAATTTTGTTTTGTGATATTTGTAATGTCACAATTTTAAAGAATTTATCTGAGTTACTATAACATATTAACACTGAAACTGGGAATTGAGTGAAACCAACTATCAAGTCCAAGATTCTCACACCATTGTGCAAATCTAGGATGAATTACACTGTCTTTCAGAAGTGAAGTTTAAAGGTAATTATTTTTATTTGAGAATGCTAACATCTTGACTAAACCATACCTGGTTTTCCCATATAATTTTGGAGATTGGATTGAGTAATTTTGTACACATAGGAATGATTTTAAGTAAGTCTTAGTTACAACACCTCCCTTTCAGGGTAGGGCAGAGTAATTGGTTATATGATTACAAGTATGACCCAGAAAAAATGATGATGTGTTAGAAGTGTGCTCTTAATCCCTGTATTTTGGTTTTGTTTTAACTGGGTAACATTTAATATTACTTGATTATGATGATGTTATGAACTAATAATCTGCTTATGCTTAATCCACATATTTCTTCATAGTGCAGTCAGTTTGGCAGAATGGACATGCATGTCTAAAAACACACATTATATATAAACACAACATTCCAACATCAAAGTTTACAGTTGCCTAAAGTAGAGAATAACATTATACTGGAGTGAAAGGTAATGGTTTCCTACATAAATCTAGAGGACAAATGTCCAACTTCCACTCATGTCAACAATATTCAAATAATGACATTGCACCAACTCTCTTTGGAGTGTCAGTCCAAAAGACTTTCTCCATGTTCACTTAGGTGTACATCAAGACAAACCCATCTGTCATCCTGCTGAGCACTAAATCATGTGGAACACTTGTTCAACCAAAGCAACAGAAAAGACCCTGCCTTGTCAAGGAGGAGCAAACAAATTAAAAGCTTCATTTCTCTCTCTCTCTCTCTCTCTCTCTCTCTCTCTCTCTCTTTATTTATTTCTCCAACCAGAGTAGGCACAGATTAACAATTTAATCACACTGATTTGGGGTTGGGTGCCAGAGATCAAAACCACTTCTTTGAGTAATCCAAACATGTGCTGAGCTAAACCCCCAATTAAATTAATTTTAAAGTAAATTATATTTTGTCCTTTTTCATCCTCCCATTTTTTGTCAATTCTCCCACAATGCTATGATTTCATTGTCAGAGCAAAGGCTATTTGAGTTAACATTTTGGTAGCGTATTTTGGTCCCCATGACTCTGGGTCAAATCCACTTTAAGGGAATTGTGGTTAAACATGTGCCAATTCTCAATTGTTTTGGTTCCTAAAGATGTGACATCCTCTCTGTCTCTATCTGCTCATTTTCTCAATGCTAAAGGCAGACTTCTCACAAGCATCCAAAGTCTATTTTGACTTCTCTTAAATGTGTATTTTCTCTTTCATTATTCACTCTGTTGGAGGAATGCCTTGCAGGGATTATTCTGTTCTGTCTTTTATCTCTTCTTCACCTCTCCTACTATAAGTACTCCAGAAATTCCATAAAATATTCTTTTGCCTGCTCACCTCTGTCCACTCCCTGGCAGTATTTGAGATTCTACTTGACCTATTAGGTCCCCAGAACTCAGAGGCTGCTGTTCTTACCTACATTTCATTGTTCCTTTAATATAAGAGAACACATATGTATTTTTTTGAAACTTTCTCAGGCTACATTTTTGCAGTGAATTTGCACATCATTTCAATCAGAGAGCTTCCTGTCTCAAGAAGTTTTTAGTAAATATATATTTAAGTGGTAATGCTCTTGGTATAAAATACTACTTCAGGCTAAAATAATTCAGATCTGGAGGTATGTTTGACTTCAAGACATAACGATTCTACCCAGTGCCAGAAGAACAATAGCACTGCAAATCCCTGCTCCCTAGTTCCTTTATGAATCAGAGTTGAATGCATAGATTACATTTTGCTGTTTTTTGCACTATAGACTTTTCCATTTAAAACAAATTTTGTTTCCTTTTCTCTGAGGTTGGCATTTTTGACAGAATTCTACATTAAAAACTGTGAGCTCTGTGGACAAAGATTACATCTTATGTTAAAATATGCTTGTCATTTGACATCCTTTTGGCTTAAGTGGTGGTATATCTAGGGGAAGTTTAGTTTTAGAGAAGTGCCTTAAAATGATTTTGACAACAGGAAAATGGTGACAAACATATAACAAAGAAATTTTCCCCAAAATATTAGTGTATTTCAGCTCTTGTCTACAGGGATAAAAAATTTGGAGTATTAGGATTCTACTGGTTCTGTTGGACCCCTCTGCAGATTTAAATTAGGATGATACTGGCACAGAGTTTTAAAACTGTTCTATTGAATCTGAGAGTTATTTCAGTGACATGGTAGATAGATCCCTTAACAGAAAAGGTTAGTTCTGGAAATCTTTTGACTCTTGAAAATTAAAAAAAAAAGTTTGTTTAAGTTTAATCTTATACCTTCTGAAAATATCTCTTCCTTTCCAAAGTAGATGAAAATTTTCTTTCAGGGTAGAGATATTCACAGATGTATCTGTGAGCCAGAGCCATCCTGTGGCTTACCAAGTGTGGAGAAAAATTGCTGTGAAAATTTTCTGATATCAATGAGCCCACACTAAATAAATATGAGTCCTTTTTTTTCCATTGCTGT
Organism: Marmota monax; assembly: GCF_021218885.2. Taxonomy (NCBI): domain Eukaryota; kingdom Metazoa; phylum Chordata; class Mammalia; order Rodentia; family Sciuridae; genus Marmota; species Marmota monax. The sequence continues at coordinate 174,779 of NW_026692020.1, read as the reverse complement.
TCTTCAATTACTAGTAGAAGTCTCAGATTTTACTCAAGTATTTGGGAAGCTATGTAATGATGCCAGTAGCTGAGTATGGATGTTCTTCTGACAGGTTTTTAAATTTATATCTTTCACCATGATAAATTAAGTTTCTTTAATCTTTGTCTCTGTTTGTCTAAATGGGAATGGACATTTGAGAGGCAATGATTGTTCTGTTCAAATGGATGCAGTGTGATTACTTGACCAGCTCCATAGAGAGAATTCAAGTATTGGATAGGATCATTTCTAGGTTATCATCAAAACATGATATCTGTTATATAATTGAGGCCACAAGGTTGTCAATATCAAACACATCCAATGCTTCCTTAAATTTGCAGCCTGAAACCAAAGCGAGAATTTTAAGTCACAAAGACATCACTGATAGCACGTGGGAAATTTTCAAAGCTATGCCAGGGGATTTAAGGAGCATTTCTTCCATTAATCTTGCTGAAAGTCTCATGACTAAATCCCTATGCATTGCTTTTAAGATCTGCTAAAAAATGTCTCAGCATACAAAGTATGGACAAGTTATTCATTATGGCTTTTACTTTACAGCATTCTGAAACTGTTTCTAAGTAATTTAGCACCGACTTTCCTCTTCTATAAAAGATCAGAAAATACTTTCTACCTAAATGAAAGATTTGCTTTTTGATAACATGAACTTTTACGAAGAATGAAAACTAGTTTTTTCCACTGAGCTGGGCTGAAAAGGAAAACAGTAATAAAGTTAAATAAATTATAGCTGTCCTATTGATTTTCTTAAACTCAAAAAGGATACAAGCTTAGAACTTTTTATTGCTCAGAACTGATTACATAGATATGAGTGTGGTTGTTGAATATACTATATTTATTTCCTAATTATATATAAAATATACTTTACTCATAATTATCAGGCTTTCTTCTACATGCTAGAAATACTTAGATAATCAAAATAGGGAGTAGTTAATGGTCTAGATGAGGATATAGAAACAGAAAATTAGTAGAAAAATATAACAGGGTAGAGGAAGCCTGGGGTGGGAAAAGATTGGAGGTACACAGAGAATCATCAGTAATTTTGGATGATAGAGTGGGTAGCTGGGTTTTGGGATATAAAGATAAAAAGGTTACAAATTCAGATAGTGAGGGCTTTGTAATGCAATGGTAATTTGCAATTACTTTTGTAAAAATCATATAGCCAAATCAAGAGTTGAGAGAGATAATCAGGGTGGTCTCATGAATGAAGGGTTGGCGTGAATAGACAAAGAAGTCAGGCAGGTTAACAAGGAGGCTGTTTTCAAGAGCATGTTAAGAAAGTATGCAAATCTAAAAAACATTGAAATTTCCAATGATAATGCAGTGAAAAAAATAGAGGAACTGATTGTGTCTGGGCTAGGGAGAAAGAGGGGTTGCTAATAACTTAGGTTTTTAGATATATTGAGATAAAATAGAAAAAGAAATGGAAAAGACAGCACCAAATTGAGGCAGAAGATAATGATTTCTGTTTTAGTTATGAGAAGTTAGAGCTCTCTGAGGTTTGTGAGTAATTGCTGAATAAGTTTTGGGACTGTAGGTTAAGATTTTGAGACATTAGCTCATAAACTATGGGGTTGACAAGCTCATTTGGAGTGGGGAAAAAGACTGAAAGTGACAGGAAGATTGATCGATTGATCAGCGAATCTTGTAGGAGGCTGAGGTTAGAAAAGCAGTCAGAAAAGGAGATGGAGAAAAATGGCCATAGAGATAGGAAGTGGACCAGGAAAGGGTATTACTATTAAAGCTGTGGGGCAAAATGCTTGAGGAGGATGAGGTCAATAGTTTGGGTTATTATGACATCATTGGTATGCTTATAGAAAGAAATTTCAAGAGTGATGGGGACAAGAGCTTTAGGGGATTTAATAGCTATCATAGGTATAAATGATGAGAGTTATAAGGAGACAGGTAGCTGACCCCTGATGTTTTCATACAGAATGAAGGGAACACCTGGGGTAATGTCTTAGAAAGGTACAGATTGAAAAACACTTTGGAAAGGAAGAAAGATCTGAGAATGTTTTGGGGATCCCTCAGAGAGTCAAGAGGAGAGAGAAAAATGCTTGAGGAGAGAATATTGATATTTCAGTTGTTTGAAGCTTTAAGAAATTGTTTAATATTCTTACTCATGCCATAAATTCATACATAGTATGATTTAGGTAATAGTTGCTACTCAGAATGCAGTGTTCAATCAGGAGAGCTAGGTTTTGCTTTGGAAATTATCCCTGTTCCCCAAAACAATGTTTTCCTAAAGCTTCTTTCTTCTACAGTCATGTTTGTTGTGGAATGGCAGGGACATTTATCACAGGATCCAGAGTGACAGAGTTTTCATCTTAGCAAGTGTTTCTATAATCACCATTGTAAGAAAAAGGGGAGTTGCCAATCACGTAATGTTCCTCTCACCTTCCTCATGGAAGTGACATGTCACTCCTGCCCACATTTCATTGGCCAAGCTATTTACATAGCTACCTGACTCCAAGCAATCATGGAAGGGCAATCCTACCAGGTTTGGAAGAAGAACCAGAAATTTTGTGAATGTTTGCAGTGATTGAAACATTACCTGAGAAGCTTAAACAAAATCTACAGAATTCAGAGGATAAATGAGGGAGCAAAATGGTTGGATTAATTACATTATTTAATGCTATTGTGCTTCTTGAAATGCATGTAATATTGAAATCATCTCATAGGAACACCTGTGAAATGAAGTTCTTCATAATTGTTTCTGAATGCTTCTAATAAAATTAGAGAATTAGCCTTCTCTGATGTATTAGCTATGATTAGTTTCATCTGCATGTGACAGAGAAATAGAATATAACAGTGGCTGTAATAAGACATGGTTTATTTTTCCCTTCTGTCAAAGTCTGTATAAGAGGTTCAGGACTTCATAAACATCAAAGATCAGGTTTCCTCTACCTAGTTTCTCCATGATCTTCAATATTCAACTTATATTTTCTAGTAGACTCTAGCTGTCTCTTGTCTATACCAGGCATTGGATACCTTCTGAAGTTTAGGTGCTGCTTCTGGATATAGTTCATTGGCCAGAACATAGCTATAATAAACCCACAATGAGCTGATCTATGAAGTTTTACTCTGGGTATTCATGAGCTCAACTAGTATTTGGAAGTCTCATTTCTATCTAAGAAGCAGAGGATTGATATCCTATGACTACTCATATTACATATTTCTTCTGCCTTCTATGGAAGGTCCTTCGCTTTGAGTAAGATTTTTTCCTCCCATTTTAATAATTCTTAGCAAAGATCAGAACTGGGGAGCCCAGCCTCCACATCAACAATGATTCACTTGAAATATATATGTATTGAAAACTGGAATCAGGGTTTCTTGTCAGGGGCTAATTATTTGGTGGAAGAGAGAATGAACATCCGTATTGGTTTGGGTGCCAAAATACAATGTGTTTTCATTTTGCATTTGTGGCCACCTACTAGCTTCATCTAATTCTCAGTTATGATGGGAAATGATAGCAAGCTTTAAAAAGTTTGATCAATATTTTCAGTTAGTCATGAGTTTCACTAACAGTGCCCTGTACAACACGGGACTCCATAAGGAGTGTTTGCTCTATAGCTCAAAACAGATACTAAGCTTTGGAGAGAGATGAAGATGCTTCACATTTGCTTTACTCCTGTTTTGGGGAGCTCTAAGATGGAACAGAATTTACCACCAGAAGTAAAAATAGATAAGTGTTGTGGATCTTCAAAAGCAGGAGAGGTTGGCAGCTGCCTTTGACCCAGCATTAAGGCTGGCAGAGATTTTAGAAAAGGGTAACAGTCTTTTTACTTAATATTTTGTTTTTCCTTTTTTCTTTGTTAAAGCCTTTCAACTTCATATACCAGATGTTGGACTTATATTATTTTTGTGTTGGTAGTAGGAACACAATTTGAATTGTGGGAGAATGCATTATTCAGGCTGCAGATGAGGTAGTCTTTGCCAAACATGCATGAATTAAACATCTATTTGGCCAGGACTTCATGGAGCTCTGAGCCAGGGAAAGTAAAAAGGTGGTTGGAAAACTGTGATGATTGAGACTTCTGAGAATTTAGGTGCCCTTTGGTGAGTTTTATTGTTCAAGTTTGGATAATTGACAACAAAACAGAAAAGGATATCTAAAGCTGAGGATTTTCCATCTAATAAAGAATTGAATCAAAATCTGATCAAATCCATTAAATATAAAAAAAGTACATGAATCAATGCTTAGGATAGGAAACAGCTGTATTTTAAAATTAGTATTTCAGATCATTAGTGCCTATTACCTTTAAATTTTATATATTACCAAACCCTCTTATCTGTTAAAGAAAATTTATTTTCCTCTAATGTTTGTTTAAATTTGTACCACTATGTAATATATTAAAACTAAAACGATTATTTTCTTTTCTTAATTTCTGACAATTTTTTAAATAATTTCCTAGCCTTTTATACCAATTCATCTAGATGTTAGGTAGCTCTTTTGACAAACATAAATCAAGAAAAGATCTTATAACTTGACCCTAAACTTGATACACTATCACTTAAGTCATTTTAGAAAGAATTTTGTGTGATGTTATCCATGTCACAAAGGAACACTTGAAAATAAGATTTTATTATAGGATGCCAAAGATGTTTTTAAAGTTCAAGGACATGTAGCTTTAGCATATTTATTTATCCACAGTCTATGTTGATTTTACTTTAAGTGGATATGCATTAATAAAAGATAACTATTTTTAATGCCAAATCATATCTTTCTCCTTTATACAAAAGAGAAGTCAAGCAATCTATTATTTTAGATAGTTGTTAGTGAAGGGAAAACAGATCAGTCATATTACAATATCAGTTTGTAAAATGTCTTTTGACAAGAAATATTGCACCAGAGTTGACAGCACAGTGCGGATAGTAGATTGTAATCTCTAGTGAAGGAACTATGAATAAATTCAAACAATCCTCAAGTGATACTATATTGCAGAACCATGTCAAGCATCCTATTTGGCATCCACACTTAGCATTTCCTCTGTCGGTTTGATTCAGGTGTGTGTCCCTGCTTGCAAAAAGATGGCACAGCAAATTGCCCAAATGACTCTGGAAGGAAATACTAACAAGTAGATGGAAAATAAACAAAATGATTTATAAAATATGACATTATGCCCAGTAAAAATTTTGCTCTTTGCATGTGTTTGAGTATATGTCTGTGAGTTTCAAGGTTGTGATTGGCATTTTTTCCCATAAACCTCAAAAGAAGTCAAAAGATAATACTGATATTTCAGAAGGGTCATGAATGATAAGATACCATTATTTTGGTACAAGAATTTTCATAGATTTTTATATGAGCATGAGGAATTACTGACTCTTAATAAGAATGAACTAAATCTCCTCTCTCCTTCACTCTCTCGTTTGAATTAATTGGTTTTGCCTTGCCAGAATCACAGTGCAGGCCATAAAGAACAGAAGTGCTTGGCATGTACCATGTTTTCTCCACTGCATTAATTGAACTGTAAATGAGATTTCGGTCAATAACATATTACATGCTGCCCAGAGAACACAAAGAGAAGCACAAGAGAGATTCAAATGCTTAATAATGTGAGGAATATGACCACGACTTAGAGCCTCTTCCATAAATCAATGCAGATGATGAACAGTACATATTCCTTGTTGGTCTGTTCTTTTTTTTTTAATTCTCTGATGCAGCCAAAAGTAAATTTGAAGATCTTCAGGTGCTTTTCTTCCTCCAAACAGAGTTGAAGCTCTCCAACACTGCTCTTGGCATATTTCAACATGATTTCAAAATCCCTATCAATATTCCTTTCAATATCCTGTCTTCTCATTTCTTTGACTTCCTCTCTTGTCCAACAATCTCTTTCATCCTATCACACTCAGGAGTTTACACTAGGTCTGGCCACTTCCCATGAGTGTGACTCTTCCATTATTTCAATTGTAAGTATTTCATTCTTACAGTATCACTATTTTGACAGCTCATTTCCACTGGAGTCTTTCTTCAATAGTCTTCTTTTCTACCACCAGGATTTTATATAGATAGATTTTAATTTGATTTCATTCTATTATGTCCTCATTTTCCTCTTTCTAGTTTAAATCCCATGACCAGTCTTAATCACTTCTTCTGCACATCGGATCTACTTTGTTGGACTACTCTCATTTTCTCTTACTCAATCAGGAAAACCTCACCTCAATATTGGTGAAATCCTACTCTCTGCTTATATTGTGGCATCACCTGCTACCTGACATTAATTAATGTGTCTGGGGAGAAAGACACAACTTGGCTGACAAATCCCACTTGAAATTCTTCACATGAACAAAAGTGGAAATATGGAATTAGGAGTCACCCTGTACATCTCTCATCCTTTCCCCGTTCAGTTCTCCTAGGTGGCAACTGCCTCCCTTGTCATCTTCTCCAACCCTAAACACCTCTTCAATTTCTTTTTTAATAGAGACCATATCTAACTTAATTGACAAAATCACTCTCCATCAGTACTGTACCCTCTTGTTGCTAAACCTGATGGTCATTTCTCATTAACATAATTGGAAGCTTTCTTCTTCTTGAAACACTTTCTTCACTTGGCTTCTAGGATGCCACATTCCTCACTGACCACTCCTCCTCAATCCTCTTGATGAATAACTGCTCCTCTCCTCTGAGCCTTTTACTGTTGGAAGTCGCAGGGCTCAGGGCAGGGACCTCCTTCTCCTTCCTCCTTTCATTCCTTTATTGATGTCATTTAGTCTCATGGCTATAAACACCAATTCACACTGGGCTTAGGAGTCCTACATTTGCTATTGTAGTCTAGATGATTCCCAGTACCCCAGGCTTGGTGTGTATTTGAGTCTGATTGCTTACCTTGGATTATTCTCTTGAACTTATGACAGGTTTGCCAAATTTACTCTATTAAAACCCAGACATTCGATTGACTGCTCATCCTCCCAGCCAGACAAAAATGTTCTTATCCCTGTATACCCCATTTTAATGAACAGAAAATCATCCTTTTAGTTTTTTATGTCAAAAAATTCATAGTCATTCTTAAATCTTGTTTTGCTATCATATCCCTAGATCTCACCTTTGTGCTAATACTGTCAGTTCTACCTTCCAAATATATCCAGAAAACATCACTTATTCCTATAGCTACAACTTTCATACCGGTCTATTATGCTCTAATATCTTGTCCGTATTGTGGCAATAACCTTCTAACATCTATGCCAAGCCAGTCTGGTCTAAGTTCACCACAGTTGCCAGAAAAAACCTGCAAAAAAATCATGGTTTATAATATGTTGTTTCCCTTATCAATTAGAGAGAGTCTTCCTAATTAGATCATACTAAAAGCCAAAGATGTTTTTATGTCTGATAGATTCAACCCAATATGCCTTCCATTTCTTCTCTGCCTCATCTCCTACCTCTCTCTCCCTCACTCATACTATTCTAGCCATACCAGCTGACTTGCTGATCCTGTAACAAATGGGCCTGTACCTGCCTCTCACTCCTCCTCCTGCTGAGAAAATCTCTATTCTCTCACCTCTTGTAGATTTTTTTTCTCATAGGTCATGTCTCAATGATAGCTGAGAAAATTGGAGACTTCTTCCAACACTTCTGACTTTCTGTTATACTGTTTTTCTCTAAAACACTTGTATCTCCTAATATATATATATATATATATATATATATATATATATGCACATACAGATACACACATTTATTAAAATTTTAATATTTGTTCAGTTCTCATTAGAATTTAAGTCTATGAGGGTTGATATTTTGTTTTTGGTGTATTAGTTAGTTTTCTCTACTCTAGACCAAGACCTGGTATATAGCAAGTGTCAAAAATATGTTGATTGAATTAAACATTTAATGCATTAGTGGGCTTACTGCTTACATCTGTTTGCATATTTTCTGGAGAAAAATGAGAGTGTAAGTATTATAGCATTTCTGGAAAAAAAGGCTTTCTAGGTCTACAGCACCCAAATATATATATATATATATATATATATATATATATATATATATATATATATATAGTAAATTTTTTATGGTTAAAAAAACTGCTGGGGTGTCTGTATTTTTATAAAAAGAATGGTTGTGCTCTGTTGAAGTCAGTTTTATTGTTGCTTTTGTTTCTGCAAACTTTTTATATAGCAATATTTCCAGTCAGAAACCTGCTAACAAATAATATCTCTTTAGTTGAACTCCCTTGCCTTCTCCAAGGAAGAATTGAATGCCCAAGTTCTTGCTTGGCAGCTCTGGGACTAGGATGGAGGACTCTTTTGTGTTTACTTTTAGATGCTTTGAATGTAACTACTCTATCAAATGTAGGGACAGATTAGACCTGTTCATCAAGAAATTCTAAAGGTAGGCACAGAAAATCAATTCTTCATGTGTGATTAGGTGAAGGTAGTATGTCTATCTGGAGGGGTGATATTATTCGGATACATCATCACAGTAGTAACAGAGTAAGTCTCTTTTTATTAACCAAGCTATATAGAACTTATGAAACACGGCGACTATAGTTCCTTAAATCATCTGCCTCTCTGTGACACTTTTCTTATAATTTATTCTCTTGTTCACAGAATTTTCCTCATTAGCCTAGTTATTCTCTTCACCTTCTAGACTATTCTTACTTATGTACTTTGATTCAGAATCAGTCTCTTACTCTCTGAAGTATATATATATATATATATATATATATATATATATATATATATATATATACACACACACACACACACACACACACACAATCTTAAAAGGTCTTGATGTACATGGTACCATTGGTTGGAGGAGTTTGGGTATGTTGGACTAATTTTCAGATGTATAAAAGATGTTCTGGTTAGGTATTGATTTCTTACAAATGATCTGTTTTGGTCAGTTTTCTGTTACTATAATAAACATCTGAGATAATTAAATTAGAAAGAGAGGAGATTTATTTTCGATCACAGTTTTAGAGGTTTTAGTCCATAATTGGTTGGTGCCATTGTTTTGGTCCTGTAAGGCCCATCATGGCTGGAATGAATGGCAGAGAAAGGTGACCACCTCATAGCTGGAAAGTAAAAAAAGAGAAAGTAGAAGGCCAGAGGCACAATATCCACCTTAAGGGCATGCCTCCAGGGACCTGAATACTTCCTATTAGTTTCCACCTCTTAAAAGTCCCACACCTCTCAATGGTGACTCAGGCTATGGGCTATTGAAGGATACTCCGGATTCAACCCATAGGAGGTATTATACCTTGTATTATCATAAGCAAATTCTAAAAAAATCCCAAGATATTGATATTTATTTTCTCTAGATAAGAAAAATGGAAAAATCCTATCTAAAGGTTCATTGGTTCCTGGTTAGCTATTGTCATTTGTTTGCTGAATGACTGTTGTGATTCTGTTCTTCCTTCAGCAACTTGAGTTGTTGACATCTTTTTTAGTGAAATAGAATGTCTCACCTGTATCTGCTTCTGCTGAGTTCTGTGTGTCTTCTTATTCCTCCTTTCCTATTATAGTCAATTCTGGATGCTTGTCTTTGTAACTTAAATTGCTACCAGTGCAGGCTTTCTGGAGGCCAATGTCCTGTGTTATTTGTAATACCAATTGTCTGTCAAATGGATGTCCATTTTGAGTATCCATGTGATACTTCGAAGCACTACACATTGTTCAAATTGTTTTATTTTATTGGAGATAGAATAAAGTTACACCATTTTAGAGATACCAACTTTAAAACTTTCATTAGAATAAATCACCAGGATCATATAAAATTATCCCACATTTTTCAGCATCTTAATGCTCAGGATGGTCTTTTCCTCACTGGGTCTCATCCTTACAACGTCTGGAAGCCTCCTACTTGGGGTTTTTCATGGCTCCTCTGGATAGCAGAGGTTCTTTGCCTCTCTATTTTCTTTACATTTTTCCATTTAAACCTCCAGATTTTTAAATTCATTCCCTATGAAGACTTTTTCACCTTCCAAAGTGACAATTAGGTAATTTGTAATCAAGCAGCTTGCTTGTACTAATAAAAGAAAGCCACAGGACATGGATTCATTCACCCAGGACCCTGAAGGAGTCCTTGAGGAACAAGTGCATCTTACTAATGATCTTTTAGCCACAATGCCTCACTTTTGTTGTCAAAAGTACAAGCGTAACTAATACTAAAAATATTTTTAGCATATAATAATAATTTTAATATTTAGCCTTTTCTTACTGCCAAACTCTCTGTGAAATGCTTTATATTCTTTCTTCTTCTTTTTTCTTTTAACCTTCTCAATCACTCTGGAGGGGTAACAACCATTGTAAACCTCATTTTGCTAATGAAAACCAAGATTAAAGTGATTAAGTAACTCGCCCAAGGTCACAGCAAGTTTGACATAACATATCTTTTAATCTACACAATTACCCAGTTGGCTGATGTAAAGAATTTAAATAATTTTCCATGTGTCACAAAACCAGTAAGTAATAGATTTAGCATTCAGAGTCAGTCTTCTCACTTAAGATCCTGTGAATTCTTCTATGATATCAACATACTTATTACATCCTACTAACTTTGTAGAAAGTACAAAGGCTATTTGAAATCTGTTTAAAAAATGAGAAGGTTGTATTAGTTATCTAATGCCACAATAATGCTGTGTAACACTCAAATACTACCTTAGGTGACACATGCAATGAATGTTTATTTGGCTCATGATGAATTGGAGAAGTTCAGCTGATCTGGGCTGGGTTGACTCACTTGCCTGAAGTAGCTTTGGGGCATGTAGGCAGCAGCTCTGCTTATTGTGACTGGGCTAGTTCATGAGACACGATCTTCACTGGCTGCTGGCAGACCTCCATAGTCTCAGATGGAATGATTGTGTTAACTTGGCAGTTGGCCACATCTCTCTCATTATCTAGCAGATTAGCCTGGGAAGTTCTCATGAAAATCTTAGAAGATGGAGAGTGAAAAAACCCAGCCATGCAACCACTTTCCATCCCTCTGCTTGTGTTATAATTGCTAAAATACCAATGGCCAAATCAAGCCACATTGGTAACTCAGAGTCAGAGTAGGAGGTCCCTACAGTGCCTTTGGAGAAGGTCATGGTTACACCAGAAGGTAAAGAAGTGATCCATTTCTTTGCATATTTGTAGAGAGGTCCAGCAAATTTTTAGCAGAAACAGAAAAGAAACCTAGTATTCTATTGTCCTTAAACACTCTAATAAAATAATGAAACATTTTCTTTGCTAAGTCATCACTGTTTTAATAAACATTTCAGTCGACCCAGGCTCTAGGATTTACTCAACATTTACTAACAATTGAACGTGTGCTCCCTAGTGATGTAAATATATTTGTGCTTTTAATTATGAGCCATAGAATATGCTTCAAATTTGAATAGTGCCAAAGCAATGCTGTCTGAATTTATAATTCTCTTTCCAATAGACTGTTAGCTCAACTTACCCAGTGCCTAGTGGTTTCATGTTTCAGAAGATTGTTTTCTGGAATGTGATGCAGCTGCTCTTTCTGAGTGACGGTCCTCATGGAAAGGTGGATAAACACACAAAGCTTCTGAAAGACATAACAGATCCCTCAAAGTCAGCCCTCAGCTTAATGTCAGGGTCAGAAGTATAACAAAGCTAGTTTTGGTAATTGCACACGAGTTTTCAGAGAGACTCATTATCAACACTCACAAACTGATTTCAGTCCAGTGGAGATTTATGAGGCTAAATTCTAAGCAGAACCAAAATACATGAAAATGAATAGCTCAGCCTGGACTGATGCTTGCAACTGGTTGAACATAAGGTATTTGTGAGATCAATTAATAGTATTGTATTTCTTTGATTCACCAAAGCACAAAGGTGTTAAAAAATGCTGTCTTTTTTTTTTTAATTTACAAGGATATAACAGTAAAGCAAGCACATTCAGGTTAAGTGCTCTGAAGTTGTATGATATACTTAGCCCTGCTGTGCAAACACTTGCAAAAACCATTAGTTCTAAAACAAAATGAAACCAAAACAAACAACAAAAAACCTTTTACTTTCCCACAACAATATTATGGATTTTTCCCTTCAATTTGTCACACCTCATGTTTGTGTTATTCTTTCTGCTTTTTCTTCTTTATTCTATATTTCTACTAAAGGTGGAGAGTCTCATGATTCTGCAGGGGACTTCTTCTGTTCTATGATCTTCTTCCTTTTGAAATTTCTGTTGTTTTCATGAGTTTAAATACAACTCTTTAATTTGTCTCAGTGACCCAGTGTCAAAGCAAGTGTGTGGCAGTGGAGAGATCAGGTATAGCAACACCTGTGGATAATTTAAAATAATGAAATAGAATGAAAGCCATTCTGCTCCTCCTCTTCCTCCTCCTCCTCCTCCTCCTCCTCCTCCTCATCATCATCATCATTATCTGCTGAAAGTTTTGAGCAATATCAGATAAAACACTTCTCCCTGAAAAAAATCTGAATAAGCTCTAAACAATTGCAGAGACTATTATAGTTTCAAAAATAGATACATAAGCTTTAGATTTCTACATTTTAATTCATATCACTTGTATGATATTCCCCTGAGAAACAGAACCAAGAAAAGCCTTATTACAGAAATTGGCTCAGTCAATTCTGGAGGCTGAGAAGTCCTGTAATTTTGTGTCTGCAGGCCAGAGAACAAGGAAGCAACAGTGGTCTAAGTCAAAAGCCTGAGAACCCCTCATGGGTAAGATAGAACCCTGTGGAGAAGAGAAGAAGAAGAATATCCCAGTTGAAATAGGAAACAAATGTACGGGCCCTCTCTCCTCTACTCCTCAGGCCATCCATGGATTGCACCATGGCAGCCCACGCTGGTAAGGACAGGTAACTTTATTCACTCTGCCATTTTACATGCTACACTCTTTCAGAAATAGTGTTATATCAGAAATAATGTTTTATCTGCCATCTAGCTCTTCCTTAGCCCAGTCAGGTTGACACAAAATTCGCAACCACTCTCTTTAAAAATATTGTTTTAAAAAAATTTGTTCTAATTAATTATGCAATACAGTAGAATGCTTTATTCACTTTGATATATCATACATAAATGAGGTATAATTTCTCATTTTTCTGATTATACGTGTTGTAGAATCACATCAGTCATACAGTCCTATATGTACATAAGGTAATAATGTCTGTTTCATTCTACTATCCTTCCTATTCCCATGTCCCCTCTCCTTCCTTCATTTCCCGTTAATAACAATATATTCCAATAAAAATGGGAAATCCAGTGCTTTTAAGTGATTTCTTTGGAATACTAGAAGTTAACATGGGTTTATGTGTAGATAAGTTGTGGACTTAACAGTTGGATATCAGATGGGAAATGATGAAAACAGACAATCTCTTGTTCTTGTTAATAATATGGTCACACATAAAATCACCATACAAAATCCCACAGCTTTAACGAGAAATGATTGGAAAATATAATGAAAAAATCCACTAATACTTATGAAATGCATAGAAATAAATCAAACAAGAAATGTGCAATACCTACAAAAAGAGATATCCAAAACTTAGCTGAAGGAAATAAAAGAAAGTTAGAATAATTGGGGCAAAAATACTATATTCTTGGACAGGAAAGCATAGTGATATAAAGTTCTCAAATTCCTTTAGATTCATCTATTCATTCAAAACCATCCAATTTCAACTCCTAACAGATTTTTTTTATAACAAAGTGATTCTGAAGTTCTGTGGAAATGTAAGCTATGAAAAATAGCAATAACATCTTTGAAAGAATATAATTATGAGGGATGTTCTGCTACCAGATATCAACTTATACTATAAAGCTACCATAATAAAAACTGGATTTATTGGCATGGAAATAAAAAAAAATCAATCAGTGGAACATAATAAAGGCTCTGGAAATAGACTTAGTACTATCTATGGAAATTTACTGTTTGGTTAAGTGAGTACTTCAAATCAGTGGTAAAGGAAGTGTGTTGTATCTAACTTGTACCATTCTCTGTCCTAATCTCTGATCCAGTTTCACCTTGTTTCACAGTTCCAGAAGGTTTTGGCTGCCTTGTTCAGAGTTCCTCATCACAATTGTGTGCTGAGTATCTCTTGATTTCTGCCCTGGGACCTCTCTGACTCACAGAAGTCCACCTGACCCTAATACATGCCAGCGAAGGGGAACAGAAGCTAATGGCTGAACACTTCTCTCTTTTGAGACTTGCATGACTGGTTCTGAGCCACATGTTGTAAGCAACTCAGAATGTCCCACATTGAGTAACTAGTTGACTATAATGGTCACACACTAGATAATGCTTGAATTGGCTTTCCTTAACTTATCTGTTGATGTGTGTCCCTCCCTCCTGTTATCTGAGAACACATTCTTAAAGAATATAGAACCTCTGTCCCAGGTTCTGTTTGGGGGAATAACCCAGACTAAGCTAGATGGATAATAAAATACATGGTGTTCACAAATTGGCTGTGCAGGTGTGCAAAGATATCTCTACATATAAACAAAATTGACAAAACAAACAAACAAGAAAACAACAAAAACAATGAAAAAATAAAGTATTGGAAAAAAGCATTCTCTTTAATTTCAACTTTCTTTTGTGTATTTTGCAGTCTTTGCTCTTTTTTTATCAATGTCATTTCATTTGTGGTTTCATTTCAATCAAAGTTCTTCATTTAAAATATATTAATCTTGTAACCCCAAGAACAAATGATTTTCCCTAGGTCTCATATATAGAACCATTCTATCATCCAGATATTTGCCAAAATGCCATGTTTTCTAAAGCCTCTGTCTCATTTTCAGTGCTGTGACAAATTTATCCTTTTGTATAGCTCATCTTTGTATTACAATTTGATCCTGGGTGGATGGTGGAGATAGATGCACATTTAATCTGCCATCTGAATCAATAATATTTTAAATTTTGCATTAGTTAAAACTCTTGTTAACAGCATAGAGCTGTATTAAAAAATCTATTTTCGGAGTCACCAACACGTACAATTTTATTAAACTGTGAATATATCTATTCACTAATTAAGCTATTTTCAATTGTCTTGTGGAAACAAAAATGTCACCTGATATTGCATGGTCTTTTACACAGAATTTCTAAGCTAGAAGGTCCTAAGAGATGATTGAGTCCCTAGAAGTCCAATGTATGGCTGGCTGATCAAATTAGCCTATGCATGCTTTTTGAATCTCCTTTGAGAATTTCCATTTTAAAAATATACAAATTAGAATATATTACTGGTAGGCTAATAGTTTCTAACTATCAACTTGTATAGATCATTTAAAAATCGTTTGTTGGCACATAGAATTAAATAGTAAGCAACATTATTACATAGGTTATTTTATTTTAATTGAATTTTTAATTGAATTTGATTGAATGTGTAACTGTATATGTCTATGCTAAGCATCTAAGTTCAACATAATATAAGTTAATATGACCTACATTAAAATAGATAGCTAAGTGATTCATCTTTAAATATTTTATGTTCCTAATAATTAAAATCCTTCATTTAAAATATATCAACCTTATGACTCTGGTAGCAAAGGATTTTCCCCCAATTTCACATATAGACCTTTTATAAAGACCTCATTTTCTAATTCAGAAAAATAAAAAAATTAAAAAAAATGTTATTTTGCTTTGTCCAGAGATATAGATATGCCGTTTTTGTTTCTTTCTTTCTTTTTTTCCCACTCTCTCTCTCTTGTGTGTATTAGGATGGAATTTAGTTAAGGGGATGTTGTGATACACACCTGTAATCCCAGTGGCATGAGAGGCTGAAGCAGGAGTATCTTTAATTCAAAACCAGCCTCTGCAATTACAGAGTCCCTAAGCAATTTAGCAATACCCTGTCTGCAAATAAAATATTTAAAAAAAAAAGGTTTAGGTTACAGCTCAGTGGTAGAGTGCCCTTGGGTTCCATACCTTGTACCAAAAACAAACAAACAAGAAAAAAACAAAAGCAAAAACAAACAAACAAGCAAACAAACAGAAAACCTAAAAAGAATGGAGTTTAGTTAGATAGGAAAAGGGCACAGAAAAGTTTAGGTTATATGATTTTTGAAAATCTTTTTAATTTTGAAATTGCACATTCAGAAGAAGTTAAAAAGATGATTTGGAATGGTCCCTATTATACCTTAAATAGTTTTCTATAATGGTTGCACTTTATATAAGTATAATACAATATCAAAATTAGGAAATTAGCATTGCTACATAGTGTATGCATACTTTTATGCCATTTTATAATACGTACAAAGTTGCATGACGACTTCAATCAACATAAAAATGATTCCATCAGTATAAAATTTTCACTATTTTTCCTTATTTCTTCTTTCTCTATCAGTCTCTCAAATCAGAAACCACTAATTTGTTCTCTATACTTAGAATTTTATCACTTTGAGAGGGTTATTCACATGGAATCATGCAGTATGTGAATCTTTTGAATATATTTTTCTCAATCAGCATAATACACATAATATACTTGAGACCTATCCCTAGTTATTGCTTGGAATAGTTTATCCTTTTTATCCCCTGGTGTAGATGCAATAGAGCTTAATCACTCACCCATTGAAGGAGGTTTTGGTCGTTGTACCTTTTGGCTATTGTAAATAAAGCTACTGTAAACAATAATGTACAAATTTTATGGGTATAAATTTTCATTTCTCCAAGATAAACACCCAGGAATGAGAATGCAATGGTATATGGTAAGTGTAGGTACAGTATTTATAGAAACTTCCTAGTTTTTCCATTTTACATACTTGTAAGAAAAGCAACTGCAACTCAGTTTCTCAGAATTTTTGTCTGCATTTGGTATTGTCACTACTCTGATTTTAACTTTTCAGATAGGTGTGTTGGCATATCTGGTGGTATACTTTGCATTTCTGTGGTGGCTAAAGATGTGATTTTTTTTTCTTTAAATGTGTGTGAGTACTCATTTGCCACCCATAGACTCTCTTCTAGGATATATTCTTTATATCTTTGTCCATTTTGTAATTATATTTTTTGTTTTTTACTGTTGACTTTTATATGTTAAATATTCTAGGTATGACTCTTTTAAATAAACATGTGGTTGTTAATATTTTCTCTCAATTTATGGCTTGTCATTTCATTCTTTTAACAGTGTTTTACGGAGCATAATAATTTAATCTTGAGGATCTCCGGTTTACAAATGGTTCCTTTTATGCATCATATATTTGGGATAGAGTTCCAAGTCCTGAAGATATTTTTCTTACATTTTATCCAAGAGTTTTCTGCTTGACATTTATACCTAAGGTCTATTTAGTTTAACTTTGGTATAAGGTGTAAGGTGTAAGGTTTAGATTAGGATTCAGGTTTTTAGCTATGAATACCCAACTTCTTTGCTTTGTTGAAAAGACTTTCTTCCATTGATTCACTTTGCAATTTTGTAAAAATCATTTGTTTGTGCTCTTTGAACTATTTCTGGGTCGCCTATTAAGTTCTCTCAACTTGTGTTGCTTCTTCCTCTGCTAATTCCACATGGCATTGATTAGTACCACTAAATAACAGGTCTTGAAATTGGGTGGAAATAATTCTTCCCATTTTATTTTTCTTTTTCAAAATGGCTTCAGTTATTATACTTCCTTTGCCTTTCACATAAATTTTATAATAGTTATGCATATATCTTCAGAGAGATTTGTTGAGATAATGATAGGCATTAACTACATATTTATTTGGGAAGAAGTGACATCTTTCCCATAGTTTTTAACATTCATGTCCTATATGTGTTTTGCTAGATTTATACTTTTTAAAAATTATTAAAATTTATTTTAAAACTTTTGGTTTCAACAAGTTCACTACTAATAGACAAAAATCGACATTTATATGTTCATTTTGTAATCTGTAATACTGTACTTAGTTCTATGATGTTTTGCTTTCTTCTTCCACCCACCCCGCTTCTTTGGGATTTTCTACATGGCTAAAATCATCAGTAAATGAGGCAATTTAATTTATTCTTTTCTGATCTGCAATATCTTTACTTCATTTACTGGCCTTATTGAACTCACTAGAATCTACATAGTACCTGCTGGACAGCAATGATGATAGTGGACATCTTTGCCTTTTTCCCGATTATGGGGACAGGGAAATGTTCCCTGAATTACTGTTTTTGAAATTTTTAGGCATGAATCATTATTGAATTTTGTCATTGCTTTTCCTATGTTGATTGACATGATCACATGCTTTCTTCTTTAGCCTAGTGATGTTATGCCTTATATTGATTGAATTTCAAGTGATGAGTCAACATTGTGTCTCTAGAACAAACACACACATGGATCACGGTGTACATATTCCCTGTATGTTATTGAATTTCATTTGCAAATATTTTAAACAATGTTTATTCCTATGTCAATGAGGGATATTAGAAGTCTTTTTTGTGTCTTTGGTTTTAGTATCAAGGAAATACTATATTCATAAAAGGAACTGGAAAATTACTCCCTCTTCTTATGATTTATGGAAGTAATTGTGTAGAACGGACCTTGAAACTAATTTGAGCATTTCACAAAAATCACCAGTGAAACCATCTGGGGATCAAGGCTATTTGTTTGGGTATTTTTGAAATTATAAACTTAATTTGTAATTATAGAGCAATCCAAATTAAATACTTCATGTTGGGAATATTGTGGTAGTCTGTGCTGTAGGAGGGATTGTTCTATTGCATCCAAGTTGTCAAATTTATGTTTGTAGAATTGTTCACAGTATTTTTTTGTTATCCTTTTATTGTCCACATGGTCTGCAGTGATAAAATATGTGTCATTTCAGAAATTGGTAATGTATTTCTTATCTGTTTTTTGTCACTTTCTCTACAAGTTTGTCAATTTATTGTCCTTTTTAAAGGAGCAGATTTCTCTTTGATATTGGTTTTCTGTTTTCAATTTCATTTATTTCTAATTTTTCTCTGTTATTTCCTTCCTCTGCTTACATTGGGTTTATTTAATTTTTATTTTTCAGTTTTTGAAATATGAGCTTACATTATTTCAAGATATTTCTAATTTTCATGTGTAAATGTATACTGCTATAAATTTCAAAACCCCTTTCAATTCTTCCCCCCAATTTTGATGTTATATTTTCATCTTGTTTCAGTTTAGCATATTTTCAAGTTTTCCTTGAGACCTTTGAACCAGGAACTATTGAAAATGTTTTGCTTTTATGTGTTTGGAGATTTTGCTGTTACCTTTCTGTTAGTAATTTCTAGTTTAATTATAGTTAATTTGGAGAACTCTCTGCATGATTTCCATCATTTTAAATTTTGTCACGTTTATTTTGTGGTTAGGGTATGGTTTGTCATGGCATGGGTTAACTAAAATTTATGACAATAGTTCTGTGTCCTGTGGATATTTGGATGTGTCTTCTGTTGTCAGGTGGAGTGTTTTACAGAGGTTGATTACATCACGTTGGTCAATGGGTAGTTGTTAATTCTTCTATATCCTTGTTGATTTACTGCCTGGTTATTTTTATCAAGTTTTGAGCCAGAAGATTTAATGTTGCCAATCACAATTGTGGATTTGATTTCCCTCTTTTAATTTTATGTATTATTTTTTATATCAGGATTAGTAACACATACTTAGAGCACTCTTCTTTGGTGCATGTGTGTGTAGGATGGTTGTTTTCCTGTTGTACTATTTTATGATTTTATAATATCCCTGTGTTCCTGGTAGTGTATTTGTTCATTATTTTTGTTATTTTGCTTTGGAGCTTATTTGATCTGATATTTACATAGACACTCCTGGTTTCTTTTGAATTTTTGCATGTTATTTATTTTTCTGTCCTTTAGTCTTAACATACGTATATTGTTTTATTTGAGGTGAAATTCTTATAGATAGCATAAAGTTAGGTCATTTGACAAAAGCTTCTATTCTAATAACTTTCCGGTGATATTTATTTAGGCCATTTATATGTAAATGTAATTATTGATATTTTGGGTGCTTACATTTGGCAATTTATTGTTTTCTATTTTGTATTTCCCCATTTTTTTTCTTTTTTCTTCCTTTCTGAGGGGTATTTGAATTTTTTTTTAAGAATT
The DNA here is from genome assembly GCF_021218885.2 of Marmota monax. Classification (NCBI taxonomy): domain Eukaryota; kingdom Metazoa; phylum Chordata; class Mammalia; order Rodentia; family Sciuridae; genus Marmota; species Marmota monax. The sequence goes on along the minus strand of NW_026692020.1, from coordinate 154,805 downwards.
TCCTTTTGATTTTTCTGTAGTGTTTTGACATTCTGTCTCATCATTTTGTGGTTACTATAGGTATTGCAACTATACATACATAACCTTTCAGTCTACTGTGACTGTCACTTAAGTAGTTCAAGTGAAGTTTCAAAACTTCATCTCACATTACCTTTCTGCATTTATAATGCAGTTGCCTCTAGTATTTTTTCTCCATGTATTGACACTCAGGTTACACAGTTACATTATATTTGTTTCCCCTATTGAACATCAATTTGTAAATGCAAGGAGACAAGGAAAGTTCATTGAATTTAATTATCTATTGGCTCTTCTATTCTTTATTTTATTTTATTTATTTTTATTTTTTTGCTTCCTGATGTTCTGAGACTTTTCCTTTTATTATTTGTTTCTGATTAGAGAACTTTCTTTGGCTCCTCTTGCCGGGTAGATATGCCATTTACAAATCCCCTTTAATCTTACCTTTCCTTCATCTGAGAATGTTTTATTACCCCTTAATTCCTCAAGTTTATTTTGCTAGATGTAAAATCCTGAGTTGAAAGTTGATTTATTTCAGTACTTGAAAATATTTTTATCATTTTCTCCTGATCCCCAGTTTTCTGATGAGAAATATGCTGTAATTTGAGTCGTCCATCCCCCAGTTAGTTAATGCATCATTTCTCTAGCTATTTTCAAGATTATTAATTTTCTTTAGTTTTCAGCAGTTCAACTATGAAGTAGCTTGCTGTGTATTTCTTTTGGTTTATCATGATAGAGGTTCACTTGAATTCTCAATTTGTAAGTATGTGTTTTTGCCAAAGTCAGGAAAACTTCATCCATTATTTACTTGAAGATGTTTTTTCAACCCATTCTCTTTTCTCCTGAGAATCCAATGATACAAATATCAGATCTTCTGTTATATCTCACAGTTTCCTAACATTCAAGATTTTTCCTATACCTTTTTCCTCTGTTGCTCAGTTTGGAACATTTCTACTCTTCTACCTTCAAGTTAACTAATTATTTTCTATGTCCTAAGTAAATTAATCGAGTCTTTTATTTAACTATTGTATTTCTATGTTCTGAAATTTCTGTTTGGTTCTCATTTCTTTTATGTCTTTTATATCATTCTGGAGAGTACAATCTTTCATTTGTTCCAAGCATGTTTGTACTTGATGGTTAAGCCTTTTATGATGGATGTTTCAAAAACACCTTTTTTTTAAAACAATAGGTTATAGCTTTGTTTCTTTTGTGTGTGTGTGTGTGTGGCTTTTTTGATTGGTTCTTTTCAAATATATATGACAGTAAATCCATTTTGATAAAATTATACACACATGGGATATATCTTATTTTAGTTGTGCCCAAGTGTGGTGGATGTACATGATGGTGGGATTCACTGTGGTCTATTCACATATGTCCACAGGAAAGTTATGTCAGATTCATCCTACTGTCTTTTGTATTTTTTATATTCCTTTATTATCTTTTGTCTAATCTATTGAATTTCTGTTCCTCCCCTCTCTTCTTGCTTATTGTGGGTTAGCTTCCACACATCAGAGAAAATATTCTTCCTTTGGCTTTTTGGGATTGGCTTATTTAACTTGAAATGATAGTCTCCAGATCCACTCATTTATTGACAAATGTAAACAAAAATTATTTTTTATGGCTGAGTAATATTCCATTGTGTGTGTGTGTGTACACACTCATATATGTAAGTGTATATGTGTGTGTATATATATATATATATATATATATATATATATATATATATATATATAAAGAAATAGTGGTTTGTGTATATGTATATGTGTGTGTGTATATATATATAGATAGATAGATAGATAGATAGATATAGATAGATAGATATATATAGATATAGATATATGGAATATATATCCACTTACATATATATATATATATGCCACTATTTCTTTATCCATTCATCTGTTGAAGGACATCTTGGCTTCATAGCTCAGCTATTATGAATTAAGCTGCTAGAAACCCTGATGTGACTGTGTCACTGGGGAATGCTGATTTACAATCTTTTGGATATATCCCAAAGAGTGGGATAACTTGGTCAAGTGATGGTTCCATTCTTAGTTTTTTGAGGAACCTCCATACTGCTTTCCAGAGTGGTTGCACCAATTTGCAGTTCCACCAAAAAGGAATGAGTGTACCCTTTCCCCCATATCCTGACCAACATTTACTGTTACTTGTTTTCTTGATAATTGCCATTTTTACTAGAATGAGATGGAATCTTAATATAGTAAAAGTATCTTTTTAATTATCAGAGATCTGTGTCATCTTTGGTGTTGGTATCTGTTGATTGTTTTTTTCACTCAGATTTTTATTTTCTTGTGTGTGGTGTGACAAACCAATATTTATTGATTGAACATTTGGGAGATTAAGCTGTGTGATGTACCCTTTCTAGAGACTTTCTCTGCATGTCTCCAGCAGGAGAAGTATATTATCATTATTGTCACAGGAGGGTGGAAATCCAGATTTTCCTCTTGGACTCCATTTACACTCTGGGTGGGGAAGTATGTGGTTATTCTGGATGGGTCTTGTTTGCAGCATCTTCACTGGGTCTCTTTTGATATGCTGGCAGAAACATGGACATTTGTTTTTGCTACCCCTGTGACTTCCCATGACACTGCTTGAAGTTGGCTTCTTATCAAAGGGTGTTGATTAAAGCCATGCTTCTCTATTTCCACTGCAGTCTGCAGGAGGAGGAACAGCTCAGTTACATAAGTAAAAGTGGAAGTTCAGGCTGATGATGAGTGTTGGCCCTTCATTATTGCTCAGTTGAGATGAAAGACCCCAGAACCTTACCTGGCTTCTGACATCAGCGTGGCAGAGGAATTGTGGGGCTTTATTTTTAATGTGTAGTGAATTGAAGTGCAAGTCCAGGTTCTCTCTTGCCATATGATGTGTGAGTGGTGGTGATATGAGACCCATGGGTTTTTTTTTTATATTTATTTGAATTAGAATATTTATTGTCTTAAGTTTTCTTTTGCATTTCACTGCCTTTTGATGGTTCTTTGAATAAGACAGCAGACTTTCCTTTCACTCTTTTTGTGTATACCTGATGTTATTTCTGGTTCCTAAGTCTCCAGCACCTAGCTTCAGTTACACGGTAAAAGAATAAAACTAAAGCACTCACTGATATGTTCTTTCATGAGCCCCCAGATTTTTAGTGGTCTGCCTTCTTCTCTCCATCTTTCAGGTTTCTTGCATTTGAAAACATATAATGTCCAAGGACTTTAGCTCTGTTCAGAAAGAACCTGATATCTACATGAATTATTAACAATCTAGAAAATTACAGAAAAAACAGTAATGATCATTCCTGTCTATTAAAATATTTTAGGTATTTCTTTTGTTTGCTAATGATATTGCTCAAATAACTACATGCAGAGGAGGAAAAGCAAGTGAGCTGAAGCCATAATAAAATAGCCACTGAGCTTTTTGGCTTAAAATTATTAGCAGCCTATTGTAGGCATTGTTTACAGAGCAGAACATCAGAAATTTTCAACTCCTCTTGCTTGAAATAAAGATGCCCATACTAGTGATACCATATGACATGATCTGGATAATGTGAAATAAGAAGAGAACTGATGGGATCTCCTGGGATCCCCCTTCCTTCTTTTTTTCTCCATGATGCTGTTGGCTGGCCATAGCTGCCATCTTAAATCCTGGGAGGAAAGGACAAGAGACCACAGAGAGGTCATACATTGCATATCTTGTATTAGCAGGTGACAACCTTTTTTGTTTTTAAGTCCAGGTGATATGCATTTTACATTTTGTGGTCTATGCCATAGATCACAAATACTCTATTTTGTTATATTAGGGTAAACATTCATACACAATAGTTGGATGATTGGATATAATTATGTTGCAATAAAACTTTATTTGCCAAAACACATGACAACTTCCGGAAAGCTCTGAGACGGCCAGCTAAAAACACATGGACACTCAACCACTGTATCCAGCAGGAAAAGAAGACAACTCTTGGTTGCAATGAAATGCAATTTTCCAACTTCTGCTTTACATCATTCAGCAGCTGAGCATGTGTCAGTGACTGCAGATGTCTAGAATTCTTAATTTTGGAGAAAAAATAAAGCTGTTTTTGTTGAAGCTGTTATAGTTCAGGTTTCATACTTGTAGCTGAATATGCCTGTGATCAAAAGCTTATCTGCAGTATCTCAATTTTCCTCTGGAGATTTTGTGAAGATAGGAAAAGTTGAAATTCATAGCATAGAAAATTAAAAGTAACCTTTCCAACGATGATGTTAAACAAATGGTGTCCCAGTCATGCATTTTCCACTTCATAAAACAGCAGCCTCATCTCCTAGGAAGAAATAAAGATATTTTGTTCTTTTTTCCCTTGTATCAGGTAATATAAGTAATTCATCAAATGGGACAATTACATTTTTATAGCATGGGTATTTTTCCTGTAATGGTTTGTTTTCTCTCTCTGCTTTTTCTCACCTAGAATCACATAGACTCACAACTTGTACATCTAGTAGAAAAAAATTACAACTTCCAGAAAGCTCTGAGACAGCCAGTGACATGATGCTGAAGGTTTGTGTAGAAAGACATCTGTTTTCTCTTCCATGTAAAGAGGGAGTGCAGGAGATCTTAAATGCAGAGATCTAATCAAAGACATTAACATCACAGAACTCGAAACAGATCTTTATGTTGATCAAGTTGGCACACATATTTTTTAAGTCTAATATAATGTTCAATGCTGGGAAGAATATAGTGAGACTGTCATTATTTCTAGAAGCATAAATGGGCATCTATCATTTTTGTGAAAAGAATTTTGTCATTTATGTAATAATTTGAAGGAATCCAATCCATTAATTCAAAATAATTACCAAAACTGTGTTTTTAAGAAGCTATATTATGTAAATAATCATTATGCAAATGTAATTTTTGTATATGCTATTTGCTGTACCATGAGTTTCAATAGTAAAGTATATGAAGCATGCTATTATTAGGAACAATAGACAACTACATGCATGAAAAGGAATAACTTGAAACTGTTCAAAAATTTTCATAGCAAAGGAAATGTTTAACATATGATGTATTTAAAGTATATTGGGGAAAAGTAAAACATGGGTTTGTGGGATTTTTTTCTGATGCTTTTGCTCTTTTATTTTTATTCCACTGTGATCACACTTTCAAACTCTTCCTCTCTGTACCTATTTCTCTACACAGTTTTCATAGCTATCTGTGCACCTATCTGCACACACATGAGAGAAAAGGAATTACCACAAGGCATTAGCAGTGTTTGAAGTTAAGCAATTAAATAAAATTATCCTGGGAATAATTGAAATGATTGACTTTATGTCACTGTTGTTCAAATTATTAAGATATTTTTATATTTATTTTATTTAGAAATTTATTAAAAACTGTGATAGGAGAGTGTCAAATGTGCATATGTATTACAGGTGACAAGGACAGGAAAAATGACTATAGAGATCTCATTGTAAGATTTATTACCCATTTCTTTTGGGAAATAATTATATTTTCTTTCTATAGGATGTGTCCCCAATTGTACAAGAGTACATTATCAATATTATATTAGTAGGAAATAAGAGCATAGTAATAATTTTGATCTCCTCCAAAGTGAAAATTGAAACTGAGAATTCCAGAAAATATCAAAGTAACCAATAAGCCAATAATGAATGAAGAAAAAAAAATAATCCTTCAAGACTTCTGATTCAGGGAAAATTTTTTTTTCTCAAATGTTATTGAAGAGTGTTAACTTGGCCCTCAACATGACAAATAAAACTCAGAAATTCGTGGTAATTGTGAGAAATATTTTCACTTGTCCAAACCCAAAGAATGGATTGTAAGTCAAAGATACACAGAAAGCAGGGATCTACTTTAATGATGGTCTTGCATGAAGGGGTGTCTCAGGAAGTAGGCACCTCCAGAGGCATTTACAATCAGCATTTCCTCCCCAAGTGCAGGGTCTCTCCCTCTGTTCCTCATTGGCTGAGTAATATGGGATACACAGTCCTCTTGAACATTGCCTAGGTTTTACTGTGTCCTTTTTGGGTTATTTAAAAAAAAGCATACCTTTAGTTGTTCCCATTTCCCTTTGTTCTCTATGGCTGGAAAGCACATCTGGTATTCAGTGCATTTTGATACTTATGAAGTTAAATTGTTTTTTTTTTTTTTTTTGGTCAGGCTGACCCCTTCCCCCTCACCTCCTGTTTGATAAAGGGCTATAAATCTGTCACACTCAGATATTACTGCTGGTAATATTTGTTCAGTTTCCTCTTCAGGTGATTTTCTTGAATCTTTAGTAATTTTATGTTTAAGGCTAAATACTGTATTCTAAAAATGAACCACCAAAATTTCTATTTCTCACAGGCAGATCTATAAAATCAGTTTGACCTCTGAAAGTTCTCCTGAAATAAAACAATCAGAGAGGAAACTGTGCCTTAATTTGGGGAGCTGATAACCCCGAGTTGAAGGTCTGAGGTCTTCCGACTGAAAGAAAATGATGACCATTTGGGTTTGATTTAAAAAAGTCTGGTGCCTGATAAAAACATCAGATTTTGTGGTTGATTATCTAAAAGGAAAACTAAACAAAACAAACAACAACAAAACAACTCTAGATTCCTGCCAGCCTGGAGCCTGCATGGTGAAGATGCCATTGGAGAAAATGAGAGATGTAAAGAACTGGTCAAGTTTGGAACCAACCCTGTTACACTTCCCAGATGCCTGATGTTGAACCTACACTTCTATCAGTATTCCTGAAGTGGGGAATCTATTCCTGGGTGAGTGGGAATTTTAGCAATCCACAAAATTGGTTACTTTTGCTTAGGAACTAGCTATTCATTTCTTTGCTGCTTTCACTCTTGGATAGAGAGTTCAAGCTATCCTTTGCTTTTATTCACGTACTGGGTCAGCTCAGGGTTAGGACCAGTCTGTTCTAGTCACCTGAGTATTTGGACCTCATTTGGATCTATTCTGAGGTTTCTAGACTTTGGGCCTATTAATGAAGAAAAAGATCCTGTTTTTTCTTTCTTTCTTTCTTTCTTTCTTCCTTCCTTCCTTCCTTCCTTCCTTCCTTCCTTCCTTCCTTCCTTCCTTCCTTCCTTCCTTCCTTTCTTTCTTCCTTCCTTCCTTCCTTCATTTCTTTCTTTCTTTTGTTCTTTCTTTCTTTCTTTTCTTCCTTCCTTCCTTCCTTCCTTCCTTCCTTCTTTTCTTTTCTTTCTTTCTTTCTTTCCTGTTCAAAGTCTTCTGGATATATATGCCCTTGGATACACTTCAGATAAGCCTGAATCAAATCTAAAGAACATTTGAAGTTTGCTCGTTAGTCCACTCAAAGGAAAAAGGGGGTAAAATGACAATTTCCATATGAAATTGGGTTTCATTTTGCAGCCACATAATACTGAAAATCTTGTGTCTTGCAAATTTCCAACTGTCAATCTTTGGGAGTGACAGTCTACGAAGAGCTTAGTAGTTGTGCCTCAGCAATGGGCAGAGAATATAGACTTTACCCTGAATAATGAAAGCCATTATAGATGGACCTTTCATAACATAATTTAAAAGCCTTTTACAGTCCAGCACCTTCACCGCTAATTGCTAGGTAAGGCATTACCATCCGAGACCCAGTCTGCTGTTTAAAAGGTTTTAAATGATGGTGTGAGGAAATAAGGACCTGTCATGAGGGAAAGCTTTTTTTAAATATACTCTTCTTCCCCAGAAGCAGCAGTCTGGACTTTCCACATAATAAGACTGACTGGCCAGTGTTGGCTGTTAGAGGACTAACAATAAATAAGGTTTACTTTGAATGAAGGCCTTCTTTGCATGGTGTGTTGCTTGTATTAATGTGAAAGAGGACTTTTAGTTATTGCACTGAGAATAGATACCAGAAGTCAACTTTCTCCTTATCCCTGGCTCCCTGACTCCAAGCAATTGGGAAACTGAAGAGAAGAGAGTCAGCTCTGATAGCTTAAGGAAAATATAATAAATAACCCTATAAATAAAAGCCTTCAGTAATAGGAGTATTATGGTTCAGATATGAGGTGTCCCACAAAAGCTCATGTGTATAAGACAATGCTAGACAATGAATTTAGAGGCAAAATGATCTGGTTACAAGAGTAACTGGGTGGTGACTGTAGACAGCTAGGGTGTGACTGAAGGAGAGGGGTCACTGAGGGCATGGCCTTTGAGCTTAGTATGTTGTCATGGTGAGGGGAGCTCTTTTGCTCTGCTTTCTGTTGCCATGTTTTGACTCACTTTTACCTTCAGCCATGATGTTCTTCCTTATCTCTGACCCAGACCAATGTAGTTGAAAATCTTTGGACTGAGACTTCTGAAACTATGAACACCAATTAAACTTTTCTTCCTCAAAAATTGGTCTTGTTGGGTCTTTTTGGTAACAACAGTGAAAAAACTCACTAAAACTAGGAGGAAAAAAGAAAATTTAAATCTATTCTAGAAAATTACCTTAATAATATACTCTTGTAGATTTTTATAATGAAATACTATGGTACAGTTCTTGTGTTTTAGGGTTTTTTAAATTAAATATTCAAATAACAAACAATTGGGATAGTGGAGTAGTTACCACACTAAGTTAAGTCATCCAAATACTTTTATTGCTATCTTTTATGTCATGATATTTACTATTTATGAAAATAAACATCATTTTCCAGTGTACTCAGTTTTTGCTTTGGCCTAGTTCTGTCTGTTGTCTTTCCCTTTGGTTTGAATCATTCAACATAGAAAATTGAAGGTTGGTCCATCACAGACCAAAAAAGTGATTCTATTTTGAAATTCCTCTTATTCTACAACAGATACAGAAATTCATGGGCGTGTTGTTCAAAGTGGCATTAATCATTTAATTTACTCTTACTGATCAACTATTTTAAGTTTCTATTTCATGAAAATTATGAAATATTATTAACAGTTTTTCTTTTTAGAATATAACATATTAAGATATTTACTGTATTTACTACTTATAATCTAACTAAAAATATCTTTAATGTTACAGAAAATAAGGTTATCTATAAATGATGCTCTTCAAGTAATAATAAGACAACTAGAGAAATATATAAGAGAATAAATATAATGTGGAAGGTTAAATGGTATGTGCAATTAAGTATTAATTAAGAAAATTTTGATAGTAAGTTTGTTTTTCTCTTAGCACCTAACATCTGACATCTCAGAGGTTTGGGCAGTTGAATTAGAAATTCTATTCAGGAAATAAAGCATTTTGGGGACCACCCTCTGTAAGCTTCTAAAGAGGACAATATACTTAAGCAAAACAAAACAGAACAAGGAATTGCCCATAGTTCTAATGAATGCTATAAACTCTTTTCAAGTTGCTCTAGATTGAAATTTTATGTTCAACTTCATAAATTGTACCCTCTTGTTAAAAATAATAAAATTGTTGAGTCTACAGATCCAAGAGAACACCCACCTTACCTCTCAAAGGAGAGGTTTAATCTGAAATCAAAATATACACACTGTGGTTAACAGAACAACTGAATCTTCCTGTTTTTTTTTTCTTTCTAGATATACACATACACCTCAAGCACTTCTCACTACATAAATTTAACTAACCCAGTTGGCCTAAAGCAGTCTATTAAGAGTTACAATATCTTGTTCTATGAGAAAATTGCCCGCACCCTTATGTAGTGAAATGCAGACGTGCTGAGTACAGATCCGAGAAAATTGTACCTATTTGAGGACATGATTTGAAAAGAAGTAACACTATTGTTGCAAGCCTTATGAAATAATTTTTCTAATCAGGAGGTTCAATCATACTTTGCTAAAGGTGAATCAGATCTTTGAAGACCAAAAAGACCCTGTTATGCCAATCCTGTTGGTGATATTTTTTAAAAAAATCAAAAGGCAGATGTGCTTCACTTTCTTGTTAAAGTTGGGTTGTTCCAATTGTCCTGTATCACCAGCTATGGCATTCAAAGAGATGCTCAGAGGCTCTGTCATATAGGAAGGATTGGGGTGGGCTGGAGAAATTATCCTGTAAACAATTTCATTCAAGCCTTTTGTACTTTTTCACTGACTAGCTAAGATACCATCTTCTCTGTTAAATGAGTGTGATTAAATTCCTTAGGGACCTCTGGTCAGATGGAAAATACTTTTACATTTTCTTTTGTCTATTGGAAATTATAAAATAGTAAGAACTGTTTTCTCTTATTCCTATATGCCCTCTTTATCTCATTTTAACACTCTACATTGATGGAGCAGCTAGATTTATAGAAGATATCCCCCTCCATAGTCAACACTGTTAATGATGCAGAAAACTGCCTCCAAAAACAATCTGTCTGCAGCTAAAAGAAAAGAAAACAAAAACAAACAATAATCTACCCCCCCCCAAAAAAAACAACCTTGAAAGAGAGAGACTGAGGCAAGAGAATGTTATGTTCAAGGGTAGCCTGAGCATCTTAAAATAAAATCCAAAAAGAGCTAGAAATGTAGCTCAGCCCTGGGTTCAATACTCAGTACTGCAAACAAACAAACAACAACAACAACAACAAAATAATGAGCAGCTGGGAAAGCAGTGGGCAAATATATAAGTGTTTTTGATAAATGTACATTGCAAAATTTCATTATTTCATAAATTGTAGGTGGTGTTATATAACTGCTGTTCCTCTATTATAGAAAAGAAGTAGAGAAATAATTTTGGAGTTATATCAATATCCTCCTCCTGAATGTTTTCTGAGTTTATGGTGGTGACAAATGTAATACGTCTGACCTCTTGTGATGCAGACCAGGATGGTGACCAGCAGCTCCAACATAGTAATGGGATCATGGGCCAAAACCACTGATACTTCATAGTGGACTGTGTTACTAAACTATGATGGTCACTGGGTTAAATATATTTAAGGCATTTTGATGTTTAATAATTTCAACATAAGATAGACTTCTTGGGACTTAACCCCATCCTAAGTTGAAGAGCATTTGTAATGTTCTATTTCACTGGCCTATTTAGTTAAAGTGTAATTTCTGATGATAAACTTTTAAAGAAATAAACATGTGAGCACATGAAATATTAACCTTTTTAGTACCATTATTGATTTTTATTAGAAAGTGTACCATAAAATTTGCCATATCAACCATTTTTTAATTGTAGAATTCAGTAGCATTAACTATATTTATTATGTTCTACAATATCATCATTATCTACTTGTAAAGCTTTTCCATTACCCCAAATAAGAACTTTAACATTTAACAAACCTCCCCAAACCATTTCCATAACTCCTGACTATATATCTCTTATCATTTTGTCTCTATGAGTTTGAATACTTTAAATGTTGAGTGGTGGGAAGCCGGTGGTGGCAGTTGGGGCTCTGAGGGTTTTTCCTGAGGAGCTGTTTTGTTTGGCATGTGTGGTTCTAAAAATAAAGTTCATTTCTTTTGACAAGTGGCTTCTGATTGTGCCCAGCCAGACTGCGGCATTTGGTGGCTCGCACGGGGAGCGACTGAGGATGATTATTTTAAAAGGCATATATGGCTTCAATGAAAATTAATAAAAGATAATGTGTATTCCCATATGAAAATGGACACTTAGCCTCATGGAAACACAGTGTGCTACCTCTGCATGGGCTCTCTGGGCTGGTGACATCGCCAATGCATGATGACAAGATGGCTCACACCAGGATCCAAAGCTAAAAGCAACGTGGTTACTAGAGGTCAGATGTTAAGTCCTCAAAATTCAAGTTTCTTAGCTCTGGCTCCTGAAGAATAGAATTATTTTTGAGACAACATTCTATACTTGTCTGGGCCTGCCAAACTTGGGAAAGGGACACCAGGACTCAAGCTAAGGTGGGAGGTTCAAGGGTCAGAGATCCTGACAAGAAAATGCACCAAGACTGACATCGTGGTTTTTTTTTTTTTTTTTAAGCAAGATAAGCTCTACAGGCCACTGATGTACAGACAATGAGATACTATCTTAAAAGAGTAATGGGACAAAATGCAATGATTAACAATATTGGTACAAGACTTGGTCTTGTTGGGTCCTCCGTGTCTCAGCCTTATTTAGGTACCTCCTGCATACATTTCATAATGGTCACATTTTAGAAAAAAAAAAAAGACTTCTGATGATCTGCTTAGTCTTCTGCCTAGAATTCAGGTTTACAACTCTGATTAGAGACAAATTTTTATTTTTTCACGCTGCCACTCTTTATGCTGCCTCATTTATTAAGGCTGGTATTAAAAAGCCAAAGCTGAAGGTAGGCGGAACTGTGACCACCGACAGAACAGGCCCAGTGGCCCGCGGAGGGGCAGAGCCGCCCCCCACGCCTGCAAGGTAGGCAGACCTGTGACCCACCGGCAGAACAGGCCCAGCTTCCCGTGGTGGGGCAGAGCTGCCCTAAGGGCCTCCAAGGTAGTCGGACCTGCAACCACAAACAGAACAGCCGAGACCTGCAACCGACAGACAGAACAGGCCCAGTGGCCTGCGGAAGGGTAGAGCCGCCCCCCCTGCACCTGCAAGGTAGGCGGACCTGCGACCCACTGGCAGAACAGGCCCAGTGGCCTGCAGAGGGGCAGTGCCGCTGCCCGCGCCTGCAAAGTAGGCAGAACTGCGATCACCGACAGAACAAGCCCAGTGGCCCGCAGAGGGGCAGAGCCGCCACCCACGCCTGTAAGGTAGGCAGACCTGCTACCGACCGGCAGAACAGGCCCAGTGGCCTGCCGGTGTGGTAGACACCTTGCCCCAGTTGGAGGAGGGGCAGAGCCACCACACGCGCCTGCGAGGGAGACTTTGCAACTATACAGGAGCAATAAAAGTATATAGGGGGAAAATTCAATAGCACAACAGTTTCACCAAGCAGAAAGAAATGCGAACAGTATGAAGAGACAAGGAAAGAAAGGACCACAAGCAATGCAGGTCAACTCAACGTTAGAAGAGGTAATATCTGCAGCAGATGGAATGTCAGATAAAGAATTCAGGATATACATGCTTCAGATGATCTGGAGTCTCAAGGAAGACATCAGACAGCAAAATCAGACAATGAAAGATCACTTTGACAATGAATTACATAAAAAAATCCAAGAAGCAAAAGATCAACTATACAGGGAGATAGAGGTTATAAAAAAACAAACAAACAGAAATCCTAGAAATGCAGGAAGCAATAAACCAACTTAAAAACTCAATGGAGAATACTACCAGCAGAGTAGAACACTTAGAAGATAGAACAACAGACAATGAAGACAAAGTATTTCAACTTGAAAAGAACATAGACAGCTCAGCAAGACTGTTAAGAAACCATGAGCAGAACATCCAAGAAATATGGGATAACATCAAGAGACCAAACTTAAGAGTCATTGGGATACAGGAAGGTATACAGGTCCAAACCAAAGGAATGAGCAATCTATTCAATAAATAATATGAGAAAACTTCCCAGACTTGAAGAATGAGACAGAATCCCAAATCCTAGAAGCCTACAGGACACCGAATGTGCAAAATCATAAGAGATCCACACCTAGACACATTATAATGAAGATGCCCAACATACAGAATAAGGAGAGAATTTTAAGAGCTAGAAGAGAAAGGAAGCAGATTACATTTAGGGGTAAGCCAATCAGGATAACAGCTGATCTTTCAACACAGACTCTGAAAGCTAGAAGATCCTGGAATAACATATTTCAAACACTGAAAGAAAATGGGTTCCAACCAAGAGTTGTGTATCCAGTGAAATTAAGCTTCAGGGTGGAAGATGAAATTAAATCCTTCCACGATAAACAAAAGTTAAAAGAATTTGCAGCTAGAAAACCATCTCTTCAAAACATCCTCACCAAAGCATTACAGGAAGAGGAAATGGAAAATAACAATGAAAACCAACAGTGGGAGGTAGGACAGCAAAGGGGGGGGGGGAAATAATCAAAGAGGAAAACAAACTATGTTTAGTAACATAAATAAACAAATATGGCTGGAAGAACAACCCATATCTCAATAATAACCCTAAATGTTAATGGCTTAAACTCACCAATTAAGAGACACAGGCTAGTAGAATGGATCACAAAACAAGACCCAACAATATGCTGCCTACAGGAGACACATTTGATAGGAAAAGACATACATAGGCTGAAGGTGAAAGGTTGGGAAAAATCATATCACTCATATGGACTTCGGAAACAAGCAGGAGTGTCCATACTCATATCAAATAAAATAGATTTCAAGCCAAAGTTAATCAAAAGGGATAAAGAGGGACACTACATACTGCTCAAGGGAACCATACACCAACAAGACATAACAATCATAAATATATATGCCCCAAACAATGGAGCAGCTATGTTCATCAAACAAACTCTTCTCAAGTTCAAGAGTCTAATAGACCACCATACAATAATCATGGGAGACTTCAACACACCTCTCTCGCCACTGAACAGATCTTCCAAACAAAAGTTGAATAAGGAAACTATAGAACTCAATAACACAATTAATAACCTAGACTTAATTGACATATATAGAATATACCACCCAACATCAAGCAGTTACACTTTTTTCTCAGCAGCACATGGATCCTTCTCAAAAATAGATCATATATTATGTCACAGGGCAACTCTTAGACAATATAAAGGAGTAGAGATAATACCATGCATCTTATCTGATCATAATGAAATGAAACTGAAAATCAACGATAAAAGAAGGAAGGAAAAATCATGCATCACTTGGAGAATGAACAATAGGTTACTGAATGATCAATGGGTTATAGAAGACATCAAGGAGGAAATTAAAAAATTCTTAGAGATAAATGAAAACACAGACACAACATATCGGAATCTATGGAACACATTGAAAGCAGTTCTAAGAGGAAAATTCACTGCTTGGAGTTCATTCCTTAAAAAAAGAAAAAACCAACAAATAAATGATCTCATACTTCATCTCAAAATCCTAGAAAAAGAAGAGCAAAACAACAGCAAAAGAAGTAGAAGGCAAGAAATAATTAAAATCAGAGCTGAAATTAATGAAATCGAAACAAAAGAAACAATTGAAAAAACTGACAAAACTGAAATTTGGTTCTTTGAAAAAATAAATAAAATCGACAGACCCTTAGCCATGCTAATGAAGAGAAGAAGAGAGAGAACTCAAATTACTAGCATATGGGACGAAAAAGGCAATATCACAACAGACACTTCAG
Organism: Marmota monax; assembly: GCF_021218885.2. NCBI lineage: Eukaryota > Metazoa > Chordata > Mammalia > Rodentia > Sciuridae > Marmota > Marmota monax. Next base: position 139,701 of record NW_026692020.1, on the reverse strand, counting down.
AAATACAGAAGATAATCAGAAATTATTTTGAATCCTTATACTCCAATAAATTAGAAGATAGTGAAGGCATCAATAAATTTCTTAAGTCATATGATCTGCCCAGATTGAGTCAGGAGGATATAGACAACCTAAACAGACCAATATCAATTGAGGAAATAGAAGAAACCATCAAAAGACTACCAACGAAGAAAAGCCCAGGACCGGATGGGTATACAGCACAGTTTTTTACAAAACCTTTAAGGAGGAACTAATACCAATACTTTTCAAGCTACTTCAGGAAATAGAAAAAGAGGGAGAACTTCCAAATTCATTCTACGAGGCCAACATCACCCTGATTACTAAACCAGACAAAGACACTTCAAAGAAAGAAAACTACAGACCAATATCTCTAATGAACCTAGATGCAAAAATCCTCAATAAAATTCTGGCGAATCAGATACAAAAACATATCAAAAAAATTGTGCATCATGATCAAGTAGGATTCATCCCTGGGATGCAAGGCTGGTTCAATATACGGAAATCAATAAATGTTATTCACCACATCAATAGACTTAAAAATAAGAACCATATGATCATCTCGATAGATGCGGAAAAAGCATTCGACAAAGTACACCATCCCTTTATGTTCAAAAGTCTAGAAAAACTAGGGATAACAGGAACATACCTCAATATTGTAAAAGCAATCTATGCTAAGCCTCAGGCTAGCATCATTCTGAATGGAGAAAAACTGAAGGCATTCCCTCTAAAATCTGGAACAAGACAGGGATGCCCTCTCTCACCACTTCTGTTCAACATAGTTCTCGAAACACTGGCCAGAGCAATTAGACAGACGAAAGAAATTAAAGGCATAAAAATAGGAAAAGAAGAACTTAAATTATCACTATTTGCAGGTGACATGATTCTATACCTAGCAGACCCAAAAGGGTCTACAAGGAAACTATTAGAGCTAATAAATGAATTCAGCAAAGTGGCAGGCTATAAAATCAACACGCATAAATCAAAGGCATTCCTGTATATCAGCGACAAATCCTCTGAAATGGAAATGAGGACAACCACTCCATTCACAATATCTTAAAAAAAAATAAAATACTTGGGAATCAACCTAACAAAAGAGGTGAAAGACTTATACAATGAAAACTACAGAACCCTAAAGAGAGAAATAGAAGAAGATCTTAGAAGATGGAAAAATATACCCTGTTCATGTATAGGCAGAACTAACATCATCAAAATGGCGATATTACCAAAAGTTCTCTATTGGTTTAATGAAATCCCAATCAAAATCCCAATGGCATTTCTTGTAGAAATAGAGAAAGCAATCATGAAATTCATATGGAAAAATAAAAGACCCAGAATAGCAAAAACAATGCTAAGCAGGAAGTGTGAATCAGGCGGTATAGCGATACCAGACTTCAAACTATACTACAGAGCAATAGTAACAAAAACAGCATGGTACTGGTACCAAAACAGGTGGGTGGACCAATGGTACAGAATAGAGGACACAGAAACCAATCCACAAAACTACAACTATCTTATATTTGATAAAGGGGCTAAAAGCATGCAATGGAGGAAGGATAGCATCTTCAACAAATGGTGCTGGGAAAACTGGAAATCCATATGCAACAAAATGAAACTGAATCCCTTTCTCTCGCCATGCACAAAAGTTAATTCAAAATGGATCAAGGAGCTTGATATCAAATCAGAGACACGGCGTCTGATAGAAGAAAAAGTTGGCTATGATCTACATCCTGTAGGGTCGGGCTCCAAATTCCTCAATAGGACACCCATAGCACAAAAGTTAATAACTAGAATCAACAAATGGGACTTACTCAAACTAAAAAGTTTTTTCTCAGCAAAAGAAACAATAAGAGAGGTAAACAGGGAGCCTACATCCTGGGAACAAATCTTTACTCCTCACACTTCAGATAGAGCCCTAATATCTAGAGTATACAAAGAACTCAAAAAATTAGACAATAAGATAACAAATAACCCAATCAACACATGGGCCAAGGACCTGAACAGACACTTCTCAGAGGAGGACATACAATCAATCAACAATTACATGAAAAAATGCTCACCATCTCTAGCAGTCAGAGAAATGCAAATCAAAACCACCCTAAGATACCATCTCACTCCAGTAAGATTGGCAGCCATTATGAAGTCAAATAAAAACAAGTGCTGGCGAGGATGTGGGGAAAAGGGTACACTTGTACATTGCTGGTGGGACTGCAAATTGGTGCAGCCAATTTGGAAAGCAGTATGTAGATTTCTTGGAAAGCTGGGAATGGAACCACCATTTGACCCAGCTATTCCCCTTCTTGGTCTATTCCCTAAAGACCTAAAAGGAGCATGCTACAGGGACACTGTTACATTGATGTTCATAGCAGCACAATTCACAATAGCAAGACTGTGGAACCAACCTAGATGCCCTTCAATAGACAAATGGATGAAAAAAACTGTGGCATTTATACACAATGGAGTATTACTCTGCATTAAAAAATGACAAAATCATGGCATTTGCAGGGAAATGGATGGCTTTAAAGCAGATTATGCTAAGTGAAGCTAGCCAATCCCTAAAAAACAAATGCCAAATGTCTTCTTTGATATAAGGAGAGTAACTAAGAACAGAGTCGCGACGAAGAGCATGAGAAGAAGATTAACATTAAACTGGGATGAGAGGTGGGAGGGAAAGGGAGAGAGAAAGGAAATTGCATGGAAATGGAAGGAGACCCTCAGGGTTATACAAAAGTACATACAAAAGGAAGTGAGGGGAAAGGGGAAAATAATACAAGGGGGAGAAATGAATGTCAGTAGAGGGGGTAGAGAGAAAAGAGGGGAGGGGAGGGGAGGGGATGGGGGATAGTAGAGGATAGGAAAGGCAGCAGAATACAACAGACACTAGTATGGCAATATGTAAATCAATGGATGTGTAACTGATGTGATTCTGCAATTTGTATACGGGGTAAAAATGGGAGTTCATAACCCACTTGAATCAAAGTGTGAAATATGATATATCAAGAACTATGTAATGTTTTGAACAACCAACAATAAAAAAATTAAAAAAAATGTTGAATATTTTAAATGTTTCCTATACATTTATTCATGTGATATTTTTTTCTGTTGGTTATAGCTTATTTTACTTAGCTTAATGCTTTCACAATTTATTGATATTATAGCACTTATCAAACATCATTTACTTACTACTATTCCACTGCCTATGCAAATATCATATTTTACTTATTTATTCATCTATTGATAAACATTTGAGCTATTTCTATCTTTTGGCTATTGTGAGTAATATTGCAGTCACTATAGACATACAAGTATTTGAGTTTCTATTTTCAGTTCTTTTGGTATATACTTAGGAGTAGAATGACTGAATTATATGATATTTCTATTTTAGTTTTTGAGAAACCAATAAACTATTTTCCATAGCATTGAACTGTCTTGCATCCCTTCCAGCAATGTAGAAGTTTCCCCATTTCTCTATATTTTTATCAACACTTGTAATTTCCTGATATTTGTGTGATGGCAATTCTTGTAAGTGTGAAATAGTATATTTTAATAGTAAGTTTTGACTTACATTTCCTGAATTTCCAATGATATTGATTATTTTATGGGCCTAGTGAATATTTACATGTTTTCTTTTAGAAAATTTCTCTTCTAGTCATCTGCCCAATTTTTAATAAGATTGATTATCATTTTGCTATTTCATATATTTAAAAATTAGAGGCTTAACAGATATGCGAATTTCAAATACTTTTCCCATTTTTATATTGTCTTTTCACTTTCTCAGTACTCTAATAGACAAAAATTTATTTTTAAGACATTAAATTAAATCGTTAGTATATCTTGTAGGGTGGGTTTCATGGGATTTAACTCTCTCTGCTTCGATTTATTTGGGAGTATCTTATTTCCCACCTCATATCTGAAGTGTAGTTTTGTTGTTTACAGAATACTTGATTCATTGTTTAAAATTACTTTTCCTTAGCATTTTAAATATGTCATCATATTTCCTTTCTTCATGGTTTCTGATGAGAAATTGACTGTCAATCCCTTGACAAGTCAATTCTCTCTTGCTGTCTTCAAGGGTTCTCTTCAACTTTGTTTTTGATAGTTTTAATATAATGTCTTAGATGTGGGTCTCTGAGTTTAACCTGCCTGAAGTTGGTTGACTTTCTTGGAGATATCTCTCTCTCTCTCTCTCTCTCTCTCTCTCTCTCTCTCTCTCTCTCTCTCTCTCTCTCCAATATATGTAATCAGATTTAGGGAGACTTCAGCCTTTGTTTCTTCAAATATTGCTTTCTTTCTCTCTTGTCCTTCTGGGATTCTATAGTCACATGTTAGTCTGTTTGATGGCATTCTGTGGGGTCCTTAGACTCTAATAACATTGCTTTATTATGTTTACTTTCTGTAGTTTAAACTTAAAAATTTTGATTGCACAATCTTCAAGTTTGCTTGGTCTTTTTTCTTTCTGCTCAAATGTACTTTTGAATTATGCCAACTCTTTATTTCTATGATTGTATTAGGCAGCTCCAAAATTTCAAGTATTTTAAGTTGGTTTTCTTTTTAAAAAAAAGATTTCTATCTTTTCACAGATATTCTTAGTTTATTTATTTACCATTTTCTTATTTTCTTTAATTACTTGTGCATCTTTTTAATTAACTACTTGATATATTTAATACAGTTTTTTTCAAAGTCTTTGATAATTCTGTTGGTTGTACTTTCTCATGAGTAGCTTCTGGAAATTTATTTACTTATTTTTTAAGTGGGCCATACTTACCTGTTTCTTTGTATGCCATTGTGGACTGAGGAAAAGAAGCTGGAAAACAGGAAGTATATGTCATATGATTCTTTTTATTTAAATTTCTATAAAGGCAAACTCATGATAGAAAACAGAAGAGTAATATATGAAATTGTTTTATAGGGATAAGTGAATAACAAATTGTTATTAGCAAATTTTTGACAATAATGGAAATGCTTATTTTCTTCATTGTGCCAATGGTTTCATAATATATTTATATGTCAATACTGGCTAAATTGTATATAGTGTACTGCACTTTGATCATACCTCAACAGAGTAGAGAAAATAGGCCTTGTAAGAAAGCCTATTTGTAAATAAAGAAATGCATAAAAATCGAATTTAAACATTTCAGTTTTAAAAGTCTACCAGTTACACCAAAATTTTCCTAAAGCAAGAATTGCTACTTTGAGGAAAATTTGGTAAATTTTTAGACAGGTATTCTTGTGGAATTTAATCTCAAAACTAAAATAGGTTTGTTCCCCAAAGTTTAGTAAAATAAAAACTTCATTAGAATGAGAACTTTGTTGTTCAGTTCATTTGTAAGACATATATAAAACATGAATGTGGTAAGGATGGGGTGTTTCAACAGTGCTTCAATGGGAGTATTGTTTCCTTTTGACTCTATTCAAATTGTTGCCCCAATGTAATTAAAACTTGTTGTTGCTTCATACCAACTCAGTTCCTCAGGTTTTCCTTTTTATTTTCATTTTATTCTTTTCTTGAGTTGGAAAACAGAGGAATGGTGGCTTACATAAAATCAACAGTTTTTTCATTGGAATATTTGATGTACTCAAATTCATATTCAAGTCTCCATTAATTTCCCACAAAAAGACTGTTAGATGCTTATAGTATTTTTGTAAAAATAAGCTTCTCTCATTTCTCATCAAATACTGTTTCCTGATTACTTGAAGTGAAATGCATCTTTCAAAGGAGGAATGATAAACTCTGCTTAGTAGAAATGACTAAGAGATACTCAAAATCCCATTTTAATGTATTTTTTACTTCTTGAAAATATTTATAAACACTTGTTCATAGTTCTAGCTGATAAGTGTGTAAGACAGATGGGCTTCTCTTGACTCATTGAAAATCACACACTATTGTTGGAAATAACAAAGTCCTATATTATAATATAAATATGCTGTGAAAAAGTGGAGGAAATATATTTTATTAGGCTGATAAGAGAACATGCTATGAAGAAGTGACAGTTGAGAAGACCCGTGAGTAAAGACAAGAATGAATTAAGGAATTACCTGGGCAATCATAAGAGGGATGTTTTTCTTCAGGCATCTCAGGCCATGTGCAAAGGCCTTCAGTGCTGTTAGTCATGTGACAGGCACAGACAATAGGCTAGAGTGGCTGGATGGAAAAGAGCAAGGATGAGGCAAATCTAGTATAGGAGATGTAGCTGGTACTAAGACCATGGTGGACCTGATAAGCCACATTAGACCTTGTTCTAAATGTAGGTGAAGGTCTGAGGGATGCTGGGAGGGGGAGTAACAATAGAACTTGTGTTTTAAACATAAAATTGGCTTTTGAGAATAAAATGTAGGAAAACATGGAGACAAAAATAATTAGGAGCTTTCTGCAGTAGTCCGAGAGAGTAGCAATGGTGACTTGGATTAGTGTATTTGGTGATTGGTAAGAACATTTCAGGTATATTTTGGAAATAGATGCAGTTAGCTTTTTAAAATTTTTCCTTTTTCTTTTTTTTATTGGTTGTTCAAAACATTACAAAGCTCTTGACATATCATATTTCATACATTAGATTCAAGTGGGTTATGAACTCCCATTTTTACCCCAAATACAGATTGCAGAATCACATAGGTTACACATCCACAATTTTACATAATGCCCTATTAGTAACTGTTGTATTCTGCTGCCTTTCCTATCCTCTACTATCCCCCCTCCCCTCCCCTCCCATCTTCTCTCTACCCCATCTACTGTAATTCATTTCTCTCCTTGTTTATTATCCCATTCCCCTCACAACCTCTTATATGTAATTTTGTATAGCAGTGAGGGTCTCCCTCCACTTCCATGCAATTTTCCTTTTCTCTCCCTTTCCCTCCCACCTCATGTCTCTGTTTAATGTTAATCTTTTCTTCCTGCTCTTCCTCCCAGCTCTGTTCTTCTTGTAAGCTTTATTCCAATTCAAACTGCTGGTGTTGAGCATGATACAAAGGGTTTTAAGTCAGAGCATTGGGTGAATGGTGCCACAGCTCATTGCATGAATAATTATAGTTTATTGGTGATGATTTGACTTCCAAAAAGGACATCATAATTTGAGTTATATTTTTATGTAAAAATTTATGACCAACTTTTTGACATTTTTCATCCCTTTCTTAAAAACTCCATACCTTAAAACACACGTTTTTTAAAAATCTGTCATCTATTCATCTATTCATCCAATTACCTGATGTTGTCCCATAGGGTTGTGTATTTAAAAAGTCCACATAAACCAAAACAACAACAACAACAAAACAAAACAAAACAAAAAACCAACAAATCCTTGTTGGTTGGTGAGTAAGGATGAGAAACCCATTTGAAAATCTCTGCCAAGCTGCCCAGAATTCAGCAGGAAAAAGAGGCAATTTTACTTTGCACAATGGTCCACCTGTTTAAATTTTATTCTTAATACCTAGGAAATTAGAGTTCTAGAAGGAAAACTCTTAAAGGAGGTAAGGCAAACAGAATTTAAAAAATTTAGTTATAAAGGATGATATCAAACTGTATATTTTAATATTTTATATACAAAATAGCATTAGTCTATATAATACTTTTACTAATCTTGCTAATGATCTTTTGAAATCTTTAATTCTTTATTAGTAAGTACCCTCTGAAGAAAGTGGTCACCCTTTCCACATATCTGCAAGAAATTTTCCCTCTTCTGTATCATGTCTATTGATCTGACTGCCAATACCTACAATACTGCATGATCAAAATTCATGCATGACCTGTATTTGAACTCCATCCTGGAACCTAAATTGAGGAGTCAATCTTAAGAAGAGAAGGCCAGGTGGAGAAGAGACCATTACAGCCACAGCAGTGTGAAAGTCAAAAGCCCAGCCAGTAGCAGGGTACAGAATCTCTCCTTAGTTATGGAGTATTGGTTCTTAGAATATGAGAGGTGTTATTTACATTCAGAAATGTTAGGAATAAGATAGATTGCATTGCCCTCTCAAAGTCTGTTAAAGTCAGTTTAGGCTACTACAAGAAATTACTGCAGTCAGATTGACTTAACGACGGACATTTATTTGTCATAATTCTGGAGGCTGGAAGTCCCAGGTCAGGTTGTGGTGACAATTCTCCTGTGTGTTGTAGCCTGCTGACTTCTTGCTCTATTCTTATGTTACAAAGAGGAAAAAAACACCTTCTGCTATCTTTCTCTATGCAGAAAGGCACTCATGCCATCATGAAGGTTCCATCTTCATAATTTCATCTAACTCTAATCACTTTCCAAAGGCCACAGCTCCAAATACCATCTCATTAGGGATTAGGGCTTTTGAACTGGGGAGAAACACATTTATTTCATAACAATGCATTTATAACACTGGTTGTCTTAGTAATTCATAGGTGGAGATGAAACATACCAACAGTTTTCTTATAAAAGGGGAAAAGACATCCTCACTGACTCAGTTCTTATAATCTGTTGAATGTAGACAAATGAATTTCCTGACATACTTTCTCAGGGCTGATTCATTTTATCCATATATCTTCTGTGCCATATGTGAACATTAGGGCTCTTTAAAAAATGAGGGGGATAATAAATGCTTTAGAAATTAGTTTTGCTGAAGTGAACTAATGATAGGAGCATATGGTGAAATATATTTTTTATTACTTTTCAACAATGTTAAATGTTTTTTCCCTATTTTCATGTTTACTGTTCTTTATCAAGCTTATTGAAAAGTTTTCTCAGAAAGAACAGAGTATTTTGCATAATAACACATTACTAACTTTATAGGCAATATATATCAGTATATGTAAGCAACATTTCTACTGCAAGAATTTTAGAACTTTATGATTCTTAATGTCTTCAAAGGGTAGAAACTTCCACCCTAAATCAAAATTTCCAACACTAAAATCTTCCATTTTATTGAATTAATTTTTTCCCATTAACAAGAATTTGAAAGTGATGGCCTGTTTTAGGATAAGGCTAGCTAAACACTAAGAGGACACTGAATGCTGAAACTTGAAGATTAGCTTTATAATCCAGGATCCTCAACACTATTATATTTGAGAAGCTTGGCATATAGAACATATGTGGATACACTAGGGCATTTGAAACTTTCAATTTTAGGGAGTTGAAGTGGTAAGTGAAATCTCTGCTTAGATTCATGTCATAAAATGTCCTAGGGTTGTGATTGTTCTTCCCATGAGTAGGCAGAAATTACATTAAATGTAATGCTGAAGATGAGATAATGGCTAAAATCACTTTTTATTGCACATAAAGAGTCATATGAACATAGAGGATGAAGGCTAAGGCTAGGTTTTTACTCCTCTAGATGATTCTCACAGGCTTCTTTCTTCCTTTTGGAGATCACCTGGATTATGCGCCATTTACTTACCTTTGCTACCTCCTTATTAAAGAAAATGAAACACAGCACAATATTACCCAATTTCTGTTTATTGATGGTTTGTCATGTCCTTTTGTTTCCAGGAATTGAAAATTTCCTGTTATCAGAAATGATGAAAGGGAAAGTCATTGTCTGTAATTGCTAGTTCAGGGTACTTGCTATCCCTTTTAATGAAAATTGAGTATGCATGAACCAATGAAACAATATTTATCTAGAGTTCAAACTGCATGGTAGATGATATTTCCACATCCAAATGTCCCAGATGTTTGGTTATGAGAAATATTCAAAAGAGAGGTCTTTGGCATGCAACTGTAAGACACACTTGCACCTGAATTTGGCTTATTACAAAAACAAAGAAAAGTATTATTCATTGCTGGTGGGACCTGCAAATTGGTACAGCCAATCTGGAAAGTAGTATGGAGATTCCTTGGAAAACTTAGAATGGAACCATCATTTGATCCAGCTATCCCACTCCTAAGTTTATACCCAAAGGACTTAAAAACAGCATACTTCAGGGACACAGCTATAACAATGTTTATAGCAGCACAATTCACAATAGCTAAATTGTGGAACCAACCCAGATGCCCTTCAGTAGATGAATGGATAGGGAAATTTTGGTATATATACACAATGGAACATTACTCAGCATTAAAAGAGAATAAAATCATGGTATTTGCAGGTAGAGGGATGGAATTGGAGAATGTAATACTAAGTAAAATAAGCCAATCCAAAAAAAAACAAAGGCTGAATGTTTTCTTTGATATGAGGATGCTGATTCATAATAGTGATGTGGGGGGAGCATGGGAGAAATGATGGAATTTTAGATAGGGCAAAGGGGAGGGAAGGGAAGAGAGGGGGCAAAGGGGTAGGAATGATGGTGAAATGAGATAGACATCATTACCCTAAGTACATGTATGAAGACACAATTGGTGTGAAAATACTTGGTGTTCAATCAGTGACTTGAAAAATTGTGCTCTATGTGTATAATATGAAATGAATTGCACTCTACCTCGGGTATAACAAATTAGAATTAATAAATCATATAATAAAAAAATGAATAAACAAAACTTAAAAAGAAAAGAAAAGAAAAGCTATTATTATATTTGAGTTTAAATCATGGTGAATTGTATGTTATTGAGGGGACCCCACCTGTGTCACAGATCCTATCCCTAGCTTTCCTTCTCTTTGCTCATCACACTGAGATAACCTTTTCTGGTAGAGAGTGTTTACATTTCTACCCCTCTGCCAGGCTTAGGAACCTCTTCAAACAGCTGCCACACAAGGTCAGTCACTGATCTGTGAAGGTGGCCTTATTTGGAAATAGTGTCTTTGTAGATAAAATAAAATGAAAGTGTGATTTTAGTGGGAAAGGATGGGCCCTATATCTATTACTGGTGTTACCTTAAGAAGGGAAATTAGAATATGGGACACAGAGATAAAAGCACACCCAGAGGGAAGAAATCCAGTTGAAGATAGAGGTGGCTGAAAGTTCAGGTAATTTAAGGATATCCACATGCCACCAGAAGCTAGAGAAGAGAGAAGGATCCACTCCTGTAGGCTTCAGAGGGAGCATGGCCCTGCTGACCCCTTGACTTTGAACTTAAGGCCTCAATTCTGTGGAAGAATGAATATCAGTTACTTCAAGGCCTTAGTCACACCTCAGCTAATAAATACGGTGGGTTCCAAACAGGGTATCAACCCTCTAGGTAACATAAGTTGCACAAACTTTTTCATCACACTTTCCACTAGAGTATTAGATGTGAGGCATTTGTAGACACTGATGCTTGCCATTCCTGAAACAGTATATTAAATCATTCATCTCAATTGAGATTTTGCTCACAAACTTCTAATATTTTCACCTATGGATTCAAAAACAAGATTACACTCAACCCCACTGTGAATCTCAGGTGGCCTGAGGTGTTCGCCTTTGGTTGTGGTTGACTGTCAGCATGATTGGGTTGGGCCATTAAAGCAGCAGCTTAAAGGCATAGTGAGAGAGCAACAAAAAGCCAAAAAGCATCTCACACTTGGGAAAGGTGGAGGCCAATTCGTTACCAAAAGAATGAATGAATGAATGAATGAATGAATGAATAAAATTAAAAAGAGGGCAAGAGTTAAATTACAGTATTTTAAACTTTTGTGTGTTTGTGTTTCTCCTCCATGCCTCTGCAGGGATGCCAGCCACAGGCTGAAGTTCACAGATGCATTGGGATTCTGATTTCACTGCCAACTTGGGAACTGTAAAGATGAGGCCAAACTGCATTTCCCATGGTGTGCGCATGTACTGTGTGACCCTAAACCCACCCCTTCTTCTGAGGTCCTAGGCTGCCTGCTGCTTTACTGTAGACTCTAAAGGCAGCAGACTTCTCCCCTGCTGGAAGGAGACAATTAGGTTCTTTCACATCGGTGTGACAACATTAAGTTTAAAGTTGCAAGAGAACTTGAAAGTAGCAAAAAATACCCTCAGACCCCTTCTCTTCAAATATCTTCTATTTCCTAATGTGCATTTTGAACAGAATTCTTGAAAGGAAGTTTTAATAGTTGCCATGACCCTTTATGCCTTCATTTCTTTTAGGGTTCAGAGCTCAGCTCTATGTGTGTTTATTATTATATTATTATTATTTTTTATTAAGGTGCCTTCTGAAAAGACTGTCATACCATATCTAAAAACCTCTCCCACATTTTCCAGCTGTTGTGTGTGTTTATTGTCTTGGCACTTCCTTTCTTTAATCATCTCTGGCACTGCCTTCCTCCTGTCCCATGCTGCTACCAGAAATATCATACTCAACAGCTGGTCTCTAAGGAAGAAGGCTGCTGAAATATGGGGGGATCTCTCACATCCAAACCATAACACACTGTATTCTCACATCAACATTGTTTTATGAATTATACACTGTCACTGTTGCTATGATATATTTCAGAACACCATGCTTACTCAGAAATGTTCTAAGATCTGTTTATGCAGATTGTCCTAATTTACTAAAATGATGATATTTATGAAATATGCAATAGTGTCACAACAATAATAGTGATGCGTACATTGTAAAATTATAGGCATAGATGTTTCCAGTACTAAAGTTAGGTGGATTCTACTATTTCTGCCCCCCTTTCCATTTATAGTACTGCTAATAATATGAAATTTATGAAAAGTTCAAATAAAACACTTTTTTTTGTTTTTATACTTCTTCTGAAATTAAAAAGGGGACAGAAATATGCTTTTAGAGAAGTATTGCAAGGAGATAATGATATTTAATCAAATTCATGAGAGTAGATGACTTCTTCTTGAGTCTTATGTGGAAAGACTTCTTGAGTCTTATGAGGATATAATTTAGGAATATAGTGTCTCCCTTTCATAAAATCAGTCTGCTATAATCTCTAATCTAGGATTTGTGTCATGAGACTTTGCCATTGGGTTTCTTTTCAAGAAGTTCATCAAAACATTATGTAATTTCCAGTCATAGTGAAGAAATTATATTCACTATTTTAACATTGTGAAAATATTGGAAAAGACACCAAAATTCTTTTGACTATCCTACAGCACATAATAGCAGTCTTCTGTGATCACATGAGGAGTTAGAGAGTAGGTTTTGGCTGGGGGAGAGAAACTAGCTTTGATTGACAAGAGCTTATCTTTATTTAATCTATTTTTTTGAGGTATTGCAGTTGAAATCTAGGCAATTGAAATGAATAAATGCACAATTGTGAAACAAAGATTCTTGACCAAAAAAACCACTTAATTCAAGAAGGTTTTTCTATGGGAGAGTTATAAAGAATTTGGGTATGAGGTTACTACTCCTCCTCTGACTGTGACAGAGGTTTTGCACATGGATTGTTAAATTTTAGCCCAAATTAAAAATGGCAATAGGCTTGGATAGGTTTAGCCACAGAAGTATTTTCTTTGCTGTTTTGTTGACTTGTCAACTACTTGGAAAGATTTCCTTCACAGAGGCCAACAATGAGTACAATGTAAGGCATAGAGCACATGGTGGTAATTTCTCATCAGATTGGTTAAGGACCAACTCTTAAGTCTTCATGTGCTTTGAGAAAAGATGACGTGCAGAAATTATAGACTTGTTTCCTAAGGACACACATAACGAGAGCTAATTGTTTGCTGCATGGTATTTGTATTTTGCAAATAGGCTCACCATTTTTTCCCTCATTCCTTCTTATATTACACAGCAATCTCCCTCTTTGGTTTTGAAGACAAATACTATGTTCTTTTAGTATTGGCCCTTAAAATGAAACCACATACACAGTGTTTTAAGTCTAAAATTTAATCTGTTTTTTTTAACTTCCTTGTACAATATAGATGATCATCCCATATCTGATCATACCCCCATCCCCAGCCTAGGTCCAGCCTACATTTGTCTTGCTTTAAAAAAAAAAAAAACCAATCACACAATTTTAACATTACCCCTTTTCAGATGAAAATTTACCTGTATGTTTGCATTTTTTTTAATTCAAGATCCTTTTTTGTATCTCAGTCCTTCTTTCCAGTTTTCCATTTCTTTTACCCTGGAGTATGTCCTTTTAGGTTTCCTTTAGTGAAGGCGTTTTAGTGGTGAATGTTCTTTTTATGTTCATTCAAACTACTTTTATTTTGTCCTTCATCTTGGTAGTTTGACTATACAATTCTAGGTAGAAAGCTGTTTTGATCTTTTTACCTCTTGGGGTGGTTGTGACGATCCCTTTAGATTCATATCTAACACTTTTCCCACTATACCTGGTATGTTTACTCATTAAATAACAGTGCCTATTACTGTCTCAGAAAGAGATTGGAATTTACATTTGGTTGTGACAATTTACATTTGGTTGGAATGTCCACTCTTTTATTGCCTTTAATTTTTAAAAAATTTAACTTGAATTTCACTGAGATTGAGGTCGAGGTAGATGTAAGTGTAACTTTACTAACTTTGAAGGAAGACAGACATTGATTCAATTGTGGGTTGTCTTGCTTGCTATTTGTATATTCCTTTGGCAAGGGATTTTACCTAATTCTCAGTTTCTTCCCCTATGAAAAAGTCAGGCATAATATTTGCTGTTCTCAGTGATTGCAAAGGGTGCATGAAAATACATAGCACAGCCTCAAATAGTAGATGGTTAATTTTGGTAATTATAGCCTCTAATCCACTTTTATGACATGCAGAAATGTTGTTTTTCTTCTATTGTTCTAAGCTGTTTGTTTTTGTTAGTCCCCAAATCCATTTGATATTTGTCTTTAGCTGGGAAAATACATTTCAGGCCTGGTGTTTTTCTACCGGTAAGACTCTCTTTCATTTCTCTAAAAATTTGTTTATTCTATGTACTCTTCTGGCCCTAGACAAATTATTCAACCTTTCAGTGCCTCAATTTCCTCATCTGTTATATAGGACTAACAATAGTTCCTTCCTAGCCTGGTGTGCTGGCACATGCCTAAAACCAGAGATACTGGGCAGGCTGAGGCAGGAGGACTACAAGTTTGAGGCCAGCTTGGGCAACTTAGTGAGACCAGGTCTCAAAAAATGAAAAAGGAAGGGCACAGATGTAGCTTAGTGGTAGGACACTTGCCTAGCATCTTCGAGGCTCTGAGTTTAATTCCTAGCACTCCCCCCAATAAAAAGGAAAGGTTGTTATGAGGACTTGATGAATTGATACCATGTGGAGACCTTAGAGCAGTGTGTGGTACATAGGAAATGCTCAGGACTTTAGCTTTCATCATTGTTGTGAATAGTCAGGACTGCATTCTGTTGACTTTCAGAGTTAAAAAAAATGCATTGCTTGCTGTGGCTTTGTTCTTTACTTGTGCATTAAGCTTCCATATATAACTTACTTCATTTGTTTCTTAATAAGATTGCCATGGATTAGGAAGGACATGTATTTTTTTCATACAATGAAATTATTTATTTTTATTGGACAGTTCTATGAGCCTTGAACTATAATGACTGCCACTATCAAGATATAGAACATTTTTGCTGGACTTGGTGGCACATTGCTGTAATCCCAGTGGCTTGTTAGGCTCAGGCAGGAGGATCATGAGTTCAAAGCCAGCCTCAGCAATGTCAAGGTGCTAAGCAACTCAGTGAGACCCTGTCTCTAAATTTAAAAAAAAGAAGGTGTGTGGGGGGGTGCAGGGATGTGGCTCAGTGGGAGAGTGCTCTTTGTTCAATTCCCAGTATTAAAAAAAAATTTAGGGGTGATCTCTTTTGCAATCTGTCATTCTTATACCTAGTTCTAAGCAACCACTGGTTATAGGGTTTTCTTATTTAGGATTTGTATGTATGGAATCATATGTTAATACACTTTTATATCTGGGTTCTTCCAGTCAGCATAGTTCTTTTGAGGTTCATCCATGTTGTTGGTATGTACCAGGGGTCTAGTTCTGTTTATTGGTGTGTGGTTGGATATACTACTGTGTCTTGCGTTGTCTTCCTGTTAATAAACTTTTGGGTTGAATTCTAATTTGGGACTGTTAAAAGTAAAGTAGCTATAATATATATGTAAAAATCTTTGTCTAGGTATTTTGTTAATTTCTCCTAAATAGCTGTTTAGGACTAGAAATTGAGTCTCAAAGAACATACATCTTTATGGGCAGAGTTAACCCAGGTATCATAGACAGGCACTAGACCTGGATTAGCATTTGATTTATCCTTCCCCCGACCCATTCCAATAAATGGACCCATTCCATTTTAGGACCCATTCCAATAAATCAGTGATTTTCACACTTTCGGACACCACAAGTATTTTTTTTTATAAATAAGATATTGCTTATAATGTTTACAAACAAGTCATACTAGCAATGTAAACAGACTTCTCAGAAAGTTCTAACAGTCACATTTTGGCTATTATCCTCATGCTCTTAAGCAATGCCTATTGTGGAAGTGCTCTACTACATTTGGTTGCCTTGGGCTGCAGAGTTTTGAACCATGAGGTCCTGTTCTTGAACATATTGAGCATTTTATTTTTGTATTTTGGTGGTTCAGAGGCAAGAACCTTCACACATAAAATGCATAGGCTGGGTTCTAAAGCCTGTGAGGATAATGCTATTACTATCCTTGTTGCTGTAAACCATTGCTGGTAATATATTTCCTTTATCATAACAAAGGACTCTTTAGGCAATGTAGGGCCAGGTACATTCAAAGTCTTAAGATTACTTTTGTAGTAATTAGAAATGGAGCCTGTGCCTGTATGTTCCCTTGCCCTATATTGGAACTTCGATTCTCATCTTATGTTATCAGTGTCTAGGTTATGAAATCTGAAATGGACTTTGCCTTATTTTGCATTGCCACAACTGCATCAGAGCATTTTAATCAACTTGCTTTCATTGAAGTGTACAATTTTTCTTCTCGTTATATCTGCAAGCTCTCAAGTTTACAGACATGATCTCCTTGACTAGAATAATATTACTTGGCCATTCTTGCATGCAAATTTAAAATTTAATATCTTGCTGAAGGTTTGTTGAGTTTTATGCAAATTCCAATTTAGATTATATTTTGGAGTTGTAAATTAGAAATTACATTTGGAGAGAAGTAATATTTGTGTGGGTTTAGAAAAATAATCTTATAATTTACAAGGTTCATGACATTTCTTCTGAAGAATTGGGATTTTGAGTATTCTGTGTGAGTTTAGAAGCTATCTTGACAATTGTGTTACTGGTAATAAAGCCACAAAACACTACCAGTTTCTGTGCCAATTGTTTTTTTTTTTTTTAATTTTTGTCTTTTTGTCTTTCTGAGCCATTTGGGATTCACTAGATTGTCTCATTTATTCATTCATTGAACATTTGGTTATAGAAGCATCAAAAGTGCTTGGCTTTATTCATCATTTTATGATAAAGTAGCAAACCATACTGTTAGTCTTCATGAAATTACCTTCTACTTGGGAAAAACAAACTACAAGTGGATAAATAAGCAGATATTTGGTCTCTGATCGTGATTGAGTCTATGAAGAAAAATATTTCAGGTTCTTGGAGTAAGAGTATGCTGGAATTTGGATCCTGGATGTTAGGGAAGACCTAAGGTGACATTTATGCAAAGGTTTGAAAAGGGAATTGCATGAACTGTGCAATTTTTCAGAGAATGTCAGTCTAGGAGGAGAAACTGCTAAGTTTAAATGTCCTCAGAGGATACCCTTGCCATGTTTGGGGAGCAGCAAGAATGTCACCATGAGTAGAGTAGAATGGAAGGTAGAAGTAGGGCAGAGAGAGATGGCAGATTGAGAGGAGGTATTTTTTGAGTATACAGGGCCTTGTAGATACTGTAAAGATGCCTTTGCTCTGTGTGAGGTGAGGTGCCATGAATGAGAGGATTTCACATAGACTCTGATCACTATTTTAAGAGTGGCATTTATGTGGGAAAACACAGATCTTCAGATAATGGGCATGAGATGTCAGTATCAGTCATTGCAGTTCTGGACCTTAAGTGCTGCCCACAGAGGATTGGTGACCAAAAAGAAGCTAGAGTTGGACAGGAGATCTTGGCATTGTTGGCAGTTTGCGCATCCTCAAGATTATTTACCTGTAGCAGAAACCTAAGTAGCTTTGTTGCTGACACTCAGCAATCTGTGGTTTAATAAGTCCTCCAGGTGATTCTGATGCATTCTGTAGACCAGAGAATGTTGCTGGACTAGGCCCCACTCCAAGAGTTTCCGATAAATGAGTTTGGGGGTGTGTCCATCTCTGCCATCCCACCCTCAATTTCATTTGTAAGTTCTCACATATTGCAGTGCTGCATGTCAGGGACAACACTTCACACTTTGAGAAATCACAGTCTGGTGAATGGGTACTGCTGTGGTGTTTGTCACATAGTTTACATCCCAAGCTCTGCCTTAGGCTGCTTAGAGCAGTAGCCTGGGCCAAATTGCCTCAGTTTGAATCCCAGCTGTGCCACTTAACCATGTACTGGGGTGTGACCTTCTGTGGTATACTTAGTAAGGTTCTGTGTACATGGTAAGTTCTCAGTAAATGCTGGCTATTCCATGGTATATAAGTATAAAGTGTTATGATGGATATAAAATGTAAATAATTTGCTAAATGTAAGCTCTGGGACTCAGTATTATAAGCAGGGTGTTGTATTGTTTCCAGGATGCCCTGTAAAGTATTATTAGGTCTGTCTTGCAAATGAGGGAAATGGCTTATTCATGATCATGTGGTTACTAATCAGCAAATGTATACTTCACATTCTGGTCCCTCTGGATTCAGAGCCTGAAGCCTACCACTCTATGTGCCTGTCTTGGAGTACTAGATTGACTCACACAGATTCACATTCAGATCTAAGCCTGGCCCTTTTCAGGGTGAGCCAAGGGGAGGAGGACAGAGAGAGAAATAAAGATCATTTGATTAAGTTTTTAGATCTCAGGCCACTTTTTTCATCTGTAAAATGGTGATGAAGCATGCATAATTCATAGGGCTTCTATACTGAGAAGAATATAAGGTGACAGCATTGTTTGTTGTTTTCTTTAAAAGAAAATAAGATTCTTGTTATCAGATTCTCAGCTTGGTATTAAGAGGTCCTGTTCCCTTTATAAATACCCTTTTCTGTTTGGACTTGTAGATTCGTTATTGCAGGAAGTTCACGTTCTAGTGGGGTAAAACTTTCCTAGATAAGGTATCCATACAGAAGAATGAAGTAGATGGGAAAGTGGATGTGTGGGGAGACCATATATCTGATTTTGATAGTTTTGAAATATTAAAAGCATTTTGAGATGACCTACACAGTATACCTAGCTGAGTGCTTAATACTCAGTGCTGAGGCTGATAGATTCAAAAGGCATCAAAAGATCATAAAGAGGGCTTTATGATATACTTCCTAATTACAGATTAAAAAAAATAGATTTAGGGTTGGGGGTATAGCCCAGTTGTAGTTAGCATGAGACCTTGAGTTCAACCCCCAGCACATCCATCCCCAATCAGATGTGATGGCAATTGTTATAGTTGTAAACTCCCACTTATCCGTGGATCAGATGTGTGTCAGCCTCATTTTTTTGAAAATATGGTTCTAAAATTAAAAAAGCCATTGGTTGACAAATAGCTGTCACAAAGCTCTTAGAACTTCACCTAGGTATTAATGGTTTCTAAAGGATCTGGTCAAGCTCCAATATATCCTTACTCATTCAGCTGTTAGAGATTAGAAGAGAATTTTTACTGTTCTGAAAATACACATATAATTACAAGGAGCTTTCACTTACTTTTACTGTAAAAAAAAGTATGGCACTTGAGTAACCAAACAGGCAGCCTAACTGTCCAGAGTCCTTGAGGGCAACACTGTATATAGTGACTCAGGTTCTTAGAAATAAATTGTTCCATCAAAGAGAAGAATAGAAGCTTGTTCTTTTGGTATCATTTAAGAATAGATGCATAACAAAGTGCATCAGAAAGCTCTTGGGAGTTTTAATAAAAATCTTCTTAGGGGTAAATTTAGGTTATTTGAAGGAAAAAAAATCACCAGTATGCATAAATACCATGTTCCTCAATGATGAGATTATATAAGTAGGAAGGCAGTGGGGTGGAGTGTCTTGACCCCACCGGCAAGGGAAACACGACACAGGATTCCTCTTTCAACAGTTTATTCAGGCCTTGAGTCATGTATCATCTTCTAGCGCCTGCGCCCGACACGCCCAAGCACAGCTTAATAAAGCCCCCCGCATCCCAATCCTAAGCCGCCACGTGGATCTCTCTCATAGGGTGGAAAGGGATTGCGCGCCAACTCTCCATAAAAGGAGTTGTTTATCACAGGCCACAGTGGAAGCCGGCGCCATCTTCTAATGGCAGCCACGGTCTATAAGAATGGCTTACCACAGTTCCCCCTTCTATTTTATATAACAATGCAGGCGAAAGTAGAGGTCCTATCCCATTGTGCAGAAGTGGCTGCAATGTATGGTTCAGTCCTAAGGAGGCGCCTTCCCCAGACCTGATCCCATATCAGCCGATGCCTTTTTTCATAGGGCGGGGCGTGGACGTCAAACCCGCATGCAATAGGACATGCTTCCCTTGAGGTCCGTTGAGGGATCACTCAAGTGCAGTGCCTTGCCTCGCATCCTGCATAGTGACGACGGCGAGAAGTAGGATAACACAGGTAGCCTGGTAATAATGACAAAATTTAAGTTGGCAACACAATCCCTAAGCCCCAGAGGAAGGTAAAGAGTGTGTAGTCGAGAAGAAAGACCAGTCCTGAAACCCATCTGCGTGCAATGGTAACAAGACCTGCAGAGTGCAAGGGCTATTCAGCATTGGGAGAGAATAAGGAAGAGGACATGCCAATCCCAGTGCAATGTGAAACTAACTTGGGGTGCAATGGCCATGCCCAGAAATCACTGTTTAAGATGTGCAAGCCAGATTTGTGGAGAAATGCCATTTTCTAAGGCCGCAAGAGCCTGTACAATCATAGCCTTTTCTTGTGCATGGCGAGTTTTAAGGCGACAGAGAAGCCACAAACAAAGTACAACACCGAAGCAACACATTGCCCCAAAAATGCCCACTCCCACCCATTCCTTAAAGAAGGAAAAGGCAGAGGATAGCCAACTGGTGAATTGACCCAAAGTCACTGGTTCGACACGGGTACTATTCAAAACAGCAATCTGAGTTAGTTGAGACTGGATCAAGTTTTCTGCTTCCATGGACCAGGTTCCGGATAGATACTCCCCGATGATGCGGGAGGCATTTCTGGAATCATTAAATCTGGCAGAGGTTATACATAAATGCGCATGGTGATTGACACAACCCAAATGTACTAGATCAAACAACTCCTCAACTTGAGCTTGAAGCAGATCTATCCTTTGATTAGCAGCCAGAATCCCAGATAAAATGTGTTGATTAATTCTACTTTGAGATTCAAGTATGGTGGATGTTTGTTGAATAACCTGATTAATAGTGGCAGCAGTTTGTACCTGGCTGGCCATGGCTACTCCAGCTGTAACTGCTGCAGCAGCAGATACCACCACAGCTGTCACTATAGCTGCCGTAATTCCAAAATCTCTACGGGCTCTAATCAGTTCAACAATAGGAAAAGACTCTGGATCTGCAGTAACCGGAATCGGGACAAAGGTCGGAACTTTCATAACCACTGCCATAGTCCAGGAGCCATTCCAACACTCAGACAAATAGCAGGTAATATTAGAACAATTAAGCATCCCCTGTGATGTATCATTAGCCAAAATAAACAGGAACGGAGATTGGAGACAGACTGCTGCGGAGGGTAATGTAGCATTAGATAATTGTAAATTATTTGCAGAAATTCTAAGCCTCCTACCTCGCTCCGAGTCTTGGGTACTGCCAGAAACATTAAACAGCCAACTTTGGACTCCTCGTAATTGAGCCAAAGCGGAAATATCAGCTGTGGCCCCCTTTTCATTGGAAATTAACCATTGAACCAGGAACAACCTGTTCCTATAGAGGAATTATTGTTGGAAACATTATACAAATATCTTTTGAGAGAGGGGGAAAGGGAGAAACCTTTAGTAACCTGATGTTTCTCCCAAGTATGATCTTGACAAGGCGTGAATGTTGGGGGGAAGCTATACTCAGGAGTGCAATAAGGAGAAGCCTTAAAATGAGTGGCATTAAAGGTCTGATTAGAAGGAGACAACGGAATTAACACCTGGGAAGTAATGGCCAGAGTGGTAATATTAAGTTCAGAATTATTTGTTGGGGTTCCTGAGCCCTCATTTTTCCCTGAGCTAACTTGTAGGAGCACTGCAACCAAAACTCCCTGCGAGATCCGACTGTACTGCAATGGGTCCTCCCAGTTAGTCAAGTTCTTAAGTTTTAAATGGATACAATCACCCTTGGAAAAACTGAAGCAAAAAACTCCTGTGAGATTGATGCTGGAGAGATTGAAGGACGGATCTTGGTCCCCTCTAGGGGAAACACAAGGAGCAGACATCTCACATGAAGTAGAAAAAAGAGTGGGGAGAACACTAGAATTGCTATGAACCGGCATCGGCATTGGCCACGTTCGAGCTACCGCCCACCACTGCATTGATATCCCCTGTACCATCGATATCAGCATTAGAATCAGGACACTCAGTAGAAGGATGGTCCTCATCATGAGATTGTTGTAGCGCCTCCTGTTGTTGGTTGATTGATGTCAGGACTCTTCTTGCCAGGCATTCTGGAACCCACACCGGCTCCGTCCGGTCCTGTGGGAAAACACAGACGGAACCTCTTGCCCATGCCAGCACAGGATCAGGCCCATACCATTGTCCAGAAAGTACATCTTTCCACTTAACGTGCCCAAAGTTCGGGGCAGAGGGCAAACAGTGCCTAGTCGCAGCAGAGCGCCCTTGGATGTCCAAATTCAAGAAATTAATAGTAAATAGAGCCAGGGAGAGGCGCTCTTTTGGGGTGTGGCCTAAGCCAATTCCCCCTTTTTGTTTTATTAACATCTCTTTTAGAGTCTTATGAGCACGCTCTACAATACCCTGACCTTGTGGATTGTAAGGTAAACCATGGACAAGCTGGATACCCATCTGGCTGCAAAAGGAAGAAAATTGTCGTCCAGTATACGCTGGACCATTGTCCGTTTTAATGGTCTGTGGTAAGCCCCATGCTGCCCAGGCTTCCAAGCAATGCGTGATAACATTTCCAGCCTTTTCACCAGACAAAGCAGAAGCATGGATAATGCCAGAACAAGTATCCACAGACACATGGACATATCTAAGTTTGCCAAAGTCGGGAACATGAGTAACATCCATTTGCCATATAGTTAAAGGCCGCAAACCGCGAGGATTTACGCCCACAGAAGGGGGGTGATGTAAAATAATACAATTAGGACAATCCAACACAATCTGTCGAGCATCAGCACGGGAGATAGCAAAGCGCTTTTGGAGTGCTCGTGCATTGACATGAAATTTACTGTGAAAGTTTCTAGCTTGGTCTAAGGAGGAAATGAGGAACATCCAAGAAGGACAAGTAGCAAGGTCAGCTTGGGCATTGCCAGCAGAAAGAGCACCCGGTAAACCTGTGTGAGCTCGAATATGCAAAGGGTAAAAACAGGCGGAGCGATTCCAAATCAATGTTTGAAGATGGAGAAAAAGGGAAGACATTACTCCTGATGTGTGTATGGGACCCACTGCTTCCAACACCTTTAAAGCTTGAACTACATAAATAGAATCTGAGATTAAGTTAAAAGGAAACGGACATTGTTCAAATACTTTTATGACAATTTGTAACTCCACCCATTGTGGATTGCCAGGAGCAAACTGATGTTGGATAGGAGGTTGATCATTTACCACATAGGCTCCAATACCAGTTTTCGATCCATCTGTAAAGATATTTACAGCTCCTGGGATAGGAGTAGAAGAAGTGATTTTAAGAAAAATGATAGGATGTTCCTTAACAAATGTTATAAGAGGATGTGAAGGATAGTGATTATCTATCTCTCCTGGAAAAGAGCATCACAATATAGCCCAATTATCCAGGTTAGCACACAAAACTTGAATTTGTTGACACGTATAAGGGACAATCACAGACGTCGGAGGAAAACCAAAAAATTGTATACTTTGTTGTATCCGTAACATGGCTAAGGAAGCAACTGCATCAGGATAATACTCAAGGGATTTTCCAGGGGATATACGTGGATGTATCCACAATAAAGGACCATCTTGCCATAAAACCCCAGTGGGTTGCCGTACAGTGGCGAGTACACATAATTGAAGAGGCTTATCCTCTTGAAGCCTGCAAAGGCTAGCATGTTGTATAGCCTCCTCCACTTTCAGCAGCGCTGACCTTGCTTCCTCAGTAAGATGCCGAGGGGAAGAAAGGTCTGAATCACCTTTAAGAATTTCATACAAGGGTTTTAATTCAGCATTGGGAATATGCAAATAACCCCTAATCCAATTTATGTCACCCAATAATTTTTGGAAATCATTTAAGGTACGTAAATTATCAGTCCTGAGAGTCACCTTTTGGGGTGTAATAGTTTTAGAAGAGATACTAGCACCAAGATAATCAATAGAATCTCCTGTTTTTACTTTATCAGGTGAAATAAGCAAGCCCTTTGATTGTAATAAATGTACCAAATCAGTGTAAGCTGCTTCCAACATATATTTGGTTTTGGCTGCCAGCAATATATCATCCATATAATGTATACACTTTAACAATGGATACTTTTGTCTGAGTGGAACAATGGTCGCTCCTACAAACATTTGACACATTGTAGGACTATTGGCCATGCCTTGAGGCAAAACCACCCATTCAAACCTTTGATCAGGTTCCTCATGATTACATGAAGGCAGAGTAAAAGCAAAACGTTCAGAGTCCTGAGGATGCAATGGAATGGAAAAGAAACAATCTTTAATGTCTATACATATCACTGGCCAATTTTTTGGAATTGTTGAAAGCAAAGGCAAACCTCTCTGAATGGGTCCCATGAGCTGCATTTGAGCATTAATGGCCCGTAGATCATGTAACAACCGCCATTTTCCAGACTTCTTTTTAATAATAAATATGGGTGTATTCCATGGAGAAGTGGAGGGCTTTATATGTCCCAACTTTAATTGTTCTTGTACTAAAGCATAAGCTGCAGTCAATTTTTCAGAGGGGAGCGGCCACTGAGGAACCCACACCGGCTCCCCTGTTTTCCAGGTAATGGGCATCTGATCCTCAGCGGCCCCTAAGAAAAACCCAGCCCATGTCTATCAAGTTTTTGTTGAGGTTCTAAAGGATGTCTACGCCCCTGCAAATTTTTTCCTAATCCAAAACCTGGTCTATATCCCATGTCTTTCATTATCTTTTGGGCAACTGCTGAGTATTCATTACTAAGTTGAAACCCCATGTCCTTCATAAGATCACGTCCCCATAGAGAGATTGGGAGATCGAGCACATATGGTTGAAAAGTGCCAGAACGTCCTTCAGAATCTTTCCATGATAAATGCCTGAAGCTGACTTGTGGAGCTTGAGCATATCCCAAACCTCTTAGTGATTGATCTGAGAGCTGCACCAGCCACCCCTTTGACCAGTCCTTTAATGCGATTATGCTACGATCCGCCCCAGTTTCTAGCAAACCTAAAATTGATTTGCCCTCTATAGTTAACTTTAAAGTGGGACGGTCATCCATATCTAAGGACAGGTAAATGCAATTCCCTCCGGTAGTTCCAATTTCAGCACTCGTCCTTAATAAGGAATCAGCAGGAAAGCGGGTATGTAAACTGGGTAGAATTAGAAATTGGGCAATCCGGTCTCCTGGGGAAATGGACACAATGCCTTTTGGAGCCTCCACCATAACCTTCACTGTTCCCACCGTGTCCGGATTAATAATCCCAGGGAAAACATGAAGGCCTTGTAGGACAGAGGAAGCACGCCCAATTAACAAGCCCACAGTACCAGGTGGTAAAGGTCCTTTAAATTCAGTCTCCACCAGTTGGACTCCCATTTTAGGTGTTAATACGAGTCTGGCGGCGGAGCAGAGGTCCAGTCCCGCGGCACCTGCAGTGGCTCTCCGCGATTCTTGGGATGGCGCAGGGACGGCCATGACTCGGTTTCCATTGTCCCATTTTCCATTGCCCCATATATTTGCGGGCCCTGGGGTCGGGGGCCCCCCCGGCCATTTTTTGACATGTTTCTATCTTTTAAAGGTTGACCATGTATATCTCTGACGGACCTACACTCATTAGCCCAATGCTTTCCCTTTTTACATCTGGGGCATAAGCCCGGTTGACGGCTAACAGAGGTGGGCTCAATTTTGGATGTTCCCTTCTTGTTAGGACATTCTCGTTTAAAATGTCCTCCTTGACCGCACCCAAAACACTTTCCGGCAACAGGGCTGGATTTATGTGATAATTGAAGGACAGCAGCAGCAAGGCCTGCATTAGTTAACGGCCCACCTATTTCTCTACAGACTTTCATCCAGGCCTCTATGCCTTTGTTTTTATAAGGAGTAATAGCTGCTTTACATTCTTTAGTACATTGTTCAAAGACAAGTTGTTTAATCAAGGGCATTGCTCTATCAGGGTCACCAAAGATTTTTCCTGCGGCGTCCACCATCCTGGCAACAAAGTCTGAGAAAGGTTCTGTGGGGTCTTGTATAATTTTAGTCAAATTGCCAGACACTTCTCCTCTATTTGGGAGTGATTTCCATGCACGGATACAAATGTTATTAATCTGTTCATATACCTCAGGGGGGTATCCTGTTTGTTGATTAGCAAACCTGCCTTGTCCCAAAAGCATATCCTTATCCCAGGCAGGGCGTCCTGCTGCATGATTTTGGGCAGCTTGCTCTACTGCACCCTCTAGCATAAATGCTCTCCAATCCAAGTATTTCCCTGGGGAAACACAAGCGCGGACTAGACTAGCCCAATCTGAAGGAGTCATGCAAAATCTAGTAAGTCTCTCCACCTGAGTAAGGGTGAAAGCGGCATCTATGCCATAAGTGCGGACAGATTCTGCCAAGGTTTTAATTATCTTAAAGTCTAAAGGCTCATGATATCTTCCCCTGTTATTGTCCTGAAATACGGGGTACGCAAGTCCCATATCTGTATTAACTGTCCTCCAAACTTGCGCATGAAAAGATCTCCCGGAACCTTGGCTCCCCCCAACATACGGGGGTGGGGCAACCGGCACCATATCTCCTTCTAGATATTCTACCTCCTCCTCCTCAGGGTTTTGTTGACCAATATTAGATCCCTTCCCCTTCTTACAGTAGGCCTGCGTGCCCTGTGTCTCCTTTTTCTTCTTTTTCATTTTTAACTTACGTAGTTGTTGTAGCAATATATCAAGGTCCTCAGAACTCTCTGAGTCGCTTGTGTTCTCAGGCGTTTTTAATTTGGTCAAGTCTGGGTAGAGCCTTCTCCTATTTTTATTTTCAGGCTCTTTTGCCTTCTCACTACTCTTACTCTTAATACTCTCTGCCACTTCACTATGTGATCCTTCAGATTTTTCCTCATGTAGTTGCTCAAGAACAGCTTGACCCTCACTCACAGCTTCTTGGCATTTACTATCTGCTATACATCCTCTAACTAACTTCCAAAGTGGTATAACACCACCCTCTAAGGTGCCTTGCTCACGAGCAAAATCTAGATCTTTCCCTAATTTGTCCCAGCTAGGAATCGTAAGACTCCCTGAAAAGGCAAACCAAGGAGCCACTACATCAGCTTCTCTCAAGTCCTTTTGAACATAGCAACCCATCTAGGGCCAACAAAATTGGGCTTGAAGAGGTAGCGCCCATAATGTCTCCAAAGATATAATGAAAGTGAAAGTACAAAAATCCCCGCTCTCTCCTTTTCTACAGAGGAGCGTCCCGCTACTTACTTGCGGATTCCCACTTACCTGGGAACTTACTGGTGCACCACCCTGACTGCTGAAAGTTCTGGATCCTGGGTTCGAGGAATATGTTCCCCGTACGGGCCACCAACTGTCGCGACCCCTCGCCGGCAAGGGAAACACGACACAGGATTCTTCTTTCAACAGTTTATTCAGGCCTTGAGTCATGTATCATCTTCTAGCGCCCGCGCCCGACACGCCCAAGCACAGCTTAATAAAGCCCCCCGCATCCCAATCCTAAGCCGCCGCGTGGATCTCTCTCATAGGGTGGAAAGGGATTGCGTGCCAACTCTCCATAAAAGGAGTTGTTTATCACAGGCCACAGTGGAAGCCGGCGCCATCTTCTAATGGCGGCCACGGTCTATAAGAATGGCTTACCACAGTGGAGAGGTAGAACATGGGTCTTAGAGACAGATATGGGACGGGAAGCAGGTCACCTAAGAAGTCTCTGAGCCCCAGCTTCTCCATTTGTGGATTAGGAATAGCATTTGAAGGGATGATTGATAGAATTAGAGATGACCTACATGGGCTTAGAGCACAGTGCTAATGCTGGCAACTGAAGATGATAAAAGGGCTTCATGACTCATATTTCTATAAGTCTATACTCTCCCCACTCCCAACACTTTTATGAGCTATAATTAATAACAAAATCCACCCACTTAAAGCACATGATTCAGTGGCTATTAGTGTATTTACAAGAGTTGTGCAGTCATAGCCACTGCCAATTTTAGGACATTTTTATCACCTAAGAAAGAAACCCACACCTAAGAAAGAAACTACACTCATCTCTAATGTGCTACTCCTCCATCTTCTTCCCCAACCAGATCTTATAGGACTTACATTCCTTCCCTCACCTTCTTTTCAGCTATGGACTAAGCTGGTTTGCCTTTTGCTGGACCATGTGATTAAGATTCTTTGAATTTTTCTATAAATAGCCCCCCCCCAAAGCATTTGTTTCTTTGGGTGCTGAGCAGCTGTTGCAGCCAACGCAAGGGCTCACCATTTTGCACTTTGCTGCCGTTCATATGGCAGCTTTATTCAAAACTGTTCCTGCACTGCTTAAGTTATTTGTTTTATACAAAAAACATTTCTCCTTGGCTTGCGGCTTCTCTGCTGCCATGTTGACAAATGTTGCTTCTAATGAAATATACAAAAATAAATAACAGCAAGGGAAAGGGGAGCACATAGCTAAGTGAATTCGTTTTGCCTCTTGAGTGCCATTCTCATTTGTTTTAAAAACCACCCTGGCATTACAGACAGGAAAGTAGGCAGCAGGAGAACTGCAAGAAAGAATGAGCTACATTTATTTGATTTTTTTTTAATTGGGCTGAAGGGGCTGGTTGAACAGACAACTTGAGAAGTTTCTGGATTGTACGGCCTGGGGATGAGATTCTTACAAGAAATCTGAATACCTTGTGGTTATTCAAATTGTGACAATAATCTTCAGAGTTCTAAATTCACTTGTTTTCTTACTCTCTTAATAGTACTCAAGTTTAACTCTTCTGATAGTAGAAAATGACTAGGTTAATTTGTTTGTGTTAGTGTGGTAGGGTGTATATTGGGAACTGGGAAAAAGCCAAGGTGTTAGGGGAGCCAGGGTTTCTGGGTTTTCAGAATGAAGTGAGAAGACAGAATTCTGACAAGTACTTATTGCTTATTATGAGCCACATATTTCTACATTCATCATTTTACTGTGTAACACACAGGTTGCTGATTTTCATTTTACAGATTAGGGAGAACAAACTTTTGAGGAATTATAGCACTTGTTTGCTGGAGTTCACCAAAAAATTGAGAGAATAGAATAATGCATGGTAGTGCATGCCTGCAATCTCAGTGACTCAAGAGGCCAAGGCAGGAGGATTGTCAAGTTTGAGATCAGCCTCAGTAACTTGGAGAGGACCTCAGCAACTTAATGAGACCCCATCTCATAATAAAAAATAAAAATAACTAGGGATGGTGCTCAGAGGTTATTGCTCCTGGGTTCAATCTCTAGTTAACCCTCATCCCTGTCCCCTCATACCTCCCCACCACAAAAAAAAAAAAAAAAACAGAAGGAAAAAGAAAGAAAAAAATAAGATGGAAACCCAATGCTTCTAGACTTCTTTTTTCCTCTGTAATAATGATCAATAGAATGGAGAAAGATGGGGAGAGGAATAGAAAATAAGAAGCAGGAATAGTAGCAAGCATGAGAGGCTGAAAATATTTTGTTGAGAAAAACTAGTTGCACATCTTTTTTGAGAGTTTTTAAATGAATATCACCAGGAAAACTAATATGACTCACAAGTGCACATGAAGCTTTATTTTGAGTGTGTGAGTTTCAAATGATAACCAGTCATTGACTAGAAAAAATATTTTCCCTGAGCGTTTCATAAATTGACTTAATATGCATATGGGTGAAACAGAGTGCCCAATAAATAACAGCCTTTTTGCATACTAGACAAACTCTGCCCTGAGCAGCATCCTCAGCCCTTAATCAGTTATTCTGTATAAAATTATTCTGTTGGTATAAACAGTGGGGTAGAAGTTTATGGTTTTCATAAATAATCTTTTATTATGAATATTCACAACTTTTTACTTCATAAAACATAAAATTTTATATCTTAAGTGGATAGTTAATTTACATGTGACTTGAACACATGTATTGTCACATTTCTTCATATTATGAAGTTTTTACAAAGTCAACAGGGTTTTTATAGCAAAACATTTTCTTTTGTATGAAATTAAATACTGAATATTAAAATATTGGACAAAATTCTTCTGTCTAGGTGAATGTTTACTGGGTTTACTTGCTATTTATTCAGCTGTTAACCTGCTTTTTAAACTATTATGGAAGTAGTTTTATTTATGCTGTAGCATGCACATTATCCATCTTCAG
This sequence comes from Marmota monax, assembly GCF_021218885.2. Taxonomy (NCBI): domain Eukaryota; kingdom Metazoa; phylum Chordata; class Mammalia; order Rodentia; family Sciuridae; genus Marmota; species Marmota monax. The sequence continues at coordinate 109,225 of NW_026692020.1, read as the reverse complement.
AGCCCCTCAATTATATGTGGTGTCTTTATGAATAAATGTCTTTGATATCTATGAACTAGATTATACTTCGTTGCTAAGTTCCTTTTACATAGGATTTAATTTAGTTACATCAAAATTATGAGATTCTTAAAGATTTTCAATAATTTTGAATTATTAGCATAGATATATAAATAGGAATACTTTAATAATCTTTACTATATTAAGAATTACCAAAGTATAATAATAGTAACAAAAACTAATCACAAGATAAAGTGTACTTTCATAATTTCCTCTGTGGCACACACTGTGCTAAACTCGTTATATAATTTATCTAATTTATTATGCTTTGAATAGGGAGACAAATATTCTAGTGTTTTTTCAAAAGATTCTTCTTTTAATTGAGGCAACTGACAAATGACTCAAAAGATAAATATTCCTTAAATAAAGAATAGGATAAACATGGGTGATCTCTGTATATTATGTATGTTGTTAATTTTAAAGTAAACAATGTAAAAACAACAATGGACATGAGATTTTCTCTTCTTTGGTTTAAATCTGCTTGATATATAAGGGTTGTGGATTATTTAATGTGAATTATGTAATCATTTATTACTTTTGCAGTACTGGAGACTGAATGCAGGGCTCTCTGCCATGGAGATACATCCCCAGTTCTTTTTTATTTTTATTTTAAGGCAGGATCTCACTAAGTTGTCAAGGCTTGCCTTGAACTTGTGATCCTCTTGCCTCACCCTCTTGAGAAATTGAGAATATAAGGGAGCACAATAAACCTGACCAATTTAGATTGTTTGATATGAAAACTAATATTTGTTTCTTAGAATTTGCTTTAGATATAGGAAATAACATTAATGAAAAAGTGAATAAGAAAGAACTGTTTATAAATATATAATTGTAGATAAACTCATTATTTTAGATATTATAGAAAGTTTATTTTAATAAATTATGGTGTAACTCCAGCTTTAATCCATGTTTCAGAAAACTGTGAGAGTAATGATCAATTTCAAGAAAACACAGAAGGCCATAGTTATAGTCAGTCCACATGCACCCCTTCAGGAACTGGCTCCTGTCATATGTAGCAAGTGTGAGTTTGACCCACTGCACATACTGCTGATGAAAGACTACCAGTCCCAGGAGCCCCTCGACTTGACAAAATCTCTCAATGACTTGGGACTACGGGAATTATATGCCATGGATATCAGCAGAGGTGAGATAGGCCTTTCGTTTTATTGATTGAACAAAATGTGCATATGTGTATGTGTGTGCTGTGTTTATATACAGGTGTTCTCAGGTTCATTATGACGAGAGGGAAGTAAATTCATGTTGTTGGGAATAAGAAGAAAACACTAAATAAAAACAAACACTTGGAAATAAAACAAATCAATTTAAATATAAAACAACTTGATTTCAGTTATTAAAATAGGAATAAAAACTTGTCTTTGTAGCTGTTATCCACTTTTTTTTTTCAAAATTCAACTTAATTCTTTGTGGTTTTTAGATTTAAACAGAAAACAAAAATTTACCTGAGAACTCATTGTTTTAATCAAGTGTGAGTTACTGTAGAATTTGTATGAAGTTTTAATTATACAAGTTTGGAAATTTCTTGCCTATTCCTCCCCCCCCCAAGATGATCATTCACAATAAACTGGCTTATAAAATGAATCAATTTAATTCCAAAGTTTTTCCAAACATCTTGTAGTTTTAATCTATAGAAATAATGTTTTGTATTAAAATTTTTGGAGATCTTAGATGATGCTGGTTTGTCTGGTATCTTATACACCCAAGCAAACGTATTTATCAAACATGAATATGTCTTACCAGGATAAATAAAACATTAGTGAAGCAGAAAATTACATACTCTGCACAGAGACCTTCAAACATGCTGGTGTTTTAGCATTATGTAATTCAGAGATTACTTTCTCAACTCAGCAATGTTTTTTTACTTGAATAATCAGCATCTTCACAGTCAATTTACCCTCTTTTGCCCTCTCCTGTAGCCACTTCTGTTACTGCCTTCAATAAGTCATCTCTACAAGGTAAGACACACAAATCAGTAGAAACTATAAATTATAACATGAAATTGGGTATGTTGAAAATAAACTTCTAATTTTTCCCGTTTTCTTAACTATTACTAACATACATTCTGTAAGAGATTTTTAACTTGGAATTTGCTTTTATTTCCTAAAAAATAATTTATATGTTCCCTGTTTTGATCTCTGAATTTAATTATGATAATTTCATTTCAACAAATACTTAAAATTATATCATCCTAAAAGTAGGAAAAAACATAATTCTTACTCTTATATAAGAAAAAGTGATTTTGTTTGGATCTTTATTGAGTACTAGTGGTAGTACTTCAATGATATTGTAGAAGGATCTCAGATTTTTTTTCTGTTGAACAACTATTCAGAAAAATAATGGTATATTCATAATAGGACTATTTTGTAGTCATTAAAATCATTTGTGAACATTTTATAATAACATGGAAAGTGGTTATGCTAAAATTAGCTTTTAAGCATATAAATGTGTTTAATATAATATGAAAAAAACAAATGAAATTTCTGAAAGGAAATAGATAAAATTTTTTAATAGTGTTTACCTTTGGGTAGTTGGACTGTGGTTGACTTTTCATAGTTCTTTATGCTATAGGATTTTATAATGAACACGTAATTTTCATAGAGAAAAAATTTTATTAACAATTGTCTAATAATAAACTCTGGAAGTTGTTTTCCCCCATTAAAAAATAATAGGCTCAGGTAATTGATTACTCTAATAATTACCAAACTACTTTTAAAAAACTTAATAGCTACACATTCTCTCTTATTGTATTATTAGAATAATTTTTGTTGACTATTTTCAAATTTCTTTAAAGCACTTTCAATTCCAAGAATTAAGCCCACATAAGTAAATATTTATTATCAATGGCCATCATGAAGACTAGCCTAATCAAAGGAGATGAAAATTCTTATACCTTAAATTATATGATAAGAATTAGAAAGCAGGCATTTTAATTCTGACATACATTGGCTGTCAGTCCAATTCGGCAAGCCGATGGCAACAGCCTTATCTATCTGGATCTTATCTTCCACTTCTATAATAATTTAATAAAACAAAAATTGAAAAAAAAATGGTTTCTGTGTTCCTTCCAGAAACAGCACTGTTACTTGCACTTGGCTTCTGCTCCTAACTTTGCCACTCTGTATGTATTTAACCCTAAGCAAATTTCATAATCCTTTGTACCTCATTTTAAAGGTGTTGAATATATAGATTGCTACTATCCCTTCCAGCAGTGGAAGTATGTGATTTTACAGATGACTGAATGCTCTGAATAAGGTTAAGAAAGCTTTTTTACAGTGTCTACAGGTCAATCCAAAGTGCTGTAAGTGTCCTCAGCTCTTAGGTTGTTTGGTATCATTGGAAACTATAGTATCGAGTTGTTTTTTAAAATAGGCTCAAATTTTCACTTGTCTTAGTGTTTCACTTTGACTTGTAGTGATCCCTACTTAGAACTTTAGGGAAGATGGGTTCACTAGTGCAGAGGATGACAAGATGTCTGGAAAAACCATTATTTGAAATACTCTCCAGATAAATAAATAAATATTCTCCCAGTATTAGGGATTGAACTTAAGGGTGCTCTTCACTGAGCTACATCCCCAGCCCTCGTAAGAATTGCTTTATTTTGAGGCATGGTCTCACTACATTGCCCAAGTTGGCCTTGAACTTGTGATCCTCTTGCCTCAGCCTCCTCCATAGCTAGGATTGCAGGCATGTGCCACCATGCTTGGCACTCTGGTTATATTATTTATTGTGCCACCATATGAATTTTCCACCTGTTCTTCTAAATAAAATTAATTGTGTGTGTATATATATTTATTTATTAGGGGATTCTATCTTAAAATGAAATAGTGGCATAAAAAAGAAAAACCACAAATATTACAGAAAGTCTTTAAATAGATATTGGTTTTAGTTTTACCATGTATAACCTCTGTATCTTTGTGCAAGTTATTCAAATCTCTGATCACCTGGCTCCTTGGATGTGAATTCGAGTGATAACATTGCTTATATTTCTTTATATCTATAGGGTAAATGCTGGCATTTCTCAAATAAGAAGGGCTTAGAATTATAACTAATGATAACTCCTTCAAAAAGATGTTCTAAGAAGTAAAATGGGCCTATGAAAAATTCTTTAAACATAAAGTCCTATCCACCTGTTCATCATTATTAATTGTTACTATTGTTAGGCTTTTCATGCAGAATGCATGCTACTTAATTAATATTTGGATTATCAGATATGAGTTTTAATTTGTGGAATATAGTTTTTCTTCAATGTTATCAAGACATATTGCATTAATATTTATTGGTACTATCTTTGCCTTCCTAGAGAATTCCCTACATTATCATGATTTATTTCATTTATTGAACATTTATTTTAAATAAACATTTAAGAATGTATATTTACTATGCTCTGCTTTAGCTATATCAAATTTTGACACACAGTGTTTTGTTTTCAATGTCATTGAAATTACATTGTGATTTGCTATAAAACCCTTGTTTTTTGTAAAAGAATGCTTTTGAAATTTATTCCTGTCCTAAATTTTGTTTTTATTTGCAATTGGTTTGTTGACAAAACCAGGTCATTTGTTTTATAGTTTGTCTTACTCAAAATTTTGGTGATGTATCCTTGTCACATGTTTCTTTGTCCCCTCTATTTCCTGAAATTTGACTATTAAATCTAGAGCCTTAATCAGGTTTTAGTGATACATCTCTAGCAAGAATATAGTAGCCAGGCATGGTGGCACTCGCCTGTAGTTTCAGCTATGCTGGAGGCTGAGGTACGAGGATTGGTTGAGCTCAGGAGTCAGCCTGTCCAACATAGGGAGTCTCTTCCTCCAAAAAATAGAGAAAAAAGAAAGAAAACTTCATAGGTATTATTTTTGTGTTACCATTAACTGACAGTAACATGTTATCATCTTTTCTAATGTTAGCCATCAACAATTATTGTCTGCATGTTAAACAGTAATTGATAAAGGAAAAGAGTGTATGTAAACATTACTTTTAACTGTTTGTTGAGATATTTCTATAAAACAAACTCTCTCATATCAGCAACTTGACTCCCTAGTTCAAATTCAGTCAGAAAAGGTCATATGAAAGTGGGATAATTTCTTTCTCTTTACTGGATTTTTTTTTAAATAATGGACTTGTTCTCTAGCATGAACATGATGAAGAGTTCTTTTCTTAGTATCATTATGAAAGCACAGAATGAAATGTATGTGATTGTTTCAATTATGGAATCATGACACGAAATTTGTTCAGATTTTTGCATTAGAAACCATCCTGAGTCCCTCTAACATGAACTCCAATATATTTTCACAGTTTTCTTAATTGTTTCAAGATCATCTTGTGCATTTTTATTACTATTATTATCATCAATATATATTATACAAAGTAATGGGTTTTGCTCTGACATTTCCATATATACATGTATCATATTTTGATCATGTCTACCCTCCATTCTACTTTCTGTTGCTCTTTGCCCACCCCCCAGTATCCTTCCCCCTTCCCAATAATTCCTTTTCTACTTCAATTCATCTCCTTCCCACTTTTTACCCTTTGAAAAAATACTAAGGAATGGTCTATTTGGATTTTTTTTTTTTGGTGGTGGTGGAGGGGAGGGGAGGAACTAGGGATTGAAGCCAGGAGTACTTAGACATTGACATCCCCTGTCTATTTATTTTTACTTTGAGACAGGGTCTCACTAAGTTGCTAGGGCTTTGCTTAGTTGCTGAGGCTGGCGTTGAACTTTTGATGCTCCTACTTTAGCCTCCCAAACTGCTGGGATTACAGGTATGCACCACTATGCCCAGCTCTAGTTGGATTTTATAGTAAATCTATTTTTAGTTTTTTGAAGAATCTGTAAATGGTTTTCCATACCAGCTATATTAGTTTACATTTTAATCAACAGTTTATACAGATTCATATTTTTTCCACATTTCAACTAGCATTTGTTATTTTTTTTTTTTTTGCTTTGGTTTGTTTGTTTATATGACAAGAGCCATTCTGAATAGGGTGACAGGAATCTCCATGTAGTTTTTTGTGATTTATTAAGGCTAAAGATATTATTTTTACATATATTTGTTGTCTTGTATTTGTATTCTTTTGAGAAATGTCTGTTCAGATCATTGGTCCAGTTACTGATTGGAATATTTGTTCTTTCTGAAGATTAATCCTCTGTCAGATGAATAGCTGGCAAAGATTTTCTCCCATTCTATAGATTTTCTCTTCACTCTCTTGGTGGTTTCCTTTGCTGTGCAGCAGAGTTTTGATTTATTGTAATCCTATTTGTCAATTGTTGCTTTTGTTTCCTGAGATATCAGAGTATTATTCAGGAAATCATTGCCTCTTCCAGTATTTCGAAGTGTTTCCTATATGTTTTCTTCCAGTAGTCTCAAAGTTTCATGACTTATATTAAGATTTTGATCCATTTTGAGTTGATTTTTCTTCAGGATGATTGAAATCTAGTTTCAATCATCTGCATGTGGATATCCAGTTGTCTTAGTACCATTTGTTGAAAAGGCTTTTCTCCAGTATATGATTTTTGGCACTTTATTGAGATCAGCTGTCTGTAGATACATGGGTTTATTTCTGGGTCCTCAATTTATATATATATATATATATATATATATATATATATATGAGAGAAATTGTAATGATAATTGTATTATCTGTAAATAGGGAGATATATCTTATTTATGTTTATATTCTCTTTTTTTAATATTTGGTTTTTTAGTTGTAGTTGGACACAATACCTTTATTTTAATGAGGTAGTGAGGATCGAACCCAGGGCCTCACATGTGCTAGGCAAGTACTCTACTGATAAGCCATAACTCCAGCCCCTTTATATTCTTTTTTGATGTATCCATGTATATCTGTTTTTATGTCTATAACAGGTTTTTTTAATTAAAATAGCTCTGTAGTATACTTTATTTATTTGCTTGTTTTGTCATTTGTTTATTTATTTTTTGCATTACAATTCTTAATACACCTTTATACCACAATTTATCATATCTTTGATTGTATATAAGGTATGTTGACACCAAATTCACATCTTCATATTTTGTATACTGATGAGGGTCTCTATAGTATATTTTAAAATAAAGGATTACAATGCCTACATCCTTAGTCCTTTTGCTCACAATGATTTTGATTATTTGTGGTCTTTGTTCATTCCAGATGAATTTTAGGATTTTTTTTCTATTTCTGTGAAGAACTGTGAAAGATGTCATTGGTATTTTGATTGTGATTGCATTGAATCCATAGATCACTTTCAGTACTAATGGCTGTCTTAACAATATTAATTCTTCCAATCCATGAACATGGAAGATCTTTACATCTTCTACTCTCTAATCTCTTTCTTCACTACTTTCCAATTTTCACTGTAGCAATCTTTTGCCTCCTTGTTCAAGAAACACTGATTTCTTTCTCAGTCCAATCATTACTGATATATAGAAAAGCTATTGATTTTTGTATATTGATATTGTATCCCTACTACTTTGCTGAATTTACTTATCAGTTTTGAGTCCTTTGGTGGAATCTTTAGGATTTTCCCATAATATAATTGTATTATCTGCAAATCTGGATAATTCAACTTCCTCCTCTCATATATATATCACTTTATATATTTTTCTTACCCATTTGCTCTGGCTAAAATTTCAAGCAATGTACTGAATGAAAAGGTTGAGAATAGATACTCTATTTCCTGATTTTAGAGGAAATGCTTTCAGTTTATCCCCATTCAGAATGATGATGGATATAAGTTTATCATATATAGCTTTTATTATAATAAGGTATCTTCATTCTATATCTAATTATTCAGAACTTAATCATGAAGGACTGTTGAATTTTACCAAGGACTTTTTCTGCATCTATTGAGATGATCATGTGATGTTTATTCTTGATTCTGTTTATGTGCTGTATTACATTTATTGATTCATATATATTGAGCCATCATTGCATCCTAGGAATGAAACCAACTTGATCATGATATGTGCTCTTTTTAATGTGCTGTTGAATTCCATTTGAAAGTATTTTGTTGAGGATATATATCATCTATGTTCATCAGGGACATTGGTCTATAGTTTTTTGTTGTTGTTGTTATATCCTCATCAAGTTTTGGTAACAGGGTTATACATTGCAGAATGACTTTGAAAGGGTTTCTTTCCCTTTTATTTCATGGAATAGTTTGAGGAGCATTGGTGGTAGTTCTTTAAAAATCTGGTTAAAATTCATCAACGAATCTGTCTGGTTCTTATACTTTTTTGTTGGGAAACTCTTTATTACTGCTTCAGTCTCATTGGTTATTATTGATCTATTTAGATTTTTTTATGTCCTATTGGTTCGATTGTGGTAGGTCATCTGGGCCCAGAAATTTGTTAATTTCTTCTAGAATTTCCAGTGTATTGGTATATAGTTTTACTCAATATTGCTAATGAATAGAAACACATCTTTAAAGAAATGCTTAATGAAGTTGTTACTTAGAAAATCAACTCTCTTATTTCTTTTTTTTTTTTTTTTTAATTTTTTATTGTGGGTTGTTCAAAACATTACAAATTTCTTGACATATCATATTCCACACTTTGATTCTAGTGGGTTATGAACTCCCACCTTCACCCCATACACAGATTGCAGATTCACATCAGTTACACATCCATTGATTTACAAATTGCCATACTAGTGTCTGTTGTGCTCCGCTGCCTTTCCCATCATCCACCCTCCCCCCTCCCCACCTCTCCCCTCCCCTCCCCTCCTCTCTCTCTACCCCCTCCACTGTATAACCCTGAGGGTCTCCTTCCATTACCGTGCAATTTACCTTCTCTCTCCCTTTCCCTCCCACCTCTCATCCCTGTTAAATGTTAATCTTCTTCTCCTGTTCTTCGTCCCTACTCTGTTCTTAGTTACTTTCCTTATATCAAAGAAGACATTTGGCATTTGTTTTTTAGGGATTGGCTAGCTTCACTTAGCATAATCTGCTCTAATGCCATCCATTTCCCTGTAAATTCTATGATTTTGTCATTTTTTAATGCAGAGTAATACTCCATTGTGTATAAATGCCACATTTTTTTTATCCATTCGTCTATTGAAGGGCATCTAGGTTGGTTCCACAGTCTTGCTATTGTGAACTGTGCTGCTATGAACATCGATGTAGCAGTGTCCCTGTAGCATGCTCTTTTTAGGTCTTTAGGGAATAGACCAAGAAGGGGAATAGCTGGGTCAAATGGTGGCTCCATTCCCAGCTTTCCAAGAACTCTCCATACTGCTTTCCAAATTGGCTGCACCAATCTGCAGTCCCACCAGCAATGTACAAGTGTACCCTTTTCCCCACATCCTCGCCAGCACTTGTTGTTGTTTGACTTCCTAATGGCTGCCAATCTTACTGGAGTGAGATGGTATCTTAGGGTGGTTTTGATTTGCATTTCTCTGACAGCTAGAGATGTTGAGCATTTTTTCATGTACTTGTTGATTGACTGTATGTCCTCCTCTGTGAAGTGTCTGTTCAGGTCCTTGGCCCATTTGTTGATTGGGTTGTTTGTTCTCTTATTGTCTAATTTTTTGAGTTCTTTGTATACTCTGGATATTAGGGCTCTATCTGAAGTGTGAGGAGTAAAGATTTGTTCCCAGGATGTAGGCTCCCTATTTACCTCTCTTATTGTTTCTTTTGCTGAGAAAAAACTTCTTAGTTTGAGTAAGTCCCATTTGTTGATTCTAGTTATTAACTTTTGTGCTATGGGTGTCCTATTGAGGAATTTGGAGCCCGACCCCACCGACTGTAGATCGTAGCCAACTTTTTCTTCTATCAGACGGCGCGTCTCTGATTTGATATCAAGTTCCTTGATCCATTTTGAATTCACTTTTGTGCATGGCGAGAGAAAGGGATTCAGTTTCATTTTGTTGCATATGGATTTCCAGTTTTCCCAGCACCATTTGTTGAAGATGCTATCCTTCCTCCATTGCATGCTTTTAGCCCCTTTATCAAATATAAGATAGTTGTAGTTTTGTGGATTGGTTTCTGTGTCCTCTATTCTGTACCATTGGTCCACACGCCTGTTTTGGTACCAGTACCATGCTGTTTTTGTTACTATTGCTCTGTAGTATAGTTTGAAGTCTGGTATCGCTATACCGCCTGATTCACACTTCTTGCTTAGCATTGTTTTTGCTATTCTGGGTCTTTTATTTTTCCATATGAATTTCATGATTGCTTTCTCTATTTCTACAAGAAATGCCATTGGGATTTTGATTGGCATTGCATTAAACCTATAGAGAACTTTTGGTAATATCGCCATTTTGATGATGTTAGTTCTGCCTATCCATGAACAGGGTATATTTTTCCATCTTCTAAGATCTTCTTCTATTTCTCTCTTTAGGGTTCTGTAGTTTTCATTGTATAAGTCTTTCACCTCTTTTGTTAGGTTGATTCCCAAGTATTTTATTTTTTTTGAAGATATTTTGAATGGAGTGGTTGTCCTCATTTCCATTTCAGAGGATTTGTCGCTGATATACAGGAATGCCTTTGATTTATGCGTGTTGATTTTAAATCCTGCCACTTTGCTGAATTCATTTATTAGCTCTAATAGTTTCTTTGTAGAGCCTTTTGGGTCTGCTAGATATAGAATCATATCATCTGCAAATAGTGATAATTTAATTTCTTCTTTTCCTATTTTTATGCCTTTAATTTCTTTCGTCTGTCTAATTGCTCTGGCCAGTGTTTCGAGAACTATGTTGAAGAGAAGTGGAGAGAGAGGGCATCCCTGTCTTGTTCCAGATTTTAGAGGGAATGCCTTCAGTTTTTCTCCATTCAGAATAATGCTAGCCTGAGGCTTAGCATAGATTGCTTTTACAATATTGAGGTATGTTCCTGTTATCCCTAGTTTTTCTAGAGTTTTGAACATAAAGCGATGCTGTACTTTGTCAAATGCTTTTTCCGCATCTATCAAGATGATCATATGGTTCTTATTTTTAAGTCTATTGATGTGGTGAATAACATTTATTGATTTCCGTATATTGAACCAGCCTTGCATCCCAGGGATGAATCCTACTTGATCATGGTGTACAATTTTTTTTATATGTTTTTGTATCCGATTCGCCAGAATTTTATTGAGGATTTTTGCATCTAGGTTCATTAGAGATATTGGTCTGTAGTTTTCTTTCTTTGAAGTGTCTTTGTCTGGTTTAGGTATCAGGGTGATGTTGGCCTCATAGAATGAATTTGGAAGTTCTCCCTCCTTTTCTATTTCCTGAAGTAGCTTGAAAAGTATTGGTATTAGTTCTTCTTTAAAGGTTTTGTAAAATTCTGCTGTATACCCATCGGGACCTGGGCTTTTCTTAGTTGGTAGTCTTTTGATGGTTTCTTCTATCTCCTCAATTGATATTGGTCTGTTTAGGTTTTCTATATCCTCCTGACTCAATCTGGGCAGATCATATGACTTAAGAAATTTATCTATGCCTTCACTATCTTCTAATTTATTGGAGTATAAGGATTCAAAATAGTTTTTGATTATCTTCTGTATTTCTGAAGTGTCTGTTGTGATATTGCCTTTTTCATCCCGTATGCTAGTAATTTGAGTTCTCTCTCTTCTTCTCTTCACTAGCATCGCTAAGGGTCTATCGATTTTGTTTATTTTTTCAAAGAACCAACTTTTAGTTTTGTCAATTTTTTCAATTGTTTCTTTTGTTTCGATTTCATTAATTTCAGCTCTGATTTTAATTATTTCTTGCCTTCTACTTCTTTTGCTGTTGTTTTGCTCTTCTTTTTCAAGGATTTTGAGATGAAGTATGAGATCATTTATTTGTTGGTTTTTTCTTTTTTTAAGGAATGAACTCCAAGCAATGAATTTTCCTCTTAGAACTGCTTTTAATGTGTCCCATAGATTCCGATATGTTGTGTCTGTGTTTTCATTTATCTCTAAGAATTTTTTAATTTCCTCCTTGATGTCTTCTATAACCCATTGATCATTCAGTAACCTATTGTTCATTCTCCAATTGATGTATGCTTTTTCCTTCCTTCTTTTATCGTTGATTTTCAGTTTCATTCCATTATGATCAGATAAGATGCATGGTAATATCTCTACTCCTTTATATTGTCTAAGAGTTGCCCTGTGACATAATATATGATCTATTTTTGAGAAGGATCCATGTGCTGCTGAGAAAAAAGTGTAACTGCTTGATGTTGGGTGGTATACTCTATATATGTCAATTAGGTCTAGGTTATTAATAGTGTTATTGAGTTCTATAGTTTCCTTATTCAACTTTTGTTTGGAAGATCTGTCCAGTGGCGAGAGAGGTGTGTTGAAGTCTCCCATGATTATGGTGTGGTGGTCTATTAGACTCTTGAACTTGAGAAGAGTTTGTTTGACGAACATAGCTGCACCATTGTTTGGGGCATAAATATTTATGATTGTTATGTCTTGTTGGTGTATGGTTCCCTTAAGCAGTATGTAGTGTCCCTCTTTATCTCTTTTGATTAACTTTGGCTTGAAATCTATTTTATTTGATATGAGTATGGACACGCCTGCTTGTTTCCGAAGTCCATATGAGTGATATGATTTTTCCCAACCTTTCACCTTCAGCCTATGTATGTCTTTTCCTATCAAATGCGTCTCCTGTAGGCAGCATATTGTTGGGTCTTGTTTTGTGATCCATTCTACTAGCCTGTGTCTCTTAATTGGTGAGTTTAAGCCATTAACATTTAGGGTTATTATTGAGATATGGGTTGTTCTTCCAGCCATATTTGTTTATTTCTGTTACTAAACATTGTTTGTTTTCCTCTTTGATTGTTTCCCCCCCCCCTTTACTGTCCTACCTCCCACTGTTGGTTTTCATTGTTATTTTCCATTTCCTCTTCCTGTAATACTTTGGCTAGGATGTTTTGAAGAGATGGTTTTCTAGCTGCGAATTCTTTAAACTTTTGTTTATCGTGGAAGGTTTTAATTTCATTCTCCATCCTGAAGCTTAATTTCGCTGGATACACAACTCTTGGTTGGAACCCATTATCTTTCAGTGTTTGAAATATGTTATTCCAGGATCTTCTAGCTTTCAGAGTCTGTGTTGAAAGATCAGCTGTTATCCTGATTGGCTTGCCCCTAAATGTAATCTGCTTCCTTTCTCTTGTAGCTTTTAAAATTCTCTCCTTATTCTGTATGTTGGGCATCTTCATTATAATGTGTCTAGGTGTGGATCTCTTATGATTTTGCACATTCGGCGTCCTGTAGGCTTCTAGGATTTGGGATTCTGTCTCATTCTTCAAGTCTGGGAAGTTTTCTTGTATTATTTCATGGAATAGACTGCTCATTCCTTTGGTTTGGAGCTCTGTACCTTCCTGTATCCCAATGACTCTTAAGTTTGGTCTCTTAATGTTATCCCATATTTCTTGGATGTTCTGCTCATGGTTTCTTAACAGTCTTGCTGAGCTGTCTATGTTCTTTTCCAGTTGAAATACTTTGTCTTCATTGTCTGATGTTCTATCTTCTAAGTGTTCTACTCTGTTGGTAGTATTCTCCATTGAGTTTTTAAGTTGGTTTATTGCTTCCTGCATTTCTAGGATTTCTGATTGCTTGTTTTTTATAACCTCTATCTCCCTGTATAGTTGATCCTTTGCTTCCTGGATTTGTTTGCGTAATTCGTTGTCGAAGTGATCTTTCATTGTCTGATTTTGCTGTTTAATGTCTTCCTTGATACTCCAGATCATCTGAAGCATGTATATCCTGAATTCTTTATCTGACATTCCATCTGCTGCAGCTGTTACCTCTTCTAAAGTTGCGTTGACCTGCATTGCTTGTGGTCCTTTCTTTCCTTGTCTTTTCATACTGCTTGCGTATCTTTCCTGCAGGTGCGGGCGGCGGCTCTGCTCTCTCCTTATTCCAATTGGGGTGTTGTGGCTACCACGCCGGCAGGTCACTGGGCCTGTTCTGGGAGCTGGTGGCGGCTCTGTTCTGCCCCTACTCCAATTGGGGTGACGTGTCTGTCGTACCAGCAGGCCACTGGGCCTGTCCTGCTGGTCGGTCGCAGATCTGCCCACCTTTCGGGCACGAGTGGAGGCTCTGCTTTGCCCCTACTCCAATTGGGGTGTCGTGACTACCCCGCCTGCAGGATGCTGGGTCTGTTCCTGGCAAGGGAGGCGACTCTGCTCTGTCACTACTCCAATTAGGGTGGTGTTTGTACCCCGCCGGCAGGCTCCTGGGCCTGATCCGCAGGTCTGTTGTAGGTCTGCCTACCTTGAAGGCGCGGGCGGCGGATCTGCCCTGCCCCTCCTACCACGCCTGCGGACCCCTGGGCCTGATCTGCAGGTTGATCACTGGTCTGCTCACCCTGCGGGCACGGGTGGCGGTTCCGCTCCACCCCCACTCCAATTGGGGTCACGTGACCACCACACCGGCAGGGCCTGATCCGGGCGTGGGATAAGGATCTGCTCTGCCCCTACTCGAGTTGGGGTGACGTGTGTACCACACTGGCAGGCCACTGGGCCTGACCCGCCAGGCTGTCACAGGTCTGTTTACCTTGCAAGCGCGAAGGGCGGCTCTGCCCTGCCCCTCCTACCACGCCCATGTACTACTGGGTCGTGGGTCTGCCCACCTGGCGGGTTTGGGTGGCGGCTCCGCTCCGCCCCCTCTCCAATTGGGGTCACGCGGTCACCACGCTGGCGAGCCGCTGGACCTGCTCCGGGGGCTGGCGGCGGCCCGGCTCCTTCCCTCTGGCTCGAGGACAAATTGAGGAGACTCGGGTGACTGAGCCTCACCCCCCTTACCAGGAGACCAACTGCTTATGTCACCGCTGGTATTGATGAAGATCTCTCCTCCACCGCTTTCTGCTGACATCAGATCTCTGCCATGTTGGTATCCTATGCGAATGGCAGCATTTCGTTCCCCTTGCCAGGCAACCCAAGCAATGGGTGAGTCCTGACCTGCCCTCAGCAGGACCCGGACCGAGACACAGTTTCCGCGGGCTCCCAGCCCCGGTCCAGGGAAGTTCCGGGAGCCGGAACTCGGCCGCTCCGTGCTCGGTGTAAGCTCCTATAAGTGTAGGCTCCAAGAAGCAGCCCCCGCGGGCTCAGTTCCGGGAGCCGGAATTCGGCCGCCTAGTGTTTGGTGTGTGCTCTGATAGTAGCAGGGTCCAAGAAGCAGCCTCCGCGGGCTCCGCAGCCCTGAGCCAGGGCGGTTCCGGGACGGTTCCGGGAGCCGGAACTCGGCCGCTCTGTGCTCGGTGTAAGCTCCTATAAGTGTAAGCTCCAAGAAGCAGTCCCCGCGGGCTCAGTTCCGGGAGCTGGAATTCGGCTTCTTGGTGTTTCGTGTTTGCTCTGATATTAGCAGGGTCCAAGAAGCAGCCTCCGCAGGCTCCGCAGCCCGGAGCCAGGGCGGTTCCGGGACGGTTCCGGGAGCCGGGACTCGGCCGCCCCGCGCTCCGTGTTCACTCCGATAAGATCAGATTTTAAGAAGCCCCCAGGCGCTGAACCCTAGCAATCTGTCTGCAAGCCGCAGGCGAATTGCAGCCTGAAATTACCTGTTCTATGGCTGAATGAGCTGCGGTCAGTCAAAAACAGGTGTGGTGACGTCAGTTTACCAACATGGTGGCTGCTGGCCTCCTCTGTGGTCTGACCGGTGTGGAGAACCGAGATGGACCGCTTCCTTCCCCGTCTCGAACCCAGAATTCAGCCCTGAGTGCGGTGCTTGCGCGTCTGGCAGAAACTGCAGCGCTGTAACCCTGCGTCTCTATCCCAGCGCGCCTTGCAGACTCCAGCCGCGGGGCGATTCGCTGAATAAGCAGTTTTACCCTCCGTGCGACAAACCTCTCGCGTTTGAGTCCCCGTAGCCGATCCTCATGCGATGGAAATCCTTCCTCCAGGTTCCGGCGCACCCCACTATTGCTGGAAATTCCCAACAAGATATCCTTCAGCCGTCCTGACTTGTCACACTCCCACACAGTGAAGCAGCACACGGGGGTAATGCACTCCCCTCGCCGCCATCTTCCCTCCTCGCCAACTCTCTTATTTCTATTAAGACATCTAATTTAATGTTTGTGGTATAAAATCTCATAAATCAGGAATTTTTTTTTCTGTGATGGAGTCATTTTTCTGACAAAGTTTTCCAGGGTTACTGCTTGGTAGTTGAGTGAAGTTTTGCAAAAAAGGTGATCGTTGAGTTCAGTCTTAAAATGAGTGTGGGAGTCCATCAGTCAGGTGGAGGACCCTGTCCAGAGATTCAATTCCTGAATACAATAGCTTGCCTGGGTGTGTGCACGGATCAGATTGAACCAGCAAGTAAATCTAGAACTAAGTCAGGGTCAGAGACTTCATTTTGTGCTTGTAGCTCCTTTGCATTTCTTCATAGCAAAAGCATTTTCAGGATTTTTTATACTTGTATTTACCCTAAAATTACATCCTAAGTGTGTAAATTATTATACTCTCAAGTAGTTACCAAAGCATCTTTTTCTGTATATAGAAATCATCATAGCCCCTGCTTATAAATCTTTCTTCTGGATGTCCTCATTCAATCCATTCCAGTGAACTTCCTTTGTACTTGGATCCCCAGGAGGTCTGGGTTGTCTCTTAAAATTCTGGATTGTGCTACCAGTGACCTCACTGAAAGCTATTTCTTTTGATTCTCGCCCTCTGCTCTATGACCACTTGGTGCCCTGTGTTAAGTAATCTTTTCTTTTAGTATGTTGCCTTTGGCAAACTACACATCTTTATACAATTTTTAATTATTTTTTCTTTTGATCTGGACATCTGGATAGTTCTTTGATGTATTGTTCAGCAGAACCCAGAATTATTTGTTTTTCCCTAGAGAAGCTGAAGAACCATTTTTTATTTATTCATTACAAAAGTGCATGTATGCACACACGTGAATTCTTGGTTGCCTATGCATCTTAGTGCCTTTTCCTTACATTCCTGGCCATATTTGATGTGAATAGTCACCCTTTGGTCCTGATTTTTTTATCTTCTGCTGCATCTCACTGTGTACCTCCGTACCTTGCACAGATCCAGGAGGAGTCAGTTTTTGTTGTTGTTTTTTAAATGGGGATTGAACCAATGATGCTTTATCACTGAGCAACATCAAAAGCCCTTTTATTTTTAATTTTGAGACAGAGTCTCGCTAAGTTGTTGAGGCTGGCTTTGGACTTGCAGTCTTCCTGCCTGAGTCCCTGGGATTACAGGTATACACTATGGTACCCTGCTAGGAACCAACTTCTTATACTTTAACCCCATCCTATTTTTATTTTCCTTGCTGTCACTCTTTCACCCATTGTCTGAATTGGAGATACCTGAATTCATGATTCACTATGTTCACTCTACTCTTTAAGAGAGAGCACATCTGTTCTTTTGTTAAATCCATGGGCTGATAATTTTCACTATGTGATTTTAATAGTGTACCCCTATGTCCAGGTCCTAAATAAATGAAGTTATATTTAAAACTAGTGTTTTGTGGATGTACTTATGGGTGTAGAGATGAGAGCATCTTAATTTTAAGTTAGACCCAAATCCACTGGTGAGTATGCCAATGATGAGTCCAGAGAGAGGGCACTTAAGGTGAAGACAAAGCAAAGGTGATGTCATGCTGCTGCATGCAGCTAAGGAGCACCAGCAGCCAGCAGAAGCCATGGGATCATGGCCTTTCCAACACCTTGATTTCCTTGATTTCAGATTTTTGGCCTTACAAACCATGAAAGAAGAACTTTGGGTTGATCTAAGCTACTCAGTCGTGGTAATTTGTTACAGCAGTTATAGGAAACCAATATATCAGTAATTCCAATTCTAACTCCAATCCTGGTATTCTTCTGGTTGTACCTTGACCTCACTGTTACTTAGTGACTCATTACACCTATAAATCAACATATTTAAAACCAAAATCATTTTTTCCCTCCTAGACTGAAAAGATAAAGATCATTTTTTTTACTTTTTTCCTTATTCTTTCACACCTACTTAGAAACCAATTCTTTACATAGTCACCCTTCATAATGTCTTCCATTTCCTTTGCTGAAGTCATTCCTAGGAAAATCCAGGCAGAGTAAGGTGAGAAATAGCATTGAACTTATCCTCAGTATGCTCTAAATGGAGCAAGCTGCCACATTTCTATTTGTTAATTATCACTTCCCAGTTCAGAAACCTCAGTTTGCTGTGATTGATTTTCTGGGTCTCAAGTTTCTTTATAGACTGATCATAACTTTTAAACTTTTAATCCTCATCATTTTCAGGATGCTTTTAACTCTGACCACAAGATTTGACTTATTGTCTCTCATGCGAAATCCTGCTTCCTTTCCTTTCATAATTGAATGGCCCGATTGCACTTACAAAAGTGCATGTATGCACACACATGAATTCTTGGTTGCCTAGGCATCTCAGTGCCTTTTCCTTATATTCATTCCTACTATCCCATTCAGTGGATCCTGGTTTGTTTTTTGTTTTTTTTTTAAACTTAAAGAAGAATTTTTTATTTAGATTTTAGCATAGAATACTTTTTACTTTCTCTTAACATGTCTCCCTTGTGCCTTTTTTTATGTATATGTTTAGGTAGTATGTTCATATATTACATAATGCTAAAGATAAAAAGGGGAATACAGTGAAAATCATCCTTTTCTGCTTTGTCCTCAACTAAATTCTTCTGCCCAAGGGCAACCAATATTGACAGTTCAAGTCCCTTTCAAGAGCTAATTAATGTATGCACATTCAAGTCAATACTCATACTACCTATTGTTCTTTTCCCATGGTCATGTGCTACCTATACCATGTTATTCCTCACTTTTGGTACTTAATGATTCATTTTGGATATCCTTATTAGAACATAAAGGGCTTCCCTTGTTTAAAGATTGAATAATATTACATTGATGGATATAACAGGATTTACTTACCCTGTCATCTAAAGATAAATATTAGGGTTAAATTGTTATTGTTTAAAGCTTAAAGCTCTGTTAAATTTTCCTTTTGTCCTCTTCCAGCTATAGGGCAGGAATTGTATTCTCCAGCAAAATCCTATAACACTGTAGGTATTCAAGAGTATTGGTGGTATAGTACAGAGAATTGACAAACATTAATAAATAGAGCTTCCACATATCCAAGTATATTATATACAATGAGAATTTGAAATATCACAAAATTTTAGTATTTATTTCAGTTTTTTATTTGTTGAAATTTCTGAAACACTTGGATAACATAGGTTGCTTATATTTAGTTTTATGGTAACTGAACCACATGGCTTTTAGCAATGTTTTCTTAGGCTTTTATAGAAAATCCAGAATTTTGACAACCTTATATTTAAAAATCAAGGATAAACACCTAAAACATTATATTATATATTACACTGTGCATATAAATATAATTAACCATTGGATTGACATTACTTATATACATTCAGAAAATTCAGCAAAGCATATCAATTACTTAGTTTACTGATTACTTGCTGAGGCTGGTCTTGAACTTGCAATCCTCCTGCCTCAGCCCCCTGAGTTACTAGGATTATGGATGCCACCACTCCTGGCTGAACTTTGAATTTTAACAAGTCACTATTTTATGTGATTGAAAGTATAGGCATGTTGGGGAAAATGTAGCTGGAAGAAAAAATATTTGTACAAATCTGTTCTTAAGTACGCAAAGAATTTTAGATACACTTGTATCCTGTGATTTTCATTGTCTGTGATACAAAATAAACTACAAGGGTGCACTGTTTAACAGAAGTACAGTGTTGTAATCTTTTCCATTTTTTTCTTCCAAACTATACTAAAGCAGAAAGAAAATATTGGAAGTATTTATGTTATATTAGAAATAAAAATGTTTACTTTGTATGAGTAAAGTGACAGAAAATAGAGTAAGAGAGATAAATATCAGTAATGTCTGACAGTGATTTATAATTAGCAGTTTTATCCATTTTGAGCTTTGAGTTCATTTTAGTGTTCTTTTAAAGTCACTAATACTATGTTTCCCACAGTCAAGGCTTACCAATAAGTTAGTTCATCTGTATCTTGAAAAAATTGTCAAACATATCATATATATATATATATATATATATATATATATATATATATATATATATATATATATATATTGGCTGCCCATATTTAATAATTTGCCTAATTCCTTTAAGACATTTCTCAATATTGGCAAATTAAGATATTTGGATTGTGTTTTTGGAACTTACACTGAAATTATTCACATTACAGGCTGTTGATTTTCTGAGCTGATTTTGACAACTGATTATGCAGTTTCCAAAAAGGATTCATAAAAGTTTAAAATTAGTAAAATAGTCTAAATTTTTCTTGGAATAGTTCTGTACCTAAAATTTTCCCCATTTAAGAATGTATTTTATAGAATATATATTTCACTGTCAATTTCATGTCATTAATTTTTTCTGTACTTTTTCTCTGTTATTTCAGGCTTCATGTCATTTTCCCTATAAAGGTGAATATATTCCTATCTACAAAAATGTTCATTTGAAAAGAAAAACATTCCAATTAGAATTTTTCTGGCAGTTTTTAATGGAACTTTTGGAGCATTTTGTGGTTCTAATGATTCAAAATGTCAATCCTGTGACAAAATATAAAATATTTGACTCATTCTGTTATTTATGCAAACCATATCCCATGCATTAGTATAGAAAATGTATACAGTTATATATAGTAAGACCAACATGTGTGAAACAGGAAGTCAGAAATGCAGTGACTTGACTTAAATTGAAAGTGACTTATGATTCTGGAACTAAAACTAAGTTCAGAAATCTAGTTTCTGCACTGTATGTGCAGAAACTAGATTTATTACATTAGAAGAAGAGGTAAAAGAGTTGAATTTGTGGATAATCTTGACTCAGAATTCATAGAACCTTTGGGAGAATTTTTCATTTGACATATTTGGTGTGTCTTTGCAGCTTACAGCTATGTGCATACAACACCCACCAGCTTTTCCACTGACCACTAACATGGTATGCCATTTTCTTGGGATATTGAGTTGTGACTGAAAACACAGTTGGAATAATCTCTAGTGGATATTTCAATTTGTGTCCTTTTGCATTCTGCCACAAACACTCAAATATTGAGCAATTGAGACTTTTGCCATCTAGTATTATGCAAGTGAAATTTAATACCTAGAATATTCATTTTTAATAAGTAATTTAATTTTTAAAAATATGTGCTGTCTTCATCTTTTACTCACTTTTATATCAATGGCTTACAAGCAGAGTAGGTATATATTTGAGTAGGTATATATTTGTTTTCATTTTACTTAATTGATTTTAATCCTACTTTTCAACAGAGTAATTAAGGCTGTACTCTACTATATGTAAAGTTTGTATTTGTAATCTTTAAGAAATATACCATTTTTTAATCCAGATCATTGGGTAACAGTTTATTTTCCCCTCCACTCTCCTCTTATCATATATAAAGTGGACCACACACATTATTCTACAATTGCCAGTGGTTACCATGGCGTTTGCAATTTGATACATGGAATACAGCTGTCTGTACTTCCAAAAATATGACTGGTTTCAGTAGAGACATGCACTGGAACAATATATTTAATATTTCCCAGATATAAAGCATATTTTGTCATTGTGGTTTTCATAAGGTTCATTTCAAGGGTCACAATAACAAAAGCAATGGTGAATGCTTATATATTGACTATTAATATTACATATCAAGTTTAAAGAATATTACCCAGTTATTCTCCACAATAACCCTCTGTATCACTACCTTTTATTTTTCTGCCCAATTTACTTCTGACCGAAAAGTAAAAAACTATGCTCATTACAAATTTAAATTTTAAATAAAAATATTATACAAAGAAAAATGGGTTATGGGATTAATGTGGATTTCTCTTCCTTATCTATTAATATGCAAAAAAGTTGTTTCTCTCTAAAATTGCACAAGATATTCATAAAACCATATTGAAAACCATCAGTGTTAGGAGGCTTTCTTGACCAGTCCTTGTGGTTCAAAGTTTGCTTAGCCTGTCTGCCATGGGAGAGATTCACCTTTCAGTGGTAACTGGTTTGTGTTAACAGATGCCAGGGCAGAGAGAAGTGGGCGTCTTTCCTAGAATGATGGTGATAAGCTTATAGAGGTGGGGCACTGTCTGGAATGAAGCCAGCTATACATCTTTGGTGCATTTTTTGGAATCAACTGAATTGGCCCCAGTTTGTTTACCTGTAGGTATTTCATATTCCCCTACCCTGTCCCTAGAAAGACTTCTGCTAAAATGATAACAGAATACTAGAGTTACCATAATTCCCTATCTTTAAGCTTGATCATGGGCTCTATGCTCTTCTGGTTCATCCTGTCTTTTCCCCACAAGATATACTATTGAGAGAGGCCCTCATCTTTGGTCTTTAACAAAATGTTATAAGCAAAGGTTTCTCAGTAACAAGAATTGGTTGTATGCTATCACAGAAAATTGTAGGGCTTATGAAATGAAAATGCATGTTGCTTCAAGAGAAGTGTAAAAACATTTTCAGGTCATAACACAAGTTGTAAAATTTGTAATTTATTTATTCTTTGCATAGAGAAGGGCTGGAAAAAGAAGTATATTGTGGCAGAACAGGAATTGTCGTGGTTTGGAGCATGGTTACATTCTATTCTTGGGCCTATGATTTTTTTTTTTTGTCCTTGTCATTTTCTTTTCCATCATCATCTTCATTGAACTTCTCTGTGGCTTGGTTTTCTCCTCTGTAGAATAAGGTTTTGTAACTGTGTTCAGCAAAGTGTCTTCCAGTTCTAGTATTGTAAAATTATTTTAATCCTTTTATTGTCTTTTAAAATTGGACGAAAGGGCTTTGTTGTGGGAAGCTTTGATCAGTGGTAACGAGATGGTGATGCCTATTTCAACTCTGTGAAGATTTATGAAACCTAAATTACAGAAGCAACTTAAGACATTGAATAATGGACATCTTTCTCCCTGGACTCCTGAAGGACCACATGGGTATCACTAAAAAGTGCTCAAAGACTTAGTTTCATGAAGATGTGTTCAAGTTAATGAAGTTGCTAAGATATTCAAGTTAATGAACTTGAATATTTCATACTATCTCCTAGTATTTACTAGGAATATATAGCTGGAGAAGAATAATGTTGATCTGTACCTTAATATATATATATATATATATATATATATATATATATATATATATATATATATATATATATATATAATTTATAATAATTTTACAGGATTTCTTAGGTTCTTTCTATTTACACTGCTCCTCCCTACATGTGAAAATAATATTGTAAACAGATAATAAAAAACTCCTAATAGATATATTAAATAACATTATTAAAATTAGGCTACTGTTTATATCCCTTAATTCATTTTTTTCTTTTTGTGTTTTTTAACTCTTATCTAGAATGCATTGATTCCAGTGACCCACATCTTATGATTCACCTAATGATTAATAAGTGACCTAGTAACTAGTGCAAAGCTAGTCCTCAGCTAGTCATCAGTCTTTTGAACATTATTTAATTCTGTTTTCAACTTTTATTTAGTTTCATTTGAACCAGTGAATTTTGATTTGGATGAGAATTGTGGGACACTAACTATCTGGCCTGGTTTTCAACCTGACATTGCCCTTTTTGCTAGAGGATTCTGTTTTTTCCTTGTAGTGTTTCCCTTTTCACAGAGAACACAGTTTGGTGATGTGTGTTTCTATTACAGGTGCAGTGGTCACTAATGGCAGACAGACTTATCAGTAGCTTTAACTAAATTAAATAATTGAATATCTCTAATGATTAACCATAGCAGTTTCTCCTGGTAAATAGAAACCCATTTTCTCATATTGTAAACCCTTTAGACTTAAAATAATTAAATTTTAACCACTGTTAAATATATATGTATGTATATGTATATATATAAAATTTGACCAAAGGAAATGTATCCTGGTTATAAAAGGTAAACATTTATAAATTATTCTTTATTTAATTCTTCATGTAAACTTTACCTGTTAGATTGTTCAAATTTATATACTCTAATGCATATTCATGTACTCATCACCAGCATTTAACAAACTAGTGTTAAATATTTAACTTTTATTAAAGTCCTTCATGGTATGATGAAATAACTTGAGGTGATTAAAGGTGGAGAATTTTAGAACAGCGAATTTGGCTTATGCAGCAGACTAAGCACAGGTTCCTGAACATTGAACACTGTTTGGTTTTAAAGTTGATTATAACTGAGAATGATTCCAGTAGGACCCCCAATGCCACTGTCACCAAAGAGAAAGTCAGTCATAAATACTTCCTTTTTTAAATATCCATACTTTTCACTTTAACCTTAATAACTATTGTTTGGGTTTGAGTGTGCAGAGTTTAGCTCCCTCAGGCCTGACACTTTGCAAGAGCTGTGGCTGTGATTTAGGTCAGCTGAGGCAAACCTCAATTAGGAGGAGGAAAAGTTCTCTTCCCCTTATCGCAAGTCACAAGTTCTGCATGGTTTGGCCAAGAGGAAGAAGCTTCCTGCATACTTGTCCTGGGAACAGTACATTCTAAAGAAACAAATGCATCCTCAGGGGATTAGATAATGTCTACAAAGAACTTTGAGAGGGTACTTATCAAATAAACAGGAACAATCTGAATTTAGCTCTGTGTATCCGCTGAGGCATGATATTTGGGCAATGTGGGTAAAGTGATAATGAAGAATTGCTTGCTTTGTTAGAAGAAGTAGATAAAAGGAACTTGCAAATAAACCTCAGCATGCAGTTGCAATTGCTGCCTTTGCTCTGCATCCCCTGTGTCCTGGTTATTTCGCGACCCTTACCCAGGGACCCGAACACTCTAGACGTTCACAATTGGCGCCCGAACAGGGACCCTGCTGGATTGACAGGAAGGGTAAGTTCTTTTTCTTTATATTACAGGGTGATGGGACAATCTTCATCTTCTCCTTTTTTACGTTCTTAGGCATTCATTTGCTGTCTATGGTATTAATATTTCCCATTCTGATATAGAGATGTGTCTTAAGGTGGTCAGGGAATGGAATCCCTGGTTCCCGGAGGAAGGATCTATGGATGTAGATAATTGGAAATGGGTCCGTCACAATGTTGAAAAGGCCATGAGGCAAGGTGAAAAAATTCCAATTCGGTTTTGGTCTATCTGGTCTATTTTATATACAATGTTTAAAGCTATGGAGGAAGAAAGGTTGATTGGCAATTTACAAAAGGAGCTAGCTCCCTCTATTTTAGATCTCCCTCTGGATATTAGTGAAAAAGAAGAGGTAGTAAAAGATATGCAACAATTGACTCATAATTCTTCACAAAATTCTGCTGATTTAATTGGTAATGCTACAGAAAAGAAAACGAAAGTAAAAATGATGATCGATGATCGCTCTGTTCCAGAGCAATTCAAACTTGTTATGGAGGAGGTTCTGGGACGTCTTATTAAGTTAGAAGCTAAAATGGACCCTAAGCCTTTATCGGGAACCAGGCCCTCTGCCCCTCCGGCCACCAACCCTTTTTTGGCAGCTTCTTTAAAGGCTGTCCAGGAAATGGACTCAGAACCTTCTGATGATGAGGATGAAACTCCCTTCTTTGCTTTTCCTATAATCAGGCCTGATCCAGCTAATGGTATGGCACAGCCACCTCAGTATGAGGGGATTGATATTGATCATATTAGCAGATTAAAAAAGGCAGTGACAATGTACGGACCTCAATCCCATTATGTAAAAGCATTGCTTAATGCTTTTGCTACTCATTACAATAATTTTGCTCCTGAGGATTGGAAGATTGTGGGCCATGCTCTTCTACAGGAACCTGAATATCTTCAATGGCACATGTGGTTTTTAGAAGGATGTGCCACTAAGGCTAGAGAAAATGGTAACAGTCAAAACCCTGTTATTCATGCCATAGGATACCCTATGTTATCTGGCACTGGTATGTATGATGACATTCAACATCAAATTAATATTCCTCCTGAGATTCATGAGCAATTGAAGGAAATAACTTTAGAAGCTTGGGATAAAATTATACCTACTGGAGAACATTATGGTTCCTGGACAAAAGTTTCACAAAAACCCAATGAACCTTATGTAGAATTTTTGTCTAGATTAAAATTGACAATTGAACGAACTGTGGTAGGAGAGGCTGCCAGGCAACAATTACTACGTTTGCTGGCTTATGAAAATGCTAATGAAGATTGTAGATGAGCCATTTTACCGATTAAAGATACAGGAGATATTCATACATACTTAAAGGTGTGCAAAGATATAACATCAGAATCGAGAAAGATGCAATTATTTGCTGAAACCATGGCCTCTACATGGCATGCTTTGCAGAATACTAACTGAAATTTGGCTAACATGAAGTGTTTTGGGTGTGGCCAGACTGGACATCTGAGAAAAAATTGTAAGCGAAAGAATGATAAGGAAACTAGGGGACCTGGAATATGTCCTAAATGCAAAAAGGGTAAACATTGGGCTCGAGAATGTAGAACAAAAAATGCAGCCACTCTTGCAGTTCAGGGAAATGGTCCATCAGGCTGGACCCCAGGCCCTGGAAAAATAAACGGGGGCAACCCACAATCTTTTCCCTACAACCCGCAACCCAACATAGTGCCGCCGTGGACATCGCAGCCTTAAGTGATTTTGATCTCCAGGGTGGTGCTATGCCTAAAAGAATACCTACAGGAATATTTGGGCCACTACCTCCAGGGACTTTTGCTTTGCTCACAGGATGCTCCAGCCTTAATGCTAAAGGTATTACTGTCCATTTAGGCATTATCGATGCAGACTATGAAGGAGAAATTCAGATTTTAATGTCTTCTCTTGCTGATGTTCATTTTTCCAAAGGAGAAAGAATTGCCCAACTTCTTTTATTACCTTACCTCCCTATAGGGGATTCCTCTAATCAGAGGCAGGGAGGATTTGGCAGTACTGACACACAAAGTGTTTTTTTGGGCCACACATTACTAAAATGCAACCCCTGATAAAAGTAAAGCTAGGGACTAAAATGATTAGTGCTTTAATTGATACAGGATCTGATATTACTATAATAAAAACTCAAGATTGGCCATCTAATCTTCAGTATCAAATTATACCCTGTCACATTAAGGGAGTTAGCTTGGATCCCGTCCAAAGTATTGGCCAAGCTTTAAACCATATAACTATTCAATCAGAGGACGGACAAATAGCTGTACTAAAACCCTACATTTTAAAAGTTCCTCTTAATATAATCAGAAGGGATATTTTAGAACAATGGGGAGCTTATATTCAATTTTAACCAATTCTAGATGGAGCCACTGAAAATTATGTGGAAACCCAAGGACCCTTTATGGATTGAACAATGGCCCTTAACAAAAGAAAAGTTAAATGCTGCTCACCTGTTGGTCAAGGAACAATTACAACAAGGTCATATCGAATTCTCTACATCCCCATGGAACTCACCTATATTTACCATAAAAAAGAAGTCTGGTAAATGGAGATTATTAACTGATTTAAGGGAAGTGAATAATTCCATGTACCCCATGGGGGCTTTACAACCTGGAATCCCCTCTCCCGCTATGTTACCAAAAGATTGGCATATTGTAGTTATTGATTTACAGGATTGTTTCTTTACCATTCCTGTTCATCCTGTTGATCGTAAGCGTTTTGCTTTTTCTTTACCGCAAATTAATCATAAAGGACCTCATCTTTGGTATCAATGGAAAGTATTACCCCAAGGAATGATGAATTCCCCTACAATGTGTCAAATTCATGTTGATGCAGTATTAAAACCTATCGGTAAAAATTGGCCTCAGTTATATATTTCTCATTATATGGATGATATTCTCTTTTCAGGACCTGATAAACAGGAACTTGATGACTTATTACAAAAATTGCCAATTTATTTTCAACCTTATGGGTTAATAATTGCCCCTGAAAAGATACAGAAGGAGGATGTCATCAATTACTTGGGATATACAGTTACTAGACAAAAGATAATTCCTCAAAAATTATCAATCAGGAGAGATAATTTAAAAACACTTAATGATTTTCAAAAATTATTAGGGGATATTAATTGGTTACGACCTTCTTTGGGGATACCTACTTATCAATTAAGTCATCTGTTTTCATTGTTACAAGGAGATTCTGCACTTAATAGCTCTCGTATAATCACTAAAGAAGCCTCTGATGAATTGACCTTTGTAGAACAACGCATTAAAAATGCATTCCTTCAGAGAATAGATTTGCAAGCCCCTGTTTCTCTTTATATCTTAAATACATTTCAATATCCTACTGCAGTTCTGGGACAACATGAGCTTCCTTTAGAATGGATTTATACAAAACATAGATTCTCCAAAAATATTATGACATATGCTGACCAGATAGCATTATTAATTGAACAAGGAAGACAGAGAAGTATAACTTTGATGGGCAATGACATTTCTCACATAATTACCCCATTACCTAAAGACCAATGGACTTACTTGGTACAAATGACTGAAATGCTACAAATAGCGTTGGCTGAATATACCGGAGGTATTTCCTGTCATTTCCCCAAGGGCAAATTATGGGACATGTTAAAACGTCAACAATTTGTAATCAATAATATTATTAGTGAATATCCTTTAGACAATGTTGTTACTGTGTTTACTGATGGATCAAAAACTAAAAGTGCTTATTGGACAGAGAATCAATATTGGGTTCAAATAACAAACTATCAATCTGTTCAACAAAATGAATTATTTGCAGTCATTCAAGTTTTAAATGATTTTGATAATCAAGACATTAACATTCTTACTGACTCTGCATACACGATGGGAGTAGTTAAAAATATATTTACTGCAGTAGCCTATTCTAATAAACCTACTCTACAAAATCTTTTTCTTACTTTACAAAAACTTTTACAAGCTCGTAATGCTCGCATATTTATAGATCATATTAGATCACACTCTAAATTACCAGGATTTTTGACATATGGTAATGCTCAGGTAGACAAATTAGTGATGTTCAAAACTCCTCAAGAACATAAGCTGTTTCATTCTAATGCCGGACTTTTACACATTAAATATAAGATTCCATATAAACAAGCAAAACAAATTATTAAAAATTGCCCAGTTTGTCGACCTTTACATCTTAGGATTGTACCTTCCGGAGTAAATCCTAGAGGGATTCAACCTAATGAATTATGGCAAATGGATGTTACACATGTTCCCTTGTTTGGACGTTATTCTTGTGTTCATGTTACTATTGACACATACTCTAAATTCTTGTGGGCTACCGCTCAAATAGGAGAAACCACCCGTCATGTTATTCAACACTTAGTGGAAACATTTGCTATTATGGGAATTCCCGCTATGATTAAAACTGATAATGGTCCGGCTTATACTAGTAAAAATTTTAAAGATTTTTGCAAATTATATGATATTGTTCATCTAACCGGAATAGAATATAATCCACAAGGACAAGCTTTAGTAGAACGTGTACATGCTATGCTTAAAACACAAATTAAAAAATTAAAAAGGAGGAAAATGACAGATTTAAATATGCACTTGTTTAGACATTTACAAAATCAACCTAAAGCATTGTTACATCAAGCCTTATTTATTTTAAATTTTCTTAATCTTCCACAAGGAGAAATATTGACAAGAGCAGAACGACATTTTGAGCAAAAAACCTTAGAAACAGTTCATGAACCAATTTGGATAAAAATTGCAGCAGATGCTGAATGGCAGCCAGGGATTTTACTTTATAGAGGAAAGGGCTATGCTTATGTTTCAACAGAAAATGGACACCGGCAGTGGCTCCCAGGGCGGTGGATCCAGACCCGTCACAATCAGAATGGCACCAAGGGGGGCACCCTATCCATTACCCCAGCCGAGGAATCAAGATCCTGAGCTTGATGTTCTGGTGGCAGCAATGGGGCCCGACGTCGTCGACGTCCTAATTTCTCTCCCTTACCTACGTGGGGTTAAATTAAAAAGCTGAGTGGGGAAGGGCAAAAGGTGCTGCAACGAACAGGGAAGAGTTGCACCCCAGAAAATTTATTTCTGGCCATGTGTGAATTATTGACAGTGTCTTCTGCTTCTGAGGTACAAAATAATAATACTCACTATTGGGCCTATATTCCCAATCCACCTTTGCTGGAACCTGTTACTTGGGGTGACATGGATATTACCTTATATACTTCTCCTGCTCTTTTATCTCCCCCTTGGAACAATTTAACATATATGAATATTTATGATGGAACATCATTTAATTTCACTTATAAGAATAATAACAGTAAACCTATATGCTTGGGTGTTCCTCCTTGCTTACAATTAGATTGGCAACATTGGATACTAGTTGGAAATTGGAGTAATAGTTCTCGAACCCGTTTACAACGGTTGTCTGCATGGTCCGTCAATATGACCTGGGATAATATAACTGAACAAAAATACCCTATGTTCCCCGAGTGCCCCAATTTTACTCATCAGGACTTGAGATACTCCCCTTTCATATGGCAGGAATGTTTAGGCAAATTTGGGAAGATATTTCAGAATATTATCATGTGGGGTCCTTACGGGATGTTCTTAAAAAACTGTTCAGAATGGAATATTACTGCTTGTGATTTATCTTCTACATACAGAATCCCGCCGAAAGAGAGATGGAATGAAACCATTCGGAATGACAAATTGATGGCCTGGGGTGATGGCGGAATTGCTGATCCATGCTTGGCTTCAGTGCAGTACCCTCATCATTTACAAACACATTTATGGAAAATTGCTGCTGCAACTAAACCTGTAATTTTGTCTAATGGCTCTTTCTCTGGGACTAGTCAATCTGCTGCTTCTTACAATTTTACTGTATTTAAAGAATATAATATAACCACATGTATGCCCATGACATACCTGTTCTTAATTGGAAATGTTACTTTTGATGAGGGAATTTTATGCTTTAATTGTAAATTGTATACCTGTATTAATACATCTGTTTCTATTCCTTCTGGTTATTCCATTGTGCTGTTACAACAGCGCTCTCACATTTGGCTTCCGGTAAACTTACAAAGACCATGGTCCCAAGATCCTGTAAATACTTTGGTTTTGGAATTTTTTAGACAATTGTTAAAATGTACTAAATGGTTTGTGGGAGTTGTTGTTGATGTAATTCTGAGTCTTATTGCAGTGACTGCAGTTGCTACAGTTTCAGGGATAGCTTTACATACTTCTTTACAAACAAAACATTTTGTTGAGGAATGGCATAAAGATTCGCATGAGTTATGGCTATCCCAGGCTCAAATTGATTCTAGACTTCAGACTCAAATAGATATTTTAAAACAGACAGTTAATTGGTTAGGAAAAAAGATACTCACCTTAGAACAGGAAATTAGATTAAAATGTGACTGGAATTCAACTTCTTTCTGTATAACTAATGTACAATATAATCAAAGCTTACATGAATGGAGTACCATACAAAATTATCTCGATGGTAATGAAACAGCTCAATTAATGATTGATTCTTTACAAAAGGATATATTTGAAATTTTTGGAAAAGGGTTTCAACATGATGATGCTGCACAAATAGCTGAATTGTTTCTAAAACAGTTAGAGGGATTAGATCCCAAAGGAATTGCTCAAAGTCTTACCCATACGGCTGGAGGAGTGGGAATAGTGTTATGCTTAGTTATTATCCTGTTTGTAATTATATATTGCATGTGCATAAGACCATCTCAAAATGCTATATTAACTTTGTGGAAAACTGTTTTAGAAAAACAAAAGAAAAAGGAAGGAATTGTTGGGGTTTGAGTGTGCAGAGTTTAGCTCCCTCAGGCCTGACACTTTGCAAGAGCTGTGGCTGTGATTTAGGTCAGCTGAGGCAAACCTCAATTAGGAGGAGGAAAGGTTCTCTTCCCCTTATCACAAGTCACAAGTTCTGCATGGTTTGGCCAAGAGGAAGACGCTTCCTGCATACTTGTCCTGGGAACAGTACATTCTAAAGAAACAAATGCATCCTCAGGGGATTAGATAATGTCTACAAAGAACTTTGAGAGGGTACTTATCAAATAAACAGGAACAATCTGAATTTAGCTCTGTGTATCCGCTGAGGCATGATATTTGGGCAATGTGGGTAAAGTGATAATGAAGAATTGCTTGCTTTGTTAGAAGAAGTAGATAAAAGGAACTTGCAAATAAACCTCAGCATGCAGTTGCAATTGCTGCCTTTGCTCTGCATCCCCTGGGTCCTGGTTATTTCGCGACCCTTACCCAGGGACCCGAACGCTCTAGACGTTCACAAACTATCATGTTTTTATTTTGTTTATGGAATACATTCACATGCTTTAAAACAGAGAGATGTCATGTAATAACAGCTGATAAATATGGAACATGTACTGTGTACTAGGCACCATTTTATATATGCTGAGATCATCTAAGGATCACAGCACCTTTTAACATAGATATGGTTACTTTTTATAGATGAGGAGACTGAAGGTCACAGAGACAGTAAATGACACGTTTCTTGGTTCTGCCCCTTGTGTTGACCCCATAGCCCATTTTGGGGATCACCATTATGGTGACCTATCTTCCAACATAAAAAACTTCTATGAACCTCCCTCTGTTTTAAAAAGATACACCTTCAGCACACTAGGTGATTGAATTCTGATCAGTGCAAAAGTAGAGTTACTTGGAGACTATTGGGAGCACATCCTGAAGGACACAGGAGAATATATTCTAAATGGAAACTTGTGTATTACTTAAATAACTGTGGTAATTTAGGAAGTCTACTTTCTAGCTGTAAGTATTCCTGTGTTTGGAGCCTTTCCAATCTTTTGTATTAGGATATATATACAGTATACATATCTAAATACACCCAGCATTCTTGGCTACAATCTAACCAAGAAATATTTAAGTGTTCTAATGTAAATACTCCATCTTTTCCTGCAGACTTTCACCCAAGAGAAGGATATGTTCAGTAGATACAGACCATCTTCTCCTCAAGACCAAGTACTCTTAGTAGTGATATTTTAGTCAACCCAAAAAAACTTCAAATTTGACTTTTAGTAACTTTCTTTGGCTGTTACCTTAGCTGACTGAAGCTCTTTTCTGAAAGTCTCTTTTTATAAAAACAACTAACCTCTTCTGTATCCCATAGGACGACTGAAAATATAAAGCTATTTTTTAAATGCTATTACTGGAGTTACATCTAAAAATTTACATTTCTATTATTAATCTTGTGTTGATTATCTAATCTCACAATTCTTATTAATTCAGAACTCCTGCTTTTGGATCATCTTATACTAATTGTTACATTTATATTTTGTCTCTTTATTTAGCAAGTTTTCACTATTAATTATAAGATGGAATCTAGTTATGACAGGCACAAGTTCTACCTCATATCAATTAGTAAGAATCATGTCTCTCCTAATGTCCTTGTTCTGAGGGTCTATGGTTCAAACTGCAACTCTAGAAATGTACACCCATTTATACCAGTGTTTTGTAGAGTGATTATACCATATATGCTTCCCAAGGTATCCATAGATTTGCATTCCCTCAATTGTCTTCATAAATGCTATTTATTTATTCTGACAAGTTTTAAATTCCTTGTTCATAGAAATATACATATTCTGTACAAAAATGCTACCTTATTTTTAGGATCTCCAGACTGATAAATATATGAATATGTGGGTATTCTGTATTTGAGTTATGGATATGTTCACATGAATTTGTGAGTATAAAAATTCCTCTATTTTTAAAATTTCTATGCTGTCTGCTTTACTGTATTATGAAAGTCTT
Organism: Marmota monax; assembly: GCF_021218885.2. Taxonomy (NCBI): domain Eukaryota; kingdom Metazoa; phylum Chordata; class Mammalia; order Rodentia; family Sciuridae; genus Marmota; species Marmota monax. The sequence goes on along the minus strand of NW_026692020.1, from coordinate 75,544 downwards.
TAACTCTTAAACACTATTGTCTGTGAAGTTCATATAATGACTGCTTTTAGCATGTAATAGGTGAGATCCATAAGTGACAGTGATTGAGAATATGGCCTAAGGTGGGAGTATTTTTATTATATACCTCATGAAAGCAATCAGTCAAAACACGAGAAACATGAAACTAAGGAGGAAGATCAAAGATGTCATTACTTGGTGTGCTTTTACTGCATTGTTACTAATAAACCAGGTCTGCAGTGAGAGTGATGCTTGAATAAGGCTAAACTGAAGTCAGTTTCTCAAGAAATAACATCTTTAGATTTTTAGACAAATATTTTAAAATGTTCTTTTAGCATTTAACCATCTCCTTGAGTTTCTCTGAATTTGCTAATACTACGAGAGATCAGGTGAAAGTTTCAGACCACAGAGGCATTATAATCTACTCAAATCAGTATTTACTGCTAATTCCTCGCTATGTTTCTATATCATCTGTTTGTTATTGAGGATCCTTCTCTTGAATTATTTCAGAGGTCTGTTGGGGATCCATCCCATGACCTCCCGGTGGGGGATGATCACAATAGTTAATCAGAATTGACTTTAGTGGTTCAGAATCAAAACATGAGTTTGAGTGGCAGGTTTTCTTTTCTTGCTAGATTATTAGAGGTCTGAGTTCTGAAAGAAGGAACAGCATAATATGATGGCAAGGGCTAGCTATAACTATATACCAACTGATATGGTAGAAGTTTAATATTTTGTGGGATGATGAGATCACCAGCCACCTTATCTCTCCTTCCTTAAGAGGAATTATAAATGAGGGGTTTGTATAGTATAGAATCTGCCATGTAGGCTTGTGTTTCTGTCCCTGTAGTGATCCATCGTTGTCTTCAGTATCTCACACAGTTGGCAGTGATGATAGCTTTTAAATCATTTTTTTTCCTTATGGGGCAGGTTTTTTCCCTCTGGCAGAAGTATTAGAAAGTTATGAAATAGTAAATTCGTCATTTTTTTCTGGATGTGTAGCAAAGCACAAAGACAGAGAACTTCTTATGTATTGGACTATTTTGCTTGGATGTACTTACATGGTCCTGTAAGATTGGACTGACCCAAATTTACACAAACATCTCGTCCAAGTTTATCAAGATGTCTTACCCATGAAGAAGAAAATACAGAATTCATTTTCCACTCACTTAAATATTTATTGAGAAACTTCTGTATGCCAAACAATTGATCCAGAATTACAGCAATGAGCAAAATAGAAAAACAAGTCCCTGCCCTTACAGCCAATTCCAGTGGAAGCAGATAATAAACCAGAAAATAAGCCAAAACAGTTAAAGGCTGATAATAAAAAAAATAAAGCTTGGAAATGGGATAGAAACTTTTGGAGTCAGGGAAGAAGGCATTGGAAGGTGACATGTGAGAAATAACCAGAAGGAAATGAGGGAGGGAGACATTAAGCTATCAGAAGGAAGAATGTTCTAGGTATAGGAACAGCCAGGGTAGCCATCCCAGGAACTCTCCAGGCACCATGAGAGGCAGCAAAAATGCCAGTGTGACTGGAGTGAGCTATTCTGTCCTTGCAGATGGTCAGAGACATCTAGGAACCAGGACATCAATTAAATGACTTAGATTTTCTGTGCCAATTGGGAAAATACTAGAAGGTTTTGAACAAAACATCCTAAAGTGACTTACACACTTTAACAGGATCCTTTTTTTCTGCTATGTTGAGAAAAGACAGTAGGCATGCAGCATAGAAGCAGAGCCCTGTTAGAGTGTTGCCAATGATTCAGACTCTATGGTAGAAGTCAAGCTGATGCTCAGTGTCTTTTAAGGGAGGAGCCAACAGGGTAGACTTGTTATGGATGATGAGAGAGGAGATGACAGCAAATAGAAAAATGACTTGCTCTTTGCTGAGATAAAGACCATGAGAAGTACAGAGTTTGGGATAGAAGGAAGAAAAGGAATGACTGCCAAGATTTCAGGTTTAGATGTGTTAAGTTGAAGTGGCCTTTATGTGGAGACCAAAACAGGTCATCAGATGGAGTAGACATGAGTTTACAATCATCAGCTTGTATATAAAACTTAAAGGCAACAAATCATCAAGAAAGTGTGAGTATAGATATTAACAAGAATATGGCCAGAGTTCTGGTGACACCAACGTTGGTCAGAAGATGTAATGCACAAAGAAAGCAGAGAAGCCAGAGTATGGATCTGTTGAGAGTGAGAAATGTGGTGTTTTGGGTAAGAAAAAGCACTACAGAAGGGAGGTCATGTGTGTTTATTGCTACTAACAGGTCCAAAAAAAAAGAGTTCTGAGAAATGACCACTGATTTATTTGTGGTCAAGGTCATTGGTGATTTTGATAGGAAAAGTGTTAATGGGTCAAGGGTTGGTAAAAGTTTAATTGGGAAACTCAAATGGGAAAAGAGAAATTGCAGAAATAAACTATGAACAATTCTAAGTTTTGTTATAAGTGAAAGAAAAAAGATGGTGTGGCAGTTGGCCAGGAGGCATCAATCTGCCTGAGGAGGCAGGATAGTCCTAGGTTCTGCAGACATCCACCTGCCAGGAATGTGAGCAGTAGCCATTTGTAGTCTGTGACCTCAAGGACCTTATCTTGGGTAAATATAAATTCTTGAAACATTTTCCACTGATACACTAGTTTTAATAAGAGATATATTAACCAAGCCAGCTATTAGTGTACCAGTACTCTTCCCCTTTTTAACCCTTACTTTACATTCAATAATTTCTCTGATTCTTCTGTAAAAGTTAGTTTTTAACTGTATTTCTCAAAAGCCTTTTACATTTCAATTTGTTATTTTCATATTTGTCCCCTGTCCTAGTTTAAGTTAATTGAGGAGGGCTATATTTTATTTTTCCTTAGATTTTATCTTACTTCTGCACAGATTTTCTTTTGTTCCATAACTATTTTTTGAATAAATTACTGTTGTGCTTCATTTTGGTAGATGATGGATTTGTTATAAAGATCTGTGTCTTCATAAGGTTTGCAATTAATTTCTAAATATAGGATTGTGTTTGGTGGTTTTGTTTTTTACAGAGTCCCTGTGAAGCAGGCATAGTGAGAACAGGCTCACTGCAGCTCAGTAGCTCCTCCATCAAGGAACTTCATCTTTGAGGAGAATAAAGCGAAAAGCACCTTCCCCACCCTCCAAAGCAGCCCAGTGTTCAAGTGATGGAAATGGCAGAGTGACTGGTAATGTTACTTTTCCCATTAACACTATCATTTGTATTATGTTCTGCTTAATACAAACAGAAATGATATGTTTGTCTTTTTATTAAATAATGACATTTAGGATTTATAAATAGTCCCTGATTATTCTCACTTGACTGCTTTCTATGAATCTGCAACACAAAATAAAATGACAAAATTATATGGCTTCATTATCCTAAAATGAGCAGATTGTAATTTGTAAACTTATTTAGAAAACATTGCCACTCCAGGATTGGCTTATATAGTAAGAGGAATGAATCTAAGTGGAATTTTGTCATTTCACAGTTGGGTAGTTAAATAACTTTTAGCAAGGTCAATGCTCAATTCTTTCTGGATTATATATAAAAAAAGCTACAGTGAAGCTGTAAAGGTGCTTTATGTATGAGGCTTGTTTATAAGTTGTGTTGTTCCTTTCAGCCCTGCAGTTAGTAGATGGGATTCCTCCAGACAGTGCTTTGGAAACAAGCTCCCCTGAGGGGCCATCCAACCTTGACTCCACTCTGTGTTAGTACTGAAAAAGAATTTCCATGACAGTTGAGGAATGGATTTAATTAGAATGCTCTATGAAAGAGATCAGATTCTTTGACCTCATTTCCCAAATTTATTTCGTGAAATGAATTCTCCTTCCCTTACTCCCCCCAGGAGTAGAGATTAGAGTCTGAAACTGACATAAAATCAACATTTCAGTTCTGGAATTATACCTGGAGGACTTTCCCTGTTTGGTCTCTTGTTTTTCCTTATTCAATGTCAGGTTGACATTTGTTAACCTCCTTCCCAAGAGTACTGACACATCATAGTTAGAAACGTTTAGTATGTTTGGGAAAAAAATTTTACATTAAAATATAAGCATAGTTTCTTTAAGCAATGCTTCTAGGTATGAATTCAATGACCAGGTATCCTACTGTCATGGTAAAAATTTGTTACCCTGAAAATACTTTCTATTATATAACTTGCATTATCAGTTCTCCTCAAATAAGTAAAAATCTGGTAAAAATAGAATGATTCAATCTAATGCCATTTCCAGTATTTTCAATAATAGCTACTTAGTGGCCCTTATAAAAAGATGTACAATAAAATTTCTCACCTTTAGCGTTTGTTAGACATAAATGAATACAATAGATTGGAAATGTGATACAGAAACAGAATATTATATGCTAGTACCTTAGCATGGGGATAATTTGTTAAGTATGAAAAATACTTATTATGACTAATTTTTAGCATTTGTTTTCACAAATTTGGAAAAGTCCAGGAGCACCTAAATTTTAATCTGAATCTTTAATCTTTATGATATAGGAATTTGGAAATTAATATATATAAGAATTCTTCACTCCTGTGTTTATGATTTAAAATATTACTATTATATAACTAATAATGATATTTTTCAGAATAATATCAATGATACCATCTTATTCTACAAAGGAAATGTAATGAATAATATTAACAAATGTATAGTGAAATTAGAAGATTTTGAAGTACTGGAAAAAGATGTGCATGCTATTCAAACTCTGCTCAGTATCTGTTTCTCTCCCTTTGTTCTCTTTTCATCCTCTTGTTTAATGCATGGATAATTGTGAGCTCAGAAATCTGATTTCTTTGAAAATACTTTCTGGTCTCTGCTTGCCTTAACTTTGTTGTCTAAGTGCCATTTCTACAGAATCTGCTTCTTTGGCAGAAGCCTACCTGAGCCCTGGGATCCTCAGTCATGAACAGAGCGTGGTTCCCAAACTGACAGATGAAGCTTCTCTCTCTCTGAGGGCCCTGGAATGCCTGAGGCAGCCATAGCATCTTTGACATGTAGGTGTCAGGCCTTTCCTGACTGTGGCTTTGTTTTATGCAGATTAAGACATCATCCACTATAGACTTGATTACTGTTGAAGCCTTTCTGTAAGAATGTTTCATAAAGAAATTGGAATTTCTTTTCACTTGAAATTTTATCCATGTTTAGAGTTTACAATAGTAAACTATATAAATGAATATGATGCAATGTAAGATTAATAAACTTAGGAATTCTGTAAAGTTTACCTTCTATTTGACTTTTTACTTTTTTTGAGGGAACTTTGAAACCTTACTATTTTCAGTGAAATTACTATATATAATATAGTTTAGATTCAGAATTGCCAAAAATGAGAAGGAATTCAAATGTCCCCATTCTGAAGAATGGGCAAATTGTAGTTCATCCATGTATTAGAATATAGTACTTCTACTTAATCATAAAAATGAACAGCAATGAATCCGCACAATATGGCTGAATCTAAAACATATTATGTTAAGTCAGGAAGCCAGATATAAATGCCTAGATGTTATATTCTTATTCATGTGACACTTTTGCAAAGGTAAAACTATAGGGATAATGGTTGCCAGAGATCAGGAAGTGTGAAGAAGTTTAGGTGACTAATATAATTTTCTATGTCTTAATCGTGGTGGTAATTGTATTTACACAACTATATCAGTCCATCAAAATCCAAAGAACAGTGTGAATTTTACTGAATGGAAAGTATTTTCCAAGGATGAAAGAAAAACAATTCTAGTAGCATCAACAATGCTGTGACACAGCATATTTGAATGAATGAATACCATAAAAAAGGATTCTATTTGAATAGGATTAATTTAACACAAATATATTTTTGCAAAGGAATAGTATTTAACAGGCTATTTTGCCATTTTGATGATCCCCAGGAAAAATATATTAGATATCTTAAAAGTCCTAGTTAAATTTTAAACTTTAATAACTTCACAAGTAAAATGCTACAGACTTACAAAAATGTCTTTTGGAAGTTTAAGTAGCTACATTTCTTTTCCATATGTTAATTATTTTTTAATTTTAAGTAATTAAAAATATTCTTTTTGGTCAGTATTTGCTATTTTTAAAGGGACTGGAAAAAATAAGTTAAAATATTCAAATTATCTAAAATAAAAGAAACTTAAATCATTATACTTTCAAATGATTTTTAAACAATTTAAATAATTTTTTTCATATTTATTCTTGTGAATTCTTAACAGTACTTTAAGATTTAGAACACCATGTTCTTTGAAAGTGAATATGCTGCCTTTAGAACTTTTAAACCTGAAATAAAATAGTTGTGATAGAACACTTGTGAAACTTATTCATTGTTCACAGCCCCTTCTCCATTTCTTTTTTTATTTTAGTGCTAGACTTTGGCACATACTAAATAAACTTGATTTTTTTTTCAAAGTATGAACTTACCTGTGCTAATCAAACAGACTGAAAATTCTCTTGGGTGATTAGAAATTCTTAATATCATTCTAAGTGAAATAGGTCAGACTCAGATATTCTGGCAAGGGTTGTATGTTTTCTCTCACATATGGAAGTTAGAGGGGGAAAGGGACCTCATGCAAATGAAAGGGAGTAGAAGGAGGGGATGGAAAGGGAGGGAGGAGCTGAGGGCATGGAAAGTATTAGTGGATGAAATCAATCAAAGTATGCTATGTCCATGAATGAACATACCACAATAAATCCTGCCTTTACATATAATTATAGTGTACTAATTAAAATAATAGTAATGGAAGGCAGATCATTAGAGAAGTCAATCAAGGAGAGGGAGGAGTGGAGGGAAAGGGCAGGTAGTAGGGAATGAGATTGATTAAATTATGTGCATAATGTGTAGGCACATGACATAATGAATCCCACAGTTATGAATAATTATCATGCACTGGTGAAAAATAATTATTGCCTTTTCTAAGACTTAATAATAGGAATGCTTTTCAAGTAGATAAAAATATATATTTAAGCAAGCTGGTATGATGTTTACAACCATCAAATCATCCCAGAAAAATTCGAAAAAATTTATGAAACATCTTACTCATGCCTTATACCTTAATTGAGACCAGTTTCTCAGTGAGGACCTCATACTTGGAAAAAAAAAGTTATGTGTCTGAAATACTTGTGACAGCATGAGAAATACAGGGATAATGATGGGTAATTTGCTAAACATCACATCAGTTAATATAATTTTCAAAAGAGCTGAATACATACTGAAGAGTCATGTATAAAACACTTCTATATCTGAACCATCACAGGCTTTTATTTTTCTCAGTACACGGTTTTCAACTTATATAAATATACTCTTACTATGATATGATGTTATAGACATATAATATTGCACAAGGCATCATAATGGCTATTGCACATGTCATGATAAAGCAACATTTGCCAAAATATGTACATATAAAATTCACTTAAATTTTTAAATATTTCTTAGTACTCTAATTTAATTGGGACATTTTTTATTGTTAATTTAAAGTACCCCATATTTGTTTGTTTTTGAAACAGGGTCTTGCTATGTCGCCCAGACTGACCTTGAAGTCCTAGACTCACACAGTCCTCCTGCCTCATCCTCCTGAGTTGCTGGAACTACAGTCATGTAATACTGCCTGAGACAGGGGATGGAACCCAGGGCCTCAAGCATGCTAGGCAAGCTTTTAACTAAACTGTATATCCAGGCTCAATGCCTGTTTCTTAAGAAGCACAATGAATATACTGTTCTGTCTCCACATTAAGAGATAAAATTATATTTTTAAGTATTTTAAGCTTCAAATACCTTAAAATTTTTATTAAATTTTGTGAATGTGCTGATCACTATAATCCAATGCTGTAACATATTTCCCTCCTTTTGAAGTAAAACTTAACTTGGATGTTTAATTTTATTTAAGAAAATTCCAGGACCTTAGTGTTTAGTTTAAATTTATTTTCACAGCTCATGTTGACCATAACTATGGACATCAACTGCTAAGGATGTCTCCAACTTTATCATAGTACCATTGGTTTTCAATACTAAGAAGTAATGATAAAACATATTTTATACAATAAAAAATTAACCACAACTGTTGAAAACTGATAACTACACACATTAGTATATAATATTTAAGATATTATAAGTGGAACAAAAGCTAGGTTGAAACATTGGGTATAATATACTTCTATTTATATTAAATAAACAGAACAGAAAAGGAAATGTGAATATGGGTGTCTGCTTATGTGTGCATGTTATGCTTTCTGACAATAGACAGGAAAAAAGTGTTGGAGGAAGTTGCCTCTGAGAAACAAACTGGATGGTAGTAAACATTATCAGTGCTTAATACTTGTTTCTGGATTAAAAACATATTAAGCATTTAGATCACTTAACCCTGGTTGCACAGTAGAATCACCTGAGGAACCTTAAACATTCTTGGCCCCACCCTTTTGAGATTTTTATTTAATAGCTGTGGAATAGGGTATGAGCTTGAGTATTTTCAAAAGGGGTTCAGATAATTTTCAAGTTCTGATAACTACTGAGTCAAACTGAATGTGCAAAAATATCATGCTTGTTTAATTTGCATTTAAAATAAACTTGTATTTAAGTTACATTGATTTTTACAGCATGGATATAAAATCATTTTTAAAAACGTACTCTTAAGTGAAATATTTAACTTGACATTTATAATACTAAATGATCTTCTACGAATAAAACCTAGAGTGATACAATATAATGCATGCATATAATCCTAAATAAATTGTGAGACAATCTTGTTATATATTAACACGATTATTCACCATGAGAAAAACATCTCACTACTAATTTTGAACCTGATTTAAAGACTTCAGCTAATTATTAAATATTCCTTCCTTGCTAGGATTACATAGGGCAAATGAAACAAATTAATATTCAGGATTATATATGCATTTCTTTGTAGCTGGAATTAGCTCTGATTATAGCCTGGAAGAAATAGAAGAAAAGGAAGAACTGAGTGAAGGGCCTAAAGATGAGGTGGAAAATATTTCTTTGAAGTCACCAGACATTCCTTTTGCATCTACTGATATAACAAATACACTGAAAAATGATTCTGACTCAGCCCTTGGCATCAATAGCAGAGATGCCTCTCAAAACTCCAAGGAAGAAAACCAAGAAACTAGAAACACAGATGGACCATAAGTAGTCTGAATGCCAGAGTGTTGTTGGCAGTTTGTTTAGTTAGTACTATTCTTCTAAAATGTAGATTGGATATTTTAAATACAAATAGAGTCAGTTCCTTTTGTTTAGATTCTACCACTCTTACCATCATCATCATAAAAATGTTTATTAATAGCATATCTATTTGTATATAATTGTGTTCAAAGTCTATCAGATTTACTATTTCAATATCCCTGTGTCATATAAGCCATAGTTTGCATGACTCAAAAATCAGAGTTTTTGTGTATTTTGCCTATTACTTATTTGACTTAAATGCAACATTTAATTTTTAATTTTTATCAAATGCTCACTGGCATATGAAAACAAGTCTCTGTATTAGAGTATAAGTTCAAATCCCCAGTATTATTCTTACAGTCAACTTTATGATGCAGAAATGCATTTTCCATATTTCCTAGTTATCTAAAGCTATAGTGAATTCACATATATTATGTTTGAGATGCAACACCACGAATAAAGATGAAATCAGCCAAGTAAAATAAATCATCTTCATCAGGGATTTAACATAATTTGCATGGGATTGTCTCCAAATTAAACCATTCTGTCACTAGAAAAAAATCAGTGAGGTCAATTCAAGTACGATTTATGTAATTGACTTTGCTAGATGCAAGACAGAAATGTTTAATTAAATTTCCTTTTTCATTAAAAGACAAATAATCAAAAATATCAAAGTAAAGACACTATTTTGGTAATGAGTCCATTTTCCAAAGCTTTTTATATCTTTCTGTGTAATAGGACCACTATATGAAAAAAAAAAAAACTTAGGTTTCACAGAAACATTTCCTCTCAGTTGTAATTTTTTCTTTGCTTTTAAATTTTCAGTATTTGGCAGAAAGAGATGATTATTTCAGTCCATCTGTCTTTGGAAATTACTGCCTGTTTTCTTATTGTATGAGTTTTAATAGTATACACATATACAATATCATATTTTCCAGAGGGTCACACAGTACTGTGTATGATACAAGCAATGAAGATATGATAGCCCGCAGTGTAAGAAATTTGAAGTCTAATTTGGGCCCAAGCGAAGAGAATGGTGAGTTTTATAAACACTGACAGCTAACACATTGGTAGACAATGATGTGCCAAGGACTAACCTTAACACATATCAACTCATTTAATCTTATATATTGACTCATTTAATACCCACCTCATTTATAGGCTATTATGGATAGCCTATAAATAGATCGCCTATATAGGCTACTGAAGATTGAATCACAAAGATATTAATTCCTTCAACTAATAAGTGATGGACCTAGAGTTTAACTCAGTCAGTATTACTCCAAAGTATGCTCTTAGCTATCCAGTGCGTTACATTTGATGATGTTGTTAAGTCTTAGGGATTGTCGAACTTCAACCTTAGATCTTAAAAGCAATGTCCTCTATGCATCTATTTCTGTTCTGTTTTTCTGTTTTCCTCCTAATTCTGTAGCACAGTCCTATATTACATCATACTCAAGTTGCTATATTTTGGATGAAACTCATCTGCCTGATTTTCAAGGCTCAAACCATCTAATTACGTAATCTTATTTACACTTTCCCCAATTCTCATGCCCATCTCAAGACAGTTTCTTCTTTTTTTCTATAATGTAGTTCCCTCCATTCTATCATTTGGTCTATGCTCATCCCATTTTTGCAGAAAAAACAATTTCCCATCTAAATCCTACCACTTTGTTAGTTTTGTTACATGATTCCTAGAAGCCATGCACTTTTGTATTCCTGACTCCTCAATTGAATTGGATCATCTTGTATCAGAGAAATTGATCTTGCACAATGATATATTTCAAGGGAATAAGAAGAAAGTGATTTATGAATGCTGATAGCCCAACCCATGTTAACATAAAAAAACAGTAAAGATTCATAATACTATAATATTCATATTTGAATAAGAAGTCATAGTCCCAATGATATCTGTATATCTATGTCAGTTTAATTTTTTTTTTTTGGTATGTATATGTTAACTTGAATGTGTATGCTGCTGATTGACTTTACTTCAAATGTTCAGTCCCATTCTGAGACACATGGAGAATGTCATTTCTCCATGTGTAAATCATTTCCTATTCTTTATATCTCAATTATTTTTTCCTTTCATATACTGTGATGGCAGTAGCATTCCTATTGAGAAATCATGATTTAAAAGCTTCTTCTTTCTTAGAAAAATGATTTAGTATATTATTTTCAAAGATATTTTTAAAGAGAGAGAGAGAGAGAGAGAGAGAGAGAGAGAGAGAGAGAATTTTTTAATATTTATTTTTAGTTTTTGGCGGACACAACATCTTTGTATGTGGTGCTGAGGATCGAACCCAGGCCGCACGCATGCCAGGCAAACGCGCTACTGCTTGAGCCACATCCCCAGACCATTTTCAAAGATTTTGACATCAAGTTAGTGCTGGGGTCACAGTACATTTACATAATATTTATTTTGATTTGCACACACTTTGCAATGACCTTTTGTCAACTTTAGGTGATTTTAAAAATAAATAATTTATTATCCCTAAAGTGGTTTTATTCTCTTTTCACCTACAGTATACTTATTTAAACCATCGTTTGGTCAGATTGTAGATGTTTGTATTAATTTTGAGTAGAGAAAGGACATTGCAGTACAGAAGCTACGTTCTCGTTCTACTGGCCACCCTTGGAAAATAACTTGGCCATTCACAGACCAAGTAAGACTCTTGTCAGATATGTATGAGGAGGAATTAGCTAATAAATTCAGTGGTGATTCTAAGCTTCCAGGCCTGAAAATCACTAGGAATAATTGTGAAATGTTGATGAAAAATTTAGAGCTAAATTCAATGATTCAGTAGGTCTAACCCACTGAAAATATAAAAAACAAATTTGGAATATAAAACTAATAAATTAGTGTTTATTAAGGAGGATTTAATTTAATTTAATTTATATTTTTACATTGATTTACTTCCCCTTGGAAAATATTTCTGTTTTTGGAACTGGATAATATCCAGTTTCAAAATATAGTCAGTGGAAAATAAGAAACAGCAAGAAAGAAGAAAATATATTTAGGCTCATTTACTTTTTTAACATTTTTATTCTTTTAGTTATACATAGCAGTAGAATCTATTTTTGTATATTTTTATAAGCATGGAATATACCTTATTATAATTAGTATCCCAGTCTTGTGGAATAAACAATGTTGAGATTGACTGTGATGTATTCATATATGTACATAGGAAAGTTATGTCAGATTCATTCTACTGTCTTTCCTATTCCTAACTATCTTCCCTGCCTTTCATTCCCCTTTATCTAATCTAATGAACTTCCATTGTTCCCCTCCCCTCCTCATTTTGTAGGTTAGCATCCACACATATAAGAGAGAACATTTGACCTTTGGTTTTTGGGATTGGCGTATTTCACTTAGCTTGATAGTCTACAGATTCATTTATTTACTGGCAAATGTCATAAAACCTTTCTCTATGACTGAGTGATAATCCATTGTGTGTGTGTGTGTGTGTATCGTAATATATCCATTATTTACACACACACACACACACACACACACACACACACCCCTACTCACCATAATTTCTTTATCCATTCAATTGGTGATGAACATCTAGGTTGGTTCCATAGCTTAGCTATTGTGAATTGAGCTGCTATAAATGTTGATGTGGCTGTGTCGTTGTAGTACACTGATTTTAGATCCTTTGGGCATATACTAAGGAGTGGGACAGCTGGGTCAAATGGTGGTTCCTTTCCAAGTTTTCTGAGGAATCACCATTCTGCTTTCCAGAGTGGTTGTACTAATTTGTGGTTCTTTGAACAATGTATGAATATACCCTTTCCCCCACAATCTCATAAACAATCATTGTTACTTATATTCTTGATAATTGCATTTAGGCTCATTTTCTGTTGCCAAAAAATATGTCTTACATTGTGCTCATAATAGTGTTCAGAATAGTGCTTTCCGTATAAACATTAAATAATTAACCATGTTAATTAAGAGCAGAATCAGAAATTTGCCTCTTTGCTTCCTTATCTTACATATTCTTAATTTTCAAATCCCAAAAGTTTTCAGTTTTTGGTCATTGAGAAAGGAAGTCACTCAAATAGTGAACATAATGTTCTAATCAGTTGAATTTTATTTGGGAAAATAAAAATAAATTCTATTTTAAAATGACATACTTGATATAGGAATCTGGTAATGCAAATATTAGCTGCCATGACCAAATAATAGTACATTTAAGCGATGTTTAAAAATGTGAATTTTTTTTAAATTACATAAAAATTTACCTGACATCATGACTTATTTTGTTTGGGTATAGCTTGCATGATATTGTTTGTTTTCAAAGAAACTATTTACTGTAGCTCCTCCAATTTTAGGGCTTGTATTTGATCTTATCCTCTTTTAGGTAAAAGTGGATGATGATAAAACTATAGAAATACTTGACATCTTTCATGAGTTGACTTTTGAGGCCCACCACTTATTAGTGCTATGCAAGCCATTCCCATATCTCAAAAGGGAGGTTACTGGTCATCATGCAGGAGAAACGATGCCTCAGAGCAGGTCCTTACTAGGTATGGATGCATGTTCATAATGCCTGTACACTTCCAGATGCTATTCCAGTTCTCTGCCATCCTGTGGAGTAGAAGCTGTTGCTACTAACGCAGGGATTGGCAGGCAATTTGCATTTTCAGGTCATATGAACTAGAATTAGGGGAAAAGTCAACAGGATCTGAGAGGGAGACTGTCACAGATCTCTTGGGCTACAACTCTAGAAGAATAAGGATACTTTTTTCCCCACAGAGAAAAATCAAAACTAACATTTTTGTTTTTATAAGGTTGAAATCAACCATGTTATGACTAAAAACAAATTCCTCCAAAAGACTTTAGTAAGGACACCCAATGAACATGACAATCAATAGACTGTTTTTTGTTTTTACTTCTTCAATTTTTTTTTCTTTTTTTTTTTTTTTTTTGGTGATGCTGGGGATTGAACCCAAGCAAGGCCTTAGCACATGCTAGACAAGTGCTCTACCATTGAGCTATAACTCCAGTTCTTTACTTTCTTAAAGGTAATGTTTTCTGTCATTTGCCTTAATTAAAAATGATATTTACTGAGATTATTTTAGTACTAGATATGAAATGTAAATTTACATGAGGGGCTATTGAATAAAGATTCTAATTGGAGGGAAAATACAATTTTTGAATTTATCAATTTCTTTCTTCATTAACAATGATGGAAAAATGAAATCTTTACTTATTTTTTGGAGTATAGCCGCCTTCTCTATATTGCCTATTCTAGACAGTATTCTATCTTAAAATATTACCTAAGTGATATATATGTACACATAGGTAGATGTGTGTGTATGTGTCTGTATAATTTACATATAATTATATCTATAATTTAGAATACTTATTTTCACACCTATAATCCAAGCCACTCAGGATCACAAGATTGAGGGAAGCCTCAACAATTTTCTAAGGCATTCTCAAAATTTAAAAATTTAACAAAGGGCTGGGGATGGACTCAGTGGTAGAGCTCTTACCTGCAAGCTTGAGACCTTGGGTTCAATCCACAGTACTGTAAAACAAACCAACATATTTTCACCTCTTTACTTGTCAGCAAAATGAAGCTGTGAGGGGTTATTATAATTTAACATGTGGCCACATTAGTTAAAGAGGTTCAAAACTCAGATTCTTTTGAGTGTACAGCCCTTACTGCTTTTTCTGTATGCCACTGCCTGAATTCGTATAATTAGTGATATAAAGATTATCTGTAGCATTCAAACCAACTGATTATAGGTTGGATGAGGCAAACATTGTAAACTTGAGTTTTTCTATTTTTTCTCTCAATAGTTCAGAATGAAATCATTGTCCTTACAACAAATACAGAAGATACTATGAAAAATAGAGTGAGGAGAACAGAAATCAATGTAGAAGGGGAAGCAAAAAATAAGGACGCAGTCATGGAAGTTGACAGACAGTCAAGCTATAAAGCACATAAAATTGTTAATGTTATAACTTCCAAGGAAAGTCATCTACCAGCACCATCAGTACCAGACCACAAACTGAATCAGCCTGGTGCAGAAAAGATGAAAATGCAAGATGCCGCAATTCAGACAATCCCTTCCAGCAACAGTTCTGGGAATCACCAAGATCATAATTTGCCTGCTTTCAAAGTTGATGAAAGTGTGCAAACTTCAAATAACAAACCAACTCAACACCTATCTTTAAATCTACAAAATTCTGTAACTACCTCAAGAGAATTGAGGATTCAGAGCACCAGTCATATATTCAGAAGACAGACTTGCCATAAAAGATCCAGCTTGTGCACAAGGCAATGATGATCCTTTGTCTCCTATAGATGGAATTGATAAATATTCAGCTACTTCTTACCTAAAGAATCTGCCACTTTACAGAAAAGACTATAATCTCAAGCCAAACCTTCAAATGAAATTACAAGAGAGTATATACCCAAAATTGGAATGACTACTTATAAAATAGTTCCTCCCAGATCCCTGGATATACTGAAAAACTGGGAATCAGAAACCATAGGGTATAAAGATAATCAAAAGATACATGCTTCAGGGAATGTGAAGGAGGTGGCCCTGCAAACACAAGACCTTGTTACTTCTGAAGGCCCGGGGGAGCTACCGCTAGACCCTAAACCAAAGCCTAACTTGAGAACAGAGCAACAGTTGCACAGGGCTGTGAGCTCACCTGATGGTGCTGTGACTAATCCTCTGAAACATCCCAGAATGACTAGAGACGCTGGCACAGCTCCTTTTGCGCCAAATTTGGAAGAAATAAACAATATTTTGGAATTGAAATTTAAATCTTGGATTTCAAATCCCCAGGCCAAACCAAGATCTTTTTTCTTGCAGATGCAGAAGAGAGTGTCAGGTCAGTATGTGACATCTCCAGCTGCCAAGAATGTCCATACTGTCCCTAATCCTTCCCCCAAGGAACTAACAAAAAAAGAGATGGAAAGGGACACACTGCCTCCTTCAGAACAGACACTTTCTCCCTTAATTAAAACTACTCAAATTAAAAACATGGAAGATGACATCATCAACCAGAAATCTGCTGAAACCTCTCCTCCTCCTATAGCTCCCAAGGCTATGCTTCTTCCCGCTAGTCAGGTAGCAGCAGTAAACCTGGAGATTTTGAAAACTTTTGGTGCCCCAAGACCATATTCAAGTTCTGCTCCTTCGACATTTGCCCTTGCTGTTGTTAAGAGGTCACAGTCTTTCAGTAACGCACGGCCGAGTCATCCAGTGTGGTTGCATCCACCCAACCTCCAGCTCACACAGAGGATGGGTAGACTTACTGTGTACACAGGTGTGCAGACATCCCACAAATTGATATGATGGATAAGGTCAATGTTACCTTTTAAAAAAATAAGTATTCGGATTATCATGGAACCAAGTTAAAATAGTGGATAACAAGCATGTTGGTATGTTTGTGCATTACTGAACTCTGAATTCTTATTAATAGGATACCATGCTACTATAGGGAAGAAACTAATACATATAATATCATTATTTACTCTGTATAATTCACATAACGATTAGATATTACTATAAGGTTGCCATTATATAATTGTATTATTAGTAATGATATTAAATTTCTTCATTCATAGGCCTTGTTAATTTACTAGTTTAGAGTTTCAACTATTTTCTTTGCTAATTCATTTTTAATTTTTCTGCATGTCCTAGCTTACTTCATTTTCTCTTCAAGTTTTATAGTACTATATAATGCAATATAAACAGTGTTGGTTATATGAAACAGCAGTATCAAAGACTAGATAAAGTAACCCAACACCTGGGCTGTGCCTTTTCCATTATATGCATTCAACCTCACAGCTGACCATACATTTTTGCATGTAACTAATTCAAACTGAAATCAGTTCTAAAGTGTAACTTTCTTTTTTTTATTTTTTTAAGAGAGAGTGAGAGAGAGAGAGAGAGAGAGAATATTTTAATATTTATTTTTTAGTTTTCAGTGGACACAACATCTTTGTTTGTATGTGGTGCTGAGGATCGAACCCAGGCCACACGCATGCCAGGCGAGCAAGTGTAACTTTCTTAATTCCCCATTTTGTTAAGGTCACCTTTTTCAGTTATACATGTGTTGACTAAAATATCATCTAACTATTGTCTAGCCTTAACAACTTACCAAAAAGTGTGTCATTGAGTTGATGCTTAGTCAACTAAATGGTGTATTTTGCCAGGTTCAGACTGTATAGGCAATGAGGGTATGAAATTCACAGTGTGACTCATGATAATCTGCATGTGAGTTTTAAGAAATGTTTTGTGTACTTTTACTCTGATGGTATTTAAAGAATACTTTCATATTTGTGTGATGGTTCCAGAAGTATTTTACACTACTTTTTCAAACATTCTTAGAGTAGGAGAACATTAACCATACTGCCAAGTGCATATTTTTCAGTAATTTTAAAGCAATATTTATAGTGGAAAATATTTACATTTATTATTTGTTAAAGCATCAGGAAGTGATGTATGATATAGACTTTAATTCTTGAGTTGGGAATAAAACCTGCATTTTTTTTCCTTAAACTGGAATACCATTCCTAAACAATGGAACTTTGATTTAGATAATGCATTTTTGAGTCATTGTCCAAACCATGTTTAACTCATTATTTTTTATGGCAGTTGGAAAAGACATCTTTAAGATTACTTGATTTGCCAGTTAATTCTGATACCGAATATTCCTTCCTAAGAAGTTTAAGATTTTGATTCTTCAGTTTGGAAGTTACTAATGTTTATTTTTATCCTCATGGGAAAAATAAAATAGCCAACACAAAGTCCCCATGACTTCCTGAAACACAAAATAAATATTTACGTGTAGTAATTAATATTCCTTTATTAAAAGCTACTTTAGATGTAATCACTATGAAATTGTCAATATTTGACTGTGCTTTCAAAAATAATCATTTTCCAACCTGTATGTTGAAACCATGAACATGGATTATTTTTAATTTTGTAGAATTTTCTGATTATTAGTTTGGCTCTTCTAGTCAACTCAATGTATTGGAAATATCAGTATTATTTAACTCCACACAGTAAACTGTATCCTTGAAAGAGAGAGGCCATTTTTCTTCCTTAGCCTCCTCTGTTCAAGGGAAGGGAAGGTAAAGTAATGCCATCGTCTTCTAGTTCAGCTTTGGCAGCAAAGAGAATTTATTGGATGAAGAAACAGCCATATCTAAATCACCCATTGTGCAAATGGTGATTCCTAAAGAACTATTGGTGATAAAACATGTTTTACAAAATTGAACTATTCTTCCCTTGGAATTCATATAAATATCATGCATTTACTTTTGTAGCAAAATAACTCTGCACATAATGAACAAAATTCTCCAACACCAACTCCAGCTGACTGCCCATCATTCACCCTTAAGAGACAAAGTTCTTTAACATTCCAAAGCCCTCACCCAGAACAGATCTGACAGAGTTTACTGACTGCAATCTGTTCTGGAGAGGCTGCTGCCAAATTGAAAAGGGTAAGTTTTCTTTATCAGATGGGTGACAGTGGGTTTATTTTCAACATTGTCAAACTAATACTTGAGGGAAACTTTTTTCTATCATTTAAATCCTAATTGAGAGGATGCCAGAAGTTTACTCTTTTATGTTAGGGGTCATTTTTGAGTTATAAACTGAAAGAGTCCAGAGTTTTATAAATAGTTTAAAATGTTGGCTCTATTTTCCACAACATGAGCCAGGTGCAGAACATGACTTTTGGTTCATTATTGTATAATTATATATAATTATATATAGTTTACAGTGCTCTGATATCTTAATAAGAAATTATGTTAGCACATTAAGATTCTTTAGAAGACTGCTCCCTATTCCAGAAAAGGTAGACTTCTGGTGATGGGAACCACCAAGTTTCCAGACATAGCTTCTCCAAAATAACTGTCATAGGTGGAGTTAGAAGAGTTATATAGCTTTAATCAAAAGAATAAAAGAGCCCATCATGGTGGCACATGCCTGAAATCTCAATAGCTTGGGAGGCTGAGGCAGGAGGATTTTGAGTTCAAAGCCAGCCTCAGCAATAGCGAGGTGCTAAGCAACTCAGACCCTGTCTCTAAATAAAATACAAAATAGGGTTAGGGATGCAGTTCAGTGGTTAAGTGCCCCTGAGTTCAATCCCTAGTTCCCTCCCACCCCACTGAATAAATAAGAGAATTGGGGTGTGCTGGCACATACCCATGATCCCAGCTACTTGGAAGGCTGAGGTAGGAGCATTTCAAATTTGAGCCTGGGCAACTTAGTGAGACTCTGTCTCAAAATTTTAAAAACGTCTGGAGATGTGGTTCAGTGGTAGGCCACCCCAGTAGCACCACCACCAAAAAAAAAAAAAAAAAATCTAGAGATCTAGAGAATGTAGATGAGAACTAATACAGAAACCACAGTCTTCATAATGCCCTGCCATAGTTGTCTAGTTCTTCTTCATGGAGGTGTAGAAAGCAGGAGAGAGGAGGGTGTGTCTTTCTTCAGGGTAAATGCTAAATGAATGTCCCAAGGAAATTTTTACGGGTGAGTTTCTTCACTCTATACCCTTCATGCCCTGAAAGAGTACATGGTGAACTTTGAGCAGAAGCTGCACTAAGACTTCCCAGAGTCAATCATCTCTGCATTCCTACTGCTTGATTCCCCAGTAGTCATCCTCTTAGAAATACCTCAACACTGAAGACAGAAGGAAAGTCCTTGGGATTCCACTGACTCCCTAGGTATTTGATTTTGTGAATTCCTTTTCTAAACATTTTATAAACTATTTAGAGAAGAGTTAAGAGACTTGTTGAGCAAAACATGGAGTTCAACAGAAATTAAATCTGCAAAGGAACAGGAATGCTGCAAAAACAGAAAAAAAAACAGGCAACTTGGGTGTCTCAAGGACTTCAGCACTTGCCATACTCAGCTGCTCTAGCCAGTTTTCTCCATGTATTTGAGTGACAGATGTTCTTCTCCCAGAAGACATGGTGCTCCTATCTGGGCAAATATGGAAACTTTCAAGAGTGAAGGAAACAAATAATTCAGGGGGATTAGTGTTGAATTTTATAGCTTTTTTTTGGCTGGGGGGAGCTGCATTTAGGTGCCAAGCAGCAAGTATTACAAGAAATGAAGAGCCTGTGTCCATTTTCACTACCTTTTGCAATTTTTTGAAATACAAGTTGGAAAAGTGCAGTGAATGTAGACATACAGTCCAAAGAAGGCAAATGAGAACAACTTACCACACAGGTCAAAAGAAAGAACTCTGCCAGCCCCCTACTGACCTGACTTTAAAAATTGGATATCTTATCATGTATTTTTGCATTAATTTGTATTTCATATGTATTGCATCAAGTAGTATTTATCTTGATAGATTTTAGGTTCCCCATTATATTGAATACCTATTCTACAAGCCCTCAACAACTCCTCCTCTTTTCCTCTTGAGGGAACCATAGCCATGATTTTTATGATTACTACCTTGCTTTAATTTTTTAAAATTACTTATTTATTTTTGGTGCTGCCGATTGAATGTAGGGTCTTGCTCATGGCAAGTATGTTCTCTACCACCGAGATATATCCCAAGCCCCAATTCATTTCTAAAGAGGACCACACCTATGCATGCGTCACCAATATACAAGTTTTGAATACTGCTAAATATCTCATGGATAAATTTGTGTGTGTACTCCTCTTATAATGTCAAGCAGCATAGAAATTTGGTATAGCTTTAAATATTGAAATTGGCATTTCACAGATCATGACAAATTTACATTTAAAGGGGGAAATATTCTCATGTTAATAAACTGTACAGTCTTATTTTTGAAAAATTTTCTATTTCTCATCTGATAAATTAAAGAAGAGTTTCAAACCTGTCACTGTACAGCTATAGTTTTCTCAATTCAATAAATCTGACAAGCAATTTCAAGCACATAAGTTCCAAGTACCAAATATTTTACTAGATACTGGGAATGTAAAAATGAATAAAATGAAGCCTCTATCTTCTGCACATTCACAGCCTAGGCCTGAAAAACAGTGTCACATCAGCCCCCAGGAGAACCAGTAACCACACAGAAATTGATTGCAGTGCTACTGCACTTAGTTGGTGAATACATTAATCAATTCCAATGAACTAATTGCAAATACTGTGCATTAAGTTAGAAATGCCTTTTAAGCCAACAGAATCATACAGTAGGCAGCTGTGTATTTGGTGTGTTACTGGCCCTGAGTTGGCAGTGCTTTCACACAGAAAACTCTCATTACTTCCAGAATGAGCTGGATATTGATCAACACAGAAAGGAGACTGAAATGATGATCCTATAATTGTATCCTATTTAAAACTCATTACTTCAGATTCTATTGAGTTTAAAATTTCATCTCTTGGATTAGGCAGTTTTTGATAGCTCTGTCTGTAGAGTGGGATCTCCTAAATCTTTTTAGTGAATATTTCATACATTAACCCATTTTATTTCACAAAAAAATGGACATAAGATCTAATACTGTTTTCAGTATCCAAAATCGAGGACAAGCATTTTTATTTTTAGTCATATAATTCTGAAAATTGTGTTTTTGTGTGCCAGGACTTACATATAAGTGTGTTCATGTAGTGTCATATGCAGTAGCTCTAAATAAGTATAACTGTAATATCCAAAGATAATAGAAAATATAGCAGTGCATTCAATACATATATGATCATATAGCAATAGAATGAATGAAATAGAGCCAAACATGACATTATAAGCAAGACCCTACATTCAATCGGCAGCACCAAAAATAAATAATTTTAAAAAATTAAAGCAGGTCATTACACTGTTACAAAGAGAATATAGCTTTATAAAAATAAAGTATGAAAATAAACTGATGAATAATTTTTCACCTTTGATAATAAATATTTCCTAAGATTGAAAATTTTAAATTTGGGTAGGTAGAAGCCTGGACGGGAGGGTCAGTAAAAAACTGGAGAAATCACCCAGAATCTGACTGGCATGATTTGTTTATTTAACTGGCCTGTTTTTTGTTTATGTTTCCTTGGTTTGATTTGAACAAAAGATTTCAGGTTGATAGCTCTGTCTACAGTAAGAAATACTAAGTCCTACACTGTGCCAGGCACTTGAAAAATTGATATAATATGGTAACCAAATAGATAAGATCTTTGCCTCCTAGAATTTATAGAATAGTTCTTTAAGGATGTTCTTTCATATTTAAAAGTTTAGTAAACAAAATTTTAAATATCAAAGCAAATGGCTCTTTTATTTCACAGTAACCACTCTTGATAGATTGCTAACCTTCCAGACCACTTTTATAAACACATTTTTTATAAATACATTTAGCTTACCAAAATGGAATCTTTCATAAGAAGATATTTCTGAAGCTTCCCATCTTATTACATATAGATCTATCCTATTGTTTTTAAGCCTACGTATTATTAACCTCTATGAATATAACAGAACCTATTTGCTACTTATTGATAACCATTAAATTGGATTTATACATGGTGCTGCAATGAGCATGTTTTACTTCTAAGCATTTAGCTCCATCAGTATGTGTTTTTAAGTACATGAAACAATTTTTTTCTCACAAAGAACTATGAGGAGTCTAATTTTGGCATGAATTACAAAAACTAATTCTACACATGGAGACTTTGGGGCCAAGGTTACACAGTAAAATGTCATTACCTGTCTGTTGTCTATACTTGGAGAGGAATCCCATATGAACACTGAAGAGGGTGCAGATGAGTTCCCTCCCCTAGCAGCAGCATTTCTTCTTCTTTGTTTCCCCCAGGCAGGTAGTATCAACCACTCTACTCCATATTGGATTTACAAGAAATTTCATTACTGAAAGTTACTAAATCTTAGTTTAGTACAGGGAAGAAATGAAAGAAAAGGAAACCAAATACAAACTAAATTTACAAATTTCCTTTTCCTTTTCACCAGCTTACTTTGTTGGTCAAATCTGCAAGCATTGTTAACTTCAGCTCTTGTCTTATGAGAAAATGATAGCATTTGGTTATGAAGCCAAATTAGCCAAATTATAGTCTAGATAAACTGGTTTTTAAAAAAGTTTTAATTTTATGTTCAAAATAGTCAAGTTCCACCATTCAGGATCCACATGATTTTTCCTTACATTTTTTTAAGTTGTAATTTTGAGCTATTTAGAAAATTATTTAGTGTTTTTATTCACTAACAGTTCGCAAATGGACTTTCAAAAGAATTTCAAAACTTAGGAGTTTATTTACTAAAAGAAATCCCAAAACCTCCACAATTGTTGTGGCACAAGAGTCATAGATTTGACCTTTCTTAGCCCTACAGATGAAGAGTAGTTTTTAAAACCATTTATTGTTGGTTTTAATAAATAAGAGGTCACTGAGAATTAAACATCAAGATAATACATGTTATCAATGTAAAAATTGTAAAATCATTCCTTTGTGAAATTTACTTCACTTGGTTGCATTTTCCAAAGCACTCTTGGGGAGCCAGAATTAATCTAGCTAAAAATGCTCTTTAACAGCTTGGCCTGCAGTCTGTTTGTGCTCTTGTCCTTTATGTTGATTTGGTAATTTTATAAAGCCGAAGATGTGTTAATGGATTATTTAACTTGTTTGTTGTAGAAATAACAACTCTCTGGTTTTTCATTTCATGGTAGAGTGAACATTTATCCTTGATTATTTGTAATTTATTGAAATAATAAATGAAAAAGAAGTTAAAATGTGCTAATTGTTGAAAATTTGACAGCTGTCCCATTTTAAATTGATGCATGCAAAGTATGTTTCTTCCTCTTAGGTTACTGTTCCACCAAATAGGATATCTGTTAATGGCAGGTCGGGACTTAGCCATTCCATGTCCTCTGATGCCCAGGAGGGCCATTAAGTGTTGCCCCACCACAGTGAACTTCACTGCTTCCACTTCACAGACCAGCTTCCTACCAACAGAGAACATTGGCAAATGTATATTCAGATGAACACTAATATATTACCTATTAAAGTGTAAGAATTTGTGCTCTGGCTTTTCATGCCAAAAGAAGAATTATTAGAATTTATAATTTATAATTATTGTTTCAGTCTTTTTTTTTCCTTAAGAGTTAAATATGCTGCTTTACAACTTTCAAACAAGGTGTAAATGACTTTCATTTTTTTCAAATGATAAATAAGCACCCTTTATTGATATCTCTTACTGACGCATTCTTTATTGCTTTTGTCTACTGAGACAAATATAAATTAAGATTTATAGACATATTTGTGTGACACATGAATAGGAAAACAGATCTGATATTTGCTGTGTCAGTGTTAGTTTAATTGGAAACATTTATAAGTTACATGAAAGACTATTTTGTGCAGAAAGGATGATCTAGAAAACTAGTGGTATCAAATATATTCTGTTCAATTATTTTCATTTGAGGAATCACATTATGCAAGATGTGTATTTTATGTAATTACAAATCAGTGTCAAATTTAGAGGAAATATATTTTAAAATTTTATAACATGGAACACTTTTGGTTTTTCAATGTTTAGAGCTCAAGTTGCACAGGAGAATTTTAAATATTTTCTGTATATAATTTATCACACAAATTACATATTTTATGTGCCAGAGCCTTAAACACCTTCTGTGAAAATGTTATATTGTGACACATTTAATATAGAAAGAGGAATAGGAGCTAGTTTGTGTCCATATTGGAAAACTTCAGACTATTTGGAAGTTCCAAACATCCTGGTTTTAATTAAAATGGGTCATTATTTAGTTCAGATGCTAATATTCTAAATAATAATATATATTTACATGAATACTAAAATGATAAAGCAAAACAGAGCCTGGGGACTAGAGCCTTTTGGTGTCTTTTCCCTGCTTAAAGAATTACTCATTCTAAAAGCTTGGTTCAAACAAGCTGACATTATGTTGGTTTTCACAAAAGATGCTGGGATATGTGACTCTTTATAAGGTATTGATTTTTTTCCTATTTAATAAAAGCAAGTTATATATTGGGGGTGCCTTTTGTTAAAAATGTAATTTGTGCCAATCAGCATATTTGTGTGCCTCACCTGATGAAACACATTTCTGTCGGCCAATAAACAATTACTATATGGTCTACCATTTATTGGGGCTCCTGAGTACACATTTAAGCCCTGACATTCTTACTGAAAAACCGGGGACTGAGCACATAAAATGTTTAGCATCACTCCTGATACATGGCAAGGACATCTGAAGGGCCAAATTTTGCTGTTCTTTTCCTTGAATCAGACTTGGAATGAGACACTCATACATAAATCGGTAGATACATGAGTTAATTTTTGAAAAATTGTGTTTGTCTAATTGGTTATTTGCTTGCAGAAAAAAAAATGGATCCCTACTTCAAGAAATCATATGTTTGAGTTAAAGATTTGTCATTTAAAAGTCATATTTAAAAACTTAAAAAGAACATATTCACTACTTTCAGACCTGAACATGTGAAGAAAAATGTTGAGATAAAATGAAAAGGCATAGCCATTAAAGAAAGACACCAGAGGCAAAGGATGTGGCTCATATGGTAGTGCACTTGCCTGACATGCGTGAGGCACTGGGTTCAATTCTCAGCACCACATAAAAATAAAGATATTTTAAAAATACGATAAATTTAAATCCATTAAAATGTGAAATTGTATGTACACTAAGTACTAGAAAGTCAAAAAGCCAAAAGATATTTTCAAAATAAAGGGTTATTTTATGAAACAAAAATGCAAAGAAAATCTAAAAGGCTGATAAACCAATAGAAAAAATATTCTTCATTGATGTTGGGGAAATAGTAACTAAAACACAAATTACTACATCAAATTAGCAAAAAAATGCAAGTTTCAAAATATCAAGTGTTAAGTACTGAAGCAATGAGAACTCTTACTGTAGGTGGAGAGAGACACTGGCACAATAATCAGTCTTACTGTATCTAGTAAACTAAGTTCCCTTGTCACCTCAGAAAATTGCTTGTGAGTGTGTGTAAGGACACATCTGCAAAAACATTCATGGCAGCCTGTATACAACAGAAGGTGATCCTAATGAGTGTTCAACAAATTGGGAACACTCATATGAGAGGCTTCTGTGTAACAGAGTGAACAAGCTAGAGTCATGGGTCAGCAAAGACAGTTAAAAGTAACTCAGAAAAGGTATTTTTTATGATACCAATTATATAAAGCATAAAATATGCTAAATGGCATATATTGTGGCTGTGTAGATAGAAAAAAAAATATGCACACATTTATTTGCTAGTGGTTACGTTAGGAACCAACAAAGGAAGATGAAATTCATAGGAGGTATCAATTGTATTTTATAAACTGTGAAAACAAATGTTTGTTTCAACTCTAGGTTCTATATATTCTAGAAGCAGTTTAATGTTTTAAAGGTCACGTGGGACTTGGGAGGATATGAGGCATTAATACTCACATGATCTAAAAAGTTTTCCTGTCCACACCATTTTAGAATATGTTACCATCTCTATTCATTTGAGAAGTTTGAGAACAGTTTTCACCTATCATTTCCTCAAGTCACAGTAAAAGTGAGAAACAGGAATGGTCCAGAATCAAACTTTTGAGTTTCATATTTAATTTTGGGCATCTAGACATTGTGTTTTGCCTTTCCTCCCTCAATGAGGTTATTTAGAACAGTTTAAAATTACAGTTTATATTTAATATGTACTAAAGTATGAAACACCCCTTTTTTTGTCCCCAGCCTCTCACATCCCTCTCTGATGATAATGGCTGTTAATATTTTGATACGAATCCCTAGATAGATGCATTTATATCCAATATATGTCCACAGGTTTGCTTGAGACAAATATTTACATTTGTATGTTTTCTTGACATAGAGTCATGCACTGATATTCTAGCAACTTGCCTTTTATTCCAACAAGGTTCTGAAAGATTTTGCACCCACAGATCTTCATATTTCAGTTAACAATCCTCCTGCTATTTTTCTTATAGCACTGCACAATACTTGCTGAAGTCAAGATCTTGAGTTTAAATCTCTGGTCTGCCACTTGTAAATCCTGGGATTCTTGGGCAAATTATTTTCTCTGCAAACTTGAATTAACATACCTATGTTATGGGGGTGGTTGCAAGAAATTGTTTCACATGCAATTCCCTTTTAAAATGTACTTGTTTTTAATACTATTAGTGAGCAGGAATTGTTCTGAGGAGTGATCCTCCCTCACATCTCACCTAATTTGTACTGCCAGATCATGCCTGGGTCACTAGGCATTGGCAGGAGAAGCCTCACTCTGCTCCTCGATCCAAGTCCCAAAAATGAGACCAGTCTTTTTCTTAAGTCTTAAAGTTGATCGTATCTGAAACTAAGAGTCCTAACTGATAAAATTGTCTAATGCCAGTTCATTTTCTACCCACAATTGGTAGAATAAATAGACCTAAGAACCAAACCCATCCTTTTACTATTAATTTCAATAAAAGGGAACTTGCAAGTAGAGGACACAATAAAGATCCATAATTAAAATGGTTTCTTCGAGATTATCTTTGGTGTAAAAGTTACTCATTTATTTGGCGTTTTAGAGTTTATACAGAATTTTTATTCAATCCACATTTGGAACAAAAAAATTGCCCAAAGACATTGCAGGTTTAAAAAGGCTACACAACCAGGCAAGTCTCAGAATCCCACATCTGATTTCCAGTTTGCTCTTTCTAATGACTAAACTTAGCAAACGATGGTGAAGAAAATGGTGCTATATTTCAAAGGACACCAAAACAGTAACCTACTTGTTCTGGATCTTCAATTTTCCTTTTCTCTCAGTGCTACCAACTCTTCTACAAATCTCCATCCTTAATATCACAGACTCTTCATTTGGATGTATTTTGCTTAATGCAAGAAAAAGTCCCACCATGCACTCAAAGGAACTTTTCTGGTAGCATTTTAGGAATTGTGGAACATTGTGGTAATTTTTATAGGAATGCTGATATTGCTACTGCACAAACTAGAAAAATTCTTTTTAAAATTCATTACATTACTTAGAGGAGAAAAGGTACTCCATGTGAAAACAAATTTACAAAACAAGGAACTACACCCCAATTTATACTTACATTCCTGCATACCCCTTGTGATAGATTAAGTGATATGCCAAATTCTCTATCTCTTATTCATAAATCCACACACTTTGCCTTGGGACTTTGCATTTCCTCTCTTTAAAGTGGTAAAGCTGATTTCCTCCCACATAGAGAAGCTGGTTTTATGCCTAATAGAATGAGATGAAAATGACACTGTACAGGTTCTGAGACTAGGTCTCAATGGTTTGCATGTTTCTCCTTGTTTTCAACATACATGAAATGTTGCACTGAGAAGGACATCTCCTGGATAGTTGAGTGGTTCAACAGGAAGCAGGACTCACAACTGAAGCCAACCTAGGTCATTCAGTAGCCAACCCCCAGGTAGGAGCCAGACCATTCAAGATCAACTTAGCCACAGGCCCACACCCTTGCTACAACACTTGAGATTTCATCATTGGTTGGTATAGAGCATTAATGTGGTAATAGGTACAGTACTCCCTGTTAAACACAACCCTAATCAAAAAATGCCTTCAACCTGTTCAAGTTCACACACCCTGTCTCCCCCAGAATCCCCAGAGTACTTACTAAATCCAACACAAATACACCACAGACACTCATGTCTAGCTTCCAACAAATTAAAAGTAATCCTAAATAGTCTTATTTGTGGTACAGAAATATTTTCTTAAAAGTAATTCTAAATATTTTTATTGTGGTACAGAAATATTTTCTTTCTCTTTATCCTACTTTTTCATTTTACCTTCAGACCTGGAGACTTGAGAGCCCCAAAGTTATCTACAGCCTCCTCAGAAGTTTTTGACTTGTCTATTTCATAAGGTTGCCAGATAAAATACAAGATGCCTAGTTAATTTGAATTTCAGATAATCAATGAATTATTCATTAGTATAAGTATGACCTGTGCAATACTTGGGATACATTTATATATTAAAAATTATTTATCTGAAATTCAATTTTAACTGGACATGCTATATTTTAGTTTGCTAAATCTGGCAACACTACTATGTCATTGAAAATCTAGAAAGAATAAAAGGAAGCAAGAAGTAGCATCTGTCACATAAGAAAAGAGAGCAAGCCCAGGCCCAGCTGTGTCAAATTGACAGGTGGCATTATGCAGAAAAGTGGGTCAATCTTTGTGCTATCTGAGAGTTCAACATAAGAGCAATCCAATACAATGTTCATTGAGAGTTCAGAGAAGAAACTCTTGGTGAATTCCCTTGGTGGTTTTCATATACCTTCAAGCCTTCACAAAATCATATTCATAAATTCTATTGATGTCCTCATTAACCTCAGCATTATCATGATAATTATAGAAGTTGCTAAATCTAGGTGGTGGGTACATGATTTTTGACTCTTTATGTTTGATATTATTCATAATAAATCCAAAAATTATTGAGCCACATTTTAGTGTAAATTACACTATTCAAGTGAATGGTAGCAGATTTAATTTGTGTCCATTTGTTTCTCTTCCACCAAATAAGAATGTTATTCAAATCAGTATGGATGATGTGAAACAAGTAACAATTTGGCAAAACCATCTCAAAGTTAAGAGTGTTTATTGAAGGGTGTTATGGTTCCATCTTCAAAACACACTCTCCTAGAGCTATCTATCATAGCATCATTTTTAAGCTGGGCAGAGAAGTAAAAAAAAAAAAATCAAGTATGACCTATGCACCCTTTACTCTGTATATGCCCATTTAGTTAAGTTTTATCATCCATCTGATTCAAGAGACTTAGAGTAGCTAAGTAACTCACTCAGGGTGGTGCTGGGTTTCAAGACATATTTGATACCATGGCCCCAAAGTCTGTTGCTTTGTTCCAGGTATCGAGTGTGTTCTTGAACAGCTAGTCTTCAAAACAATTTTTCCTTCTGTGCAATGAGTATATCTTACAGAGTACATTCCTAATCTTTTCAATCTCATCTCAGTTGCCTAACCTAGGAAATATTATAATGTAGTGACCAATTGCTATGATTTGAATGTTCCCTCTAATGCTCGTGTTGAAATATAATTGCCATTGAAACAGTATTAAAAGGTGGGAACTTTGGTGATTCTATCATAGGGCTCCACTCTCATGAATGGCTCAATGCCATTATCAAGAGTGAGTCCTCATTAAAAGGGTTAGTTTGACCCCCTTTCTTTCTCATATGTTTGCTTGACTTCTGCATTCCACAAAGGAATGACACAGAATGAAGGCCCTCTCCAAATTCCAGTGCCATGCTATTGAACTTCTCAATCCAGAATCATGAACCATAAAAACTTCTATTTATAAATTGACCAGCTTGTGCTATCTGCTATAAATGGACTAGGACACCAATATTTCTCAGATCATTCTGCAATTTTTAAACATGATGGATGCTGGAAATTTATACCACATATTATGCCAAATCCTCAATATTGGTTCAGCATCTCATAAAGTTTTACCAGGTAGTTTAAAGTATTATGGCCATGCTCTCAAAGAGTTAAGAATCAGGAAAAGGATGTAGAAATATGGAGTAATACAATTTGATAGTTCCAAAGAAATAGCTGATAAATGTGAGGGGTTGCAAAGACTTTTATGGTGTAAGGGAAAAGAGTAAGCAGGACTTCCAAGGATGAGTGGGTAGAAGTTAGTAATGGGAATATAAGAGGTGAAGTATTTAAGTTGAAATATTAGCAAAGAGACTCTGAGGGAGGTATGTATATAGTGAGTTCTGTTAACAGTGCACACATTACTCTGAGATGGCAATTAGCTTGTTTATTTGATAAACATGCACTGCTATGGTTTAGATATGAGGTGTCCCTCCAAATCACGTGTGTGAGATAATGCAAGAAAGCTTAAAGAAAAATAATTGGGTTATGAAGAGCCTTTACCTGATCCCTGATAGGGATTAACTGGGTGGTGAATGTAGGCGGACAGGGTATGGCTGGTCACTAGAGATATGTCTTCAAGGTTATATTTTGAGAGTTTAGTCTCTCTCTGATTTCCTGTACTGCTTTCCTCTACCATGCCCTTTTGCCCTGATATTCTGCCTCATATGGGGCCCAGAGCAATGGAGTCAGCCATCTATGGACTGAGATCTGTGAAACCATGAGCTCCAAAGCAAATTTTCTTCCTCTAAAATTTTTCTTGTCAAGTCTTTTGGTCATATCAGTGAAAAAGTTTACTAAAACATACACTGAACATTTTCTTTCTACCAGGCAGAATGCTGGGTGATAAGGAAACAAAGATGACTAAGACATAATTCTAGTCCTCCAAGAATTATGGGCTGCTGATAATTCATGAAATGAGGTCATAAAAATATACGAGAAAGGTAAGTTGTCCATTTTCCCATTAGGCTTTTTGTTTTGTTTTGTTTTTGAAAGATTTTCATATTTTCTTGATAATACCCTGTTATTTCTTACATTGAAGACAGAGGCACTTAACCACTGACCAACATCCCCAGCCCTTTTTTAGTTTTTATTTTGAAACAGGGTTACACAAGTTGCTTAGGGCCTTGTTAATTGTTTCCTGTTCTTTAAGTGAAAAGTATTATTAAAGTCATTGAACACATAAGTGTAGTCTTTCATGGTTAATATTTTTTGTATCATATTTAAGAAACCCTTCTTTACTCTGAGGTCAGAAGGGGTATTCATGGATATTTTATTCTCACCATTCTGATTTTGTTTCTAAAATTCAAGGTCTTAAATCATCTGAAGAGTTTTTTTTTTTTTTTTTTTTTTTTGGTATGGTGTGAAATAACCATATGCTTTCCTTTTTACTTATAGATGAATAGTCATTCTTTTCAGCTTCTTATGTAGACATCTGTGCCTTTCCTCAGTGACCTGGCCCATTATCTCCATAATTTTTAAATAAATCCCTACATGTGTAAGTTTGTTTGAGGGGCTATTTTTTTCTAGTTCTTTGGTCAAGATATTATTATAGCCTTATAATAAACCTTTATATCTTAAAAGAAAGTCACTCCTTTTCCTTCTCTTTCAGAACTAGCTTGGCTATTTGCTTTTCCATATAAGTTTTAAAATAAACTTAAGTTCTATAATGTGTGAATGGGAACTTTGTTAATGTGTCTGTTTAGTAAACATGAAGAATAGCTTTACCCTTTAATTGAAGGGATGCAAAGCAAGACCACAGGAGGTACCATTTGCAGCTGTTGTCAGAATTCACAAGTCTAATGATGCCAAATATGGACGTGGATGAGAATCAGTCTAATCTCTTGCACACTGCTGGTGGAAGTATAAATTGGAACAAACACTTTGGAAAACAAGATGGAATTGTATAATATACAAATTTTGCACATACCCATTTACCCCTCTGATTCTAGTCTGAACCTTCTTCGTCCTATTTTGTGTTTTTGGAAGCTGAGCTTTATAGCCTCCAAAAGTGGGTAATCTGAGTCCTGGCTTCCAGCTGGGTTCAGCCAGTGAGAGACTCTGGAAAGACCAGAAAGGTAGAGAGTCAGATCAGGGTTCTTAGTGAGATCAGCTCCTTTTTTTCACCCAGCTGTTGTTACCTCTGTTCTACTGATAGCTAGATTTCTGTTCAGTAATCCTCTCCTATAGCTGCTTCTACTCACTTGAGATTCCTTGTATAAACTCCTTCCTTTTTCTTCCTTGAGCTAGGAATAGTTTTGTTTTCTTGCTCTTGCTATTCCTCACATGCTTAATTGTCTCATAATAGTTCTTTTTATTAAATTTTTACCCATTACCACAACTTGATCTTGTTCCTACCAGGATCACTGTTGGTACAACTTAAAACTGAACAGTTTCACACAATGCCTATATTCAAGAGAAACCACAGCAAGTGTGTTCTCCAGGAGTCATGTTCATGAAAGTTTGCAGTAGACATCAGACACTTTGATAATGGCAAAATAATAGTAGTAATAATAAGGAGAAATGAAAAAATCAAGTGTCAATTGTCAAATAAATGCATATTTGGATATTGTGGTATATTTGCTAAATGTGACACTATATGAAAAGAAAACTAATCAACTATATCCACATGCAAAAACAGATGAGTCTTAGTGATCAAATGTCAAGGAAAACATTTTTAAAGCAAGCCACAAAGGACAAAGTGTAGTACAATAAACTTTTGTGAAGTTAAATGGACTATTTAAATGTACATAAACATGCTAAACATTTTTAAAAAGCGATGTATGGTAAAAACCCATTTCAAGGAGAGTGGTTACCACTGAGAGAGAAGAAGGGGAATTGATTTAGGATACACAAGGACATAGGTAAGTTATTGGTGATGTGTTATTATTATGTTACATGAATTTGTAGATTCAGGGATATTCATTATGATATAAATTAAATAAAAACAAATGCATAATTAACTACTACTGTTAAAAATGAAATAGATTTTTGAACAATTAATAATAAAAAAAGAATTAAAAAAAAAACGAAATAGATTGAGAGAGTCTAGAATTCCAGGCTAAGAATTTAAAATTCACCCTCTAGTCCTCTGAAGTTTGTGAGCAAAAAGGTAACAATGATGTATTGAAGTTATCCACTAGAATTGGATAAAAGCAGATATTCAGAAACAGCTTTTGCCAGACTCCATGTGTGAATAGATGAGGTTCTGGCCCTAAGGTTATGACAGTGGTATTTTAAGAGAAAGAGAAGGAAAGAGTCCAGAGTTAAGAATTCATAGTATTCTTGGTGTGAAAACAGAAGGTAAAAGCAAAGAGATGACCAACATACAAGGCCAGAGTTAATAAAGAACAGATTTCTTCTCAGAATTTCTTAAACCAGCATTGTAAATATAGTACATTAAGAAGATATGAAGGATTTTTGATTATTCAATACCACCTCTATAGTGGCTAAATTTATGTTAAACAATATGGAATGCTTCCATTTCTCGGCCTCTCACTAGAGCTAATGACCTGTTCTTAAATACAAGACCAAAGCTGTGACAACCAAATAATGGATTTTAGCTACTAGGTGGCTTACATTTTTAAAGCACTCTCTTATCCTTGTTCTTGTTGTTTGTTTATTTGTTTTTAGAAATTGTGTTTAAAATACACTTAACATAAAACTTACCATTACACCCATCACCACTATCTAGTTCTAGAACATTCCCACCATCCCCAAAGAAGAACCTGCTCCCACAGCTTGTGCAGAAAGCCAATGTAATGTCTGCACCCAATATGCAGAGTGTACCCAAGCAGAGGGCATCTTCTCTCCCAATAAAAACAGCTCTTTAAAATAAAACTAATTTGAATGGGCCAACTTTTTTTGTGTACATGGACACAACATAATGCCTTTATTTTTATGTGGTGCTGAGGATCGAACCTGGGTCCTGCCCATGCTATGGGAGCACTCTACTGCTGAGCCACAATTCCAGCCCATGAATGGGCCCACTTTTAAAGGTAATACTTAACATGTTACCTTAGTGAGAAGTTTTAAACCACATAGGACATACAATAATATATAGACTTAAAATACTGCATTCCTCAACTCTTGCTGCCACGACAAGTCGAGCAGTTCACCGTTCTCAACGCTGCCTCCATCTCATTGCTGTGTTCTGCACATACCACCGTCCTCATGGCCTGAGAGTGGCTGCTTCTTATTAATCCAGAAGGTGTGTATGTTTTAACGACAGCATTTTCAAGGTATACTTCACATAGCATAGAATCCCCCTTTAGAAATGCTCCCAGAATTGTGCAGTCATCACCACCGTGGACTTTTTTGTTACCCCAAAAGGAACCCCCCCCCCAGTGATGTTTAAGCAATCCCTCGCCACCCTCCCTCCCCAGATCCACTTCCTGGCTGTCCTTCTGTCTCTGTGGAGTTTCCTGTCCTCACCCTACAGGGGCTTCTGTGACTGGCCTCTTTGGGTCTGGGCTGTTTCCCAGCTTCCTCCGCATGGTGGCCCCATGTTAGCACCTCATTCCTTGTTGTGGCTGAATCACATTCCATCACATCCATCCAATGGCTTTTTTCATCTGTTTATAAGCTGGTGGATGTTGGACCATTTCCACCTTTAGGCTACTGTGACTGGTACCTGTGTTCTTCTGCTGACTAGCTTGTGCAATTATCCCCATTTTACAGATGAGGTGCTGAAGCCAGAGTGATGGTAGGTCAGTCTTGTCTAGGAAGAGCAGCCAGCTGACTCTGGAAAGAGGGGGACATGGATTCCTCAGTCAAGCTGGGGATAGTCCAGGAGCCCGGTGCTCCTGGAAGGCCTTGCACCTCTCTGTGGAGTGTTGAGGAGGCATGACTCAGGAGTCCTTCTCTGGCTTTGATCAGGTTCAGCAGAAGGAGCCTTGCAGAATCCAGTGGCCCCCTGCCATGCCAGCTTGGTGACATCCTGCCAGATTACACCACAGCAAGCTGTACCTGCCCTGTTTTGGATGTGCAGGGGAAGCCAGACCCTCCTCTGAGGCCATGGGGCCCTCCCATTCTGCAGTGCCACCCTGGATGAAGTTTGGCCTGTGGTGGCCCCTTCTGCTCCCAGCAGGTGAGTGGGTGCCTTATCTCTGGGACTTCACCACTGTGTGTTCACGTGCCAGGTGGGGCGATATCCTGCAGGTGGGCTCATTGCAGTCCTCAAGGCTGCAAGGATGTTAGAGGTCATAGGCTGGTGCCTGGTTCCACAGGGAGAAGGTGGAGGGGCTGTCACAGCGCTGATATTAACAGCTGTGTCACCTTGAATGTCCCCAGCTTCAGTGTTGCTCATCTGCAAAACACAAATAGTGCTGCGGGCCTCCCAGAGCTATTGTGGGGACAGAAAGAAAGCCTGTGCCTAGCACCTGGGTCACAGCAGGCACCCAGGACACACATGTGGTGGTTATTGTCCTTGCCGGGCTTTCTGTCCCAGCTGGAGCTGCTGCGGTTCTGGGTTTGGAGCCGTAGCTGTCCACTCACTCAGTGGCAGATCCTTGGTGTGCCAAAGCCATTGGCAGAGTACTGAAAACCCCCCAAGATACCCATCGACAGTGGTTGGCCTAGTTGATGAGAGGCAGCAAGTGCCAGGGGTTTAGGAACAACTCAGGGAGGTGCCCTCAGTGGCGAGGGCTACGGCTGGCACTGCTGGTTCCTCTGACGACTGGGTGGGAATGAACGCTGCTCACCACCAGGCTTGCTGTCATGGGGCAAGTCCCCTCCCTGCAGCTTACCTGGGACCTGGGCTGGATCTCCCCCCTCCCTGCCGCAGCACTCTGGCTTTGTTATCTAATATCACACAGGTGCTGATGTCCAGTGCTGACGACCAACACCAGTGAGTGCACTGTGGCCATGGGGCTGTGCATAGCTCTGATGAACATTATCATAGCGAGTCCTCCACAGGGTGTGAAATGGGATCTGGATTCACATCCCACTTGACAGATGAGCAAGCTGAAGCTCACACAGATGGCGGCCTCTGCTTTGATCGGATGCTGGCTGCTTCCTTGGCTTCTGGAGACCCCTCCTCTTCTCTCCCATCCCACAGCATTGACGCAGCGAGGAGGCCCCCACACCCAGGCTGAGGACCACCTCTTCAAATACTTCGTCAGGGGCTATAACTGCTATGCATGGCCAGTGCCCAACACCTCAGATGTGGTGATCGTGCACTTTGGACTGTCCATTGCCCAGCTCATTGATGTGGTGGGCCTGTCTCCCAATCCTGGGCCCCTCAGAATCAGCCTCCAGACCCCAGGCTCTTCCCCAGGGTCCCCCCTGCAGCCCCAGCCACCCAGCCCATCCCCATTACAGCGGGGACTTCAGCCTGTTCCTCCTGGGTTGCAACAGGCCCTTCCCCTCTCTCTCCCAGATCCCCTTCTGGGGCAGCAGGGGACAGCAGGGGGGTTTCTTGTGTGACCCTGAAGAATCTGAGTCCAGGAGAGTGTTGGGAGGGACATTGGGCTTGGGTGTAGCACAGAGGCTCTTCCTGTGGGTGGGGGTCCTGGCAGCCCCTTTCGCTCACCCTGTGCTCTGGACTCTGTTGCCCTCTCCCTCTTACCAGCCAGGAGAGAAGAACCAAATGATGACCACCAATGTCTGGCTGAGGCAGGTGAGGATTCTCCCAGCAGGGAGGGGACAGTCATTGCCGGGCCCGGCCCCTCCCTGTACCTTTCCCTGACAGGGGCAAGCTGCTGCTTTCAAGGTTGGTGAACACCTGCCACTTGGGTCATCTGGTTGCAAGTGGCCTCTCCAGAGGACTTTGCTTGCATGGCCAGGCTCTGAGTACACTCCCTGGACATGTCACCAGAGAGCCAGAGATGCCTTTCTTAGAAATGACATTTCATAGTCCTTGCTGCTTGAGGACAGGCTGCATTGTCACCAAAACCCCAGGGAGGTCTCATTCTGCCTATTTTACAGCTGAGGAAAATGAGAAGCAGGGTGTGGCTGGGCCAGTAAAGGCGGCATCCAGGTGTGCCTGGCTCTGCTCCTTCTACCAAAGAACGCTGAGTATCCCTGTTTGTGTTGCCTGACAAACCCGAAGCTCACCAACTAGAGCCACTTGGATACT
Organism: Marmota monax; assembly: GCF_021218885.2. Lineage (NCBI taxonomy): Eukaryota > Metazoa > Chordata > Mammalia > Rodentia > Sciuridae > Marmota > Marmota monax. The sequence continues at coordinate 37,952 of NW_026692020.1, read as the reverse complement.
TCCTATCTCAGTTTCATGGTCAGGAGTTTGAGTGTTTCCTCTGCTTTGCATGGTGACTACTTGGGAGCATCTGGCTGGTGGCTGTCCTGTTCTGAAGGGTTAAGGACAAACTTTATTCACAGCAGGGGTGTTTGGAAAGTTCTGAAAGGGTGGGCCTGGCTGGCCTCCTGGCCCTGCCCAGGACCACTTGGGGTTTTTCCCTATGGTGTCTCCAGGAGGGAAGTCAGATTCCCACCTGTGGCTCAGGGCTCCCAGAAGGAGGGTCCCCAGACAGAAGCAGAACCTGCTGGTCTCTGATGGCCTGAATGGGCTCAGCATCCATCTTGCCATATTCTGTAGGTCAGGGCAGTACAGGAGTCCAGCTATATTCAGGGAGGGGCTATAGACCCCACCTTTCATGGAAGGACAGCCAAAGAGCATGTGGCCCTCCTGGATGGGCCACTCCTAGGGCAGACTCATTAGAGCACAGGTCTCATGAGAACCCCAGTGTGTTCCCTCCCTTCTTACCCCTCCTGCTGTGTTCTGCTGCTCTGAAGGACTCTGACATGGAGGTGGCAGTAGAATGTGAGAAAGAGGAGCTGGTGCCCTGCCCCACCAGCACCTGACTGTCCCTGGGCAGAGGTAAACATGCAGAGAGCCACACCCACCAGAATGTTGATTGGCATCTCTGTTTGAGTCCTTTGAATGCATGCCTGGCCCTCCAGTGCCCTTTCTGTAATTCCTGTCCTCCAGGGGGCCCCAGATGGTGTTGGGGTGTGGTGTTTCAGCTACTTAGTTTAAATTAGACCTTGGTCCAGAGGCTCTGAGTGGATACTGTTCATACCAGAGCTGTTGGAGCATCAGGAGGCTCATTTTACAGATATGCCAACTGGGGACCAGAGCAAGGAAGGTACTGTGTGTGTAGTTGGGGTAGGCCTAGAACGTAGGTCACTGCAGCTGTCCCCATGGTCTAGTCACCTGGGCCAGGGGCTGGGCAGGAGGTGAGGATGTACACTGCTGTGGGACCTGGGCCATCAGCCCGTCACTACCTCTGACTAGCCTGAGATGCTGAGCATGTTATTCAGCTTCTCTGAGCCTCATTTTCCTCATCTGTAAAATGAACATGATTCAACCTACTACCACATGCCCCAGGACAGTAATATGCCCCAACTTGATGTGGGTTCCCCAAATGTTGGTTGGAACTGAAAACATGATGAATGGAATGGAGAGAGAATAAGAACTGATCTGGTGAGAGAAACAGGTTCGCTTGGACATGATTTGGGGGGAGCAGGAGTGAAGTCCAGAGCAACTCTTGCTCCCTCCTGGGCCGGCTCCTGGGTAGAGAGTTCTCTGGAACATAGTCTGTAGGCCACAAATAGCTCCGAGCCTCAGCCACATGCCTCTGGCATGTGGCTTTTCCCCTCTGTGGTCCTCACTTCCACCTGCTTGGCATGCTCTGGCCGGCTGTCTCTGGAGCCTCTTCCTGGATGGAGAATCTAACCACCTCTGTAAACTGTGATGTGCTGAAACGCAACTTCAGCTCAGATCCTGCAGTGCCTCACTGGAGTCAGCCAGCGAGGCAAGAGAGGACCAGGGGTATGGCTGGGGACACCACCTGCCTGGGAGTTAGCTACTGAAGTGGGGGCAAAGCGAGGAGGGTGTTTATCTGGGAGGGTGTGCCTGGTTCCTTGGTCAGAGCCCTTTCCTGGCATTGCAGCCTCTCTGTTCTGTGGGGCTGGGTGGGGCTCTGGGGGCTCCTGAATCCCTAGCTCAGCCTAGGTTGACAGAGGCCCCTCCCTGGCATGGCAGTGATGGGACCCCTCCCCTACACAGGAGTGGAGCGACTACAAGCTGCACTGGAACCTCGCTGATTTTGGCAACATCACCTCCCTCCGGGTCCCTTCAGAGATGATCTGGATCCCTCACATTGTCCTTTACAACAAGTAGGAAGCCATGGAGCCCTGGGACGACCACCAGGAGGGATGGTAAAGGGGACTTGGAGGGCTTCATCATTTCCCTCTCAATGCTTAGCAGAGAACCCCCTCCTCTGTATTCTTTTATTCCTTTCATTCTGTTCTCTTCCTCCTACACACCAACATTTACTGGGCACTGAAGATGTATTCATTTGTAGCAGGGTGATAGTGGGACAGATTTGCCAACTCTGAGTATCCTTTGGAAAATGTGGTTCAGGCTCTCTAAAATCACCTAAGAGTTGAAATTTTAGAGGATGGCAATATTGTCTGACCAGGTAAGTGGCATCCTATAGTAGCACCTTTGAAGAACAAACTCACTGGGTATGTTTTTTTCCTTAATCATGTTTTCTTATACTTGCCTTGGATTCAAGACCCAAAGGATCAATCTCACCCTAACAACTAGAAGCTAACAGAAGCTGGAGGGCGGGGCAGGGGGGAGTCTATAGAGAATCCCAGTGGGCAAAAATCAATGAATTAAGATACTTTTTGATAGGAGAAATAGAAATCTATATTTTTATTTGTATGTTTGGTATCAGGCAATTCTTCATTGAGAAGTTAAGAAGTTCAAATTTAAAAGAAGGTGTTATAATTGTCTAAAACCATTTTCTAAAGCAGCTTGCTGCTTCCTTAAGATATGAATAGCTATGACAAGTTTCTGTGGTTATGGTTTTGGATCACACTGTATGTCTGTCATCCCCTGCCAAGGGCTTTGGAAGCCAGCAGAGCACAATAGTGTTTTAAATGCTGTTTTAAGTCCTGCAGCAAAGAAACCAGCTTACCCAGCACTTCCCAATCCCTCGGACCCTACCTTGGAAATTATATTTTTGAACAATAAAACATAGAGAGAGAGTCCATTTCTAGACCTCCAGAGAGGTCAGTGGTTCCTTACACCAGTTCCTTACACTGTCTGGTCCTGGGCAGGCCCAGTGCCCTCTCACCTAAGCCGTCTTGGTAAACACACACTTGCCACTGGGTGACCTGGCAGGTCTGACACTGCAGGTACCTGTGTTTGCAGACTCACACCCCGACCCCTTTGCTCTGTACCCAGGAGCTGGCACCCAGGAACATTCTAGTTTCTGCTTCCTGAGCATTTGGCAGAGATATGATCAAAGTCCTAGGGTCAGATACAACTTCACATTTCAGGATTGTCAATAAAGCCATGACCACTAAGACTTGATTTTCACAAGAAAAGTCCAGTCAAACTTCCATAAACATATAAAGAAACATCTGCTCCACCCAGGCACTCCACTCTGGCCAATCAATAGAACTGTTCCTTCCACCAAATGGGTGCGTGTTGCCATCTAGTGGCAACTATGTGAAATGACCAAAATGCCTTTAATTTCTTTTTCTTTTTTTCTTTTTGACTTTTTGCCTGATGTATTTGTTACCCTCTTTCAAAATTCCTGTTTCCAGCCAGTCTGTCTCTCTACCCTGGAACTACTCCATGGGAAACTCCCCTGTATTCTGATTCCCTGGACTTTAGGACAGACCATAGGAAACTAAGGAGGAGTTGAAGAAGTCCCATCTGACTGGTCACCATTGTTCCAGTGTCCCCATAGTCCTTGTGGGTCTTTGGATTCTCATTCCCACGAAGTCGCCAACCTCATCTACAGCAGTCCCTATGATGCCCACCTGGTGGCCCCAGTGAGCACTGTTAAGATTTTCCTTGGCCCCAGCTATTTCTTGTTCCTGCAGGGCCCTCTGCTGTGATGCTCCCTCCCCTCCCTTGGCCGAGTCCTCCCTGAGCACTCCAGCCAGCCTCCTGTTGGTGCCAAGCTGCCTCCTAGGGGGGCCCTAGTGGTTGAGGTTAGATGCATGGACTCCAGGAAGTTCCCTCACTAGCCAAAATCTTAGGTCTCTTGAGCAAAGAACAAAAGATCCAGGTGGAAAAGTCATGATCTTCTACCTAAGAGGCTGCTTGCTCACTGTGTGCTAGGAAAGTACAGTTCAAAATTATCACTCTAAAATATTAAAGGAATAAAACAGGCAATGGAACTGCATACACTCTGTGACCTCAAATATGCAAAACCATCAGAAACATCGTCTGCGTGACAGTAGAATAGACATGTATAATATCACAATGTTAATAGTGGGTATTTTAAAAATTCTTGGTACTTTCCAGTGTTCTTCAGAACTCCACCTTTTGCAATTAAAACAATGTTATATGAAAAGAAAACTCAAGTATATCCGTCTTCTGGGGAAATTTTATACCCTTGCAAAAGACGGGACACTTGGCCAGCTGAGAACTGCCTTGTTCAGGTTGCTCTCTGCAGCAGTCTGGGTGGGTCAGGTGGGTGTGCAGAGCCCCCAGCTGGTCTTCTCTCCGCAGTGCAGATGGGGAGTTTGCGGTGGCCCACATGACCAAAGCGCACCTCTTCTCCACGGGCACTGTGCACTGGGTGTCCCCCGCCATTTACAAGAGCTCCTGCAGCATCAACATCACCTTCTTCCCCTTCGACCAACAGAATTGCAAGGAAGTTTGGCTCCTGGACCTATGACAAGGCCAAGATAGACCTGGAGCCGATGGAGCAGACGGTGGACCTGAAGGACTATTGGGAGAGTGGCAAGTGGGCCATCATCAACGCCACGGGCACCTACAACAGCAAGAAGTATGACTGCTGCGTCGAGATCTACCCTGACGTCACCTACGCCTTTGTCATCCGCCGGCTGCCACTCTTCTACACCATCAACCTCATCATCCCCTGCCTGCTCATCTCCTGCCTCACCGTGCTGGTCTTCTACCTGCCCTCCGACTGTGGCGAGAAGATCACACTGTGCATCTCCGTGCTGCTCTCGCTGACCCGCTGACCCGCTGACCGTCTTCCTGCTGCTCATCACGGAGATCATCCCATCCACCTCGATGGTCATCCTGCTCATCGGCGAGTACCTGCTCTTCACCATGATCTTCCTCAGCCTCTCCATCGTCATCACCGTCTTCATGCTCAACGTGCTCCACTGCTCCTCCAGCATCCACAGCATGCCCCGCTGGGTGCAGGTGGCCCTGCTGGGACGTGTGCCCCGGTGGCTGCTGATGAACCGGCCTCCCTTGGAGCCACACGACTCCCCAGGCCTGAAACTTGGCCCATCTTGCTACTGGTTGGAGACCAACATGGACGCAGAGGAGAGAGATGAGGCAGAGGAGGAGGAGGAGAAAGGCAGATGGGTGTGTGCAGGCTGCCCAGCCCCCTCCATGGGTATCATCTATGGCCGCAGACGCCTGCACCCACAGGCCTCAGGGCCCAGGGACGAGGCTCCCTCTGGGGAGCCTGAGATCTTGCTGTCGCCTCGCATACAGAAAACCCTGGAAGGTGTGCACTATATTGCTGACTACCTGTGGTCTGAGGATGCTGACTCTTCGGTGAGTGAAATCTGGGTGAGGGCCTCCCCTGGGTGACCCTACCAGCTTAGCAGGGAACCCTCCCACCTCAAGGTGGTAGCTAGACCAACCTGGTCCCCTCCCTGAGGGCTGGCCTTCCTCATTCATGGCTCCAAAGAGTCTGGAATCAATTGTGAGAGAACATTTAGCTGGCTCCTGGGACACTTGATGGCAGTAGGTCAAGAATGTCCCTGCTCAGCCTAACTGGGAGACAGAGAGCAGAGAAGGGCATGCTCAGATGTGGACTCTGCAGTGGCATGCTTATGCCACTACCTACAGGAGTTGGCAGGGATGGGAGGTTAAGGGGGGCATTAGGAGAGCCTGGTGGGCTAGCCCCCTGTGGCAGTGGCCTTCTTCTTTTATGCTAGATGGTCCCCTATCCTCTTTGCTCATGAGGCCCTCTGTGAAGCTCATGAGTCAACCACAAACCCTGCAGATTCTTGGTTGTATGAGTCTGGGCTTCTCCGCAGCCTCTGCCTTATCTAGCGCTCAGCATCAGCATTCTCTTATCAACTTTGGGAAGAGTGAAAGGCTGGAAAGGATCACTGGGTAGCCTTGATGAGTGAATGAGAAAATTAATCATTAATTTGGGAGCAGCTAGGCATCCATCCCTGGCTGGGCTGGGAGTCCAAGCTACACAAAGCCCACCCACCCCCTAACCTGCCCTGAGTCACACCTACCCCACCCATTACCTTCTCTGCACTGAAATCACTGCATCCACTGGGAGTCCATCTCCTTAGATGGTTCCAGCACCTCTCTGTGTCCCTCTAGTCCCTTTGCCCGGAACCTGCTGAGCCCCGGCAGTGTGGAAGGTGAGATAGGTGGGACACAGGAGAGGGTGGTATGGGGCTTGGGCCAGCTCTGTTTCTCCCTCCACCCTATCTCTGCACCTGTGCCAGTCTTAGCTTCCCCTTGGGTCTCAGGGGGCAGTTGCTGCTGCCCTGTGGTTGTCCCTACAGGGGTTGAGCATGAGAGAAACACTTCTTGAGGCCTGGCCTCTGTCATTGTGAGCCCGTTTCTCCTGCAAGTGAGAGAAGACTGGAAGTGTGTTGCCATGGTCATCGACAGGATCTTCCTCTGGCTCTTTATCATTGTCTGCTTCCTGGGAACCCTGGGGCTCTTTCTGCCTCCGTTCCTGGCTGGAATAATCTGATTTCATGTCCCTTATGTTGGCTCCAAGGCAGTCCTGCCAGCCAGCAATGACCACCTTTAACTGCAGCTGCCTCTAGAGTGCCCTCTGGGGCCAGTGCCATCTGCCTGAGGTGCTTCTGGGGAGAGAGCACCAGCTCTGAAGGTCTTCCTGGAGCACTCACTGTGATGCTACTTCACCTAGTACTGGGAATCTGCTGGACAGAAAGCCCAGTTTGGGAAGCAGAGGAGCTAGAAAAGAAGGAGGACCCTGCCCTGCAGAGGGGTGGGACTAGCACAAGGAGAAACAATATGGCCTTGAGGGAGGGGCACATGGGGGAAGGGGAGGCTGCCTTAGGAGTGGAGGGTCTATGAGCAATGGTCTAGATTTAAAAATGAGCCCAAAGTTCCCAGGGGAACCCCCAGGCCAGGGTTGGGGAGGCTGGTAGTGCAGGTTGGGATCTTTAAACCAGGCTGAGGAAGTAGTTCAGTGTGAGTTTGCAGGTCTTGGAGGTGTGTGGTGTAGCAGCCGAGGAACAAGGGACTTTACAGAAGGAGCAGGGAGCAAGTGTGGGGGGGCCAGTGGAGAGAGGCCTTCCCCTCCACCCAAAGCACCTTCAGCACCCCTGGGCTTCCCTGAGGCATCATGCCTCCCTCTTCCTTGTAAAGAGATAGCCAGAATTGAGAGCTGCTGCTGTGGATGCCGTGTGCCCATGAACCTGCAGTGAACAAACCGTGAAGGCCATCCCTGGCTGTTCTTCCACAGTGCCCTGGTCCCTGTAGTCTGTGGTCAACACACCTCTCTGGAGTTGGGGATCTCTGCTTCAAGCAGAGGAGCTAGAAAAGAAGGAGGACCCTGCCCTGAACTCCTCCCAGCCAGGGACGCTTTAGTTTCTCTCTCCCTAGGACCTAGCACAGCACAGGGTGAGGGGCACCGACACTCTGTGTTGTGTGTGATGGAGGGGAAACACTGAACATTTTGGGCTCCACGCCTGCTGGGTAATGCCAGTGCCCTCGGGGTGTCCCTCCAGCCTGCCTTTCCTGTCCTTTCCAGAGCCTCACTATGTCTGACCTGCTCTGGGCCATTCTATGCAGCTTGTTCTTGCTCTGAGGAATGCAGAGCCTGGTGGGTCGAGCCTCTCCTGAGCTCTGTCCAGCCCCTGAGGGAAGGACCTCAGTAGCCACCAGAGGTGTACACCAGGCTATCCAGACAGTGTGGAGCCCCAGGCAGGAAGCAGAGTAGGGCAAACTGCTGACTCCCCTCCATCTTGGGGTCCTGTCCTTCTGAACCTCCTCCTCCTCAGCACACAACACTCCTTTACACATCTGGAAAGACCTACCTACCTGTGACCCTGGCTCAGGCCCTGCTCCTCAGTTCTCTCCTGAGACCCCGCCACACACTCCGTGGCCCTCTGGCCTCATTCCTCCTCATTCTGTAGCCCCTTCCCCCCACCCCCTATCTCTCTGCCTAACTGAGGCTCCCAGAGGTGATCTCCTGCTGCAGGGACGGCATGGAGATCTGTGTTGTTCATATTTTGTGCCATCCATCTTGCATACGAGTAAAGTAGTTAAATAAATCCAAGTCTGGTGCTCCTTCAGCTGTGTGACCCCCCCCCCCCAGAGCCCAAGTGGTCTCGGTGCAGCTGAAAGAGATGCCACATGGACGAAACTGCCCTGGGTCCCTCTTGGAAAGCGGCCCCTGAGTCAGGTACCCTACTGACCAGTTGGGACAAAGGGCTGGAGCACACCTGTCCCACTGCCAGGTGCTTTCCTTGGCCATGGCCCAGCGTCAATCAGCCCTTGATCTGCACCCAAAAGAACACCATCATCTCTTGCCTGGCTGTGGTTCATGGCCAGCCTCCTCCCACAAAGGGCACATCAAACCAACACCACAGTCCAACAAACCACAAAGCAAATGGTACAAGTTTAATTCAACCTCAAATCTGATAGAAAGAAGGTAAAAGAAGGCTCAACACAATCACTTGAGAAAGGAAGGGATCAGATGAGAAAAGGGGGTGGGGGAGAAGAGGAGGAGTAAGAAAAGGCAGGGAAGGTAAAGGAAGAAAGAGGAGGTTGCCAGGGAGAGAGCAGATTGTGGTCCAAAGTGCAGTCCTGGCCACTGTCTCTCTGCTCCTTCCCCTGATACTTGGTGTGATAACAACACAATGTCCTGTGCCAGAATTCCCAATCAGTTTGTTCTTGGACTGTGTCCCAGATTCCCCATCAGGAGGAAACCCAGCTGTCAGTCCAGAACAAACTCACATTAAATAAATTTGAATATACACTGTACAAGAAAGCCAGCCCATCCCCCCATCTTAAAGCCTCCTGACCCCCCCCCCCCAATAAAGCCCTTCCATGGCCCCTCTGTGCATCAGGGGATCCCTGAGAGCTGAAGAGGAAGGAGAAGAAATAGCTTGGCTCCCATGTGGGCCCGCCATGTCCATGCATAAGCACTTTTGGCTGCTAGGGACACTACTGTGACCCCAATGAGGCTCCAGAACCCAGGTTGGGGTGGGAGGGGTAGCTGGCAGTGACAGTGACCTCTGAACCATGTGTGTCACACCCACCCTGCGTCCATATCCAGAGTCCCCTCCATCCAGCTGCAGCCTGAACAGCACAGTCTGGGGTGGGGTGGGGCGGGGAGGGGGTCATGCAAAGTGGTGAGGGAAGGACCCCTCACCCCGGGCCTTCCCTGAGAAGACCATGTGACCAAAGGCAAGGCAGGGGAGGTGCATGATGGGTGGGGGTGGAAGACAAAGGCAGGTGGCCCCCACCCTAGGTTACTCTGCAGGTGGGTGGGCCAGATTGGCCAGGACCTTGGCCTGGTCCATGGCATCCAGCAGGTTCTTGGCGTCCACGGCCAGGGTGCGGGAGGCTGTGAGCATCTGTTGCTTGCACTCCTCACTCACGGAGGTCACAGCATTCTGCTGCGCCAGCCGCATTTTGTTATGAGGTCTGCCAGGTCCTTGTTGAGCAGCTTCTGGGTCCCCTCAATCTGTAGGGAAAGCACACAGAGAGGCGAGGTGCTTGGCTGTGGGGAAGGGTATTGGCTGAGGTAGTCAGAAATCCCTGGGGACAAGGTGGGTCTAGGCCTGGCTGAATCCAGCCCCCATACAGATTGGAGTGGGCATCCCAACCCCTAGCCAATCATGTGTGAGCATGGCCTGACCCCACCCCATATGCCATCCACTCGCAACAACCCTTCACACCACCAGCATTCAAGTGAACGGTTAGAGTCCATGTCCCTGTGCCGTTTTGTATCTGTCTACCGTCAAATCAAGAGATCTGGGATTTTTTTTAAACCACCACATTCCCAGAGCCTAGCACACTGAGCACATGAAACACAAGAGATGTTTGTTGAATGAGTGAGTGAGTACATGGTACATACAGAGCTATCACATCAGACCTGACCTCTCCTCAGGAAATTTGCCCTAAAACTGTCTAGTTCCCTGGTGGCCATCTCAGCCCTCTGATGGTACCTGCCTAGATGGGGTGCCTCTGTGGGCTACTGCTGCCACCCAGAGGCAGGTTGAGAAATGTCCCAAGTGTCCCTGCTCTGTCTTGCCTTGAGCAGGCAGATGGTTAGGGTGGTGATGGGATGGGCCACATGCCACATGGATCATGTGGCAGATGGCTGACCGTGAGAGGCAAAGGATCCCAGGGCTCCACGGGAGGTCCACATTTGGTTTCTAGACAGACAATCGACAAATGTCCAGGGGCCCTGGATCAGCTTCTTACAGCTGCAGTAACAAGTGACCACAAACCTAGCAGCTCTGAGCAGCACAGGTCATTCCTTTACAGTTCTGCAGGTCAGACTTCTGAGCGGGCCGAATGAGGCTAACACCAGGGTGCGGACTGGACTGCGTTCCTTCTAGAGCTGGGCAGGGTGTTCCCTGCCTTTCCATATGTTGAAGCTGCACCTTCCAGCAGCAGTGTCCTTCTGACTTTGGTTTCTGTCATCACAGCCCTTCTCTGACCTTCCTCCCACTGCCCATTAATAAGGACACAGGCCCACTTGGGAAATCCACATAATCTCTCCCTCTCAAGAGCCTCACACTGATCACATCCCCCAACCCCCTTTAGCCTTGTAAGATAATGCGTTCACAGGTCCCAGGGATCAGGCTAGGTCCCTGGTGGTCATCACAGGGCTGTGTCAGCAGGACACCTGGATTCCCAGGGCTTCATTGACAGGATTTCAATGACACATTCACCTTGACCTTGGTCCAGTGAGTAGATAAAGGACAAAGGATGGGGAGGGGAGGCAGGTGTGCCCTCTTGCACATCTGCATTCAATGAGAATTCATGGCAATCTGAGACCTGATAGGAAATTCACCCCAGAAGCTGGCTAGGATCCTGAGGGCCTCTTGGCCCTCTGGTGGTTGCTGCCCAGACATGCTGTGAAGTCTCCTGATGGATAGAAATGGGGCTGCCCAGGTGGCCCAGGGGCCTCTGCTAGAAATGCAACTAGGAACAGGTGGAGGTACCAGGAGAAGTGACAGATTCGACACCATCTAGGATAGGACACCTACCTCTGTACTCGAAGATGATGGCAAGGAGGGCAAGAGATCATCCACACTCCCATTGAGCTTCCTCAGGGTCAGCCCCACGTTCTGAGGGGAGGAAGGCGCAGGGCAGCTGTTACCGCCTGCTGTTTTCTTTTCCAGAAAGCCCTGTTTGCTTTGGCCAGAGCACTTCTTGGGGGTTTCAGGAACCAACTTCCCTTTGACTGTGGGTGGAGACACCACCCCCTTCTTCAGGGGTGACAGCCCCACCTCCATGGGTCCCTTCTGCCTGGGCTCTCACCTTTACCACCACCATGTAACCCTCAGGGGGCAGCTGGCATAGCTTATTCTTGAGATCCAGCACTGCCCGTACCAACTCCATGACATTGAGGTATACCAGGTCATTGGTCCAGTCCAGGTTGGCTGTGGGCTGGATAGACTAAGGACAAGAAGCAGAGGGGGCTGGGGGGACCTGGGAGGACTCTGCTACCACTGCTGTTCTTTCGTGGGTAGGCAACTCAGCCACCAGCCCACCAGGAAGGACTCTTTTGTGGAGCAATAGTGACCTTTCCTGGGCGTGTATCCCTCCCTTCTGCCTCCAGGACAATGGCTGTCCAGCCAGGGAGCCTAATCACATTCTGATGATGGCCTCACCAGACCCATGGAACCATCACCTAGACTTGGGGTCCAGGTTGGTCAGTGCCCGTTAGGTGATTCTAATGGGCAGCCGACATCAAGAACCACTGTTCTAGAGCAAAGAATACCAGTGGCCACACAGGCTACTGCAAGGACGGGGTGGGGGGTTCCAAAAGCTTAAGAGTGGCTCAAAAGAGAAAGGGGCCACTTGTCCTCCCTCAGGGCTGCACGTATGAGTTTTCCTCTGGGTCAGGCAGTGGGGACAGGAGCCTGGCTCTACCCCTGCTTCTACATGTACCAGCTGAGGTAGCCTGAGGCAAGGTGCTTGTCTTTAAAGACCATAGTATTCAGTCCTGGGAATCCCCACTCCAATTCATATCCAGCCTTCAGGGAGCCAAAACCTACCTGTGCCCCCAGTTGTGATGGGCTTCTGTGGGGGCCCTGTGAACTCCGCTGCAATGGGAAGGACAGTGAGTGAGTAAGTGGGTAGAGGGGTCTCAGCAGCTGGCCTTTGCCTTCATACCCACTGATGATCAAGCAAAGCCCTCTCCTCCATTATCAGGAGACTCTGGGGGTATTAGGCCCCAATCCCAGGAAGATGGTAGGGGAAGAGCATGCTGGCCTCTGTGGTTTTGTATAGAAAGAAAAAAAATCAAAGTCACAGCAAAGATGGAGTGACCTCATGGGAGTTCCAGCTCTGGCATGCTTCCTCCTTGATGGACACAGGCCTGAGGGACAGCAACACTCTGGCCTTGGCCACCCGTGAAAAAGAAGCCTCACTCTCTACAGGCAATGGGGGTCCGTGGAGCCCCCACCATGGTGTATCAGCTGCTCATGGGTAGATTTGTGAGGATTCTATAATGATTTTCCTTGAGCATTTGGAGCTCAAGTAAATGAAATACCAGCAGAGCCTTGCTATTCACGCCCACTCTGATGAACAAAGACACACACAGGCCCTATGCAGCTGCTGGAAGGGAAAGCACAGGACGGAAATCAGAACACCTGGTTCTGCTCACATCTCCACCACCAAAGAGCTCTGCCTCCCAAGACAGCACATCTATATTCCCCCAGTCTCAATTTTCATCTGCAGAATAAGAGGGTTAGCTCTGACGTCACCTGGAACCAGAGAGCCTAGGCTCACCCCTGAGCCGTGCTAATTAGAAGCTGGGTGACACTGGGCAAGTTATCAACCAGCCGGTGTATCAGTTGCATCCTTTGTAAAATGGAGACACACTGCCTGTCTTTGAGTTGCTACAATACAAATGAGTTAATATTTGTGACTTGGGCTGGTGCCTGGCTTGTGTTAAGTTCTCTGTGTCCATTGTCCTTGCTCTTCTTATCATTATCATCAGCTCCTCCCCCTCCTTTCCCTGACTTCAGCACAAGCTTCTGGAGAGATCTCCTAGGCTTAGTCTCATTCATCCCTTGGGCTTGGAGAAGACCTACAAAGTGGGGGAGGTGGGTGGAGCTACTTAACCTTCCTCCACCAGAATGAGGAATGGAAAGGTGAGAATCACCCACTCTGCCAAATAAAGGCAGGCAGGAGATGGACCGAGAACAGGACCGAGGAGGTGGGCAGAGCAGGGAGCAGCTCTCCACTGTAAGCTGACCCCCTTAAAAAAAAAAAAAAAAAACAAGGCAAATAGATGGTTCTTAACATTGCAGCCATACTCTGCTGCCCCCTGCACAGGCAGTAAACAAAGATGGGCTACCACAGAGACCCAGGTGGGGACTCCAAAAGGAAGGGCAGGAACACTCACTGTAGCCGGCCTCCTTCTCTGGGGTCTACAAGGAAAGAAGGGAAGAGAACAGTCACTTCTACAGCTCTGGAGACCACCCACTGTACCCCCTCCCTCACCCTGCTCCACAGTGTGATTAGAGACTATGGCCATGGGGTGGGAGGGTCCCAAGATGGGCAGCCCCAAGGAGGAGACAGGCAGGCCCAGGGACTGTTGATTCCTGGGGCGACAAGGCCTTCCCAGGCCATGGCTCTAAAAAGAGGCCTCTCCAGGTGACTTACATGGGGACTTATCCTTCATGCAAACCATAGGGTCCTGCAGAGGAGATGAAAGGCAACAACTTAGGGTTTGGAACTGAACACCAGAATGCATGGCATGCATTTGTCCCAGTTAGTGGGAGGCAAAGAGGGCATGGGGAGAGCAGGGAAACCCCTCCGGGGCTCCAGGCAGACTCACCAAGGACTTCTCCTCCTGCCTCAGCCACTGGGAATCTTCCAGCATCGTCTCAGCCTCCCACAGCTACTGGGCCTCTTCTCTGCTGCTGGTTCGGATGAAGTCCTCCTCCTGGGAGGACAGTGGAGAGAAAGGAGAGATGCAATGAGCCCCATCCCAGGCTTGGAGGAGGGACGGTCCCCAGAAGAGCCTCAGGGGAGCCACAAGCCTCGGCCTTGCAGCCACTTTTTTCTAGCTTGTTCTTAGCCCAGCAGCCCTATATCAGGTGTCAGCCTCACACACGGCCCTGGTGGCAGCAGGAATGATGAACCCCAGCACACACTGCTAAACATGCACCGTACTCAAGCTGCGACGTGAACTGTCAATTACATTTTAACATTATATTTTCTCAGTTGGCATTGGTGATGTTGCTGTCATTTAATAGATTTAGAAATGCAAAGCCAGCCTCTGGAAGCCCTTTGGGTTTTTTTTTTTTCTCCATCTAAGTGCCATGTGGCAGTCCTGGAAGCTTCATGGGACACAGGTGCGGCCTCCAGCTCTCTGGCATGTAGTCCCACTCAGCTTTGTTAAGGTAGCTGCCAGGGTTATCTAACCAAAGGCCAGAAGTGCAGGAGCTATGAGGCAAGATGAAGAATGAAATTTAAAGAAGCAAAGCTCTGCAGATCTCAAGGCAAGTGCTTCCTCTCCCCAGCTTTATTAACCTCAACCTGTTTTCACTCACCTGTGGGACTGTGGACCTACAGACCGAGCTGCTGAATGGAAAGCGCGGGTGTTTTCCTATTTTCCCTCCTTCTTTTTATGGTTCAATTGTGTAATTATCTATTTAGTCCCTCCAACTACTCTGCTTTCCCCCTGCTGTATAGTGATCCCCTTAGCATCTGGGATGGAGGGAGAGTGCCAAGGGCATCCTTTTGAGTACTCCCCAGGGAGCCTTTGCCAGTGGCAGGACTCAGCCATGACAAGGAAGCCCACAGGCACTCCAGCTTCTGCTATAGTCTGAACGTGGTCCTCACAGTTCATTTGTTGGATGTTTAATCTCCTACACAATAGCATGGGAGGTGGGGACTTTAAGAGACCACTAGGCCACGAGGGCTCTGCTTTCATGAATGGGTCAGTGCCACCAACACAGGGGTGGGCTAGTTAGCACAGGAGGGGAGACTGACAGAATCACGAGTTAGGTCTCCTTCCCTCATTTTCCCATACTGTTTTTGTCACATGGGTGATGCCTCTGCCAAGTTATGACACAGCAAGAAAACCCTCACCAGCTGTGGCCCTTGGTGCTGGACTTCCTAGCCTCCAGAACTGTAAAAGATGGATCTCTGTTCATCATACATCACATCTCCAGTGTCCTATTACAGCAGTACAAAATGAACTAAAACAGTTCCTTTCCCTCAAAGTGGCCAGTGCACACACAAATTATATAAAGAAATTCTAGAAAAACTCTATATACTTTTAGAAAGCTACAATCCCTGCCAAACCTCTCAAAATAGTTTTCCCAGTACACCCTATAAAATAAACTTGAATATTACAGTATAGTCTAAAAACAGCTTATTGGGACAGTTTACCTAGAGTTCATTTAGCTTCAGTTACCAATCTTGATTTCTAATAATACTTTCCCTACAAGTTAGCTTTTTTTGCTAAAATATTCCTTATTCAATGATCTATTCAGTACATACTCATTAAGCAATACTATGAAGCAGGCATAGAACTGGGTGCTGGGAGAATAGTTATTTTAAAATAGGAGATGTTCCTTTTCTCACGGGGATCATTAAACAACAGTTAGGCCAGTATTGGGCCAGACAATCAATCCTTTATTTCAAGGAAATTTCCTTGTAGGATGCAAAGCAGCCTCTGGCCTCCACTCTCTAGGTACCTGCAGCCCTCCCCACTGGGACAAACATGACTCCAGACATTGCCAAGTGTCCCCACAGAAGCAAAACACCTCAGCTGAGGATCACTGAGCTAGACCTTTTTAAAAGAAAACAGATTTCAGGATGTAAGGGTATTTTACAACCCTGAGATTGCTGAATATATAATCTACTTAACAGAGACAGAGTGCTATGGTTTGGGCATTGTTTGCCCCCCAGAGGTTCATGTGCTGAATGGAGGCTGGGTTCCATGTGGCAGTGCCAAGGTGTTGGAACCTCCAAAAGAAATGGGGCCAGGTGGGACATAACTAGGCTGCAGGGGTGCCACTCTTACAAATGGTTTAATGTTCTCTCATGGGAGTGGGCCAGGTGTGGAAGGAGTGCATTAATTCTTGAGAGAAGGGACTGCTATGAAAAATGTATCCCTCTTGGGATCTTGTTTTCTGTATTGCAATGTGATCTCTCCTTCCTATATGTGCTCCCACCATGATGCCATCCATCAGACTGTGATGTAGCCAGAAGGCTTTCACCAGAGCTAAGCACAGGTCAGTGTCTTATTCTTGGATCTCTGAAACTATGAGCTAAACAAACCCCTCTTCTCTATAAAGTATCCAGCCTCAGGTATTTTGTTATAGCCACACAAAAAGGAATAAGTACTCATTAAGCAATTGAAGCCTAGATCTGATACTCCAAAATGAACAAATTTTGAAGCCACAAATATCCTTGGTTAAGTGTCAATACCTGTAAACACAATGGTATGGCTGCCCCAGGCTATTGACAAATAGTGATAAAAAGGAACTAAGTGCCTGAGGTTCTATATACAGAGATAAGAATATCTAGGTGTAAGAAAAAAAATACACAGACTGAGAAAGATTCAATGCAGAAAATATCAGTTACTGGAGTCCAGAAAATACAGTATAATTTTACAAATGCCACCACTTTCATGCTTTGTGTGTTCCAAGCTTAATCTTAGCAAAAACTTTAACGAACCAATATTAGAAGACTCAACAGAACGAGTCTTTCAATTTCATAGTAAGACCAAAGGAAAAAAATGAGAGCCTTTACAACCTTGAATCTCTAGGCTGGTTTTTCTGAAATACACTCTAGGTATTCTTCCCAGGTCATGGACAGTTAACACTCCCTTTGTCTTTTAAAATGATGTTCATGAGCCACGACACCTGCCAGCCTCGTCCCCCCCCCACTCCATATATACCCTTCCTTGCTCAAACACCACCCCACTTGCCCCTGCCTCTTCCATCCCTACATTCCAGTTTCTTCCAGTCCAAATTTTTTCCATCCTTCAGGTACCAGCTGAAAGCCAGCAGCAGGCAGGAGTCACTCTCCCCTCTGAACACCTGCTTCGTGGGCGCCACAACTTTCTGGCTCACATTACCTGTGAGCCTGCACTTGACCTGCTCCTTCTGACTGACTGTAAGCTCCTTGAAAGCAAAACCAATTGTTCCTCCTTCAGCACCCTGGACAGCGCCCGCGAGTGCACCGGCGCACTGTGGCCTGTGGAACTTCAGTACTGACTTGCGAAGACTCTGGGAAGGAGATGCTGCCATCCTGACTCTGCGGCATCCCACAGGCTCCCAGATGAGCCAGGCCATGGGGCTAGTCAGGAGGAAAATTGTTGTTACCATCTCTGAGCGTTCCTTTAATGTTTCCAAATGCCTTGCAGGGGACCTTGTCAGCGCTTCGCCTGGGGGAGAATTTTCTCAGTGTTTCTGATCTATATTTTTAATCTTTTTTTGTTTGATTAAAGAAGTGCTCATTATGTTCTTGCAGGCAGATTTTTTTTCTTGGCAATTACTTCTAAACCTCTGACACAAAAGGTCTTTTTTTCCTGTGGCACAGTCTGTCTTTATGGAACAGAACAAAATCCTCCCAGTGGAGCAGGGCTTAGACAAAGGCCACGCAGCCCCTCACGTATACAAAACAGCTTCTTTCTAAAAGCACAATTTTTAAAGTAAAGCTCCCTAAAACTTAATTAATTATGGATAAAGAGTCGAGGGCAGAAGGGTAGAGAAACTGCATACTGCCTAAATTATAGTACATGCTTAGAACCATAGTTTTATTATTGTTACGCATATGAAAAGACAGAAATTGTTTAAATTAATGTGAGAGAGAAAAATGAGGTAGGTTGGGTAAAATTTATTTCACAACAGATCTCACTGCCTGGAATTTGAAGCTACCATGGGCATTCAAATTTTTACTAAATAAAGAATAACAGTACAGATATATGTCAACATACTTGCCCAAAATTTCCAAATCTGTTATGATAAACACATATTCCCTTGCCCCCAAATTTTTAGAGACATATATCTTGAGCCTGAAATATCAGACATATATACAAGTTAGAGCTCAAATAATGAGTTTAGCCTGTTTTGTAACCCAGTTTGATAAAATATGTCAAGATTTCACAGCAACAAATGGCAAGAGGTCATTGCATTAAAGGAGATGATTGGTGGCAAGTGAGCATCTGCTTTCAAGCAAAGATGGTTTTGCTACATAAGATCTGACAATCAACAGATATTCCACAAAGCACTCAGTGTCTCACAGTAACTAATGACATAGTGATCACTGGGGAGGTGGCTTAGCCCCCTCTCTAGCAGTTCATGAGCCTGTAACCACAATACCCCCTAAGCTCCTTCCCACCCAGCAACACCTTTACAAAAGCAGCAGCAGTAGAAGCATCTGCCAGGAAGCCTTTCCTCTGATGGAGTAGAGATTTAGCAATCAGGCAGGATGGCAGAGTGGGGCAGAACCTCCAGGGTCTTTTATTCTCCAGCACCACCAGGCCTTTCTGCACTCCACCCACCAGCCTCCACACTACTGCACTGCACCCTGCCTCTGGGGCTCAGAAAAGGAAGAGAATTTTACATCATTTGCCACAGCACCAGTGTGGACAAGGGCAGTTCCAGCTGGTGTCCAGCTGGTGTCCAGCTGGTGTCCCCTGGAGCAGAGCCTAACTTCATCCCAACTTTGATATATTTGCAAAGGGAAGAGTCACAGACCTCGATGACTTGACTGGCACACAGAAGCATGGAGGGCACCCCCTGAGGCTGAGGATGTGGGGTTCCTAGTATCCCAGGCCACCTCCCTCCAGCAGCCTCCTCAGTTCAGGCTGGGACTCAGCATGCAGTGCCCTCTTACCCACATGCTGTGGAGCTTGAAGACATTGTGCCGGTGGAGAGGTGGGGTATGCAGCGAGTTAACGGGAGATGGGTACTCCATAGGGCTGGTGAGCATAAGGGAGCTGGACACAGACCCTCAGGGACCTATTAAGGAGAAGCAAAGAAGCACAAGGCACAGGACAAGGCAAGGGGGTGGACAATCAGCTGCTACAAACAGGGGCACAAAGAAGTGATACAAGAGCATCATGGGGGACACAGACTTGCTCTCTCAGAGTTGCTGAAGAATGTGGTGTGGCATTTCCTTGGCTCTGTTGGAGACACCTGGTGGAGCATCATGGCCTCTCATCTGCCATGTGGTATTCTGCACACACAGAGTCCAAGCAGGCTGCTATTGAGACCATGACTCCCCCCTCGGGCCCTTTTCCAAACAGTTATGTTTCATAGTCATGTTACAAATTGACAGATATGATTAGTCCATGGATAAGTAAATTCTCACACACATAGTTGTCCTTCCATATTCAAGGGGGATTCATTCCAGGACACCCTGTAGATACCTCAAATCTGCAGATGCTCCAGTTCCCTTGAGCAAACTGCCATGGTATTTGCATGTAATGTACATATATCTCCCAGTATGCTTTAAATCATCTCTAGATTGCTTTTGCCATCTAATGTAATGTAAGTACTATACAAATAGCTGGCTTACAGTAATTTTAGGGGAATGGCAAGAAAAAAGTCTGTACATATCCAGTATAGATGAGATTTTTTTCCTATGTTAATATTTTTGATTCCTGGTTGGTTGAATCCATAGATACAGAACACATGAATATGGATAGCCAACTGTGTGTGTGTGCATGTGTGTGTGTGTAATTTTCAATAATTATATATAGTTATATGTAAAATTTAAATAACAACACTATTTAATATTAAATATGTTTAGTTTTTAAGGACATTGCTTCCACCTTCTGAATCAAAGCATTTTATTTTCACATAAAGGATTTATCTGGGGCTGAAGATGTGGCTCAAGTGGTGGCGTGCTCGCCTGGCATGCGTGCGGCCCGAGTTCAATCCTCAGCACCACATAAAAACAAAGATGTTGTGTCCACTGAAAACTAAAAAATAAATATTAAAAAAATTCTCTCTCTCTCTCTCTCTCTCTCTCTCTCTCTCTCTCTCTCTCTTTAAAAAAATGGATTTATCTGTTAGTTCTTGGTTGGGCTTACTCAGGCATGGGGCATTTCCTTGGGAGGAGATACACAAACCTGGGGCAGCCCCCTGTAAGGAGCATCAGTAAACTGACATTGTTGCTATTGGTTGAGATATGCCAGTTCTGAATGGCAACTCTGATGGGGGGGATGAAAGAGAAGGACAGAGAGGAAACCAGGCTCCCTCTTACCCAGACATAAGAGAAGGACTCAGGACAGGGGCGTTCTGAGTCAGGGATCTACAGCCTTGGTGAGATCCATGGTTGGTGGTGACAGAGGTGGAGAAGGCTCAGATGGAACGCTTCTCCCTTCACTGGCTACCCAGGTCCTGGCCAGGACCTCTGCAGGGAGCCTCAGGTGTCCACTCTATTCTCTGGAGACATCATCCATCCCCATTTCCTTGGGATTACTTCTCAGAGGCTCTGCTCAGGTTAGGAGGCCAGGGAAGTCTTGGACATGGGGAGAGAGCTACAAGCAGGTATACAAAGCAGCAGACACTGCAGACAGACAGACTAGGCTGCAGGAAGGTCTGCTTAGCTGAGGACAGTCTGGCAGGACTGGGTTGCTATTCTTTTGATGTGAGTTCAAACTCACATCAAAGAGCCAAACAAAGAAACAAAGAAGAGTCAACCCGGCTATCTTCATTGTCTGAGCAGATGGCTGCTACTTCTTAATGGCACAGGAATGGAATTTCAAGAAACACCTGACAAGGGATGGGCCTGGCCATTCCAAGCCCTGGTTACACATTTACATGGAACTGTAGCTTGGGAGCGAGCAGGTTGGTTTGTGGAGGGTGTCTATACTTGAGCCAGCTGGGCTCAAGAAAAGAGGATATAGAGCAGTGTCAGTTGCATCTCTCCCAATAATGAATGGATTGGCCCACTAAGGGGAGCATCAGGTTGAATGTAGCTCAGCCTTATTCACAATGAAGGAACAATGGTGGACAAGGTTATCATTAAAATAATTTTGCATACACTTCTGAGCACAAATTACATGCTGAGAGATGCAAAGGTACAGGGGCTGGCCTCTGCCACCTGGGCTATGGCTAATTGGGGGGTTAATGACCTCTGTGTGTGCAGCCTCCCTGTATGTGGGAGTGTCTGACAAACCAGCCATGGATAGCCACATTCAGAGCAGGAGGTCACTGAGGGCTCATGGACTCACAGAAACTTCATGGAGATACAAGCTGCATTGGGCAGCACATGCCTGGCCGGAGGAACAATGAGAAAAGACCTTGGTCCAGATTATGCATTATTATAGACTGAATGTTTGTGTCCCCCTCAGTTAATATGTTGAAGTCCTGTCCCCCAGTGTGATGGTTTCTCCTGGAACTCCCTGGCTTCTTCAATCTTCCTTGTGAGGGACAACACAGATGAATTAATCAGGAGAGCCAATGAAGGAGGAAAATAATTTTTATTTTGAGACAGGTCTTGCTAAGTTGCTTAGAGCCTCACTAATTTCTGAGGCAGGCCTTGAACCTGCAATCCTCCTGCCTCAGTCTCCCAAGCCACGGGGATTACAGGTGTGCAATACCACACCCAGCCAGAGAGGATTACAGGCATGCAATACCACACCCAGCCAGAGAGGATTGCAGGCATGCAATACCACACCCAGCCAGAGAGGAATACAGGCGTGCAATACCACACCCAGCCAGAGAAGCTTTTTAAGCTAGAGGTTTTGCAGACTATGTTGGGGACCCTGCCCCACAAACAAATGCAGGGTCATCCCTGCTGCCCCCTGCCTGGGCATTCCCAGCCTCCTCCTTGATGGCCCTCCAACCAGCCACTTTGTAGGGGTAATTTTCTTGCCCTCACTAAAATTTGCCAACATGTTTATATGATATCAATGAGTAGTATTAACAACATGTTAATGTTGTTAAAGGTCAATTAAGCAAGAGATCTCCTAAAACAGAGGTCAGCAAACCATGGTCACAGGCCACATGTGGTCTCCCACCTATTTTTCTATGTCTTTAAATTAAAAATGGTTATCACATTTTTTAATAATTGAAAAAAAATAAAAATGAAATGATATTTTATGACACATGAAAATTATGAGAAATTCAAATTTCTTTGAATTTCTTATTGAATTTCTTATTGAACCCAGCTACCCCCATTCATTCACTACTGTCTATGACTGTTTTGAAGCTGTGGAGGCAGAGATGAGCAGACTTGACAGAAGCCCCAAAGATTCACTATCTGGGCCTTTACAGAGAAGGTTGGCTGATTTCCTTACTAAAGTATGCCTAATGAAGGGGACCACCCTTGGGAGCACTGATGACAGGCATGCCACCAAGCAAACTGGGGACTCCTGGACCTCTGAAATGGACAACACCCTTTACCTATGACCTTCCAATACCGAGGGAACAAGTGTCTTGGCACTGAGAAAGATAAGGCCTCAGACTCCTAACCCCACTCAGGAGACAGGTGTTTTCCAGCCAAACTCTGCAGACCATAGGTGTCTGGGCCATCTTTTTTTTTTTTTTTTTTGGTACCAGGGATTGAACCCAACGGGTGCTTAACCAATGAGCAACATCCCCAGCCCTTTTTATATTTTATTTTGAAATGGAGTCTCACTAAGTTTCTTAGAGTCTCACTAAGTTGCTGAGTCTGGCTTTGAACTTGTATTCCTCCTGCCTCAGTCTCCCAAGCTGCTGGGATACAGGTGTGTGCCACCATGTCTGGCTGCACCAGACATTTTTTATTCCAATAGAGAAAATACCTTCTAGGCACAGCATGAGCAAGGCACAGGGCTGGGGTGGAGATGCCCTGATGAGCAAGGCCTCCCCTGGCTCACCTTGTCTCTGAACTAGTATCTGACAGTGAACCTGGCCTCAGCCTTTCAGCCCCTGACGGAGCTGCTTCTGTACCGAGTGCCTCATGCTCATCATGCCTCTGCTGGAAGGACCAGTTCATTCCATGTGGTCATGTGGCTCAGTGATGATCAGAAGGGAGGTCTGGGTACACGTCCTGGCCATCCTGTCACTGCCTTGGGCAAGTCACTGACTTTGAACCTGAACTCTTCCATTCAGCAGATGGGAATGGGGCCACCTGCTGCATAGGCCTGAGGAGCCCCTGAGTGCACTGACTTAGCTGTAAACCTCTCAGTGCCACCGGCAGCAGCTTGCCTCTGGGGCAACCCAGTCAACGCTCCCTACCCCTGCCAGCTCCCCAGCCCATGCTCACCTGAGGCTGCACACGAGCTCCGTGAAGTGGGGCCGATCACTGTGGTCATAGTCCCAGCAGCGAGTCATGAGGGTGTAAAGGACAGGTGGACAGAGGTCAGGCTTGGGCAGCCGGTCCCCTTTCTCCAGCACCCCGATGACATCCTTGTTTTCCAGCCAGAAGAAAGGCTGCTTCCCAAAGCTCAGGATCTCCCACATGCACATGGCTGAGGGCAGAGGGGGAAGGTCAGGCACCCTGTTGGGAAGTGGGCACCCCAGGGACACTATGGCCATTAGCACTTGGTCTCAGCAGGGAGTGTCTGTGTTATCTTGCCACTCCCTCTATGGCCACTGGGGTCTTACCCACCATGGTGGTCCACTCAAGGGACCAATGACCTACATCTGTGGTACATGAACCAGGGCTTCCCCTCCCTGACTCCCTCAACATGGAGCTGGCTGGATTCTGTAGGTTCAGGTGGTGGCCCACGTTGGAACCACCAGATCCTTCTTGGGAAGGTTAGGAGCTACAGTAGTAGGGCAGGCACCACCCCTTGCTGCCTGTATGATCATGGGCAAGCCCCTTACTGGTCTGAGCCTCAGTTTCCTTATTTGGAAAATGGGGGTAACAATGATGAGGTTTATAGTCAGCTGTGGGAGAACTGGCAGGTAACCTGAAGGGCTGTGTTTTGTGAGGTTGCCCATTCAAACCCAGCTAGGCACTCTCCACTCCCTGCTTCTCCTTACATGAAACACCTGAGTATTGTGTTTGAAGCTCCCCTCCAAGGCATCCCCACATTTGTCCTTGGAGCTGGTTGGTGGGGTACATGCTTATCAGAGCCTTTTACAGGAGGATGAACCCAGATTTTCTAGGCCAGTCCTTGGCTCATGTCACCCCTGACTCTACCACCACCTCCCCACCTCTGGGACTTCTCAGTGGCCACAGTGAAATGGGGTGTTGTGGGTTTAGGGATCATCCTCCTCTTGGTCCACCCACACAGAAAATTTGAGCCCATTTCCACACTCTCCTGAATTGCCTTGTACCAAACATCCAGATGTCACTGGCTGTCATGAAGCTGTGGAAGTTAATGGATTCGGGGGACATCCATTTGATGGGGAGACGAGTCACAGAGGCTTGGGGTGGGCAAAGAGGTTTACAGGCATTATTAAGGGAAGAAAGGGCTAGAATTTTCCAGAAAAACAGCCTACTGTTCAGAGGCCCGTGGTCTGGGCTGCCCAGTTGTAGGCTCCTTCTGGGATGTTGGTTTCAGGGACAAAGCAGGGGCCAGAAGTTCCCTCACCCTTGTAATATTCGTCATCCTCAATGTATCGAGAAAGGCCAAAGTCCCCCAGCTTCACACACTCCGGGGAGGCCACCAGGATGTTTCGTATGGCAATATCCCTAGAGAAGGATATGGAGACCAGGGTGAGGCACTGCCTAGGACCCTGGGGCAGGTGGGAGAGCTGAAGGAAGGTTCCCAGCAGGTGAGTGCAGGAAGAGGTTGCATACAGGTAGCTTCCTGTGAGCTGAGCTCCAGCCTCCTAGAGGAGCTACTGGTACTGATGGCCGTGGTCCTGGCATGGCTCCCCATCCCAAACCAGTGGGCCTGTTGGCTTCTCGCAGGCAGTCCTGCTCCCAAAAGTCTGCTTCCATTGTTAAAAAGCTGACTTGAAAGCATGCAGGCTTAAGTACCCCAAGGGGCCCAGCCCATCATTCCACCCCCTTAGCCTACAGCCACTGACAGGGTGTACCTGATGCTCATGCTAG
Organism: Marmota monax; assembly: GCF_021218885.2. NCBI lineage: Eukaryota > Metazoa > Chordata > Mammalia > Rodentia > Sciuridae > Marmota > Marmota monax. The sequence goes on along the minus strand of NW_026692020.1, from coordinate 13,034 downwards.
GACATAAGCTTCACAAGGACAAGGTTTGTCTGTTTTGGTCACAACTTTGTCCCAGAACCTAGGACAGTGCCTGGCACCCAGGAGGAGCTCCGTAATACTCACTGAATGAATGGATACTTCCTGTGTGGCTTTGCATAGGGTCAGGCACAAGGCCACACAGGCCATGTCAGTGGTGGGGAAGAACCTGGTAAGTGCCCAGGTCGTCTTCCGGGGCTATGTTCCCATGGAAGTAGCCTCCTCTCAGGGAATGGGAACAAGGCCAGGTGGGGAAGGGACAGCTCCACAGCCCCAGGGGCTGGGGAATGAGGGTGGTGCTGGGCCTCAACCTCAGGATCTCCAGGTGCTCTATTAGCCTAGATCCTCTTCCTGAACCCCTGGCAGATAAGTGGGCAGGCTGGAGGGAGGAGGTGGAGCTCTGAGAGGGTGGGAGGAGTTTTCCTGGCATTGCAAGGGAGGGGCAGAAGGTCTCAGCTACAGTCAGACACTGAGCTTTCGAGTTGCTCTGGAGCTACTTCTAGTGACAGTTCTCTGAGGCCCACACAACTGTTTTGGCTTTTTACTGAGAAAACACTTTGTAGAGGTGCTCAAGCGCTCTAAGCTGCTGGGCCCAGGCCCAGGAAGGGACTCCAGCTCCTCCCTGTGGGACTCTGGCCCTGCTCCTCAGTTTCCTCTGGGGTCAAGAATGGGCTTGGCTTTCCTGCTGTCTCCTTGTACTCACCTGTGCACACAGCTGATGCTCTCCAGGTAGGCCATGGCTTTGCATATCTGCAGCTCATACAGGACGAGGGTGGGCACCTTCAGGGACTTCTTATTTTGCTCTAGATAGTGGCCCAGCTGTGGGAAGGGAGGTGCTGTCAGGACCCCAGCATGGTGCCAGGGCTGCTGGAAGCCACTGACCCTCCTCTTCCTCTGGGGGCAAACCCCAAGTCAGCAAGATGTACTGGTGACTTCCTCTATCAACCTGGCCTCTGCTTCTGCTGAGTATGGAAGGCAGAAAACTGGGAGAAGTGTCCTTTGCTCCCTTGGTGTCCCAGCTATCCTCAGGGTGCCTGGCCTGCTTCCTCCAGCTCACCTCCCCATAGGAGTACAGTTCCATGATGATTCAGGTGGGCTCCTCTTCGATGATGCTGATCAGCTTCACGATGTGGGGGTGGTCAAGATTCCTCATGATCACTGAAGTGGAAACAGGAGGTCACACAGGAGAATGGGGGAAAGCGGGAGGAGAACCCTCCCCTTTCCTCTAACTTAGAAGGCCAGGGAGTCTGGGCCCCACCCAGGCATGCCTACCTGCCTCGCTCATGAACTTCTCCTTATTATCCAGGGTATAGTCCTTCTTGCAGGTCTTGACAGCCACATTGATTTTCTCCCCTTTCTGCAACAAGAGGGTTTAGGGAAGCTTGGTCCAGCCTAGTGCTCAAAGGAAACCGTTCCCGCCCTGGCCTCAGCAGGGACTTACCATGGACTTTGCCGACTGCTGAGGGGACAGGCGACCTAGCCTCTGCAGGACACACCACCCCTTCCTTTCTTCCATTTCTCTCCCCTTTCCCCTTCCCTTCCTCTTCTTCCCCTTTATTCTGGACCAGGCTGGGTTAGAACCAGAATGGAGTTTGGAGATCAAAGAGCTCAAGCTCAGCTGTGCAGACCAGGATGCTGAGATGAGGGGCCGCGTGATCTGCCCTGGTTAGCAGGTGACCCCAGGCCTTCATGAAATGCAGGCTGGCTGGCCCTGTTCTCTCTACAGTTGGCTTCAAACTGTGTTTCCTTCCTTCCCTGCCCACACCCCGGCGCTGCCCTCCCCAGGCTTGCTGAGCATAGCCAAAAAGGCGAAGCCTGTCCACCTAGAGGTGCCCTGGACGAACTCCCACTTGGCTGAGTCCACCCTCCTGCCTCCGTGTATTCTCCTACCAAAGTTAGGAAGAGTCTGGAACTCACGTGATTTGTGTAGACCCCTTCATAGACCTTCTCAAAGAAGCCTTCTCCTAGAATATGGTTGAGAACCACATCCTCGCGGGCAATGCCGTACTGTGGACCTGCACAGATGGAGAACACAGCCTCTGGGCACACAGACTAGCTGGCATCCCCTGGTGCCCCAGAACCCCATAACACCTCAGCCAAAATGCACAGGGTGGATTGGGAAAGGGGATCTAGAATGTTCCACTGTCTCAGATCCATGGAGGAACCATCACCCCGTTTCCTGGGTCCCAGGTCCATGTTCTTAGAACCCCCATATCCCACAGACACACAAAAGTACACAGTCCATCAGGGGAGGACCTCAGCTTTCAACCCCCAGGAGCCCGGGTTGGCTGCTGCCTGAGCACACTTGGGGCAGCAGGAAGGGAGGGCAGGAAGCTCCATGGTGGTGTCCCAGGAGTCCTCATCTTTTCACTTCCCAGACCCCTGACTGGTCGCTTTGGCGGGGTCCAGGACCTACCTCCCGGCCATCTCAAGGTCTCATTGGGAATCTCTGCATAGATGTCTGACTCTGGAACGACAGGAGGATGCCCAGCACACGAGTGAGATGCCTCATCAGGCAAGGAACTGTGGTGTGGCTCCCACCTGGAGCCCAGCGCAGCCAGAGGTCAGGGTGCTGAAGGGGGAAGCTGGGCAAGTCTGCGGCTCCTGTCCCAGGCTTTGGGGCAGCCACTGAGCCTGGGGTGTCTTGGCTCAAGTCTCTGTTTTGTTATCTAGGGCAAATCCATCTCCTTCAAACATACCTATTACCCATTTAACACCATTATGAACTGGGTGCTTGTGTCTCGAAGCCCTAACTCACAATTTGATGGTTTTAGGATATGCGGCTTGGAAGGGCAATTAGATGAGGTCAGGGATTGGAGCCCCCATTACAAGATTAGTGTCCTTATAAGAGGAGAAATGGCCACCAGAGTTCCTTCTCTCTGCACCACAGGAGCATGCAGTGATAAAGCAGTCACCTGAATTTGCTGGTTCCTTGACCCTGGACTTGCCAGCCTCTGGAACTGTGAGAAATCAATGTCTGTCTGTAGTCATGTGGTCTGTGGATTTTGTTTGGGGCCACCTCTCATTATGACAAACTCAGTGTGTGTACTACTCAATATATGCTTACTATTAAAACTGGCAATATTTTAAAGCCAGCACTGAGAAGGGATAGGAAAGGTTGTTTTCTGTAACTTGAAGGGAATGGTCATAAGAGCAGGCAGAGGGACCAGACATGGGGAGGTGGTCACAGGCCGTAGGCAGGGTGGGAACAGGCAGTGGGCAGGGTGGGCAGGCTTACCTATGCTGCAGCTTTCTGAGAGGTGGGACCACCTCACCTCCAGGTTTCTGCAGGAGGTGAGAGGGCAGGAGGCAGATGAACACAGAGCTTGCAAAGCTCCCCCAGAGCTTTGGTCCCCCTCACCCACCGCCCGATAGCAGAAGCAGCCCACCTGGCTGTAACAAGCTGGGGCATGGCCTGGGCCTGGGATGGGACTCAGCAGCAATCCTCCCAGGATATCACCAGGGGGCAGCAGGGAGGACAACACACTGTGGGAAAGGCCAGGGTCTAGAGTTCTCTCAAAAATGAGGGGGTGGGGGCACCCTGCTTGTTCATCCTCCTCCCAGCACACACTGGCTGAGCTCAGGGCCCTTCCAACTCCCCACTGTACTCACAGGGTGGGGATCTGGGGCAGGCTGTTCCGCTTCTCACCTTCTGGAGAGAGAGGAGGGGAGGGAAGATTGGAGCCAGGGACACAAAGTTTGGGATGGATGGAGGGCCTGTCACTGCTCCACAAGGAGACCCCTCCCCACCTTCTGTCCCCTCTCAGCATCAGGGTGGAAGCTATGTAGGCCTTGGGCCAGAATCAGAATCCTCCTTGTAGGCTTCCTCCTGCCAGCACCCCGTGATCCATCTCAGACCTATTTGCTGACCCTGGTCCCAAAACGAGGAAGGTCCACCCATGTCCTAGCAATGGCTCTGATCTCCCTAGTACTACAAATGCAGCTCTTCCAGAAGCTGGCCTCTATGAAGCTCTGACTAGCAGGACCAGGGGTGGCTGTCCAGGACCAGGGTCTGTAGCTGGCGACCCAGGATGGCCCCACAGGAAGCACCTGCAGGTCTGCTTGAGCGCCTCCTCACACCCATGAAGAATGTATTTGCTCAAGGGCCAATGGCTCCACGCCCCTATGCCTCCACATCGCCCTGCAGGCTTGGCTCAGCGTGCAGCTGTCCACTGTGCCTTTCAGAGAAACCTACCTTTCTTGGGATGGATGATGAGAGAGCCTTTATGTTCCCCCTGAAGCCAGCAATAACCATCTATGAGTCAGCCATGTTCTCAGCCTCTGCCAGAGATGAGCTTTTGATGGACAAAGACTGCAGAGAAAAAGCCAGCCAAAGGTGAGACCTCAAGCCTTGGCTACACTGTACTTCCTAGTGCTGCTTGAGAGGCTGCAGGACCCCCAACCCCAACCCACACTTCCTCTGGGCTCTGCTGGCCTTCCCTGTTGCCAGGGAAGTGCTTGTGCTCCCTCTTATTGACCACCCTGAGCTCTGGGAAGACCAGTGAGAAAGCAGGATGCCTCGTACCACGTGGGGTGCTCCCTATGTAAAGCAGAAACTGAGAAATGGAAAACAAAGTGGAGCAGGGACAGACTGGGGAGAGCAGAGATAGATGCTCTGCAGTTGGAGGTCTCTGATTCTTCCACCATGAAATCCCCCCGTCCCTGGGATCTATAAGTCATTTTTCACTTGGTCAATATTAGACCCCACTTCTTTCCTGACATTAAAATAAAAATATGAACCATCATCCCAGCACCTTGTTAGGGCATGGGTGCAGTTTTCTTAACAAGATCCCCAAAGCCACGAAAGCCCTGGCTTTCTGCTTGCCACAGTCATGTCAACCCAAGGGCATCCTAACTCATAGTGATACCCCTGAAGAGACTCCAGGTATCCAGAGGGGCTTACCTGGGGTGAGCCTTCAATGCCCAGCTGCAGGACAGCCTGGCCCTCCTCCAGCGGGAGGCACCTGATGGACCTGATCTGCTTGAACTCAGCCAGGCAAGTGGGCTGTGGAGAAGAAGGGGGCCTTAAGAGCATCCCATTGCTGGGATCAGGCAATACAGATGGGTCAGGAGGGGGAGGGAGGAGCGACTGGGAGTCTCTCTGCAGATGAAGGGAGGAAAGTCTGGAAGGATCATCGAATCCAAGCCCCTCACCTTTCAGAAGAGAAAATGGGGTGTGGAGAAAGGCAGAACTTGCCCAAGGTCATACGTCAAGGTGGCAGTAGAGTCAGAACTGGACCCAGAACTGCCTCCCTTTGCCACTTACAGAGCTACTCTTCTCTCTGTACCAGGAGAATGCCAAGCATGTCCTTTTCTCTCTCTCTGCACCTATGTCTGCAATAAGGAGCCATCTGCCCAAGCTGCCATCCCCAAACACTGTCCACAGAGCTCACGCCAAGGGCGTGGCTCTCTGCTCTCAGGAACAGGGGAAGAAGAACGATTGGGCAGACAGAGAAGGAGTCGGAAATCTAAGACCCTGAGCCAGGGGCTGGCGTGGCCTCAGTGCTCTCTTCCTTTGCATCTTGACTTGTCAGCTGGATGCCTTTGGGGCCAATGACCAGGTCCACCGTAATGTTCCACCCTTGCTGGAATAGAGGAGAGAGGGGACTGTTACTTCTGTTCTGCCACCAGGTGTATTGACACTCTAAGAAAGGCTCATTAAGCTAGACAGGGACCACTGTCTCTACAGCTCATACCTCTGGATAACTGCCCACCTGCCCACCTCCCACAGCTGGAAGCCAACATTTAGCTCCCTGCTTGGAACATGGATTAACATGAGTTCTGCCATAGGCAGGTAACAGCAAGGCCCTGCAGCCTGAATTCTGTTCCTGGCCCTGAATATCTCCCTGGCCCCATAGCCTGCCAGGCCTAGAACCCAGGCCCAGAGAGAATAAGGAGGGTGGTCATTACAACAAGTTCACAGTGATAGGTCTCCTGATCGATGTTAGCAAAGCCCAACAGGGTATTGAAGAACTTCATGACACACTCCTCCTCCCGGAGCGAGGCATACTGCTGGAAGGTCTGCTGGATCATCTTCCGGAACTGCTTGGGCTGGGGAGAGGTTGGCAGTGCTGAGCCAGGTCCTGCCCCTCCTGGCACCTGTCCTTCCACTAGGTCTCACTGAGAGGATGCCCATGCTGGAAGATGCCCCCAGGGCTCCTGCCATGACAGCAACACTGACCTGTTCCTCAAAACACACTCAGTGGTCTCGGTGGGGGGGGCACCCTAACCCTGAGCGGGAGGCAGGAAAGTCGGCCTCCCAGGGCTCAGGCTGCCTCTTGGGAGGCTAGAGCCAAGCGCAGCCCATCCTGATTCTCCGCCACAGAAGTGGCCCACTGGGGACATTTGGCTGTCCTATGTCCTGGCTCAAGACAGCACAGATGCCCCAGCTTCTTTGAGGATCCCCAGCCCAATCCTTGTATTTCTAGCCCAGGGTATCTGCACAAATAAGGGTTTTCTGGGCCCCTCACCCTTTGATTTTCTCACCTTTAAATTCTCCTGCATTTGCTTTGGGAAAAACAGGTCAAGTCCCACTTCCTTTATGAAAACAGAAACAGAAGCAGCATTTGACTCTCCTTCCCTCCAGCTCAGGAATTCTGGCTAGTCGGGAGGAGGTACCAGGGCTTGGGGACAAGGAGAAAGGCCCTGACTACCCCACTCTGGTCCAGGGCTGAGTGGGAAAGGAGGCTCTGGAGGGAAGGAAGGGAGGCGGGTCAGGAGGCAGCCCTGCACTTACTCCAAGAGCTCTAAGTTGGACTTCTTGTCAAGGGCATTGTAGGGCATGTCCTTGAAGAACCGCCTGGAGAGAAAGGAGAAACAGAGGGGAGAGTCAGTAACTGGAGAAGAAGGCCATCAGGGACTTAAAATAAAATAAAATAAAATAAAAGGCACTCATGCCCAGGTGTTGGCCTGGAGGCCCATCCCCTGCCAGAGGTGGGATTCGCAGGGAGGGAGCAAGGTGGCAGGAGGGTAAAATTGGATCTTCAGAAAACAGCGAGGACAAGGAAATTCCACAGACTTTGTTCCCAGAAAGGCACCATCCTCGTGCTCTGGGAGACCCAGCTCCTGGGCTGTGGGCTCTGAGAAGATGGCGGCTAAGCCCAGGAGGCCGGGGTCACCACCTGCACCTTCAGGTCCTGGGTTCCTGGGCACTTTCTTTTTTGCCTATTTGCTATCTCTGAAATGTGTGCATATGTTTGTGTGTTCACCTAAACAATTATTAAATGAACGTGTTAAAATTTTTGAATTTGTAAAAGAAAATATAAATAATCCATAATCCTACCACCAGAGGTGGCATCTATTAATATATGACACATCTTCTTCAAGTCCCATTTCTCCTAAAAATATATATGCATTCATGAAAAATTATAGGTACTGTCAGATGCCACATAATGACCTTTTGGTCCACAATGGACCACAGATATCATGTTGGTCTTATAAGATTATATCACCTAGAGTCATAGCTGTCTTTGTTTGCGTAAATGGACTCTAATGTGTTAATGTGACAATGAAGTTACCTAATGATGCATTTCTCAGAATGTATCTCCATTAGTAACTGATGCATGACTGACATATTTATTTGTAGCAATGGTGGTTTCAGCTGAGACCAAATAGCCAATGTCCCTGCATATGCCAGCCTCCCTTCCCTGTCAGGATTACTGTGTCTAGTCATTTCATTGACTATTGCAGACACTGTCCAATCTTACATTAAAGTAACTGATGCTTGTAATCCAAGTGATTTGGGAGGCTGAGACAGGAGAGCCTCAAGTCAGAGGCCAGCCTCAGCAACTTAGTGAGATACAAAATTAAAAATAAAAAGGGCTGAGGATGTAGCTCAGTGATAAAGCACCCTTAGGTTAAATCCCTAGTACCAAGAAGAAAAAAAATAATAACTCAGTAATTCTTTAAGCCAGGTGTCCTATAGACGTCTGGGACCAGTTTTGTGCTACTAATACTATAAGCGAGAGAAGCAAGTAACTTATGACCTCAAAGCAATGAGCTCAGACCGCTCACCCTGTTTAGAAAATAGGAAGGTTGGATCCTCACCTCAAACTATTATCTAGAATATTTATTTTCTAAATATAGACAAATATAAATATAGATTAAACATAGATAAATATAAGCAATAAAACCATTATAAAGCTAGAAAAAGAAATCTAGGAAAATATTTTCATATCACAGGGTCAAGAGCATCTAAAGCATGAAATTATAGAAAAAACCTCCAATAGAAGCATAAAAAATAAAGTATTATGTCCTGAACAATTTTTAATAAATGGTGTCTTTGAATGTATTGTCAAGCAACGTAATTAGCTGTCACTCACAAGAAAATAAGCATGCTGGGAGACACTGGGATGGAGCTACCCAGTGAATGGAGGCCACTGAACTCCAGGCACAGTAAGACAGGAGGTCTTCCTACCTGGGCAAAACTGAGTCTGTTTAAGATGCCACAGGGGGACAAATCATTTGTTTCCTCAAAATTATTTCTAGCATATAGGCCATGAGTTTCACATTTTAACTTAGAGCAGGAGATTTAGATTAAATAATATAGTTGGCATTTGTAAAGCATCTTCACTAGATCAATAAAACATCAGTTAGGCTGCACTCCAACTATATGATATTCTGCAAAAGGCAAAACAAGGTGACAATATAAAGCCCAGCAGTTGCTGGGAATAAGTAGGAGGGAGGGATGAAGAGGGGGGACATGCAGCATTTTGGGGGCAGTGAAACTAGCCCGTTTGATATCATAGTGGTGGATGCAAGCATTTGTCCAAACCCTGAGAATGTGCACGTCCAGGAGAGAACCTTCATGTGCACTGTGGCGTTTGTGTGATAATGAGGCATCAAGCAGAGCAATTGGTCCACATTCGCAGAGTGTCGATGATGGAGCCCTGAGCTGGTATGGGAGAGGAGGCACAAGAGAACTCTGTGCCATCTGCTCAGTTTTGCTGCAAATCTAAAACTTCTCTGAACAAAAGTCTATTAGAGACAAGTAAGTAAATAAAATAAGGGTTGAGAGAAAAATGTCAGCCAAGTAAATACACAGTTACAGAACACTTTAGTCCCTGTCATGGTTGTAAGTACTTGAAATATAGTAACTCACTAATTCCTCCTAACAACCCTGTGAAGTTGTTCCATCATTCCCATTTTACAGATGAAGGAACTGAGGCACAGGGAGATCAGACGACTTGCCCAGAATAACAGAGTCAATGCAAGCCCCAGGATGCATGCCCAGAAAGCCCAGCTTCTGACCTGTGCTGTACATCATTACATTCAATTCTCTGGATAGGATCTGATCTGAGTCCACAGAGGATTCATGTCCCTAATCTCATGTCTGCTGCACCTACCATACTTCTTTTATACACCAAGAAACAATGCATACTCTTTTCCTGGTGATATCGTTATCCATAGGCAAAGTGTATAATCTGTGATGCTAACAGGACAAGGGACTGTTACCCATGATTTTCAAGCAAGAGACATCTCTGGAAGAGTTGACTTCATGGTATGATTTTCAGAACCATATCTGACTCTGTTAGTGACAATAGTCAAAACTTCAGTTTAAAATAGCCCAACTTCACATACAGCCGCATTCTATCTACCCTTTTCATTTAAAAATGATCAGACCTGAAAAATCTTCTATCAGTTTTACAAAGTAGGTGTTTCCCATGCCCTTTCCCCATCAGCACACCCCCTGACCTCAGGGGTCACCAGTAAGAATAGGAACCTCTATCTGATGCTCCTGAGACTCAGGAGACATGAGGCTGTTTCTTTTCAGGAAACAGACCTGGGAGCAATCCTGGGCTGATCAGAGAGCAGCCTTTCTAGCCTGCCCATTCCTGACCGCACTCTTTTCCAGAGCCTCGTCCTCCAGCCTCTTAGCACAGCCCCTGGCACTGAAGCCACAACCAATAACAGTTTGGGGATGACTGGAGGGTGTAAAAATATGAAGTGGAATGCAAATGGATCCCCTTTGGGCTGCTTTCACTAAGTGATGACTGACAGGTGATCCACTGGAGTCTCCAAGTGATACCACAGCCCTAAGTGTAAGATCCACCCACAAAAAGGAAAAGATAAGCTCTTTAGAACTGTCTAACTCCAGAGGGAAAGACTATAGGATGCCAGGCAGGGTATAGGGCTGCAGGACTCCTGGAAGGCAGGCCAGGACACATGGTGTCTGTTGTCCGAATGATGTCATTAGCCTGCCATTATCATGGCCTCTTACATGCCAGCCATCTTCGCTCTCCAAGTTCACCCCACCCCCATTCTCTAGTCTATGCCTTTCTTCCTCCATCCCTGGGCGGGCTAGAATGCATGTCCCACTGGGTGCCATTATCTGCCAACCAATAGGTATTTTTTCCTTCCAGGAGCAGTTCAAATCCCCTCTCCCTGCTGCCTGCAGGCAAGGTTAATGGCTTCACTTGGAAGTGGTACATGTTCGTTCTGCCTTGTATTATGATTAATTGTGTACACATCTTTCACCTCCCAAACACTGTGAGCTTGAGGACATTGCCGAATGCTGTGCTAATTCCACAAAGAGTACCTCCTGGAGCTGGGGTGCTATAGTGGGCAGCACAGATGGGGACCCCTACATTCCAATAGCCCCAGGGCCTGGCCTTGTGCTCTGAAGCATTTGCAGAAACACTTGAAAAGGACAGAGGGAGAAGCAGGCAGCCCAGAGGCAAGGGCAGGGCAGGGGGTGGGGACTGAACAGAGGGAGCTGGTCCTTCTCTCCCATTTATTCCAAGGACCAGATGGTGAGCACCTCAGAGGCCCACTCTGCTGGCTTCCTCTCCTCCCCTTCTCAGCTCTCACATGCCCACTCCCACTTCCAGCATAGATGCTCGAAAGTCCAGGCCAGCCTCTGGCCCAGGTCTCCCAGGTGAGACCTTGAGGCCACTTACCTGAGCTCCAGACAGCCCAGCTGCAGGGCCATGCCTTCACTGACCTTGCTGGCAAAGCACTGCATGTAGTCATTCCGGAGCTGGAAAGAGAAGGATCACAGGTCAGACTCATGCCCTCATTTTCCCCTTCCCTGAGCAGAGGCCCCAGGAGGTGACACACCTCTGCCTCCAAGCCATCTCATGCTCACCCAACCACAGACAAGCACTGAGCAGGGATGGAGAGCAGGATGGGAGCTCCCTCTTGGCTCTGCCTCTGCCCCATGGTCCCCTGAGCCCCTTCACAGGTGAACTTTCATACACATTCTCTCCCTGCTTCAGAGTCTTCACCCCATCCCAATTTGGAGAGAACCGATCCCCCCCCCCCAGATTTGGGGAGGAGTCATTAATTTTTCCAAAGCCCTGTTCATAGGTAGGAATAAATGCCATCCATGGTCCAAGAAATGTCTGGATTAGTTTCCAGGAAACCAGAGGGGAGATGCAGCTGAGACTAGCTGAAAAATAATGGCAGTAGCTCACTCTTCCTTGGCAGATCTTCGCACATGTGCTGGGCACATATTTAATGCTATGGCATGTCAAAGAGGCTTGGGAATTGTTCAGGAGAGCCAGTTATCACATCTTTAGAAGTTTTGTGAACTGGTGAATATCCCATTGGTAGCTTGAATCAGGTCTTGGCGGGAGCATTTACACCATGGGAATTGGCAGGTGCTCCAAACCAGGGGTCTCGTCTTCCCAGAGACAGCTTACCTGCACAGTGCCAATGATGTCATTTTATCCTCACAATAACCCCATTGAGTAGGTATTAGTATTTTATAGATGAGGAGACAGTTTCATGCAGGTAAATGAAGTCTCTGAGAATACCAGGTTAGTAAATGGCAGAGCTGGCTAAAAACTAGGTATGAAAGACCCCAGGGCCTGTATGTTAACCTTCTTCATTAGCCCAATCACCTGGGAAGCCAAGGAAGTCCTAAGGAGCTGGGAGCTTATGGAACAGGTTGGTCTGCACCAAGGTTGGAACAGTTGACAATGATCCTCAGGCATAGCAAAAAAGACAAACCTGGGCTTTGTCTTTCCATCTTCCTACTAGAGGATGGATACACTTAGCCTGGAGGGTGCAATGGGTCTCTGGAGGAACTTTTTACCTGTTGGTAAAAATAAAGCAGCGTGGTCCTGTTCTCTTTCAGGCTCTCCACGAAGTGTTCCGGCAAGTAGCGGATTTGAAGCTCATACCTGTGATAGGCGGTCAGACTCTGGGTGATGCAGGGAAGCTCGAATCTCGAGGAGGAAGTGGGTCCCTCCATCCTCCCTATCCTTTGCTCCCCTTCACCATAGCACTACAGTATCCCAACTGGGGACATTTCTGGATACAGATTTACTGTGAGTCCACGTCAGGCTTTGAAAATGCATGCATTAGATATTGTAGGAGGTCTAAGTCTAGGATGCCACTTGGATTTTCTAGAAGATTCTGAGGATGGGGAGTGCTGTGGGGAGGACCTCCAGGGCCTCCCCACCCCACATTCCTACCTCCACTTGGCCTCCATGTGTAGACATTCATACTTGTCCTGCACCTCACCCACCTTCATCTGGAGGTGCAGCCAGTGGATCTCATCTGACTTCATGTGCTTTAGCCTCAGTCCATAGCACTCAGTCAGCTGGATGTTGGGCCCAATCTGCCCACTTAGCAGGATGGAGGTGATGATTTCCTGCAGAGAAGAGAGGGACACAACTCAGGGGTGTTCCTTGCTGGGCTCCCCAGGTTGTGATTCTCTGGGGTGGGATTCTGCCTTAACGATGTACTTATTTCTGATTCTCTAGCACTTAGTGCAAGATGTGATACACAGTGAGCTGTATGTTGTGAATGAACAAATGCTGTTCATTTAGCCAGAATGAGACAGAGACAGAACTGAGGAGACAGCACAGGTTCTGTGCTTCTGCACTGCATTCCAGTTGAACCAGTTAATACTCACTGAGCACATGCCATGTAAAAAGCACCTTCTTAATGGTTCCCAAGTTCACCATCCTTACTGAGTACCGGATCAGGCACTGCTAGATACTTTACACACATGATTTCACTGAATCTGTACAACATGGGGAAACAAGCAGGTGTCACTGTGACAAAGAGGA